>NC_084538.1:5247533-5847533 GCF_024500275.1 Phycodurus eques | reverse complement strand
CGTCTTGAACACCTCTTGACCCAGTCAGAATCCCGCCTGTCTGAAATCCGTTCCAAGCTAGCGGACGCCCAACGGACGTTGGACGAAGAGAGAGACCGCAGCGCCAAACAACTGGACGACATTAACCACAGACACGAAGCCGACGCAGCCCGAGACAGGAAGTTAATCGCCGACATGCGCTCTCAGCTGGACGTGGAGCGAAGGCGAGGGGAGGAACTGGTGGCCTCGGTGGACAAACTGAAAGCGAAGGTCTTGCAGTGCAAGAGTATGCGGGACGAGGACAAGAGCCACGAGGAGGCCTTGAGGGAGCAGAAAAGAAAGGTTGACTGCGCTTTGGAGGCACAGGGCATGGAGCTTGGCGAACTGAAAGAGAGAATACAACTGCTGAAGGACAAGGAGAGGGAGCGGGAGGAGCAGTGGGAGAGGGAGCGCAGGAAGGGCTGGCAGGAGCAGATGGAGAGGGAAATACGACAGGAGAAGACCAATAACAAACTGGTAAGATCAGTAGAGGAATTCCTTTGATTATGACAGCTCAACTGTGTAAGAATATGTCGCCATGCTAAAAAGACATTATTTTCTGTTTTATTCCCTTCTGGATTTACTTTATTTCTCATGATACCACATAAGCTTTGAAAGAGTTTTTTTTATCGAGCTTTGACTTGCATCATCTTCCAGAGAAATAATAGATTTTCTTTTTTTTTTTTGCTCAACAGATAATTTGAAAATAATAAAAAAAAACAACCCTCGATATACAGAGTAAATTCGATATATACCCCAACCCTACTTAAAATTTTTCATTTACTACTGCGTCAGCATAGGTTAGTGGTAAACTAAAATAATTTGGGTTTTCGTCATCACAGTAGGAACAATGACAGCAAAATGATTAGATAGACCCTTGACCCCTCTTTTTCTTTTCTTTCCCTAAAGCGTGACTTAGAGTTGCTGAGGCAGCAGGACAGGCAAGGCGCGGAGGACCTACAGCGCACTTTGGCTGAGCTCCAAAGAGAGAAGCGGGACATGTCTGCTCAAAGGATGTCGGGACAGAGCGGCGAATGCTGCCATACGGATGGCGCCAACCCCAGTGGCCAGGGCTCGCAACACAGCCAGCAGGTACAAGAATACAATGCTAGGCAATATGGCTTAGGTTTAATCACAGTAGAGACATCCATCCATTTTCTAGCGAGCGTGTTCAGTGTCAAGGGTGAGTTGGAGTCAATCCAAGCTGATTTTAGACAACCCTAAGATGGAGTCGTTGCAGGTCAATCACAGGGATATATTCATATCCGCACAGTAAAGTCTAAGTTTCAAAGCCAGAACTTTTCGATCATGAGGTTAATGTGCTAGCCACATGCAGCTCAGCTACGATTTAGACAAATCGAGATTCTAAACTTTTTACATCCATCGCTTTCCTGTGGCAGAGGGTTTTTTGTTGTTGTTTTTTTTCTCTCCAAGCTTCAACTTGAGACAAGAGTGCTGTATGGTCATAGTAATCTCAATTCAATTCATTTCACAATAAGCCAATTAGCAGAACTTTGGTTAATGATGAACAATTCTTCAAAAAAACGAGACTTCAAGCTATTTACTGCCATTGACGGTTACTGTCAAACTAAACCTAAAAGTTGGAGAATTACACGTGTATTTAAAACAAACACATGGCTTAGCCATTTGTCTGCTAGCTTCATGCTAATGCTAACACATAATGGGAAACTTATAACCCTTCAAGCAACTTATTTTTTAACACAACAACACATTTAGCCATTCAATATAACTGTACTCTGGTCATATATTCTTTAGGAGTTGCTGAGTGGAACTGTGAGGTCAATTATTGTACCGACGTCCAAAAGTCAGCTGGGATAGGCTCCTGCTCACCAATGACTCTTGGGACGAGCTGTATAGAAAATTGATGAATGGATATAAAATAAATCTCAATAAATCCAGCTGTTACAGTACTCACTAATGACGAAATGCTTTTTCCCTCCCCGGAATAGATACCGCCCACTTCCTCGTCCATCCTGCTGGAGAAGATGCAGAGCGAGAACGCAGAGTTGATGCAGAGTGTGATGTCGCTGAGCCAAGAGCGGACATCTTTAAAACAGAAAATCACCTGCCTGGAGCGCCAGCTGCACCGTGCCGAGAACGAGCTTGCGAAAGTGGCCACGGAGAGTGAAAACATACCGGTCCACGGAATGACCCCCAACCACAAGGTCAGTCAACTATGCCCACAGAGTTGGCACAACCCCCTCAGCACCTGAACATCAATTTTACCCTCTGGACTCAATGCTAGCCTTTTGTCCATCCATCCATCTATTTTCTGAGCCGCTTCTCCTCACTAGGGTCGCGGGCATGCTGGAGCCTATCCCAGCTGTCGTCGGGCAGGAGGCGGGGTACACCCTGAACTGGTTGCCAGCCAATCGCAGGGCACATACAAACAGACAACCATTCGCAATCACATGCACACCTACGGGCAATTTAGAGTCTCCAATTTATGCATGTTTTTTGGGATGTGGGAGGAAACCGGAGTGCCCGGAGAAAACCCACGCAGGCACGGGGAGAAGATGCAAACTCCACACAGGCGGGGATGGGGATTGAACCCGGGTCCTCAGAACTGTGAGGCTGACGCTCTAACCAGTCGGCCACCGTGCCGCCGCTAGCCTTTTGTGTCCATCTCGATTTCCTTTTTTTTTTTTTTTTTTAATCCGTTGTACCTCTGTTGATGGAAATGTAATGGATTTTTTTCTGAATTAGTCATTTACAACTAAACTGCAATTTAAATGTCAATAATATACTGTTTACATCAAGTAGTACCTTTAGGCTCTTTTGTGGGCACTTAGCCAATTGAAACCCATGAAAACTGCTGTTTTTAATTTCTTAATTACTGGATTGAATCATACAATTTAGATAAAACACTTTTGGTTTTAATGTTTTCTACCAGATTATATAAATTTTTGGACAATGGAGTAATTTCATGTAATATTCTTAATTTCTGAAACAGCTTTAATCTGAGTGCAAAATCAGTGACTAAATGAGATTTCTCACAAATAACGGAGTTTAGGTTCCCGAAACAAATCTGAATATCTACATTTACGAATGCAGAACTGCAAATATGCAGGTTTTCACTTTATTTGTTATATCAGGGAAAAAAGTGGTTGTGAAAATGTATCAAAATTTCATTTTTGAGGGTTTTTATACAAATGCAAATTGTGCAAACTGGTGACAAGAACTGATGAGTTTAAAAACTTCATGCAATAAGAGAATCATAAAAATAGCAGACTGTCTGTGCATGGACAAAAAAAAGACCATGTACATGCTGAAAGGGAAATAAAATCCAAAAAGACCTTGAGCGAAATGACAACTTGTGTTATTTTCCTTTCCAGGTGCAACGTTTATATGTGCGCTACTTACGCGCAGAGAGTTTCCGGAAAGCTCTGGTTTACCAGAAACGCTACCTGCTGCTGCTTCTAGGAGAATTCAGGGAGTGCGAGCAGGCCACCCTGTGCATGCTCGCCACCATGGGGGCACGGCCGTCGCCGCTGCCCTTGTCCCAGAGACCCCTCAGAAAATTTAGGTCGGCGGTACGAGTGGTCATCGCCATCTCGAGGTGAATATTGAATGATTGTGAATTATGAAGGAATTAATGGTGTCTTAAACCTTGTAAATCTGAAACTGAACTTTTCTCCTGGCAGAATGAAGTTCCTCAACAGGAAGTGGCAGAAAGCGTGTGGGACAGCGAATGGCCACGCTCCAGGTCAGTGTGTTTCAATGTGCGCGTGTCAGAGTGTGTCTCTGTCAGTGCATGTGTGTTAGGCCTGCCGCACACTGCGCAATGCTGTCAAATCGAATTGGACCAGACCATCGCGTAAAAATGAGAGTTGCCGACTGGCCTCCACACATTGGGCAACTGGATATATGGACGCCTGTATATACAGTATATTGTACTTTATCACATTTATTAAACCATAAAAAGATTGATTAATAGTTTAGACGGAAGTGTGTCACTAAAGAGTTTGGTGTCTCGCTGGCTTAAAACCCTGAAATGTATTTTTAGCGTGAAAGTTTATGTGCATTTTGTTGTTATCTGCGATGGTGTGCGCCGGCGAACCAGTGGCTGACTGATCGGCCATTCATGAAAACAGTTGCTAAACCACGCACACTTGCGCGACTGTTCAGTCGGGTTCAGCCGCGTCGCTTGGTGTGCGGCAGCTTTTATGGAGACAGATCGAGTGGTGTTTCAGTGTGCTTCTGTGTCACTGCATGCGTGTCTGTTTCAGTGTGCGCAAGTATCAGAGTGATTGTGTGTGTGTTTGTGTGTCAGTATTTCCCTATTTCCCTCTCTGTCCATTCCAGGGTCGAAAGCTGAGGTGTTAAGAGAGCACCAGCCTCGTTTGAATTCCGAGTCTCCCCCAAACAGAGACACAGTGTCAGCTCTTGTTCCGTCCAGCAAATCCCCCTTCAGGCTGCACAACAGGTCTGGGTGGAAAAAAAAAAAAGTAGACCAGCTCTGACAAATGCAACACGTATAGACCTTTTCATACTTTGTAAACAATAGGTGCCAGGGTACTTCCGATTAGCAGAAAAGTGATTGCTCTCCACTGATTTTAACTGAAAATGAGAAAAACTTTGTTTCAGGTCGATAAACCCTAAAGGATATGTTTTTTATTTGTTTACATTAATTGAAAAAAAAAATATCAAACAAAACCTGAGAGTGAGAGATAAATCGAGTGGATGTCATAAATAGTTGTTGAGACCGCAAGACTGCCTACACCAGGCATGCCCAAAGTCCGGCCCGCGGGCCAAGTCCGGCCCGTGTCCAAATTTTCTCCGGCCCGAAGCATCATGTCATAAAATCAATGATATGTGGCCCGCCAGCACAGTTTACCACAGTAAACAATACACACACACAAAAAAAGGCATTTTATATTTCACCAGAGGGTGGCAGTAGACCTGTGGCTGCACTCTCGTCGCGTGACCCCTGTGTGAACTTTTACCCCTGTGATATGTTTTTAGCCCATTTCTAAAATGGCAACTGAAACTAAAAAGAGGAAAGTTGACAACGAGGGCCGCCGTGCCCAGGAGGAGTGGATTTTTTCACTGACATACGAAACAACTGTGTCTGCCTAATTTGCCAAGAGACTGTGGCTGTTTTCAAATAATTTAATATTAAGAGGCACTACCAGACGAAATATGCTAACTACGACAAGCTAACGGCGAACGAATGCGCCAAAAAACTGAAGCCACTAGAAGCTGTTTTGATAGCACAGCAGCGTTTTTACACAAGAGCGCGTGACTCAAATGAAAATTCTACAAAGGCGAGCTATGAGTCTCAGTGAATGGATTTTTTGTGATGATCAAACCGCGGCACGGTGGGCGACTGGTTAGAGCGTCAGCCTCACAGTTCTGAGGACCCGGGTTCAATCCCCGGCCCCGCCTGTGTGGAGTTTGCATGTTCTCCCCGTGCCTGCGTGGGTTTTCTCCGGGCATTCCGGTTTCCTCCCACATCCCAAAAACATGCATTAATTGGAGACTCTAAATTACCCGTAGGCATGACTGTGAGTGCGAATGGTTGTTTGTTTCTATGTGCCCTGCGATTGGCTGGCAACCAGTTCAGGGTGTACCCCGCCTCCTGCCCGATGACAGCTGGGATAGGCTCCAGCATGCCCGCGACCCTAGTGAGGAGAAGCGGCTCAGAAAATGAATGAATGGATGGATGGTGATGATCAAACCACAGTTTTGTCAAATTTCTGTCATCTGATTTGACAAATCAGTAGTATAGTTTGACTATAGTATCGTCAAATCAAAATAGTATAGTCACTATACTATTCTTTGTCAAAATGCACTGGGATGTGATTTGTTAAAACAAAATCAATAAATATGTGTTTCTAAAACATTTCAGTCAACTTTCATAAAATAGTTCATTTGTATTTAATTTATTATTATTTTAACCTTTAACTATCCTGGTAATGCAATCGAAAACAGATTCTCATTTGCAATATCGACCTAGCTGCAGACAGCAAAGTGATACAGTTACATATTTACATGTTAATTTACAATGGTAATGGTTCGACAAATGTCGGGCCCCCATACATTTTCTCCTGACCAAATCTGTCCCTCTTTGCAAAAAGTTTGGACACCCCTGGCCTACACGCAGTGTAGCCACTTCCACAGGCATCAAGGGAAAAAAATGAAGTTCAAAATGACTAAAGCAATTATACTATTAGGCCAGCAATATATTGATTATCTCACTCCTTTTTTTGTAGGTCGTGTTCCAGCTCCACTCTGGCCTCTGCAGCAACATCTCAAGAGCCAGAAAAATCCTTGACTGAATACATCCATCACCTGGAGAAGGTCCAGCAGCGATTGGTCGGTTCCAAACCTGGTGAGCTCTACTCAAAGGCAGAGTCTGCACAGGTGGATTTTAGAGAGATGGGTGCAGATTCGGGTGTTAGGTCATCATAGTGTCTTTCTTTTGGTGTGCTCACTTTGTCAATTTGGATCACAGGAGGTAATATCACTTTGTGAGATAATACCGGGTTTAATTAGAGCCTTTTGGTCATCATTCTACAGTGTGTCAGTCTGGGCAAACAAGTGAGCACGTGGCTAATTTGCATAAGATACCAAGCCAACTCTGTGTCATACTTTAATGCAATGGGCAACAGCTGGTTCTTCCTCATTAAAAAAAATGGACAAAACACAACTGAACCTGTATTTTCATTGTGAGGAAACCAATTTGAACTGCTGGTGCCGGATGATGTGTCGTTCGCTGCCTTTATTTAGTTGCGGCGTCCCAGAAGCACTCAAATAGGTCAATTTTTTTGCTTGCAACACAAGGGAAAAACATGTTGGGGCACTCTGAAGTCAAGGTATCACTATGTATTTTATTTTATTTTTTTTAATGGAAATGTGTGTTTGTGTCCTGTCAGGTCCTTCTGTTCTCCAGCATGACCCCAAGAAACGTGACCATTGATGTCTCCCGTGTTTTCAGCCGTCTGTGCCTTACGTCGACAAAATTTTTTATACATTTACATGGTGTCATGTTGTGCTTAAGTTGTCAAGCTTTTCTATATATTTTTTTTAATTGACCTCAATTTTTTTATTGATTTTTCTCATTTTAAGTGTTTTATTTTTTTCACTGATGTACATCACCATATGTGCTACTTTTTAAAAATTGTTTTCCTCTTTTTTACATTAAAAAGTTATTGCGCTGTTCAGATCATTGTACATTGTTCTGACTATTTTGTATTGTTAGTGTTTCTACTGCTGTTATAATAAATATTTTTTAAATGTGAGTTTAGCATTGAGCACACTGGTCTTTTGTTTTATTAGATATCATCGGAAACATCGGATTTGGTATATTAAGGTTTTAAAGTCAAGACTACACACACATGAATCTTTGGTCAAGCAGTACATGGTTGTTGACTTTAAAAAAAAAAAAAAAAATGTTGGATAATATAGATCAATAAAAAGGGACCAATTTCAGTTAGCCAAGAAATAGTGGGTAAGGTTTCAAAATATGGGGTTTTCAGGCAAACGTTCGGGTTTCATTTAGGGTTTCAAAGTTAAGGTTTCAAGGCTGGGTAAGGGTTTGTAGTTAGGGTTTCTGTTCGGCTGTTTTCCATAAATACATTATGATGAGCAATCCAATCAGAGTAAAACTTTTTTACATATTATTATCAAACTCAAATTTGGTATCAAATTATCTGGCAAACCCCAGAGAGGGACATAAAATATATTTTTTTAACTGATGGGAGGGGGACCTTTTAAATTATTAAAACTTTTTTTTCCTAATCGAATTTTCAAACTCCTACCAATGAATCCCAAACTGTGTACCTCTCAATGCATTCGTTTTTACGTATACGTTTTGACAAAAGGTATAGTTTTCCCTTAAAAATCACTTTGATTCGTGATTGTTGAGCATTGCGTAACGGGTCGGAATTTCATCCTCAGCCAATCATCTTGTCCTGACATCATTCAGTGTCACGTGTTTAGATGCGCTCGATTTAAGACCCAGGACGACCCCGATCGAGGGTGGGTTCGCAAACTAGTCTCTTGATCGGACAATGACAAACACCGCCCACTCGGTGAAACGACTGGGGATACACTTGACGCACATCGCAACACCCGATGCTATAAGCTAGAGAGGTTGATAAACTAAGGTAGCTTGGCTTTTGACAACTACTGTGTCGTCCGTCTTTTTTTTTTTTTTGTTTTCTTTTTGGATACAACCCTAAGACAGAGAGCGACCGCCCTGGCCCGCGTAGAGGACCCGCTTGCCATTTTCTCGTATTTGTCTGGGATGTATGGATGGATATTTGACGGAATCTCGTCGTTGTTTGAGCCCGCCACGGGGCAAGCTAATAACGGGGAGTTGACGAGCACGCTAGCACGGCGGCGAGAGAGCCACGGCAGACCGGTCAAGAGGAACTACCAGAGGTTAGTAACTCACCAGTAAACACTTGTTTTTTAGCTCACTTGAAAATAGCTGAGCCGTTATTAAGTTAGCTGGTATTACACGTTATTCGAGCATGCTAGCGAGTTAGCGCAAATTGATACATATGAGTTCGTGATAGATTAATTATCACTTAAAAAAATAAGTTGTCACAGCAACAATATACACACACGTATTCGTTGATTAGAAACAACAAAGTTAGCATATAGTGTAAGAGTAGCACTGAAGGTGAATTAAACAAAATTAACCCAAATGTAAGCATGAAAAAAATGTCTATATATTAACATAGTTCATCACAATGGGGAAATTCATATTGTTGGCAACAGCAGTACACGCATACAAATACACTCCACAACATAAATGGACTATGTATAAAGCAAAAGAATAAAAATATATTCCAAGATATATACGATTATGCTACAGTAATATTTATACTATTTGTCCAAAATGAAGTATATTTTCAACAGTGATATAAAATATAAATAATTATATCCAATTTATACAGTGTATGAAACTGTTTATGCATAAATGTATGCATCATTTTCCACGTAGGCATATTTGAACAATGAGTACACATGGAGAGGTAAGAATATAAATAATAATAGGGTATAGTATGTATGTTAAAATCACTGATCGAAGCTGTTTCTTTGTCTCGTCCCGCATTTAGAAATCAACTTATGTTGCCTTTGCATGCAGTTTTATTTAAAGGTGCCTTTCAAAACATGCAAGGACACTGAACAATTAAGCAGTCAACATAAGATAAAATTAATTTAAAAGACATGAAACTTTATGAAACATCAGTGTAAAAAAATAAACTCAGAAGACTCAGAGGAGTATGAAATTCTGAACAGGTATGTTATTCCCTTATGTTGGAGACATTACAATGTGTGCACATCTCATCTTATGTGACTTTTTTTCTTTCCCTTCCAGTGTTGATGCAGCTGACAGTGTTGGCCAGAGTGACCATGTTGCAGCAAAAAGACGAAGGCGAGGTCTGTGCGGGGGGGAAAAAACAATGAGTTGCTATTTATTTGTGCTCTCTTAAAATTGATGTAATTGATTATTCATCACTGTATTTTTTTTTATTATTATTATTTTAATCCAGATGTGGTGATAAATTTTGTCAAGAAGACCGTGGCCAGGGTTGCAAGTCTGCTGCGGTTTCGCAAACCTGTGATATCGAGTCCTGATGAGCACGGACGCTATAAGGACACACAGGTTTTTTTTGGTTTTTTTTTTTGCTCTTGAATTGTGCATTTTGGGGGGTTAATTCTAATGATCCATTTGAAGTCCTGTGCGGAGTACTTTTGTGTAAACAGGAACACATTGAATGACATAAACTACAACAAAAACAAGCTACTTGCAGTCAGTTCTCCAAGAAAAAAATAATTCTCAAACTAAATCGTGCATAAAATAAAATAATACATTACCATTAAAATCTTTTTCGGAAAGTGGAACGTCAATTGTTTATCGCCTTTGGAAATGTTGGATGCAGAGAAGTGCAACAGTTAAAGTTTGAATGCTACCCATGACGTCGTTTAGCTAGAAGCTGAGCTGCACTGTATTTGTTTGAGGAGTGGATGTCTGGCTCGAGTGTGAGGACATTATAATATTGCACAGTAATTCCCAACCAGTTTGCCAGTGGTGCTGCGGAGAATGATCCGAATTCACTTAATTTGTCAGAAAATAATTTATTCATTATTATCTTCATTATTTCAGTATTTTTGTTTGATGGTGTGTAGTGCGACTTATGTAAAGTGGTTTGATAAAGGTTGGGAAACATTGACCTAATATACTCTATGGGAGAACTCGGTGCACCTGTGTACCGTACCGGATAATAGGATTACATGTGCCGTTGGACCCCTATTTACCACTAATTGTCACGAAAGTGAGTAAAATAATGCAAAACAGTTTTTTTGCCAATGACTTTAATAATTGATGGTATAATCGGAGGAATGATTGATTCTAAAAATATTTGCTAGCTGAGGCCCTTGTATCAAATCAAGTCAAGTTTCTTTGTAACGCTTCATAGGGCCACAGTTGACAAAGATTGACATCCCCTGATCTAAACCCCCTAATCGGACAAGGAAAAACCTAAAATTTACCTAATTGAATTTAGTTAACATGACAATTAATCAAGACAAGTAAAGTAAAAAAATCAATTCGGCAGTTTTTTCAAAAATACATGGCTTTCCTAAACAATTTCCTGTGTCGATCCAGTCTGACACTCTGGGAATCGATGAGCTGCGCATGCCGTGGCTGATGAGCCCTGACTGGAGAATGGGTTTGTAAAGACAATTACTAGTTTTAAAAAATGCTGTTTATCTGTCATACGCGCTCTGTGTAATCTGTTTTAACTTGCTTCATTCTCCGCAGATAAAACGGGTATTGGAATGATCGATAGGGCTACACCCAAGCCTTTCCAGGGCTCCTTGCTTCCTTTAACGAGAAAATTCAGGCAAGTCGCTTGATTTGAGAAGCTCCACTTTAGGATGGAGACAAAAGGCAAAAAAACAATATATCTGTACTTTGAAAAACAAACACGCTGGCCCTAAACTCCCCTGTCTCGTCTGCACAGTGGGACGACAGTGTCTTCTGAGAGGAGAAGCTCCCTCCAACTGCTGCCTTCACGACCCGCTGTGAGTGTGGGAATGCCCCATACCGACCAGAATTGTTGCAATGGCTTTGGGCACAACCGCTACTCCAAGCCCAGCCTCACCGTTGAAGAGGTGAGTCACAACATTGATGTGTTTCTGTAAAATCTTATTTTAACATTTTTGTTTTCCCCTCTCCTGTAGGCCATAAAGCAGAACGACAAGGAGCGCTACAGGCGTCTACTGGAGATGGTGACAGAGAAATACAGCAAAAGCCAACCGCTACCTTTCAATCAAACAAAACCACAAGCGTGAGTAGAATTATACTAGATACTAGCAGGGGTGCACCAATACCAATTTTTTCCTGACAGAGTCCAAGTGCTTACATTTGACGACTTGCCAATACAAAGTAACGATACTTGATAATGCTATTACATCTTGCAATTATGATGAAATTTTTTTATTCTAATCAAATATTGTTCCAAAAAAAATTCTTGAACATGACATAAGTCTCACTCAAATATTAGGGGTCCCTATGTAGAAGGAGTACGTTCAATAATGTTTACGTTAAAGTATCTCCACACGGCTGACTACTCCTACTCCACCTTCCCGAAGTTATGTCAGCCTGGTAAAGTATCGGTGTCATAGTATAAGAACCTTTTTTTTGTTTGTACGAGTATGGACATCCAGTTTTGGTATCGATACAGCAATGGGTATCTGTGCATCCCCAAATTATACACAACAATGAGAATGTTCTTTTAATAAGGTTGTCCTTCAGACTGCTAATAAGTTGCGGGTTGTTTTTGCAGTGCATTGTTGTCCCACGCCGAACACACAGTGACAAGGAAACCCTTTGAGTCGGCACCCAGAAAGATGCCATACTCCCGTAAAAAAAAAAAAAAAAAAAAAAGTTTTCTTTATGCTACTTGCTCAGTGTATATAAAGCAAGTGAATGGGCTAATGAATATTGCTTGTGTTGGAACAGCTAACCCCAGTGTGGTCTCGTGGAGAAATGCATCTGTAAATAAGAGCAGGTTGGTGTCACTAAATCTGATATGGGGATTGTTTACACCATGGGCTCAAGGGCCACAATACATTTTTAACACTGACGGACGAGTTAAAAAAATAACAATGTGTTTGAAGTTGCTTATTTTAGTAATAAAATTATTGTATTAAATTTCATAAATAGTATAAATTGTATTAGTTTTTTTCATTTTTTTACAATACATCAATAAAATAAAGTTGATAAATCATTTTAACACTAGCATATTTTGGGGAAATTGACATATTAATGCAGCAATTATTACAGGCCTCTTGATAAAGTGCTAAGTGGACCGGAGTGAGCTGTGTGTACGTCGCGTCCATTTTTTTTTTTCCTACCCCTGGTTTACACACTCACGTAGCAGGCCTCCGTTTTGGGAATCTCCTGTCAATTGTCGTCATTGTGAGTGTTAATGCATTTTATTTTCTACCAGATGGGGTTCCCTGCCTCTCAGCAAGTCTTACACAGGAATACCGGACGGCAGCCAGCATGTCAGCTGTGCAAAGGTTATTTTGCCTTATTTTAGGACGCACTTTCAAAAGTATACATGTTTAACACGCTAGTTTTTGCTGCCATTTTCGAAGAATTGGAATGCTGACAAAAAGTCATGTCAACAGTTGTGTGTAGTCCACACATTATCGTTGGTTGTAAATATTGCTACTGCTCTCTCATGGTGTTTAGAAACCGGTAGCCGAGTTGGACCTCTCCACAGAAGTTGCCACTCGCCTCAACCTAGTGGACCGAGTGACTCCTGCGGTCGGCCCGGCGGGCGCGCACACACACGCGGCACTTGTACGACACACCGAAGATGATATACCCCGACTCACTAAGGTAGGACTGAGGCTTCTGCAGACTTAGACATGGCTTTATAGATAAAGATTGACTTCAATACTAAATATCATAAAATAGCTCAATGAAATGAGACCAGGACAACAACCTAAAACATCAGTAAAGCAGTAGAATCATAGATGACAAAGCATTGCAGTTCAAATTATTAGTCGTTTTAGTAATTCAAAATACTATTGGGCAGTGGAGGATATTAAATGAATGGGATGATGAATAAATTAAAAATATATATGTAGGGCTGAAACGACACCTCAAATAACTGATAATTGGATTACAATATAGGTTGCAGCAAAATCTCTGCTTCAAAGCTTCACAGGGATTATTTTTCCTCACGGACTAATGTTACTACGGACGCACCACTCTGTGCGTGCATAAATTGTTCCGACGGCTGTACCCAGGAGGAAACAGTCTGTAATAGACATATTTTCCAAAGTCTGGGATTATTTCACACGTGAAATACAAGAGAAAATGCATGTCTACGTAAAACAGAACTGGCTTACACAATAGCGCGTCTACAGTCACGGATACAAGGTAACATAAACACCGTTAACTAATTTAATATAACCTACCACCGGTAGATTTGGTCCTCAACCCTTTATTAAGTATCCTGACATTTACTCCACTTGTTTTCTAACTTTTATTCACTTACATTTCTAAATATTTAGCAAATTTGTTAGACGCATCAGACACACCAATCAGACAATTTTGAATTCTCTCTCCTTTCTGTACAAAAAAAATAAATAAAAATAAGATAATTATCATATTTTTCTCTTCGTCCTGGCCGCTTTTCTCTTGGAATTTTCTCATTTTCTATTCTTTCCCCGACTTGTTCCTTTGTTCTTTTCAGTAGTGTAGCATCCTCACCGTGTTTTAAGAACGAGTTTTAACTGAGTTTTTCCAAGTTGGTTTGAGGGAGCTCTCAACTCAGCTGTGTATATTGCCCATCCACCAAACTGGAGGTCACATCGCGGTACAAACCCTAAAATGGAAAGAATGTCTTTGACGTATTTGTGTGTTTTTAGGAGATGGCAGCGGAGGTGTTCCGTGCTCTGGCTCAGAGTGACCCCAACGTGGTTTTGAGTGCCGCTTTCAAACTGCGCATCACGCAGAGAGACTTGGCCACGCTTCAGGAAGGTGGCTGGCTCAACGACGAGGTATTTATAGAGCGTGTACGCTGTATGCCTTAAGCGGGATATGAAAATAGCCTTCTTTAACATCTTAAAGATTCTGCAAAGTACATTTATAGAATTGTTTCAAAATATAGTACAGTATAGTTTGAACATGATTGCGGAAAATGTAAAAAGACTGGGAACTATGTAGTCCTCAATTGTGGAGATATAACGTTAAACTGTTTTTCTTATCCATTTGTGTGTTTCTGTTTTTTTGGGGGGGGTGGCTAAAACATCATTATTAACATTTTCACACAGGGGCAGTTAGCTTTGAATAGTTTTTTTTCTTTAATAAAATCACCATTTTTAAAAACTGCATTTTATGTTGACTTAGGTTATCTTTGTCTGACATTTTCATTTGCTTCATGATCTTTAAACATTAAAGTGAGGAAACTGCTATAAATAAGAACTTGAGAAGGGGGCTAAGACTTTTTCATGGCACTGTACTATACTGTAGCAGATGAGTCAGTAAAGGCTATAACGCCAGCCAAGGGCGTTCAAATAATTTCTGAGTTAAAAACCTCTGTCTCTGAAAAGATGAAAAAGCTGCTGTGAGTAAGGAAAGTGTAGCGAAAAAAGAACAGTGATTTAGTTCAGTGGGAAAAAAAGTATCAGTTAAGAAAAACAGTTCATTTTTACTGTATGTCTTTACTGCGTGCAATACTGTGGATTTCAGTTTTTTTTTAAATTATTATTTTTTTTATTATTAGAAAAAAGTACCCACAAAATATGGTGGGTTTTTTTGGGTGGGGGGGCTGGAGCAGACAGCCCCTTTTTCCATTTGCATTGGCATATGCATGAATTTCATCCGGGGAAAGTTGATTTGCAATTCCCCTACTGTGCTTCCCGTTTGCAGGTGATCAACTTCTACCTTTCCTTGGTCATGGAGCAGTGCTCCGACTGGGCGGAGGGGGCGCGGGTGTACTCGTTTAGCACCTTCTTCTACCCCAAGCTCTGTGGCAGTCCGGGCGGGCGGGTTGGAGGGCACGCCGCAGTCAAGCGCTGGACCAAAGCCGTCGACATCTTCCTGTACGACCTGGTGCTGGTCCCGCTGCACCTGGGCGTCCACTGGGCCTTAGCTGTGAGTCAACAACGTCACATTAGAATTGTGTGTGCACACAGTATACAGGTATAGTATATGTTTTCGAAGAAAAAAAACATGATTTGCGTCTCTTCTCAGGTGATAGACTTGAAAGCAAAGACAGTGAAGTTGTACGACTCGATGGGCCAAAGACATGACGACATTTGCGGTCTTCTGCTGTGAGTCCTCTCCTTCTCTGTCTTATTGTTTAGGTGCTGAAGAGCATGTTATATATTTGTTATTATGCACCCAAACATACATCACTATTTTTATGAATATATTATCCATCCATCCATTTTCCGTACCGCTTATCCTCACTAGGGTCGCGGACGTGCTGGAGCCTATCCCAGCTATCTTTTGGGCGGGGGGCGGGGTACACCCTGAACTGGTCGCCAGCCATTCGCAGGGCACATGTAAACAAACAACCACACTCAGATTCACACCTACGGGCAATTTAGAGTGTTCAATCAACCTACCATGCATGTTTTTGGGATGTGGGAGGAAGCCGGAGTACCCGCAGAAAACCCACACAGGCACAGGGTGCACATGTAAACTTCACATAGGCTAGGCCGGATTTGAACCTCAGAACTGTGAGGTAGATGTGCGAACCAGTCCCTCACCGTACCCCTAATATATTATTATTATTATATATTTTTCTTCTGTCACTCTTTTGTCCTAAACATCTACCTTTCTCAATAGATTCAAGCCATTCCAAAATCAAAACTTTCATTTTATTCAGGCTACTGTTTGTGATATTCCAAGCATTTACGATGTTCGCAAAATTCAATAAATTCCAGTCTTCGGGCATTCACACATGATTTCTACAGAAGTTGCATTCGCGGGTTATTAATATTGTATGCTTTTTTGCAGCCTCTACCTGAAGGAGGAGCACAGAGCAAAGAAAGGCAGAGAGCTGGACAGTGCCAAGTGGACCGTCGGCTGCATGCGGCCCACTGTAAGTAAGCCTAATGATACCATTTCCTCAAATAAGACGCCGTTCTCCAGTGATTCACTGTAAAACTTCGACATTGCAAGAAGAAAAAAACAAACCGTACCGTATTTCCTTATGGGTGCGGCGTCTACTTGAATTCATAAAAGCAGCACTTCTGCTCCACTATATGAGGGAACACAATGTTCATGCTGTCCCTTTCCTTCCAGGAGATTCCCCAGCAAAGGAATGGCAGCGACTGTGGCGTGTTTGCGTGTAAATACGCCCAATACGTCGCTAAAGGAAGGCCACTCACCTTCAGACAGGTACACTAGTGGAGCACACACTGTTACCTGTGTGTGGAGGAGGGGTGGCTAGTGTGTGTGACTGTGGGTGAGACGGATGTGTGTAATGTGCGGAGGTGAGGGCAGTGTGTATGTGAGTTTAGGTAGAGAGAAGGTAAGGTTACATTAGATGCATCACAGCATATAGTAAAACCATTCATGAGAAACTTGTTAATGTATGGGCTTTTTTTAATATATTCAATTGACATCGCCTTAATTATTTTAAACAAAAATGAATTCAAGTCCTTAGTTGCATGTTTTCCTTTCCTTGCTGCGAGATGCAAACGTATCAAGTAGACTTTCAGATTTGTGGCTGTTATTCCCCTTGACACGTATTCTATACTCCACTGCAAGTAGCAACGTGACAAGAATTCCCCAAAAAAATGACAGTCTCTCAAAATGCTGTGTCTGGTTGGAATGGCCTCTTTAATCAGAGTACAACACACAAAGAATTGTGTGCCTCGCTTGACCTAAAAACTTGACTTGAGTAGCGCAAAATGGAGTAATCACTAAGATAGGTATTGTACTTTAGTTATAGGATTTTTTTCAGAATTTATTTGACAGGTTTGAGTGTGCATGCCATGTTTTTTAGAAGAAAAAAAAGTGTGGGACTGAGAGTGACTGAGTTTGTGTGAGTGTTTGTTTTGTATACAAACATTAAAATCTACGTTTCCTTTCTCGACAGTGGCACATGCCTCTCTTCCGGAAGTTGATGATTTGGGAACTTGTACATCAGAAGCTGCTATAGCGAGTTCATCGTGTCAACATCAGACACCTGTGAAGGACTTAAAGTGTGAACGCACACAATATGTTGGCACATATTTGCCTGATTAATCTCTGAGTTGTAATTGGAGACATAATTTGGAAACGCGCAACAAGCATTGGCGTCCCTTTTAGTTTTTGTAGAAAGATGTTTGTGTTGGAAGTACTGCCACAAGTGCCTTTCAATAATCTCACACTGAAACTGGAGCGATTGACTGCATACCGAGCTGTGTCAGGTCAGATGTAATATGCAGGTCACCTCCGTTTTGTCACAGTCGAGACACTAATTTATTCAAGCATTACTCCGCAAAAGTTGAAAGACATGCATGGTGATATTATTATTTATTTATGACATGACTGAATGAGAGTTTATATTTTTGGGTTTTTCCCTGATTAGTAGGCAACTAAGATGTCGGCAAAATCTGCATACAGTATTTACTACATAGCAAACTACTGTATACAAGTGCATGTTTAAGTTCATGCTTTGAAATGTGATATTTTCTTCCCCCTGAAATAAAGTTTGTTAATATAACCTATGTATAGATGTTATTATTTTATGGGATTTTTACAATTTTCAGATATTCGCTATGTGAATTACTGATATCTGTGATGGAATTGTAGCTATCACTTAACTCTAGTTTTGAAATATCTACAATTTGATTTTGACTAGTCACAATTCCAGTTCAATTCAGTTCAGTCTTTATCTTTTCACCTCAATTCAATAGATCTACATGACCCTTTTCAGATAGGCGAAATGCCTTTGTAGATATCTGTCACTGGAATTGTCCTAGGTAAAATAACATTGCAGATCTCTAATTCCGTTTTGACCAAGCAAAATTGAATTACAGATCTTTCTGTCGTTTCGACAAGTCACAATGACAGAGGTCTTGAACGTCAATTCCAATTATTCAAAATTAATTACAACTGGACATTGATATCCACAAAGTTAATTGCGGATAGTCAAACTTTTAAATGTTAAGAAGGCTTGCGTTCCCACATGTAAATGTTACTTTATTGTGTAATCAACTGCAATGGTTTTGTCGAGATGTTTACAATAAGATAGCACAATCGAAAGCTTTTATTCTCACAGGCTTCAGACGGAAGTCTACTTTTATTTCGAAACAACCGGAAGCGGGAAAGGACAGTTAACTGTCTTTTTATAGTCCGCTCCGCTGGTTGAATTCAGATCAAACTAGTTTTGGTTGGCGGCTGCTGAGCCGAAAAGATTGAGCTAAAAATAAGTCAAAATCAGTAGTTGGAGCACATTTGGCTCACTTAAAAAACAAACATACTAGTGACGCGAAGATGAGCGACACCGAGAAAGAGTTCAAGAAGGTGAGTTTACTTTGACTCTTAACGAAAAGACCGAGAGAGAAACTACGCTAAACTAACGTTAGCGTGCTAGCTCCAGTGATACCTTTGTTAAGCCGCCGTGGTTATGGCCTTCTCCTGAGCTCTGAACCGAAAACAAAATAGCTACTGATATTTTATGTGTTTTCTGTGTATATTTATTAGTTTCACTCTGAATTGCAATAATATTTTCTTTTAACGAAGCATGCGGCCTTCAACGAGCCGTTGTCCTTAAGACTAGGCCGCGCTGCTTTGGGCCATGCTTTGATTCAACCGACATTAACGTTGCTTACTGTAGTGACGCTAGCGTCAGTATTCTATTATTTGTCTGTGAATGTTTTTTTAAAACAATTTTGTGTATTATACATTAATCTTATTATGACAAAGGAGTAATTAGGGCGACACTGGAAAATAGTATGAGAGTGAAGTGGAACCATTACGAGAAAATGGCGGTCGTATTGTTGCGTTCAAGTTAGCGTGGGAATTTCTACATTCATGTGTTCAACGTAATACAGCGTGTCTAGAAATTCTCCTACATTCTAAACTTATTATAGAAGCAGTTGAAGAGATACTTATGTATTTTTTAAATCATACTGCATTTGAGATGTTGCACCACCACCACACATTCGTGGCTTCCTCAATTAAGTAAAATTAAAAAATCAAAATTTACTACTAATTTTGTAATATTTCCAGAGATTTCTGTAATAGTTTTCTTTTATGGTACCTTTTTTCTTTTCTTTTTTAAAAATTTAAAGTCTTTAAGGACACCCTGTAAAGTCTCTCTATCTCAAAATGACCACTCAAAATTATCTCTACATTAGTCTCGAAAATTACTTGGGCTGTGTTTGAATTCACTCCCTATATTCTACTACACTGTATAGTAAATCCACCATTTTGCTTATGTTCTAATTGGTCGTAACTGCGTTTTTTTTTTTTTTATTACACCGTAATCTGCGGTATATTTGTGTTTTGCACACCACACAAGGAACTGAAATAAGTTATCCACTTAATATGGCTGCAACAATTAATCGAATAACTTTAATAATTTGATTCCAGCAGGGGCTGGTGATCAAGTTATTTTGCTGTGTATAGTGATTATATTTGCAAAGAATTTTGCTCAAAATTCACAGGCCAATATAGCCTGCAGCCTTAAGGCTCTGCATGCTGGATAGAAGTGCTAGGGCGGAGTCTGGAATGGACTGCTAGTATCTGAGTGCTTATATTTTAGCTTTTTTAATTTTCACCATAGGTCCATTCCGATTTTTAAAAAAATGTGCTGACACCGAACTGTTGCCTGATACTAAATATCTGATCAGAACACTCCTACTCAAAATTCAAAAGTGTCAGCTATGACAGTAGAACGTGAGGATGGTGACCCGAAGTGGACAAAAGTAATACCTGCACCTCCCATGAACCTGTGTTTAATACTGCAATATCGAATTTTATCAAATTAATCAGTGGGATACTTGATAGAATACTCGATTCGATAGCTGCAGCCCTAATACCCTATATAGTGTCCCACGATGCATCTTGAAAAAAGAAGTGAGCAACTGATGTTCAGTGGGTTTTTTTCTCCTCCATTTCACTGAGGAGTTATGTGGTCCACTATATAAAAATGCTTATACAGTGATTAGTGACTTATGAGTGAGTGTAAAATTCCAAACACAGCCTTACTTTATTTTTGTAGTATTGTTTCCACCTTTCAATGTAGCCCCTATTACTCCTTTGTGCATTGTTAGTTATTTGGTAAAGCTGTTGTTTTCTCTGTGCCTCTAGGTATTTAAATGCAAACAAACCTACAAACTTGCCTTATCACCCCCTTGTTTGTTCTTTGTCAAGGTTGAGGTTGGAAGAAAGAAAAAAAGGCGGAAGACGTTTCAGATGCGAAGTTGTTAATGTTTGAAGCCAATGCCGTTGATGCATGCTAATGTATTGGGAGCAGGAAAAAAGAAGCGCTCAAGATCCTATCCCTCGACTAGTGTTGTAATGGCAGATGGTAAAATTGGGGAAGAGGAGCAAAAAAGACGTCGTAATGTCAAAGAGAAGAAAGAAGAAATGAAGGGTTGTTTTGAAGTAATGAAGTAAAAGAAGTAATGAAGTTATGATCAGAAGTTTGGCCGGGTAGGAGTAATTTCTTAACAGCCTATTATGTTGCTACTCTCTTTCTTTCTCTAAATCATGCATGTGAAATGTTCCTCAATCTGTAACTCTCACTTGCCAGAGCCCCCACACCCTCACATTTATCTGAATTTACTTCTCAGCTAAATAAGTACATTAATGTCAATGTATTTGATGTGTAATTTCATTCCCCAAAATATGCTCTTCTTAAAAAAAAAAAAAAAAAAGTCCTCCTAAAAGGGTTTTAAGAGCGAGTGGAGTCACCCATTTTGTATTTTTCTGTTTGGACGCCAATGTGACTTGTTTAGTTTAAACTCTGCTTTTCGGTTTGTCCAGGAGCCACAGCCTGGCTCAGGGAGTTCCTCCCCGCGGCGATCGGCAAAATCCGTCAGCCGCTCGCCAGCACGCTCCAAAGAGGGTTCCCGCCATTCCAGGTCCAGGTCTCGCTCACGCTCCAGATCCAAGTCCAAATCTAGGTAAGACGCATTCAACTCTACCACGGTTGCAATATGTACCTGTACTACAAAATGTACCACAATACCTGGCCGTCAAAAACGATGCCGCGTCTTTTCAATAAGTATTTTGAGAGTGACCTCCCTGAACGTGCAGTTCGACAGCTGGCAAATAATTCTCCATCCAGGCTGAACCGGCTTGCTTCAAACTGTGAAACTGAAAGGAGAGTTAAAAAATCGAGAATACAGTGGAACCTCGATTTAACGCACGCAGGAAAAAATGGACTTCGGATTTAATGGACAGAAAACATTCCTACAATTTCTACTTTTAAAATACTTTCCTTCAAAAACTTGAAAAGTTAATGGGGGAAACCGGAATTTTTTTGTCATCCGTCGGGTTGCAGGCTTGCAATATGTTCCATTTTAATGAATTCTGATGATCCCTTTTTAATCAGACAAAACTTTTAGATGCCTCATAATGTCAAGAGTTACACTGGTTTCTGCCTTTCTCTTCACGTTGGCACTGTATCTTCTTAGGTCCCGTTCTCACCGGAGCTCACGCAGAAACTATTCCCGCTCTCGTTCCCGCTCCCGACGTCGCCGTTCCCGAAGCCGGTCTGGCAGCCGGCGGAGGAGCCACAGCCGCTCCCCTATGTCCAACCGACGCAGGCACATTGGCAACAGGGTAACTTTACATCGTGTTGTATTAACAAATGTAACTCTAGATTTATTTATTGATTTATTTATTTTTTTAATATTATAAACCACAGGCAGGGCTCTGTGTATTCTGGCCATTTAGGTCCACCTTTTTTTTATTTTTTATTTTATTTTATTTTTTTAACCATTTTAGTTAATGCAAATGTAACTAAGCTTCCCAAGAATGTTGATTTCAGCTCGATAAATATATCAGTAATATACTGTTTACATTAAATTGTAGTTTTTTTACTCTGTGGCTGTACTTTTGGCCCATTGAAACCCATAGACGACGTATTTGAATTCCTTATTTATTGCTTTCAATCATACAATTTGGGCAAAATCGGTTTCATTTGAGACTCAGCACTTGACGTTTTTATGTATCATTTTTGAACAAAGGAGCACTTTCATGGAATTAAACTTCAGCACAACCACCACTTAAATGAGGATAAGTGTTATAGAAAGTGGGTGCGTGGATTCTTAGTTTCCAAAAGAGGTATTAAAATAAAATAAATAAAATAAATATTTATATTTAGATGTCCCAGCGTTCCCAGATGAACGCTTTGATATTCTCTGCCAGTATCATAAACCAGCCAGGCGGGTTCTATATACAGTAAGGTATTTGCGGTGGGTAACGGCCTAGCCCTACCACAAGACTACAGTAATGGATACATTCCAATGGAGCAAATGAATAATGTATTTCCCAGTGGCTGGCAACCAGTCCAGGGTGGACCCCACCTCTTGACCAAAGTCAGCTGGGATAGGCTCCTGTTCACCAGCCCTACTGAGGATAAGCGCTATATAAAATGGATAGATGGAAGTCGAGACCATGTTGGAAGAATTACATTTTGATTGAAGATGTGGACGCTCCCGATGTTGGTTGTAGAAAGACTGTATTATGAGCCACATAAGAATATAGGGTGCTGCTGAGATTATATTTTCAAGGTTGGTTTCCAACCTGCGCATTGTGTAATGGAACTACTATTTGATGGGTTTAAATGAATGTATTTTATGCTATGTCAACAACTGATCTTCATGCGGTAAAAGCAAAATAAAAATTCTTATCACCAACTGTCTGTACAATGCACGAAATGGCTACAAACAAGCTGAAATGGTAGTACAATTGAGCAAGGCCTGAGGGTTATATTAATTATTTTTTAAAGGCAAAAATCAGTGTTGTGCTTATTATTGAACTTCTCTCCCAACGCCAACAGGCCAACCCTGACCCAAACACCTGTCTGGGTGTGTTTGGCCTGAGCCTGTACACCACCGAGCGGGACCTGCGAGAAGTGTTTTCCAAGTACGGCCCCCTGGCGGATGTCAACATAGTATACGATCAGCAGTCACGGCGCTCCAGGGGATTCGCCTTTGTCTACTTTGAGAACTACGAGGACTCCAAGGAGGCAAGTATCGATTATTGTGGAATTGTTGGACCTTGGAGGTTCTGCTGTACAATATTCCCTCACTATCATATCAGATCGGGAGCAAGTCCTGCCGCGAATAGCCAAACTCTGCGAGTAATTGACGTCCACTCAGAAAGGTTTGTAATTTCCTATAAATGTCACAAGATAGATACATTATTCATCAAGTGAGGGAGATTTTGTTGTCACAGCAGCAATATTGACGTATAACAATGGTATATTAAAAAAATGCAGAAGAAGCATTTAGGTGGAATAAAAATACATTTTTATCTAAACTAGAAAAAAAGGACGATTAAAGCCCGCTGCACAATGAGCCACGCAGTCGAACGTGACAGGTGTGGACCACCGTGAAAACAGTTGGTGACTCTTTGCTGCATACCCAGCGATTGAGCACCGCACAACTGCCAAAAGTAGAAGAACCATGCATTTGTGTTAGAAAAGGCGTATTAAGCATCCATCCATCGTCTCAGCCGCTTCTCCTCACTAAGGTCGCAGGCGTGCTGGAGCCTTTCTGGAGCGAGGTACACCCTGAACTGGTTGCCGGCCAATCGCAGGGCACATACAAACAACCATTTGCACTCACATTCACACCTACGGGCAATTTAGAGTTATCAACATACCATGCATGTTTTTGGGGTGTGGGGCGAAACCGGAGTGCCTGTAGAAAGCCCACGCAGGCACAGGGAGAACATGCAAACTCCACACAGGCGGGACCAGGGATTTAAACCCGGTCCTCAGAACTGTGAGGCAGACACTCTTAACCAGTCGTGCGTATTAAGCAATGGGAGAAAAACCCTATCTCCGAAAAATGTGATTGACATCTTCAGAAAACACTATTGCAAGTCATGGAACTTAATTTCGGATAGCTAACGGTAAAGACATTTTGGAATCAAAAGTTTGAAAAGAATTCAAAATATTGTTTTATATTCATATCAGTGTGAGTCTTTCATACATACACCTTGTACCCAAAAACTTTTTTTTTTCTGAAAGCTCATTTTCATATTTGATTTGCTGTTACATTTGCAGCCTTGCAACACTGGTGATTCAGCTTCTGACTTGCAGAAAAAGTAGAGTGGGAAGTATAATTTTATTGACAGTGCTATACAATGATGTAAACAAGTGTTTTTTTCCTATTAATATATATTTTTTTCCTATTAAATGAAGCTCCTCCCATCACTTCAACAAAGTTGCTTGGGCCCAAGATGGTGCCAAAGCAACACTTATATATTAGACACGGCTTTGGTGTTGATTTTGGCAACTCATTAACACCACCATGTCTATTCAGGCTAAGGAGCACGCCAACGGAATGGAGCTGGATGGTCGCCGAATCCGTGTGGATTTCTCCATTACCAAACGAGCGCACACCCCCACTCCTGGCATCTACATGGGACGACCCACATAGTGAGTCTCTTGATGACCACACTGTTGTTTCTTTCTCTCTCTCTCTCTCTCTCTCTCCCCCTTGATGTCACTAAACTGCTTCATTCTGATTTCAGTGGCGGTGGGGGTGGCGGTGGCGGCGGCGGAGGAGGAGGCGGAGGCGGTTCAAGACGCATGTCGAGGGACTACGACAGAGGCTACGACCGAGGTTACGACCGAGGGTACGATCGGGACTACGATCGCTATGACGACCGGGAGTACCGATCATACAGGTAGGTGTTTTGTGTCCAATTGTTGCATCTGATTGATGGTTTGAATTAATTGTTTTTTTATTCGTCAAATAGACGAAGATCTCCATCGCCGTACTACAGCAGAGGGTACCGCTCTCGATCCAGATCCCGATCCTACTCCCCACGTATGTTTGTAGCATAGATTATTAACGTATTTCCTCAAGTAGTGGGTTGCTGTTTGCTTTTTATTTACTGGACTGCAGAGAGGACCAAGAGTTGTTTACAGAAAAAGCATTAATTGTAGTTCTAAAAATGCATTTTTATGCTACATAGGGGCACCTCCAAATTTGTATCATTTGGAGTTAAATTGTCAGATGTCAAAATGTACAGATATAAAAATGGAAAAAATATTTTGGGTGGGGGGTACAAAAACAATTGACAAAATGTACTACTCTGATTTTTTTTTTAAACAAGTGAGAAAATAGTAAAAAAAATACTAACATTTTACACAAAAATACACATCTTGGGAAACATTTTTTCAAAATTATGTTAGCTTTACAGTTGCCGGCTTACCGTGCCTCGTAGGGGGCATGGGTGATCGGAAAATTACACGGCACTATTTTTTTCATGGGGACAAGGCAGATGCCAATTTGGGGTGTAGTGTTTATTTACTTTAGATGACACAGCTGAGGCCACTATTTGAGGAAAAGTTAATGTATGAACTAAATCGCGTTTTAAAAAAACGTTTTTTGTTTCTTTTTTCGCCACAGGTCACTACTGAGCAGTGAGTCAGTCATCCATGGTTTTTAGATGTTATGACCAGATCACAGTGTACACACTGAAATGCATGGAAATACAAATTTACCTAAGAAATCCGAGGATGATTTGCACAACGTTGCTGGTCTTGAAAGTTGCGCAACTGAAACACCCCCCCACACCCCTTTTGCTTTTTTTTTTGTGGACACACAACCAAAAGGGTGACAAGAATTTAGTTTTTTTGTTTTGTAGTGTAAAAGTGACTTTGGAGTCTCGATGTTTTTCTATACAAGCAGATTTGTTCGCTTCTCGTGGCAGGTTTGAATGCAGCTGCCTTTTCTTGTTGTTGTTCAGTTCATCTTCCCTGTTATATGTTCACGTTACTCTTAGTGCTGCACCTATTGTAGTGCTGCACCTATCGTTGTCTCTTAGGGATCAAAATCTGGTCACGATTCATAGAACATGGTGAGCTTCCATTAGGTTTTCTCTATGTTCAGGAATAGAAGTACTGACCACAGTAAATTGCATAAAATGGCTTGCGTCCTTCTGCAGTTTTAGGCACGCACATGTGAGGTCTGATTTGTATGTCATTTGTCATGTGGATTTTCAAATAAAAGTTGAAAAGCATTGCCACCAGTCTGAGTAAATCTTTTTCATTTGCATATTTCTCCAAATCACTGCCATGTTAGAGTTAGGAGTACAGTAATGCAAATTATATTCTCTATGGGCAGAGATGGGTCAATTAAAGAAATGTAAATGCAAAAATCCCAGCCCTTATAACAGTTTTACTGAAATTAGTCATTTATTATATATGACTATAAAGCCACATCTCAAATTAGAAAATGTATTCCGTGACCCTAGTGAGGATAAGCGATACAAGAAAATGGATGGATTTCTGTAGTTCAAATTCTTAGATTCACAGCATAGTAAATTTCATGATTTGAGTAATTTTGAAAACCCACCTTTTACAAACTCCAAATAAATTGTTTCATAAACCCTCAAAAAGATTTTAATAGGGAAATGAGGTTGGAATTAGCCTTTTGAAAAGTATTGTCTCTTGTTGAATCCGTATAATAAGAGTTTCACTTTAGGAATTGCAATGCTGGAATACAATGAACTACAGTATTCTAATTTATTAAGATGCACCTGTATGCTGTAAAGAAACTCACAAAGACATGAATTCACTGGGAGTAGACAACTCGTGCCAAATACACTGTTCTGATATGGTTTTAAAAAAGGTATACTTAAAGGTATACTAGGTATAATATTGTATCTCTAAATGCATCTGTAAACGTTCGGTGATAATTCAGCCAAGAAAATGTCGATAGTGTGAATACGGTGTGTGTCGTGCACCTATGACGTAGCACTCAACTGTCTGACCGACCAATCGGAGCGCACAGTTGTCAAATTCCCTTCCGATAATTATCTTTCAAGAGTGGATTTTGTTGGGTTAAATGCTTATCAAGAAAAAAACTAACATTCGATTAAATTAAAATGCTTTTTTGGTATTACTTTTGTTTTACGTTATTAACATGTGATAATTGCGTCGAGTAACTGTGACGTAGACGCCTCTTGCCGCCCCGACCAATCGGAAGGCTCGCTTACCAAAACACTTCCGTTTAGCTCTCGCTGCAGCCTGTCTGGTCTTTCCCAGCGGAGTGGTCCGTGTGAGCGGCGTTCACTGAAGTTTACGGCACGTAGAAACAAAAACAAAGGTACACATTAAAATGGTTTGCACACTAAAGCTCAAAACCTGAGGTGTACGTTTGGTTTCCGCGCGGAGAGTCGGTCAGTGACTCGTTCGGACATATTCAAGAGTGTCTCACGTTAGCCGCCTGCTAACGTTAGCATATCGTGTTTGAATGAGTGAGTGACTACACGTTTTTACTACAGCTAACTCAAAGCTACCGAACCTAAAAGTGTCTTTAGAAGCTCTAAAGGTAGGACTATTCCTTGGGGCAATATGTTGTCGTGGCTGAATGGTAACCTGACGCCACTCTCTCGCAGATGCCTCCAAAGAAGGGAGATGCCCCTAAGCAGCCCCAGTTGATTGGACGCTTTGGGACGTCGCTTAAAATCGGAATCGTGGGATTGCCGAATGTCGGGTAGGCGCAAATGGATACACGTGAAGCGGATTTGTTGTTAATACATATCTCGGGGGAATTGTTTGCAGCAAATCCACCTTTTTCAACGTGTTGACCAAAAGCCAAGCTGCAGCCGAGAACTTTCCCTTCTGCACCATCGACCCAAACGAGAGCAGAGTGCCCGTCCCCGATGAACGCTATGATTTTCTCTGCCAGTATCATAAACCAGCAAGGTGGGTTGTATGCAGTAAACTATTTGCGATGGATAGTGGGCAAGCCCCACCACGAATAGTGAAAAACCCTAAGTTGTTGACTCTCTCTAAAAATGTTTAAAAATACAGTGCCACCTTGCCTTACGAATGCCCCAACATGCAAGTTTTTCGAATTATGAGTTGTCATTTGTTTTTTTTCTTTCTTCTTTGTGTCGCAAAATCAAATTTGGGTTACAACCGAGCATCAGCTATGCCAATCCTCGAGTGAAGTGAAAAAAAATAGAGAGCAATTAAGGTTCTGTCATGCCCTTGCATGTGGGCAAGGAGAACCACAGTCGCCGATGCACTTTGAGCTGTTTAAAGACCGGGACGGGAGGATGTAAAGGATGACAATTTGAAGAAGCACCAGCTTCATTTGTATTTGATGTGGATTACTATCGATTTCACTGTTTGAATACAACAGCAATAGTGAAACCTATTAACAGTACTGTCTCCAAGTGTTGGTTGAAATGTGTCCCGGACTTTAAAGGAAACAAGCAACATGACGCTTGCTGGTCACATGACAATCAAGCGACTCGAAAAGGAAATGTTGCCGGTGCAAGGCACAAAAGACTGCAGGAGTTACCTTTTGACATCAGCTTTATTTTTAAAGCCAAAACCTTTATAAATGGCCTCACTAATGCGCTTCACCTTATTGTGTTTTAGTTTTGTTGGTTGGACTCGAGTTACATTCAAACAGCGCTCATGAAAACCAGTGCATTAATGACGCTTTCATGTATAATTCGGAAACATCAATGTTAGACGATTGAACACAAAACCTAGTAAAAATGAAGTTATATTATATAGTATACTACAAAAATCAGTTTTTGATGACGTCAAATAATTTTCTTTCTGCACAAATATGTACCAAACCATGTCCCATATGCTGTACCCTGGTTGCCTGTATCCTCCCACACATTTTTTGATTACATTTTATTTTACATACTCTATATTGACCCCGCAGTGCGCAAAGCACTAAAAGGGTGATAGAAATGCAAAATGTTTTGTAATTTTTTTTAATAAATATTGTGCATCTCTTCACATTTTTGTAATCATTTTTGGAAACATACACGTAGTCCTGAATAGGTGCATTTTTCAAGTTTTAGTTATGTTCTAAATAAAGATTATTGAGTAAGTGAAGGTTGACCGTACACCAGCGTTGCAACACTGCTGCCGTCTCCTCCTCAGTAAGGTTCCCGCTTTCCTTAACGTGGTGGACATCGCCGGCCTGGTGAAGGGGGCTCACTCGGGGCAAGGGCTGGGGAACGCGTTCCTCTCCCACATCAGCGCCTGTGATGGCATCTTCCACATGACACGTGAGTTGTGTGTCTGTCCTTGCGTGTGTGTGTCGACCCCGCAGCTGCTGCGCCCAAACAACTTGAATGAAGCGTACAGGTGCAGCCCAGCTCACTGAACCCAAACACCTTCTGTGGCACAATCTCATGAGAGCTGCAGCGGTAATGCTCCAAATATTACTAAACATTAGATGGAAACATGTTAGGAAAAAAAGTGTTAGACAAGCAATTGAAAATAATTCACAAATGAACATTATTAGGGAAAAAAAACATATAAGGGAAAGTACACAAATGTTACAAATAAATATAACAAAGGTATTCAATAAAAATACTAAACATTAGAGAGATGTAAAATAGCAAACTAATAGCAAAATACAAAAAGTATTGGACAAAAAACATGCATTAAATAAATATGTAAAGATAATAATATATTTTTTGAAAATGCACAGAAATAACTGACATAAATACAAAAAAATAATACTTGAAAATACACACTATAAGAATTACACAAATATAAACAAATAATATACAAAAATACACAAAGATAAAACATTTAAAAATATGACAAAGTATTGGAAAATAAGTTATTTAAAAAAATTAGAAAATCAATTAAATAAAATAGTTGATGGGAAAAATTGTAACAAAAATTTAATAATACAAATAGTTGGTAAAAAATGGTAAGTACCAACATATTTGGGAAAATATATTAATAAGTAAATGAGGGCAAATGTTTTTTTTTATTTGTTTGTTTTGTTTTTTTCCAGGGGCCTTTGACGATGAAGACATAATCCACGTCGAGGGCAACGTGGACCCGGTGCGGGACATGGAGATCATCCACGAGGAGCTGCGGCTCAAGGACGAGGAGATGATCACGCCCATCATCGACAAGCTGGAGAAGACGGCGGTCCGAGGCAACGACAAGAAGCTGAAACCCGAATACGTACGCCTTTTATACTGTTGTTGTCGTTCCGGATGGAAGTAACATGCTAAATGAGCGTCTTCTCTGTCCAGGACATCATGTTGAAGGTGAAGAACTGGGTGGTGGACGAGAAGAAACACGTGCGATTCTGCCACGATTGGAATGACAAAGAGGTACGCCGCCCGTTTAGTGGCTCGAAGTTCTTGTGTGTTGAGTGTGTGTGGACTCTGTTTATGTGCGTGCCGCGTTGATTGAATTGTGGTCATGTTTCCAGATCGAGGTTCTGAACAAGTACTTGTTCCTCACATCCAAACCGATGATCTACTTGGTCAACCTCTCCGAGAAGGATTACATTAGGAAAAAGAACAAGTGGTACGTTCCTCTCGCTCTCTGTGTGTGAGTGATTTAGTATTTTTGTTGTTTTGTTTTTTTGTTTGTGTATGGGTGAGTTTTTCTGATTTAGTTTTTTTGTTGTGTGGTTTTAGTTTTTGTGTGCGTTTTTTTTAACTTTATTTTTTCCCTGTGTATGGTTAGGGTTTTGTTTTCGGTGTGTGGTTTAAACAAAAACGTTTTTGTGTCTTTCTGTCTGTTTTTGTGAGCATTTTTTTTTTGTTTGATCTTGTTTTGCATCCGTTTTTGTTTGAGTGTGTTCTTTTTTTTTTTTTTTTTTCTGATTTTTTTTGGGGGGGTTGTGTTTTTTGTTTTGTGGGTGCATTTTGTTTCGTTTTTGTGTGCAGCATGACGGCTCGTGGTTAGCACGTCTGCCTCACAGTCAGGCGCTCCGGGTACAAATTTCCATTGGAACATCTCCTGTGTGGCGTTTGGATGTTCCCACAACACGCATGTTAGGTTGATTGAAATTGTCCAGACGGGAACGTTAGTGTGAATGCTTGTTTGTATGTGACCTGCGATTGGCTGGCATCCAGTCCAGGTTCTACTCACTCACAACCCTTGTGAGGACAAGTGCAATAGAAAATGAATGGCTGGAGGTGAGTGTTGTCACATCGTACGTAGCCTCTGTTCTCTCGTCTTAGGTTGGCTAAAATCAAGGAGTGGGTGGACACTCACGACCCGGGCTCCATGGTGATCCCCCTCAGCGGAGCGTCAGAGTCCAAACTGTTTGACATGGAGCCGGAGGAGCAGAAGAAATATTGCGAGGAGCAAAAGACACAGAGGTGACACACGCGCACTTCTAGTTGGACCAATAAGTCGTCCAGCAATTCCGAAAAAAGAGTGATTGTGTTGTGAAACAATATTGTCGTTGACTTGGTCTCTGTTTAGTGTCCTCACCAAAATAATCAAGACGGGCTACGCGGCGCTACAGCTGGAATACTTCTTCACTGCGGGACCGGACGAGGTGCGAGCGTGGACCGTCAGGGTAAGTGTGTCCTTCGGCATTACCACCCGCGCTCGCAGTGCGTCAAAGGATTAACTCTGGGCCGGTTTTGCTTTTTCTTGGGCTTTTTTTTTTATCTTTCGGCAACGTAATGGAGTGGAAGGTAGATGCGCCGTCAACGTAAATCACAAAAAAGCTCACGCGTATGCAAACACACCGAAAACATACACAAAAATCTGCATAAACACAACACACAAAGGAGCCACACACACAAAAATGCACACGCGAAAATGCAAACAAAATTACAAACACACAGAGCCAAACACACATACATTGCAAAGACTACAAGCATACAAAAACAGACAAATAAAATCACAAATGCATACAAAAACACACAAACAAAATCGCACGCGAAAAAAAAAAACAAGCTCACTCACACATGCAAAATAACTATCACACAATAAAACACACAAACGATACAAAGTCACACAGAGATACACAAAAAAACACAAACGTGTTCAAAAACACATGCACACAGAGAAAAACACAACCAGTCACAAACACAACACACACACGCACGCAAAAGACTAGGGATTTGAAAAAAACTAGTGTTTTCATTCATGGTGGCAGCACTTCATACCCTACACATTGTGTATGTGGCACATGGACAGATTACCAAACACAAATATCACCATCAGACCCAGAACTTCGCACCCGCATAATCGTGCAAGTGGCGCTTATCAGAAGCTAACGCTGTTAGCTAACGCCAATCTGCGCATCCAACCAAAGTCAATGCAGCTCTGCTTCCCTTTTGACTTTGACGTGATCGCAGGGGTGTCACACATATGTGGGTGTTTCTGCGTGATACCGTTTCCGACAGTGTCGTCGCTTCAAAGTCACTCCGGATCTTTCCCCAGCCTAGCTGACCAAGTCACGGGCAAAGAAACTCTGTGTCTGCGTGGTTAGTATGTAAATGAACCCCACCGTTTTGTAACTGTAGGACTGAAGTGGGAAACAAATGACTCGCTCACAGATGAGGGTTTTCTCTGCCTGATTTTGGATGCATTTTATATCTCTCGCAGCATGAAAACTTTAATGTATGTATGTATTTATTTTGTTGTTGTTGTTGCGACCCAACAGAAAGGCAGCAAAGCTCCACACGCGGCCGGAAAGATCCACACCGACTTTGAGAAGGGCTTCATCATGGCCGAGGTGATGAAGTTTGACGACTTCAAAGAGGAGGGCACCGAAAATGCGGTCAAGGTACAGCAGAATAATGAAACCTGAGGTCTTATTACACAGTGGCAAAACATTTGCACACATACCAATATAATGATAAGTCTCTTTAAAAGTGCTCCATTCATTTTAGTACGTGATTTGAGCATGTCCCACACACTGCTTTGCAAACCCCACTACTGTGTTTAGTTTTATTGTCCACAGCAAGCCCTTTGATAAAATGAGGCATTTTAATCATGTGTATTCTATTTTCATTTTAACCTCATAGGCTGCAGGGAAATACAGGCAACAGGGTCGGAACTACGTGGTGGAGGACGGTGACATCATCTTCTTTAAATTCAATACACCCAATGCGCCCAAGAAGAAATAAGATTGTCAAAAATTATTTTTAAATAGGAGAATGCCATCCACACTTTGCTTTTTATTGACCACACACAGAAGGCCTTTAATCTGCTCCAGAATCATGTGGACTGTCAAAGCTGCCCTAAAAACATGTCTAAATCATCATCATCAATACGCACGCATCAATAAAATGTGACAGAACCCGCTCATGATTCCTTTTACATTTTTTGATGTTATCTTCACGTCTTGTCTTTCACTGTCGCCTTGTTACTGAGTTCTTGTCAATTATCGTTAGTCAAAGGGCATAAATGCCTAAGTCAAGTGAGTCATTCTCAAACTTTTGACACCAAGTACTACGTGAAAAAAATATTTAGCGCTCCAAGTACCACCATAATGACCAACATTAAAATAGTGTAGTAGACCTATATTTTCATAAAAAACAAGATGGCTTTATTCCAAAAAGAATGTTATTTTATTATAAGACCTTGTAACATTATGCGCAGTGTGAACTTAAATATAGGGGGGAAACTTTTTTATTTTTGCTGATACGAATTAACTAAAAATGGATCCCAAATAAAAGTCCAAAAGGAAACAACTATAAAAGATTAAATGCAAATGTGCTAAAAAGTTAAATACAACTGAAAAGTACTTAGGCGGTCATTTTTCGCATACCAGTAGAGGGAGCCCGCATACCACTGTGCAGTACTCCTATCACACTTTCAGAATCACTGTCTTAAATCATTTCCCAACTTACTGTCACGATAGCAATTAAAAAATACGAATGTGCTTGCTAAACTTTTTTTCTTTGTAGATTCTCAGTCATCCAGATCATGTTCATCCACAAAGGTTGTATCGAAGCAACTAAGAATGTTTTTTGTTTTCTGAAAACATTCAAAAAGGACAAAGGCAATTATCCTATGAGGCTAATATTATATGGATAGTTATCCACTTGGAAGTATGATATATTTTTTTGTATTTTTGTCAAGTTTCACACCCTAAGCTAACATTTTTTTTAGTGGAAAAAAGTTACACGGAGAAGTAAATACTGTAAATCTATACATTAGTCATGTGAGAGGAATTAAATACACTACTGTATGATTAAAAACTACTAAAAAATACATCCATCTATTTTAAATACCACTTATCGTCATTAAGGGATTTACAACTACAATCATATTTCATCATATACTCTAATTGTATAGAGTATCAGGCAGTTAGAGGTTTATTAGAAGTGTGAGGTTGTGAGTTTTTACATAACGCAGGCACTATGCAAGTGAACTTGACTTGATAGGAGTGAGGCGTTTATTTCTACAAAAGCATTTTAAATGTTGAATCATTAAAATTGATTTTTTTTTTCATGGGTAAATATTTAAGTCATAAATGTTTAAGCAATGTTTCAATCACAAATGTTTAGCTTTTGCCACGCACTGCAGCTGTGCTTTCTCTTTAAACTCCACCGTAAACTCAACTTTACAGCTTTACAGATGCCATGTTTGTTCATCATGCGGCGTGTGTCGCACCAAAGATGTCAACCCCAATATGGTGGTCAGTCTTAATAAAGGTAATTACAAATGCTTATAAGCCTTTATAAACCACTTTTTTTTTGGGGGGGGGGGGGGGGGATGGCCGAATGTACAGCAATGTTTTGCACGTTTATCACTTTGTTTTGAATCTCAAAGAGAACCCGAGTAGGTGGAGAAACTTTTATTACATGTACAGTAGTTGGGGAAAAAACAAGCAGTCATTATGGCTGAAAACATTGGAAAATCTAAAAATTAGGAGAGAGAACTTTAGGTCTACTCATCGTCAGAGCAATTAGCATGAGGACCTCACTTTTGCTGAGTCATGTTTACCTCACTTTTTTGTCTCTTCCTCTGGATAGCGAAAAGGTTATAGCAGCAGAGTTGTGTGGAGCAGCGCAAAAAATGAATCGACTATTTTGATAATCGATTAATCTGACCTAACCTAACCCTAACCCTAGTTGTGTGCATATAAGACACAACTTCATAACATAATGACTATTATTTAAAATGTCGGTGAGAAAACTCAATGTTTGAACGTTACAAGGAAGACATCAAAATCAGATGAAAAAAAATCTGATGTTGCTCATCAAAAGCCATGGTGGACTAATAATTAGCACGCCTCACAGGTCAGAGGTTTTAGGTTCGAATACGGGCTCCGGCCTTCCTGTGTGGAATTTCCCTGGGTACTCCGGTTTCCTGCCATATTCCAAAAACGTGCATATTGTCGTAGCTATGGATGTGAGTGTGAATGTTTGTCTGTATGTGCCCTGCGATTGGCTGGCGACCAGTTCAGGGTGTTGTCCAAAGTCAGTTGGGATAAGGTGCCAGCACACCCGTGACCCAAGTGAGGATAAGTGGTACAGGGGCTATTTTATATTGTAAAATATTTAGGAATCACATTTACTACAGCTAGTTACATGCTGTCTCAGGACAATTATAATTTACACATATGTATTACTGTATTCTGGCTATTGATTTATTTATTTATTTTCATGGAAGGGGAAAGTGTTCAATTCTGTAATGACCTATATATATTTTTTAAAGTTGGCAGTTCCACAACATGGATATATTTTTATATTTTTACAAGGTTAACAAAATATATTTTCAAAAGCTGATTTAAAAAATAAGGACAATAGTTCCCCGACGTTTCTTGTCCAACTGCCCCCAAACAGGAAACATACTTCCTTTAAAAACGACTGACATCGTAGCCAGCCAATCACACGTCGACTCACTGCCACCTTTAGCCAATCGCCCCAAAGAAGAAAGGTGGGACGTCCTGTAATGTGATGCAAATTACACAGTCGACCTCTCTAAGTCCCTCCCCTTTGTGTTTCCCGCACCGTCAATCAAAATAGAAAAAAAAAATCGACCCGAATTCACCGATCAACACTTACTAGCCCGTCTATGAAAAAATGATCATGTTTGGAGTTAGCGGCGTTTAATAACGTCCCCGCTCGGGATGTAAACTATTAAAACAGTTAGCGACTCGGGCGGTGAGTTTTACTGACGGGAGTTTCGTCTTGTTTAAACCTTTTTTTTTTTTTTTTTTTTTTTCTTTACTCGGTGGCTAACTAGCTCGGCTATGGTGAGCTAACAGCCGAGCTAGCAGGCTGGCGACGGACTTGTAAACAGACGTTCTCTGCGTCCCGGTGGCCCCTCGCCTCCCTGCAAAGTTTGAGGGGAGTTGTGGGTCGGTAGGGACTGGGGGGAAAGCTTTTTTTCCGGGGGGTGGACCGAGAGAGAGTCGCCAGGAGGGGGATGCTTTGCGGGGCTTTCGAGGCCCGACGGGAGTTGAAGATTACCGAGTGAAACAAGGGAGAAATGGCGTCCGCGGACGTGGACAGCAGTCAAAGCGACTTTCTGCAGGAAACGCAGGTAAACTCCCCCGAAATTCGGTTGCCCTCGTTTTCCTCGCTCGTGTGTCGTGTTTGACGAGCGTGGAAGTTCACACGTTTAGAAATTTTGGTGGCTTTTGGGGGGTGGGGAAGGGTGGAGGAGGGTGAAACGCCGTAGTACACTTCCTGTGTTTCCCCCCACTCTCCACAACGGCCACCCACTTTTTACCCCGCTAAAACCCGCCCATAGTGGGTAGGACGCTGAGAGGCAGGTCGCTCGGTGCGAGGACGGTCGCTCGGTGCTCTCGGGCGGCTGGAGGGAGGACAGCGACGGCGCGATGTCGCACGGCTTCGGCGTCCATAATCAAAAACAGTAGCGTTCATTTCTCGCCCATCCCCCACTCGCCTGCGTGCCACCATTATGCGAGCTAGCGGCGCTTTGCCAAGCGGTTTTACCTGAAAAAAAAGAATAAACCACACACGCCTTTGGTGTCATATTTTACTCGCATGTGATGTTATTTTGACCCTTTAAGTAGGATGCTAGGCTAGTGGTTGACACATGTGCCTCACTGTTCTGAGGTTCGAACCGCTGCTCGCCAGCTAGCCACCATTACACGAACTCTCCTTTCGAGAGCACGTTTCTGCCTCAAAAGGCACTTTTCGTGCAGCGAAACTTGATTTGACTCACTTCTGTTATTTTGATCCTTTTGATGGCATCATGTCAGCATGGTAGCTTGGTGGTGTTCCACGGCTGCTTCACAGTTCTGAGGTTCAGTGTTCGAAACTGGCCACCATCCTATTGCTAGCTCGTGTGTTGCAATCTTTTTTTTTTAGCCTCAGAAACCAACTTAAAGTGTAATTTTCGTTTCATTTGACTTACTTGTTTTGTTCTTTTGACCATTTTGATATGTCATCATAGCAGTCTAGTGCACTTGTGGTTAGTATGGGCGCTTCACATTTCTGGGGTCGAATCTTGGTGGAAGCCACCATAAAGCTAGCTGTGCTTTTCTGAGCATTTATTTATTTTTTTTGCCTGAAAAACCTAGTTTTCGTGTAATTTTAAACGTGTTTAAATTTTTTGACCCTTTCATAGGCCATTACGGCCATCTAGTGTTTTGCACATCTGCCTCACAGTTGTAAAGTTTTAGGGTTGAATCTCTACTTAGGCACTATTACGCCAGCTCGTGTGTGAGCTATTGGCACTACAGTGAACATTTTGCCTTTAAAACTTACATTTACTGTAACATGTCTGTTCCACAGTTCTGAGGTTGGGAGTTTGAATCTCTGCCCGCCAGCTAGCCACTGTTACGTGCGTTTTATGAACATTTTTGCCTCGCGAACCGCCTTAACAGTTTTTTTTTTTGCATGTGATGTTATTTTGATCCTTGGTGGGCCATTTTGGCACCATGGCAAAGTAGTGGTTAGGACATATATTCTTCTTGGCGCTCTCATTTTTGGGACAAAATCCTACTCTTAGTGTGTCTTTACTCTCATGTAATGAAAATGTTTATATATATTTTTTGTAACCTTTTCACACAGTGAGCTAGTAGTTAGTTCGGGGTTTGAATCAGGGCTCCAGCCTTCTTATGTTCTCAGCGTGCTTGTATGGGGCTCCGGCTTCCTCCCACATTCCAAGAACATGCCCGTTGGGTTCATTGAAGATGGGTGTGATATTGTCAGTGTGAATGGTCATCTTTACGTGCCCTGCGATTGACTGGTGACCAGTCTGGGGTTCACCCCACTTATCCTCCAAAGTTTGCTGAGATGGGCTCCAGCTCACCTGCCAACCTAAAAGAAGACAAAATGGATAGAGATGGACAGGCCATCATACCCCCCCCCAAGCTTGTCTGATTTAAAATGAGATGGTCTACCTACTTCTTGCTAATCTGCTAACCCCCCCCCCCAACCTCAACTTCCTGCTCCATAGACGACAGACATGTCTGCCATTCAGCTGTCGGGATCAGACCGCTGGGAGGTGTTAACGCCCGTCTCGGCCGCCAAGGATGATCTCAATGGCGGAATCGTCACGTCCAACGGGCAGTACGTGCTTCCCCTCAGTGGTCTCCACAACCAGCCCATCTATGTCACGGCGCCTGGGGGCGAGGCGGCGGCCAATGGCGTGTCGGGCATACAGTATCAGGTAAGATGAGGTTGTGTTGCGGGAAGTAGGTCTGCAAATATTCATTGAATAATTTGATTGCAATAAGTTACTCGTGTTTCCACTATTTGCGGCCGGGCTCGGTCGCCGTCCATCGCAAGTAGCGGAGGTTTACTGTACGCCCCCATTTTAGTCTGCTGATTGGAAAATTACCGCCTCAGGTCATCCCTCAGATCCAAAACGCAGACGGGACGCTGACAAGCTTCCAGACGCAAGGCTTGGATGACGGCACGGGGCAGATCCAGCTCCTCCAAGACAACAGTCATGGCGGCATCGGAATCAGCTGCTCTACGGCGGCCACCACGGACCTCTTGACGCAGGCGGGGCAAGTGCAGTCCATCCAGGGCCTCCCGCTGGCCGGGGGCTCGGCGTATCCCGTGGGGTTGCCCGGCAACATCACCTTCGTGCCCATCAACAGCGTTGACCTGGAGTCACTGGGCCTGACGGCGGCACAGACGGTACCCATCGCCACAGGCGTGACGGCGGAGGGCACGCTGATCATGAGCGGTCAGACCCTAGAGAGCGCCGGGCAGGATGGCAAACTGACGGTGGGGGGCGACGGCAACCAGGAGCTCTACGTGCCCACCTCCGAGGCCCCCTCGCAGCTCCCCGCCACCATCGACGGGACGGGTGTGCTGACTCAGGCCACAGCCGTGTCCGCCGGCGTGTCGGACCCCTCGTCCTCTTCAGAGAACTTTAATTCCCACCTGCAGCAGATCCAGGTCAGCGTGCACTCTCAAGTAGGAGTGTCCAATACATTGATTTTATTGATTCCTTTGTGTTCATTTCTCCGCCCTTTTTTGTGGCTTCTGTAGTTCATAGTTGATGCACTGCAACATGGCTGCGAACAGAGAGGAAGCCACTGTAACATGCACAGTTTGAACATTAACACTGTGCTTAAATACAGGAAAATTAAGCAAAAAACTGCACTTAAATAATGGTTCTGTTAAAATGTATTACAGTCCACAGAATAAAAAAAAAATTGTACCTCAATTAATGTTTGAATACAAACAGATTAAATACAAATGTACATAAATGTTACATGAAACCGAACTGTATTTAAAGGTCCCCTTCCATCTATTTTTTTAAATTAATTTTGATAATCTTTGTCTTTTTATTGGGTTTGCAAAATAATTTGGGTTGGAAATGCCCAAAATGCCCCTTTTCAAGCTATTCTAGTAGGTCTTTTCCGGCTAGCATTTGCGACAGTCGCATTTCTCGTTATCTGACATGTAAATGATCTTTGCACTGATTGGGTTCCTCGTCTTCCCTAATTGCAATATGGAACCCAGCTTGGCTCTCATTGGTCCATATCACGGCGTCTGCGCACTCGCGTTCAGGGCAACGCCCGTCCTCCCTGTCAATCAATGTGGTGCGAATGTGCATTCAGTGTGTGTAAATCATTGTGAAGAAGAATTTAGCAAGCGTCGGATTGTCGGCCTTCAAATAGGGACCGTGAGACGACGGAGGGGGGGGGTAAAAAGAGAAGGTATATTTTGAGCTTGTCGTCCACTCCCATTCACGTGAATTTAACCTGCCGTGACGACCATCGCTGGCGACAATGAATGCAAGCGTAGCTATTTCATCCATCACAGTTACATTAAAAATTAGAAATCTAGTTAAGTATCGTTGTAAAACACAACGTATGTATACTTAAAAGCTTAGAGCTAAATCTAAATCCCCCATTGCTATTCGAATGACAAGCTAATCATAAACAAATCGTTACTCCTTGTAATATTCCGAAAGAAAGGCGACATTGTGTAACAAATTAAAAATCCAATATGATTTTGAAAACTTTCTCGCTTCCTGTATAGCATTTTGTCACAGCATCACAAAAGACTGACTCATTTACACTACCGCGCTATAGCACCAAATTCCCACTCTTCCTGAACTCAGCATAACCTCCATCTTCCTCCCTCTCGCTGACCTTGCCAGGTGTCGTCCTCCAGCGCCGCCACCCTCTCGCAGCCCATCCTGCAGCTGTCGGGCGACGGTCAAGCCCAGGTGGCAGCGGGCCAAGACTTGAACGCGGCGGCGGCTGGTCAGACCCTTCAGAGCGTCCAGTTGGTCAACCCGGGGACTTTCCTCATCCAGGCCCAGACGGTCAGCCCCACCGGGCAGATCCAATGGCAGACGTTCCAGGTGGGCAAGCGTGATGGGCATGTGACCAGAAAGTTCTCAGAAGAGGATATTTAGATGTGTCCTGTGTTTTTAGGTTCAGGGTGTTCAGTCGCTTCAGGGGCTCCAACTGCCACAGGGGCAGGGCCAACAGCTGACCTTGGCCCCAGTGCAGACCCTCCCGCAGGTCACCCTGCCCAACCTCCAGACTGTGACCGTCAACTCGTTGACGCAAAGCGGGGTGCAGTTCACGCAGCAGAGCGACGTGACCAACAGCCCGGCTGGTACGACGCACTAACACGTCCTTCATTTGGATTTGCAAATATTTAGTCAAAACTTTTATTCGAAAAATAACACAAATGACCTTTCTGGTTAGCACAGCAGCCTCACAGTTGGGGGGTTTGAATCCTGGGTCTCCTTTAGCAAGCGTGCGTACTAACATCTCCACGGAAAGCGATTTATCAAGCTGAACAGAAAGGAACAAAATGATCAAAATCAGAATTGTATTCTAAGGCCCTCCTTACTGCATATGCTCCTTTCTTCCTAAGCGTGCATCTCCTCCGTCCTCGCAGGCATCCACATCAAGGAGGAGCCCGAATCTGAGGAGTGGCACCTGGGTGGCGACTCCACGCTCAACCCCAGCGACTTGAACAACCTGCGCGTGCAGATGGCCGCCGACGACGACGTGGACGGCGCCAGCGGCGAGGGCAAGAGGCTGCGGAGGGTGGCCTGCACCTGCCCCAACTGTAAAGAGTCCGGAGGAAGGTCAGCAATAAGACAATCATATTAATAGTCAAGTTAAATGTGGTGGTAAAATGAGAGTCAATGAATGATTATATATGTTGCCCCTGAGACAACATTTAAACTTATCACACACACACTCACAGAGGTTCCGGGCTGGGCAAGAAGAAGCTGCACATCTGCCATATCGTCGGTTGCGGCAAAGTCTACGGCAAGACGTCTCACCTGCGCGCCCACCTGCGCTGGCACAGCGGCGAGCGGCCGTTCGTGTGCAACTGGATGTACTGCGGCAAGAGGTTCACCAGGAGCGACGAGCTGCAGAGACACAGGAGGACGCACACAGGTGAAACAGATGTGACTTAACGGGAACTGTGCTTGTGTGGGTTTTCTCCAGGTGCTCTGGCAAACATGCAAACTCCACACTTCCAGTGGAGTTGAAGTGCAAAAAAAACCCCTCACATTTCCAAACCTAATCATAATGTATCCAAACCACCTCCCATATAAAACTTTCTCCCAAAAATATAAGTTCACCGGAATTACCACTTTTTATCCTATATCTAACATTTTTCTGCAAAATACAGTGGTACCTCGACTTACAAGTGACCCAACTTGAGTTTTTTGAGCTGTGAGACGTTGCGCAACCGTTAAATAAAAAAATAAAATTGTTTACTTTGACTTGAGAAACAATTTGAGGTCTAAGCGCAAGATAGTTTGGCAGATAGTGAACAATTCTTTGAAAGTCTGCTAGCTTAATGCTAACACGCAATGCAAAACGTTGTAGCGTTAGTGTCGCGGTGTTACAATCCTTGGCTATTTAAACAAATGGTGAAGCAACATATAGACAGACAATAAATAACTACATATATTCTTTATCCTGTGTGAAAAACTACTAATATTACTGCAGTTTATTAATGCCTTCTCCCTCACTTTCTTGGGTTCCATGGTTGGAATTTTCTTTAGGGAAACACCTGCGCACAAAAAAAATAAAAATGTGAGAACGAACTTAACTAACTCCATGAACTGAGGGTGGCCAGAAGTTGTGAACTTCGCTGCCGCCCTCTTGTGGCGGGAGCACATTATAAAGCCAAAAAAATCAAACGAGCCATGATTCGCAACCTGAAAAACTCATTAGTTGTGGTACCACTGTACAGGTTTCCATTTTCTATATGCAGCTAAGCTAACATTGCTAACGGTGTCCCTTGTGTCAGGCGAGAAGAAGTTTGTGTGCGGCGAGTGCGCCAAGCGCTTCATGCGGAGCGACCACCTGGCCAAGCACATAAAGACTCACCAGAACAAAAAGGGCGGCGCCCCCGCCTCGTCGTCGTCGCCCTTGCCCACCGACACCCTCATCACAGCCGACGGCACCACGCTCATCCTGCAGTCGGCCGCCGCCCACAACCTGGTAGCCAATCAGGAGATTCCGCTGCAACTGGTCACTGTGGCACCCGGCGAGGCGATTGAATGAGGGCAGGACGCACGGAGGGGTGAGAGAACTGGCCGATCATAAGGACCTCCTCTCTTATCTCCTTTCTTTTTTTTTCTTCTTTTTTTTTTTTTTCTTTTTTTTTTTTTTTTTTTACATATGAATATAAATATATATGACAAATATATATATTTTAAGTAAGAGTTATCCAGACTTTGTTTTTGCAGTCTTTTTATAGGCCGGCGGAAGCATTCAAAATGGTTGCTATATACACACACACACAAACACATACACACACGTTAAACACAATGAAATGCCTTATTTTGTATCATAGTCGTGTATAAAATGCTGGCGGTGCATGTGTGTGTGTGTGTGTTGTTGTTTTTATTTTTAATTCAAAGATCCTTCGCAGGAAGATTCCCCGACACGTTTGGGAAGTGCGCTTAGAGTACAATTGTTAAGGTCGGCAACGTTCTTCTCCGGCAAAACACCAAATGCAAAAGCTCACTTGTTTATCTCACCATTTTAGTTGTGCACTAAAATAAAGGGGCTTTCCGATGAAAGTAATGTCACGAGACCAAACGTCACACCGTTTCCTGGACGAGACCATCACTTCTGGTCGCCTTGGAGATGATTTTGCAAATGCTAGGCTAACACCGTGATGCTAAATTGACTTTCTAAAATGTGTTGGGGATAAAAAGTCTAAATGTGACTAGAAGGGGGTCGACGCGTTTGGGAAGTGTGCTTATAGTGCCATCTTTAAGGTCGGTGTGGATCTTCTCTGTCAAAACACCTAATGCAAAAGCTCACTTGTTTTTTTTTCTTTGTTTCCCCCCCCCCCCACTGTTCAGTTGTGCACTAAATCTTGGGATTGTCACGAGACCGTCACTTCTGGTCACCTCGGACATGGTTGCGAATGCTAGGCTAATGCTAGGTGGACTTCCACAAATGTGTGGGGGGAAAAGTCTACATGTGGGAGTTAACACGTTTCGGAACTGCGCTTAAGTGTACAATTAAGGTTGCCCACGGATCTTCTCCGATAAAACACGTAATGCAAAAAGCTCACTTGTTTTTTTTTTTGACCATTTAGTTGTGCACTAAAATAAAACGTTTTCCAATCACGTTAATGTCACGAGAGCACATTTCACGCCTTTTCCTGGAAGAAACCATCACTTCTGGTTACCTTGGAGAGAGTTTTACGAATGCCCGGCTAACACTAACTGAGCTTTCCAAAGTCTGTTGAAAAAAGTTGAAATGTGGCGCGTGGGGGGCGGATAAAATGTGCAACTTCTTCAAGCGTCCAGGACAGAATGTTCCCCCACAATTTTTTTTCTTTTGTTTCTCTACAAATTTGTGCTTTTCCCACTTTTTTATTTTGTTTTCCCTTTCTTTGTCAGTCCAACGAAAAACATGCATCTCCAAATTGTTTTGATTTTCAATCCGAAAAACAGCCAAACGGACGAAAAGGAAATGACACTCAAAATGTGTAGTTGCACGTTTTTTGTTGTACAGTGACATTATTATTATTATTATTTTGAAATAAGTTCCTGTTTGTATGTTGAAAATTGCAGCAAACGGATGCAACAAATTGTAGCAGCAAACATTCCAGTCCAGATAATGAGGTGGGATTCCGTTTTTGCAATAAACCATGTGGCCATGTGTGCTTGAAAGTTAAAAAAACAAAACAATCACGTGAATTTTTTGCTTGGTTTATTGTTTCCTCCATGTATAATCCTCATGTTTGTAGCATTTATTTACATGTGTATGATCTTATTGTTTATAGAAGCCATCACTTAGTCAACACAATTTATTTCAACGTATCAAAACCTTATTTTAAAATGATTTTCTTTTTTTAAGAGTTGGTGTAAAAATTGAATGTTACCTTTTTTTGTAAAACCTTTTTTCAAATGGATCACAATAAAGTCTGAAACATTGTCACCAGCGTTTGTATGAACGACGACACCACTGTCAACATTTGTTTTCTACGTCACAAACATTTTCTGTTCAAGAGTTTAACTTAAGTTTAAAAAACTAAAACTCCTTTATGTTTTGGTTAAAAATAGACAAATGGATTCATGTTTATGGGATAATTACGTGATCAAAATGAGAAAGCTTTATGGAAACTGGGAAAATATATCTCCAAGACTGTTACAACAGCTATATTTTAGGGTTTCGAAGTAGGGTTTCAAAACAGGGTTAAGGATTTTAATTAGTGTTTCCAAATAGGGTTAGGGTTTCAAAGTAGGGTTTTAGGGTTTCCAATTATGGTTTCAAACCTGGGTTAGGGCTTCCAAGTACGGTTTTAAAACAAGGTTAGGTTTTCAAAACAGGGTTAGGTTTCAAATGAGTGTTTCAAAACGGTAAGGGTTTCAAAACGGGTAGGGTTTAATATTAGGGCTTTAAAACAGGGTTAGGGTTTGAAATTAGGGTTTAAAATTAGGGCTTTAAAACAGGGTTGGGTTTCAAATTAGTGTTTTAAAACGGTTCATGCTTCAAATTGGGGTTTCAAAAAAGTGTAAGGGTATCAAATTATGGTTGCAAAACAGGGTTAAGGTTTCAAAGTAGGGTTTGCAAGATGATGGCTAGTGTTTCAAATTACGATTATAATACTAAAAACGGATTTTATTTTCATACCTGTGGTTATTTAACACGATCAAACTAGAAAATCTATTTGCTGGAGTACTGAGTAGACTGAGTAGTTTACATTTCCTTTTGGATTTGAAATGACTCTTTATGGTCAAGCCCTCGGGCGTTGCAAGAGAAAAGAAATGGTTTCATCAAAACTTTCTATTTTGGCTCCAGAACGCACGCAATTACGAATAGGCAGTTTCATAATTCTTTTCTTTTGACTATTGTATAAGCGAGTTAACGCGCTTGGCATTTCTGAACTTCACATCTCCACGAATCCCTGACAATTGTGCACCTCGTCAGGCGTCAACCCTGACGGATACGAGTCCCATCTTGTACGATCGTCGACATCACTCATAATGGATGGATGAATTCCAAATAATAAAGACTGGCTGACTAAGGATCCCAAATGGATGAAGAAAGTTAAATGCAGACTGTGTGCAATCGTTTGACATCTCCAATATGGGAGAAATTCTTTTTTTTTACCGAGAAGTCTGGAAATATCTGCGCGTGCATTTGATATTGTCTGTGTTGCTGCACTGTTTATGTTCAAATATTTGTTGCTTCATGGGATGTTACATTGTAGCTGTTCATGCTATTAGCATGACAATGGAACCTGACATTGTGTTCGCATTGCGCTCGTGGGCCGTTGTTAAGGCAACATATTTTAGTTGCTTTAAATACCTAAATTATAGAGTATACTTCAATGGAGAGTGGCGATAAGCAGTTGAAGTCTCCTTTTTGAAGTTGTTCACTGCCATATTGCTGCTTGTTGTCAAGTGAGGTATGTCTACTAGACAACGCTCGTACCTCGAGTTTGCCCCCCCCCCCAAAAAAAAAACCTAAGTTCTGTCAGGGCACCACAGTAGTTGTCTTTCCAGCTAAACTTTATTTTTTGAAATAACAGTTAAGTGACGATGTGAAAAACTTAAATTATTTTCAGAAAACTTAAAAAAAAATTTTTTTTAAGAGGGCCATCATTTTTCCAATTAAAAAAAGAAATCACATCTTGCTTTTTGATGGACAGCAGTGAAACTTCATTTTAAAACAAGGCAAAAAAAAATGAAGTCCAGTGTCAACTATTTTTGGAAATTTTTATTTAACAAAAATATGACACACCCAAAAACAAACAAAATAATCATTCTCCTAATTGTACTCTGCCAGCAGTCTGAAAATCCCCCACCCCTCCCCCATGCTGTTTAGATTTAAAAAAATAAAAAACGTACAGTAGGAAGTTCTTACCACGCCTCATGTTGTTTTATTAATAAACATTTTCAAGCAGGGAGAACATCTTGGTAACAACAAAAATGCAATTTTATGAACCAACAATCACATTTTCCCACACACGCCCATACCCACACTGGTGCCTATCCCAGCTGACTTTAGATCAGAGGCGGGTTCACCCTGGATTGGTCACCAGCCAAACATAGGGCACATATAGACAAAACCACAATTGCCAATTTACAGTCTTCGATGAATGAATGAATGATGCGTATTTTTGGAGGGTGCGAGAGGACCAGGAGAAAACCATGTACTCCGGCAAACATGCAAACTCCGCACAGGATTTGAACCCTCGGCCTACGAACCGTGAGGCAGATGTGCCAACCGACTACGTGGGAATGAAAAGAGAAACAAAACGCGACACGATTGTGGGAGCGCAGCAGCAGCCATTTTGTGGACGGTCCAACGGGCAGCAGGGGGGAGAAAATGGCGTGCGGCTGAAGTGGACTCTTGAAACAGAGTCCGTTTCAGACACTTTGGTGTCCGTATGAGATGGCGTCCTCACAGCTCCGTGTGGATGTCTGAATGGGACAGACATTCAAACTATGTTGAACTGAAGGGAGTAGCTTTCATTTAGTCATTGTCTAATAGGGGAAAAAAAGGGCTGTATCATTGTCTTGAGTTGTGTGTGTGATATGCATTGTGTGTTTTCTTGTTTTGGGTGTGTGTGTTGTGTCTGTGTTGTTGTATTCTGTGTGTTTCGGTTGTGTGTTTGAGTGTCTTAGAGTTGTTTTGTGTGTGTGTTGGGCTGGTGTCTTTGTGTTTGTTTATGTGGCATGCATTTGTGTTTTTTGTTTGGTGTGAGTGTTGTTGTATGTGTGTGGTGTTTTCTTGCGTGTGGTGTGTATTTGTGTGTGTTGTTTTGTGTCAGTAATGGGTTTGTTTTTGTGGTGTTGTGCGATTTGGGTGTATGTGAGGTGTTTGCGTTGTAGTTTTTGTGGTTGTAGTGTGCATTGGTGTCTGTTGTTTTGTATGTGTCACTTGTGTGTTGTTGTTTTTGTGTGGTGTGCATTTGTGTTGCTAAATTGTGTATGTTTTCAGTTGTATGCTTGAGTGTGTTTTGTGTGTTGGGCTAGGGGGGGTTTCGTGTTTGTGTGTCTGTTGTTGTTTTAGTGTATGGTGTGCAACTGTGTGTGTGTTCTTGCTTTGTGTGCGTCAGCAATTGTTTTTTTTTTTTTTTTTTTTTTTTGTGTTGTCATTGTAGTCAGGGCTCTATCCCGTACCCCCTAACATTGTACCTGTGCTGGACGACTCTGCCGTGGGGTTCTTATGTGTAACTTCCTGTTGGATGAGCGTCTGCAGGCGTTTGACTTCCTGGTCGTAGTCGCTCCACTCGGACACGATCCGTACGGCCGCCTGAAGCTTGGGCTCCTTCGTCATTGGGTTGTTACACTACAAACGCACATGTGCACATTCAAATAGATTTGTTGAGTGAAGTAAATGTGTTAACTAGTACACCCTCTAGTGGCCATCGAGGGATATGACAGCCTGTTCTCTGTTTAACCCAACACTGATGACCAGTTTGGTCAGGGGTACTTCACTACAAATCCTAAAGGGCTGTAAATGAGTTTTTGAATGAGTTAAAGGCCCATTCATTGCGGTCGCTCAGGCCAAATGCGGTAATGCTTATTATTCAAAACAAAATGTCCCTTTCATTGAAAATAAAACAAATACGAGCATAATTTCCATTTTGACGTAAAATAAATAGTTGAATAAAACAAAATATGACCCCTGTCATGAATCTAAAACACTTCTATGTAACGCATTCTGGTGCAACAAGTAATGCGACCAAGGCACAAACATACAGCATACATTGTTTTGTAAAAATGATCCAAAAAAGTCATAAAGCTAAAGGTTTTCCAAATGTACTTGTTTTGTTTTGCATTCAAATAAAAAGGAAAATTATATTTTAAAAAAAACAAACAAATTATACCATTAAGTATGGTATAATTTTAGTGGCCCGGCCCCTTTGCCATCAAATTAGGCCGCGTGTGACCCCGAACTAAGACTTTGACACCCCTGACTAACAGTACACTTGTGTGCTGCGACTCACTTTGTCACCGACACACACTAGCGAACGAAACTCATTAACAGTCACCGTGACGCCACTGCCCGTGCACAAGCCACGTGACGTTGACCACTCAAAACCAATCATTTTCTACAGTCTACCTGTGCATCATTGGCACGGACGGAGACAAGCATAGTGAGGGTCTAATGGTTTAGGTCTTTTTTTTGTTTGCGTCTTAGTCATGTTTTGTGGGTCTTAGTGTTGTTGTGTGCGTTGTCCATTTGTGTTGTTTACCAGGTCTATTGTTTTGGCGTTTTTCTTGGAGGCATTGTCACACCACGTCTCACACCACAACCACTCCTGAGGCAGAGACTTTATGGGCACTTGATGGATCATGTTGTTGGGAAGATCCTTTAAGAGAAAAAAAAACAAAAAAAGTAATTAAAGGTGTACATGTTGTCTTTATTGGTATGTCAGTATGAGGATGCAATGGGCAATTAACCAATTTGTATAAAATATCTATTCATTTATATATTTTTTGACACTACCACTTCCAGTTTCTTTGCACAACGTGAAGGGTGTAAAACAACCTAAAAAAAATCAAAAATACATATTCTCAGTACCACCATTTTTCCTATATTGCTCATGGTACAGTCTTTCTACAACCAGCAGAAGGAGCTTCCAGTACTTCAATTCAATTGCAATTTTGTACTTAAAGTAGATATACTTTGGCGCCCCAAACATGTAGGGATGTTTAGGCAAAAGAAAGTTGCATCCATTCTTTCATCACAATCAACTGACACGCCCACACCGTTTGAGAGCGGGGATTTTTCGCAATTTTTTAAGCCTCCTTTTATATACTTAATGATTTTTTTATTATTCACATTTGGCAGTGTTGTTCACAATACCCGTCTGTGGACTGTCACAGTTGGATGACCTATTTACACTATAGAGGGCCTTTAAAATAAAAATGTGTCATTTGTTTCCTCCATTGGAGTGTAGGCATTAAAACTCGTCTTTCCGAAACTAAGAATATTTCATGATATTGCTCCCTTGTACAAAAATTGCAAATTTGATACTAATTTAAATGCATTCTCTAAATGAATCAATTAAAAATGAACGGAAACGGAGGTGTGTGCTGTGCACCTGGTCCAGGTTGGATAGACTGTTGGGGTCCTGGCTGAGACCCTGGTACTGACCACGCAGTCGATCCCCTGCTGCGATCTTCCGAAACTTCTTCAGGTCCACGACGTAGAGGGCGCTAGAGAGCACAAGTCACAAAGCAGAGACGTTCCTTGATTATCTCAGTTGAACTATATGAATATTTTGCTCAGTGTCTGTTCTATTTGGGGCAGTATTTGATATGAAAATGACAATTACACTGGCTCATGGTTACTACGCATTACAATCCACCTATTTCTGTTTGTATAGTAATTAGGTTGTCAGTTTGTCAAATGCATTAGGCCACGAAGAAAATAAAAATGTTCTGTGGGTTCTACAGTTTTTGGATCCAATGTAATACGTCGGCAACATATCGGCATTTTATATACATTTACAAAATTAAGAGTCCCTCCAAATGCGCGCTGCAAATTTGTGACAGAGTTGATCATATTTGACTTTAATTCAATCCCACTTGAAACATAAAGCACAAAGTGGACATAATTCCGTCATGCAGACGGTTCATTTGTGACACGCGTCAATGGCGTGACGTCACCTTTGGTAGACGTCCCCATGAAATGACATCACCGAGGAACGATGGTCTCATTTCCCCCAAACATTCGATTCCGTTTGTTTCTCTGTGTCGTTGTATTTGCATGTATTCTCCCGTGTGTATTTGTCTTTGTCCTGTGCATGTGTGTGTACATGCGTGTACAAGTTGTCATGTACCTGATGTGGTACTTGCGTCCTGCCAGGTGACTGGCCCAGTATCCAGACTTCCAGAAGCGATATCCGTCCATCTCCCGTCTGCTCTCGCAGAAAGGCGTGTAGCCATACGGCGCCCCCTCCAGGTCAAAGTCCCGCAGCTCCTTCAGGTCAGTACGCACGATCTGAACACCCACAAAAAAACCAAACACACAAAAAATAAGCACAGTATTATATTGTACTTTATACAAACAGAGTCATTATAAACAGAATGAAATGAAAGCGTTTGTGCATCATGAATTGATGACGCAATTCATTTAATTGTGCCGTTCCTTCTGGTGTGCCCAACTTGGCCACCAGGAGGCAGTATAGGAACGTCACACTGTCACGAAGAAAAATAGACCCGTTCTTCTACTACTACTGCTACAACTGTCAGTGGCTCAGTAAGATTGTTGTATTTTTATTTATGTAACCTTTATTTAACCAGGTAAGGTAGCTATGCTGTAATATTAATCATTTTTTTCATAGAGGATAAAGACTATAGTCTGGGGAGTATTTTTTATAATATCTGTCTACATGGTTGGCCCTCATTTCTCAGCTCCTCAATCCTCGATAGCAACACGGAACTTGTTGTCACGCCGCCATGTCAAGGAACATCTCCGTTGTCTTAAATGCACATCGAAGTGCGAGGATTGCACTTCGAGGAGGTTCCACGGGCAAGCTAAAAAACGAGGGACGCCACGAATGTACCCTTTGCGGAAGTCTTTCAGCTCCTCGACAGTAACATCTAAAAATTGGCGTGTACCAGCTGGATCGTAAACGGAGCAGGACTTCAAATTAAAGAGTTCATCTTCTGTTTTTGTCATTCCTTGATTATTTTAGCTTGAATGAACATACTTTGTTGAGTGTCTGTTCTATTTTGGGGAGTATTAAATACCTAAATTACTTACTTACACTGGCTCATGGTTATATTACCTAGTGTGGTTTATTAACCTTGGCTAGTTCTTCACTGTACACGTATTTATGACATTCACTCAATTTCTCTTCCTCAATGCCACGTTTCGCTGATTTAAATAAGATTTTCCTTTTAAAGTAAACCCAAACCAAACTAAACCCCTTGGGGTATATCTGGTGGCACAACCCGCAAACCCGCAAACCCCATGGTCTGCATTAGTCAGTCACCTGACGCCTACTGTTTACAAATTATGTATACAGAATGATACAAATTGTCTGCTATATTTTTCAATGGACAGAGAAAGCGACTGGACCTGGTCGGCGTCCACAAAGAGGATCTTGTCAACAGCAAGTGGGAACAGGACGTCCAGGAAGAGAATTTTGTAGCCCCAGATGATTCTCTGCTTCTCCGTCTGCTGGTGCAGCCAGCGAGGCCACTTGTACTGCACCAGCTCGTACTGAAAGCCGTACTTCTTTGCCATGTGGGGGATGAACTCCTATGGGACGGCAAAGGCAACAGCTTTGAAGCTTATGGTGTGATCTTAAAGGCAGGCAGAAATGGACAAGACCCCACCTTGAAGGTTGGCGACAGGTAATTCTTGAGGAACCAGAACTTCACGGGCGTCTTGGTATTCTTCAGGACCGACAGCATCATGATCCTGAGGAAGCGCTCGTACAGGTGACCCGAGGCCACCGAGAAGATGTTGATGACGTCGTCTTTATCCTGCTTGGCCTCCTCTGTCTTTCCGCTGCCTGTGAAGCCTCTGAGAAGAAGCCCAGCCAGCACTTACATTATTCTCAAGACTCCTTTAAGTTTTTGCCTAATTTTGTACAAGTACATTGCAATGTATATCATTCAGAATCCTCTTTTTTGGATCCTTTTTTTTGACAAGCATGGCGAACACACAAGGAATTTGGCTGTTAGTTGGAGTCACTAATGTAGCTATAAATAAAAATTGAGAGCTATTTATTTTATTGTTAAAAACAATTCTGCATTAATTACACGCACATTTTAACTTTTGAAATTACTATCATTATTATTTTACACCATAGACAAATGATCTAGCCCATCCAGCAAATGTGGCCCTTGAGCATAAAGGTTTTCGCACCCCTTACCTGGTTAGAGACTTCCAGAAGCCGGTGTCGTCCTCCTCGGCGCTGCTGTCGCTCAGCAGCTCCTCGTTGATCTTGTCGGCTTTCTTCTGGACCTGATGGACACACGTGTGTGGATCGATGGATGGTTGGAGGTGACATCTTGGTGAGAAGAGACCGCGTCGGTTCAACTGGACACAAACTTACCTTGACCTTAATGATTCGGCTCTTGAAGTTGTTCAGGACCACGATGATGTCATCAGAGTCTGCCGGTGAATCTGTACCGTCGTGACTGCAACAGAAAGTTGACTGCTAAATGAGGTTAAGTCCATTGACATAAAAAACAACAACACAGTTATTCCCCACTATTGGGCCCATGTGATAATTTCTCATTTACATTGTATCTGACTACAAGGTACTATGTAAAAAACCCTCACTATCTGCCTTAGCGCGTTCTCGAGTCAGGTTTCTATACATATCAATTACTAGCAATTCTCATTTGAAACGGTACTTGACTATAGCACCATATAAAATCCTTAGCAATCAGTCCTGGTGGTTTTTGTAGACTTGTTAGTACCTTGCTATATGTCAGCATACCAACTGTTTTATATTTTTTTACCAACTGTTTTATTTATATATATATATATATATATATATATATATATATATATAAAACAGTTATATATAACTTTCTCTGTCCATTGATAACTATTTCTGCCTATATATATATATTAGCATTCGACCTATCTTAGTAAGCGTTAGCACTGTAGAATATCTCCATTGAGGCACAAGATGTTCTGGAATTAACATTATGGAGCCAAACAGGTTGTTAGCATTCAGCGTTAGAATTTCTATCTTGGGCAAGCCCAACTCCCAACAACTCTATTGCAAATGTTGTATTACAGGTTAGAAAGAGGCAACAGGCCCATTTAAAATGTCTGCAGGAATTCTTGTCGTTGTCATTGCCATCACCTGTAAATCTTATAAATTTCATCAGATCTTCCTTTCCTCAGCTTCAGGTTCCAGGCTCCTGGGTTGGCCTTGAGCTGGAAATAACCCTACAGAGCACATTTAAAAATGTTTAGTCCTAAGTCAAAACATTTGTGTTCAGGGCGCTTGATGCGGCACCGTACGAGGTTTGCCATGACGATGGTGTCTACGATGACGGGCTCGGAGGCAGTGCCCAGCGTGAACTGCAGGCCACGGGGCGGCTGGCCCGAGCTGACGTCGAAACAGTGACCCTCCAGGAGGAGGTGCTCCAGCTCGTACTCTGCCGCTACCATGTTCTCTACCTGGCACGTCACCACGGGAGATACTCGTTGTCAAAAGGAGCAGTGGAGAGCAGCTTCATAAAACGTCACCATCATGAATCATATCATGAATGTTACCTCCTCCAGGTAGATGTTGTCCAGGTCGTAGCGCGTGTGTACGGACTCCACCATCCAGCTCTCCGGAGTGTTGAGGTTCAGCGTGAAGAGCGGCGATTGAGGCATGTCCAGGAACTGCGCCATCGGGCCGGGAGAGAAGCTGCCGTCCGCCTGGAACGCCACCTCGGCCTCCAGCACATAGCGGTAAAAACTGAAGAGGATGCAGGAGAACAAACTGGTTGGTGATGGAATCTTTTCATTAATGGATAAAGCTATGCTGGCTTCTACATAGTCAAGTTGAATTCTTCAAAAATGAACAGGCACAAGTTGAGAAATGTACTTGTTAGATACATACAATAATGCTATGCTTTCGTCACCTCGCTACGTGGTTGTCTGCATAGTCAGCTCAATCTCTCAAAACCCAACAGGCACAACTTTGGATGCTCCAAGCTAAGCAAGGTACAGGTTTAAAATTATTGATGTATTTTTTGTTAGCCATCCTCTGTTATTCGCGTAAGTGAGTTGAGGAGCTTCATTTCGACAAAAGTTATCCTTTGCTGCCATCTGCGGATTTTCATTATTCACAGCAGGGACTGATCACTGTACTTGTATTAGCCATAAAACAATGTTTGTCTGTTATTAGACTGTTACTGGATAAAGCTATGCGGCTATCCACATAGTCAGTTGAATCCCTCAAAAATGAACAGTGGCTTTGTTTTCTCAAAGGTGAGCAATGTACTGGTATACGTAAAATAATTGTATGCTTTCGATAGCTTGTTAGCGGAGAACACTGTGCAGTTACCTGCATAGTCAGTTCCATCCCTCAAAAATCAAAACTATGGTCTGCTCCAAGGTAAGCAATATACTGTATTTATATTACCCATAGAATAATGCTATGCAGTTTATAGCTAGTTAATGGAAAAAGCTACACGCTCGACTTCATGCTAAAAAACGTGAGGCCTAGTTACTATGCGTACCTCTTCAGAGGCATGTCAGACAATTTGGACTGGCAGTTCATGAAGACCCGCAGATTGACGTTGACGAGTTGCTTCAGAACCTGAGGGGAAACAAGGCAATGTCAAAGAGACATTGACAGGAGGATCAAGTCAGCTAAGGCTTAGCGTGGCTGGACCTACCATCAGAAAAGGAGCCAGTTTCTGAGTGTCCCGCGTCACAGGATCCACCACGGCTACGACGTCAAAGTAAATATCTCCCTCCTTGGGACGGATCTTCACAGCACTGATGACAAGCACAAGTTACACGCTGCACAGCATCAATCCGGTTCCCTTTAAGAGAACTACCATGATGTTTTTGCTTTTCCCTCCACGAACTCACCTATAGCGGTCGTCAGCGAAGCCGTACTCTATGCGCGCCTCTCCTTTGGGCTGAGACGAGAGCAAAGCGTCCACTTTCATCACCAGGTCGCTGGCCCTGGTAGAAAAGCCTGCATGGTATTGACTGGTATCTGACATAGCGCTGTAGTCTTTAGCCAGTAGCCTAGCGTTGTTGTCTTCTGTTATTTTGAAGGACAGACTGACCAGTATTCAGGTGTTTAAAAAAAATAATAATAATCTGGATATAATCCAAAATATTGTGATTAGAAACCTTTATTATTGTTAACAGCCTTCATGTATAGTATATTAAATATATGATCCAGGAGCGACACACTAAAAGGGGGGCAGAAAAGATTTTGCATTGTTTTTGTGACAGCATCCTTTTGAAGAGCAATTTCAGGCCTCCCAATATTTCACATATACTGAGGACTGACTGATATAATAGCATACAATACCATAAATTGGTGCATTGACTTACGAGTTAAATTCATTCCATGACCACGATTGTAAGGCAAAACATTTGTATCTCAAATCATTTTCCCAATTGAAATGAATGGAAATACCATTAATCCATTCCAGCAACTGCTTAAACCCCCCCCAAAAAAAATTTGTAAGGTGTTTTAATAATTAGCACTCTACAGTACTGCACTTCATAAAAACATACCGACATTACATAATTAAACAGACTGTAAAAAACGAAAAAGTTTGCGCATCATAATTTCATGCTTTTTAATAAATTGTGCAGCTCCTTCTGTTGTGTGCGCCTCGGTCCCCACGGGATAGTCACCGTGACATCGAACCCGAGATTTTATTTTAAGGCTACACTGACCTATTAACATTACTGGTGTTCCAAATCAACAACTCTAACAGGAGAGTTAAAACCACAAAGACGTTAAATACCTGTCCTCCTCAATGCCAAATTGCTCCACTTTGCTTTTGATGCGCTCGCCTGACGTCTTGAGGATGATGCTCTCCAGCAGGAGGAAGTCGTCCTGGTTGAACACCTCGTTCTCCTCCAGCGGCCCGATGAGCTACAGCAGGAAGAAGGAAAATGGAACCCAGGTGAGGTGAGGAACAAATCCACCTAAGAAAATAAGAACTCACTCTTCCGTTGCTGATGACGGCTCTCTGGCCCTTCTTCAGTTTCAGCACGTCTCGGCAGTAGGCGGCATGGGAGAGCAGGAAGTCAAATTTCTGACTCTCGTATGCACTCTTGAACAATGACACGTCCATCCCCTGAGGGAAAGATCCACAAGTTGTAGGTGTTAAATATGTCCTTAAAGAAGCATGGGTATTTTATTCAGTGGAAGGAAAAAGTAAGTGAACCCTTTGGCATCTGCATGAATTGGCCATAAAATGTAGTCTGATCTTCATCTAAAACCACAAAAAGTAACAAACAGTCTGCTTGAACTTCTACCACACAAGCAATTATATGTTTTCATATTTTTATAGAGCATAACATGTAAACATATTCAGGACAGGGAGGAAAAAGTACCGGTAAATTAACCCTTGGATTTAATAACTGGTTGACCCTCCTTTGGCAGCAATAACCTCAACCAAACGACGACGCCACCACAGCAAACTATCAACAGGGAAGTGAAAATATAAAATAAATATGGTTTAATTATAATAAACTACCGTTAAATGTTAATAAAAACACATTTGTCATTTGGAAATTTCACAATAGACACAGATACAAACATAAGCCGGGTTAAAAATCGAAAGGGTGCAAGATGGTAAATTTGTAGGGGTCAGTTTAATTTGCTCCATGACTAAGCTTGTAACTCAATTTATCAATACATTTTCCCCACTGAAATTCTTTGAAATGCCACTAATACATTACAGCCCTTCCTAAATGACCATCATTTTATTTGATCAGAACACAACAAAAAGAATGTAAACTGGTTTTATACACATGTAAATAAGCCGAAAGTCTCTCTCTCTCTCTCTCTCTCTCTCTCTCTCTCTCTCACACACACACAGTGTTCATGTTAATGTGTGCCTTGAAGGGGTGTGGCTTAGTAAGTGAGATCAGGAGCTCTGACCCTAACTGGAGTTGGTCGTTTACTTGGTTAATTAATGGTTAATGGTAGCGACTCCGCCATGCTCCTTGCAAGTGTTTTCATTTTGTATTTGTATCACAAAGCAAAAAAAAGTGAATGCTTTTAACTAAAAGAAACTCCAGGGTTAGGGCACTCGTAAGTCAAGGTACCACTATATAACTATTTGCCACGACAGGTAAATGAACAAGGCAAGATTAACTTACCCCAACAGCGAACTCTGTGACATCGGTTCCTTTTTGCACTGCCGCTGCCGTTTCCTCTTTGGCCATCTTGGTGATGAAGTTCTTGGCGTTGTTGGCGGACTGCGTCTGCATGGCGGCCCAGACGGCGCGCGTCACGCTGCTCGACTCTGCCGACAGCTCGGCCGACGGGTTGCTGATCATGCCCAGACGCACGTTGTTGCTGGTTTTCTGTCAAGGGCGAGAATTGCAAACGTCAGCTGATCTCATAGACTTGTCCAGGAAAATGGTGGCACTTTTCTGTGTTTATTACGGATTTAAATGAATTAAACAAGTAAAATAAAGGAAACGAGCCATCATGTTGGGGATAAATGTGATAAAACACAAAGTCACCATGTGTCTGATGGCATCATAAAGGAGGCGGCGTCCTGAAGGCACGTCAAAGTCTCCCACCACCCAGAAAGTCACAGGCCGGATGTAGCTATCATCTGACGAGCAGAGAGAAACAAAGTTACACACCGTTGTGCATGTAGCTCAGGTGTGGGTGAAAGTTGGTGCTCAAGGGCCACCATTTTTTTAACCACTGATGGACAAAATCATTCGTAGATGGGGTCAAAAATAAATAAACAAATTACACACAAAAAAAAAAAAAAGTTATATTTCGATATTTTTATAATGAAAAAAGGTAATTTAAAATACTTAACATAGTTTATCTGAATAAGCATAATAATTCATACCCATATAATTGTCTTAACCCTAAACCTGGAATGGATAATTAATTTAGTATTAACACATTCACTGCCATTGACGGCTTTAGAAGTCAAATATCCATGTTTACTGGGAAGGCTGGCAGTGAATGAGTTAATTACAAATGTTCACTCAAATAAAATTGTTTATTTTACATATATTTTTGTTTTATGTACAATTGTTTAGTTCAATAAAATAATAATGCATCCACGTTTTTTTCATTTCCCTAATCATAATTAAATCAGAATCAGAATCAGAATCATCTTTATTTGCCAAGTATGCCCAAAACACACAAGGAAGGAAATTGACTAAATTTGCCATTATTTAATCAACTTTAATAAACATTAATAAATAAAACAAAAATTGTTTATTTCACTCATAGTTTAGTGTGTCCACTTGTGAGGGAATTACAATACCTTCTTATTATCTTACTTAGTGGTAAGTTACATTAAGTTAGCTAACATCGATCTGTTACTTTGTGTTGGTGATCGTAGACTTTCTCTTGTACGGCAGTTCTTATTTGCAGGAGACACATTCCACTTTGTTTTTTTTCTTCTTTTAAGTATGAAATGATCCCAAACGTTGGACATTCTCTGTCTTCTACTCCTGGCGTGCTGACATTGCAGCAACTTATTTCTACACTAAGTTGTGCGTGCGACGGCAGTAGCATTAGTCCATGTGGAAAAATGATCCTTGCGAAGCTTCGAGGCAGAGACTCTGCCACAACTTATTTTGTAATCAAATTAGACAATTAATTGTTGAAGCCCTAAAAATAATAATTGATGTTCATTTTTAAATTGTATTTATCATTAATTTCATCATAATTAATTAAACAATTAATTTTTAAAAATGTTTAATTTAGGAAAAAAACTGCAAAATGAATGCAATCTCTTGTTAATGTTAAAATACCGTGGGCTGGATTAAAGAACGCAACAGGCCGTATGTGGCCAGTGGGCCATATTTTCCCCACCCCTGACACGGCTTAACAAGTACTACATTCATGCTCTCCTAAGATGGAGTAAAAGATGTTAAAAGTTTAGTACATTAGCAGGTAGACCCTTAAAGGACAATGTCATGCCAAATGAACCATAGTGTGATGAGGCAGGGATGGATGAGAGGCACTACAGAGGAAGGAGGAAGGGATCATGAGGAGGTGATTACCATGCCGATTGGTGGTGGTCAGCGCTGGCGCAGGCAACATTTTAAAGCACGAGGAAGAAGCGGGAGAGGAGGAGGAGGACAGAGGAAGAGAATACAATGAGGAGCGCTCAGGCTTGAGGGTGACTGCATCGTCTTTGCTGGGCGGCGCTCAAACGCCACTAAAAAGTCCCTTTTTAAAGTGCTGACCTTTCTTGGTCATGTAATTGATGCTGTTAGCCACGGCCGTGCTCTTCTCTCGGGTGTCCAGAGTGGAGAAGCGAGCGTAATCGTCCACGAAATGGTTGTCTAGGGAGGAGGTGGGGGGGGGGGGGGGGAAAAGGTAGGACATTACGTTGGTCGTTTTGGAGAGGCTCCCTTATGACACTGACGGACTATTATTGAAAATGGCCTCACTGGTGTCAGAGAGGTCCAAATAGGTTCTGGTGGTGGACAGCACTCGGGAGTTGATGCGAGGGACGACGTTGGCCTGGTTCATGATGAAATCCACCACGTCGTGATCTGTCGCCAGCTCGCCCTACGAGTCGCACAAAGGAACGCCACTTATGACGAATGATAAAAGGCAGAAAAGCCCATTCCCTTGACACCGACAGACAATTAAATTTGGTTCCAAACTAAAAGCAATTGTTTTGTTCCTTCATTGTCAGTCAATCAGCAGCGGGCACCCTCCGCTGAGTGTTAGCTCAGCATTCGATCTCATTAGTTTACTGCAAGTCAGCACAACTGAGATTAAAACAATTATGAGCCATCGTTAGCAAACTGTCTCAATTACAATGTTTCAACTGCCAACTGGCGGCACGGTATACGACTGGTTAGAGCGTCTGCCTCACAGTTCCGAGGACCGGGGTTCAATACCCGGCCCCACCTGTGTGGAGTTTGCATGTTCTCCCTGTCCCTGCGTGGGTTTTCTCCGGGCACTCCGGTTTCCTCCCGCATCCCAAAAATATGCATTAATTGGAGACTCTAAATTGCCCATAGGTGTGAATGTGAGTGCAAATGGTTGTTCGTTTATATGTGCCCTGCGATTGGCTGGCAACCAGTTCAAGGTGTACCCCGCCTCCTGCCCGATGATAGCTGGGATAGGCTCCAGCACTCCCGCGACACTTGTGAGGAGAAGCGGCTCAGAAAATGGATGGCTGGATGGAACTGCCAACTGTCTTACACAATAGACTTACTTGCTTTAACCATGTTTAAGGCACCTGTACTAAAAATGCGAGTCTATTATATGTTCAACACTACTACGTTCACTTTTTTTCCTCTATACAGTGGTGCCTTGATTTAAGAGTTTAATCCGGTCATGTGATGACACTCGAAACTCAAAACACTCTTATATCAAACAATCTTACCTCATTGAAATGAATGGAAATGCCAATAATCCATAACAAAACATTTTGTGACGTGTTTTTTATGAAGAAAAATAGCACTCTCCTCCAGTATTGTACATTATAAAAACATACAATAATAACAATTGAATAGAATGCAAAGACTTAAACATTGTGTGCATCATGATAATTCAATGAGAATTGTGCTGCTCCTTCACAGAAGAAGACCGTTACGACTAAGCAGCAATAATATTAGTCGTTTTCGAAGAGGATAAAGAATACATGCCTGTAAATATTGCCGTATGCTCTGCCTGCATGTGTTGCGACCACTTGTGTTGAAATATAAGTTGTTCAAGTAACTACCTCAACCACGCTAGTTTCTGGCTGCCACGTCAAAGCCCCACATTCAACAAGGCCACCACGTAGACACGTCTTTTGGAATTGGATCTCGTCGTATTGTTTATCTGTGACCCGGAAATACGTCAGTCCCATTCTCTGCCTGCATTGCGCCACAGCGCCAGTAAACAACACCAGCCAATACTAGAACTAGCAGACTTTGTCAACAGCAGTTTAAGTGACAAATGGAAACTATATTTGGACACATTTTTCATTCCCGATGGTCCCTTTTATCCGATATCCGCTATATCTCTTTTATCGAGGTTCCGCTGTACCTTGAAAAACTCCCAAGTCGAGGTACCACTGTATACTGGTCAGTGAAGGAATGAACACTCCAATTAATGCACTTCCTTACTACACACTCATATTTCTGCGAATGTGGTGGCCGTGTGTGTTTAGTTACACCACATCATTTACTGCGTAGACTACTGTATATACAGTGTGTACTTGTATGTGCTCCAACTGACCAGGTAGACGGCCCTCTGGTAGAAGGAGGTGGTCTCGAGGATCTTCTGCATGGTGACTGTCTCCAGTTCGTCCGGCTCCAGGTGCTCGCGCTGGTACGGAATTCCGTTGTACATGACCACCGGCAATGGGCCCACCCCCGTCTGCTCATAGTATGCCCGCCCGTCCTGCAAAGATGTACACAGATAGTGAATTGAATGTCCGAGCAAACTGGATTTGAGAGTGAAGAAAAACAGCCCGTCTCACCTTCCTGTTGTTGTCGTAGCTGGAGTCGGCTCCCAGGACGCTGCTGATCTCTACGTAGGGGAACCTCTTCTCCAGAACTTTAACCACATTGCCGACGGTCAATCGTTCACCAAGAGGGACGCTATTGAACATCTTAAGGAGGAAATTGAAAGAAAAAAAAAAGAGGAGGTGACAAGAACAACAACACTATCACGTCTCGCGGTCGGAGGCTTCGACTCACTGAGATCACTGCTTCGAAAGCATTGTGGCCGTCCACTTCGTCGCTGATGTAGTTGTAAGCCCGCAGCAGGGCCACGCCCGCATCCTCCATTCCATCTATGGTGTCTTCATCCGACACCACAAATACTAGGCCGATCCTACAAAACACACACATAGGCAACATAAGTTTCATATTGGGATGCAGAGCGTGTGTTGTCTGCTTCATCAGCATTCACACAAAATTCCCGGTCCAGACATTTTAAAGATCATTCCAACTATGCCTGACGAAGCCCCCAAATTGAGTTTCAAAAATTGATACCAAAAGTCCCGGTAGTGTTGCGCTCATACCTCTAAAATGCTACGCTAATTATAAAGTAACACATATTACACACCACACTTTTTATAATAAAATAATATAATATCCCCTTGTTGCATCTCAAATATTCACTTAATCTACTACTATTTTCAAGACCTTGTAATTAATGATGACGTACTCTGTTCAAGTGTGTGGTGCCAAAAGTTGTCAGACTTCAAACGTGTTCGCCGAAATTCACCCCAATCCTAATTTTCGACTCAAAAGCTGTGCTGATCTAAAACGATAGTTTTGAAGGCACCAACCTGAGTGGGATGTTGTTTGAATAGAACATCTCTGCAACACTTAGCAGCTCCACAGTATTCTCCTGAGTCGGATCCACAATGATCACCTACACACGCACAATAAAGTTAAGTGTTTCGATCTCACATGTGGATACAGTCTGGTTTGGTTCATCAAGTGGCGTCCTACCAGATTGTGGAAGTTCTTACGGATCTGCCTAATCACGCCGGGGAAGGTGGGTCTGAGCAGCTCCTGGACGTTGTAGGGCCACGAGCTGTACCGGTGGTCTGTCTCCAAATTGTTAATCCACTAAAACACACACACACAAATTACCACGTGCAACATGCGTACTTGCGTTATTTGTGAAGGATTTGACACGCTCTGTTACACTGATGGCGGGGTTGCGGATGTCAACGGCATAGTCGGAGTCTGACGGCTGTACGTTGAGCTTGAGGATGTCGTGGATGTAGGGCGTGTCGATGAGCAGCGAGCGCAGACCCTCCATCACCTGCGCCTCGCTGCGCAGAACCTCAAACACACTATCGGACACGTGACAATTCACAATTTAGCCAATATTTATGGGGGGAGAAAAGGGAAATTTAAAATGTCTTTGCATTATGACCTTTCGATATTAAAGTCAAGACAGATTTTGTTTTTTTTCGTCATTCGATGCATTCCAAATCCACAATAGGTGAAAAACTGTGATATGACGATACCATATTCCACATTTTTAAAAAATAGTTTCACTCCTCCCACAAACTTCGAAAAAAATGTAAACTTATTAAACAAACCTAAACTTATAAAAACACACAAACACATAACTGTATTTGAACATCCCTCTCCAAAAATTGGAAGCATAAAATGTATAGAAAATACACTACATATTGTAGTGTCTGTGTGGCTATAAAAAGTCTACACGCCCCTGTTTTAAATGAAAGGATTTATTTAAAAAAAAAAAATGAGACCAAGATAAATGATTAATGTGACCTATCACCTGTCCAACTCAATTCGCAAAAAATAGCAAATCTTTTCGAGAGGGAAAGCGAATATATACAGATGAGATAATGTGGTGTGGTGTGCACACCCTTTTCTAACTGGGGATGTGGCTGTGTTCAGAATTAACCAATTACATTCAAACTCATGTTAAACGGAGCCTCCAAATTGTGAGATTTCATTGTTCCTCTGACAGTGACAATAAAGTTATATTCTATTCTAAAGAGTTTGTGTACCTGAAGATGTCCTGTGAGTCCAGATCGATGTGCAGCCCGTTGATGAACAGGGCAGAGTCCCCCGGATGCAACCCCAGCGTTCCTTTGAAGAACTGATAACAAAATCACCAATTAAACTATAACCTGTTCACACTGAATCCCTCTCTCAAATTTGGCATTCAGTTTATTTCTTACACCAGTTCTCAAAGTTTTTACACCAAGCACCACCTAAAAAAACACTCATCTCTCCAAGTGCTACCATCATGTCCAGCATTAAAATACAGTAGCGTAGCATAGTAGTTCATCAAGAACGAATAAGGTTTTATTCCGAAAAAGTATGTTTAATATTATTGTAAGCCATTGTAACATTATGCACAGTAAGTTTGAACATTAACTCTTTGCTAAAATGTAGGAATACAAAAGGACTATCAATAATGAGTTAATGAAAACATATTGCACGTAACATTTAAATAAATATTGTGCCAAATAAATGTTTAAAAACAAATTGTTTTAAATATCAAATGCAACGGGAGTGAACTTAAAAAGTTAAATACAACTGAACTGTGATTCTTTCGGGCACCAGTAGAAGGAGCCCGCATACTACTAGTGGTAGCCGTAGCACACTTTGAGAATAACTGGCTCACACGATAAGATAAGCAAAACAAACATGCTCTGTCAGCTTTGCTCGGGAGTCAGTGAGTGGAGCAATGCCAACCCTGCGCGAAACGAGCTAATTGCTGCCTGTGCGACATTGCTGGAAGTCGGTGTCGTCTGCCGCCACTTAAATCTCATTAGGGAGAGACAAAGACGTCAGTTTAATCAAACTTGGGAGCGCTGCAATTACAGTAGGATGCGATGAACACAAATATCGTGCGTCCTGCTCAAACAGCGTGTTGACAGATGCAAAAAAATTCACGGGGCTGCACGTGTCCACACTACTTCAATAAAGAATCACTCCATAAAAGTGGAGGCGGTCCTCATTTTGAGATATTTCCCCTCGGACCCTAAAGAGGTAGTGTTGTGGAGGCTCTGTGCAATAATAGTTTGTGACAAATTTTTCATTGGATCTGTTGTGTTAAAAGACATCTAATGAGATCCAATGGACCTTTTGACAATATTCGTAAACAATAGGTGTCAGGGTGCGGGTGGCAGAAAGTGATTAACTACGAGTCACTTGAACTGAAAATGACGAATAACACTTGCTGTGTTTCGGACTGTGCTGCTAGATAAAGCCCAAAAGGTTTTGTTTTTTAACAATTCTATTTCTCTAGCACACCCACCACCCTACTGAGGATAAGAGGTAAAGAAAATGGAGTGATGTATACAAATAATCATGGCCCTCTCCCATTAATCCCAGGAACAGAAAAGTCAATTCATTCACCAGTTGCTTTGTTTGCATTTTCAACGCATCTATTTTTGAATCAACTTACAGGTTGAAACAGGCGACGTGCCGTCTCGCTTGGAAGCAATTTATTCCATGTAACATCATCTTTTGACTGACACCTCACACATTCAAATTAAGGCCGTAGAGAAGAAGGTCAAAATCACCATTCAAGCCACTATCCTGTTTTCTACATCTGCTCAATGCCATTTGATGGAAGTGTTTGTTTACTAGTGGTGCAATTGGAGTTTTTGCCAGTGAAAAGGTCCAGATAAGAGCTGTACTAAAAATTCAGCCTTTAGAAGCAGACTTTCTGATACAAACTCTGGTGGAAGATTGTACTTGTATACCTAATGACGTGGCCAGTGACATAAGTGAGAGGAAGTGGTACCTTCTGGTTTTCGGCGATCTCTTTGCGGATTTCAGCGCTGACTACCGTTTTGGTGATGGACCTGTGAGAAAGGGGGAGAAAGGGTGGACTTATTGCGCATTATAACCAGCGGTACTTTATCGCAGCCATTTGTCTGGATCCATTTTGAGTTTGGACTACTCAAACTACTGTCCAAATTTTGTTCTGGATTAAAACAACTAAATGGGGTTCCTTGTTTTACGACTGAGTTAGTTTCTATGTTGTGGACCGAACCTGAATCTGTACACAAGTCAGAACGTGGCATAGTCTACTACAACAGTCACATAATAAGTCATAATTACAGTAAATATTTTCATGAAAACCACTTATAGGCCATAAATATAAAAATCTCAAATAAAAAACAGTAAGTACAGCAGTAAATAAGCGTGCTTTTTTACTACATTTATTTCATTGCACTCCATTAGTAACCGCGAAAGGTCGTATGGCGGTACAGTTGTAAACATAGGTATTGTTTAGGGATCTGGTAACCATACAGTATCTGACTGGTGCCTATTAACTGTCCTCTGACAAGAAAAATATATATATATATCTTAGAAACACCTTCCTAGCAGGATTTTTCACATTTGTCTGTGTTTGATTATTCTTCACCTGGCCTTGGTGGGGAAGTTCTGACTGAGGTCCTTCATAACATTAAGGGCATCCACAGAGGGAGCAGCCAGGATACGTGCAGCTGTCTGGAAGCTGAGGTCTGTGAAAGAGGAGGTGCAAAAACAAAAATTAAGGGAGGAGAATAAATAAATAAAATTCAACCCATTTGAAAGTAGCCCAATTATATTTCAATGTTTACCAAAGCGGGTGCATCATTGACATAAATAATAAATGCCTCAATTTTCCCATTGGGGAAAAAAACAGAAGTACTGTAATCATCTCTGCTTAATGACACCGTTGTTGACAAACTGACATCGAAGAGTTAACTGACCATTTGGACTTCTAGTGTAGAGTTATTTGCACAGTAGTGATGATGATCCTAGACTAACAATGCGGCGACCATTAGCGTTCCAGTAGACTCTGACGTGGTCACTCCACAACATTGTGCGGTTTTGTATTACTTCTGTCTAGTCTTCATTGTATTTTGCCATTTTGCTGAATTTCTCCATAATTGTCCTAATTTTAACAGCGACATACCAGTAATATTGTTTAAAAAAAGCAAGCAACCCGAACGGCCTCATGGTGACACTGTCCAAACATCCCGGAACGCATTTGAATTGGGGAAAGTTGAAAACGTGAAAGAAACTGTGGAAGTCGATTATTTAAAGGATGCTGTAAAATCCTAATCAATGCGGCTTTAATGTTGCAGCAGACTCACATCTCCCCAATGATATGACGTCTTGAATATTGACCAAGCTTATTGATCGGAGAGTCTGTAGTGTAGACGCGTTGCGGTTTTGGCTCCATGATGGCATGCGCTCACAGCAAAAGCAACACTATGGAATATTAGATCCCCTTTGCACTCATTTCTATCAATACAGTGAACCCCTGCATATTTGTGATTATACATTTATTGAATTCACTGAATTTTTGGGGTTACCTATCCTCTGTTACTGTTTTTGTACTCAGGCCAAAGCAAAAAAGGTTTTGCTTTGGCTCCATCTTGGGCCAAAGGGACTATGTTAAAATGAGTTGAGGAGCTCCATGTAGTGCGTTGCCACCATCTCGTTACCAGTGAACTGTGTTGAAGAGAGTTGAGGAACTTTATGCAGCATCTTGTGGGATATACAGGAAATTCTAAACCTCTTTTAAGGGGTCGGGAGGCATCAGTTACATTTTCACTTTTTGCGACAGGGCTCAGTCCGTACGTATCCCCTGCCAATAGCGGGTGTTCACTCTTCATATGTACAATGAAGCACTGTAGTCAGTTACCTCGATTAATTACCACATTATCAGTGCAACTGTCTTAAAACCAGGATATAGAGATGTATTTTATTATACAGCCAGGAAATCATATCACCATTGAGGTGAATGAACCACCGATTTTATGATGTGACAGCAACAGGGGACTTTTCCACTGCCAGCAAAGAGTCACCATTTGTCAACTTTGTCGACAAACTAATGGACGCCGAGCTGCCGCGCTCCCTCGGGGGGTATTTATAACATCATAAAATTGATTCCCTCAAAATGAAAGTGGCAGATATTACACCAGCAGGTGTTAAACTGTAAGCCGAGGGTGTGTTTCATCCCCACTGCATACTTGGTGTCGGTCCTTTTCCTTACATTAGTTTGTACTGAGTTTGGGCAAATGATTTAATTTGAAAATGTATTTTTCGTTGATTTACATTGCAATTTCACGAGGGTGAAGACCTTTTCCCCATAGAAAATAATGGTATTAGGAATAATATCCTCCAGGGTCAAACTGTCACTTACATCTTAGTGTAAAAGGAATAAGGTACATTTTACAGCTGTAATTGCAATACTGTGATACGATGAAACTGCAATATTTGTGCTCAATGATGTTATATTGTCAGAATCTGATATCGGCCCCATGCCTAGGCACCAGCTAGGGCGACACCTTTTTTGGGAAGTATAAGTCTAAAAAAACAAAACAAAACAAAAAAAGCCATAGACACAGCAATGCACGCTTTGAAGGACAGTCACTTTGTTGGGACTTGGTCCATTGGAATAAGTGTCGCCAAAATAAACAACACTCCAAAGAAAAAGCAAAACAGAGTTAATCCATCGATGCTTGCTGAACTGAGTTTTTGTGGAGTATTGTGTGACCATCATTTTGAATAGTGTCACAAAAAGAGCTGAAGATAAGGTAAAATGGGAGTTCACAGGAGAATTAATCTTTTGATGCACACTCAGGTTTGACTCAAAAAATTCCACTGGACATGGGAACCAGACCCACCTTGCATTTCCCATACTTTGAGCGGCGCCATTTCATTGGTGCTTTCCACTAAATGTTTCCTCAGCTCCTTCAGCTGTTCTTTCAGTTCTGGGTAGAGTGTCCTGAAGATACAAAATGCTCCTGTTAACATATTCTTCTTTGTGGTGAAGAACTGCATGGTAAAGAGTGCTTGGCTCACTTGAGTCGGCCAAAAAGGAAACCCTGGACCTCGTCCACCGGATCATTCTCCCTAAACATTGTGGCGTTCACCTCCGCCCCTGAAACCACAATCAACTGACTAACTGCTCTGGGTTTACATTATGTGTGTGTGTGTGTGTGTGTACCTTGGACTTGTGTGTCATCCTTCGCCTTGTACTCCTGGTTTTTGATGGCCAACTCCACCCCATAACCAGAGAGAGAGACCCTCTTTGTGCTTGGATTCTACCGGAAAAGGATAATCAGATTTTGAAAACTGTCATCTTTGTTCATTAAAGTATCCAAAATGGCAGAGCTACATTAAAAAAAAAGTCACATTTAAATTTAAAAAGATTATAAAAAGTCATTTATGTATATTTAAAACAACCATTAAAGCTTAACTTTTTTTTAACTTAAGTCGTCTAACTTAGCCATTACACATAACGGGAAATGCCATAGACAGGCTTATGAATAGCATCAATGTGGCAGTGTTATAAGTCTTTAAGCAACGGATATTTGAACAGAAATGGTGAAGCAACACATTTTGACATATGACCCAAAAAAAAGGGATTTTCTTTTTTTTTTTTTTTTTTTTATTGCAAACTCGCCTTTGCGGAATGTTGACATTTTAAAATACAGTGGACCCCTGCATACACGTGGCTTGGCAACTGCAGATTCACCTCACTGTTTATTTATTTATTTTTGTTTTCTTTTTTGGGGGTAACCAGCCCCTAAAACGGATTATCCTCGCTTATGAACAATTTGAGAGGTTTAAAAAAAACAACAACAAAAAAACACTCCATATCCCCCTGCGAATAGCGGGGGTCAACTGTAATAAATTGAATGTCACAAAATATCGCTAGGCTCTATTCAAGGTTTAAATAGACCCAAATGCAGCACAAATTGAGCAGATGGGATGAGATAGATGTGAGACACCTACAGCAACATAATGACGGAGCACATAAGTCGCCAGGCCTTCGCCGACTTTGTCCACAACGGCCTGGTGAAGCTCCCGGAAATCTGCTTTCCCCAAATCGGCGTACAGGATGACGATAGGAGCGTCTGACTTTGATCCTGGATATTTATGGTCGCCCTTGAAAAGATAAGGCTTCGGCCTGAGTGGGGGACAGCGCAGTCAATTATTATCAGGAATCTTACCACTACTAACTGTTTCAGTTTGGCGCTACCTTTCTGAGGCTGTTTTCAGGAGTGCTTCCAATGTGTCGGGATTGCATGTCTTCTCTCCATGGACGCTGAAAAAGGCTGAACAGCCGGCAGGAGGAGGCTCATTGGACGCAATCTAGACGCACAGCCGGATCATGAAATGCTGACTAAAAGACAGTCACAAAAAAAAAAATACAAAATTGCTGGTACCTGCTGGAAGGACTGCACTGTGGCTGAGTAGGCTCTGAGGGACAGGGCGAACTTTAGCATGTTCACTTGCATGGAGCTGAGAAAGGCGCCCGCTTTCTGCACTATCAGCTCGTAATAGCCCTGGTCTGTGTCAGCTGGAAAGCGAAAAACAGATCATCATTGCAAATTTCCCCAGGATGGGACTAATAAAGGTGATCGCATCTTAAACAGCGACTAGTTAGCTGCCAGCTTTTGTGAATGAAAGGACTGATTTAGATACTCCGCTACTGGTGTCATGTATTTGGTCCATCTGTTTGTGATATTTGCCAAGAAGGCACACTGAGAATTAGACCTTTAGAATTAGAACTTTAGACCGCTACATTAGTTTATCGTGTTCAATTTTAGAAGTTCCAATGTAATAGCAAAGACTTTTGAAGGGAATAGCTTTAGCTCACCATTGTGCTCGTCTATGTTCTGATTGGTCTCAACAAAGTCCCAGAACTTCTCTTGGTTCTCCTCTGCCAAGAACTCACTTAAGATGACACAAAACAAATACACAATGAGGTTTTGTGAATGTTTAAACAGACATTTTAAACGTGGTGTGTAGGTGATTTTTTTCCAACCTGGCTTCCAGCAGCAGAGGTGTGTCGGCCCACTTGGCTGTGAGGGTCGTGGTAACCGCTTTGGAGTCGGCCCCGCCGCCGGAAACAGAGGCGGGCGGCGACAGCAGCGAAATCCACAGAAGCCACATCGTCCAGCCTGCACCTGACAGCAGACATTAGAAACTTGAGGACATGGCATGCAAAAAAAGCAACATCATAAACATCAAGCTACTGACAAGAAAATTATATGTAACAACTACAATTAGGGATGAAACAGTTTACCAACAAACCTGCAATGATAAAATTTCCCATGATTGGTCAAATTTTGATTAGCATTTATACTAGTGGCAGCTGGTCAATAGGGGATGCCAGGACGCCACCCCACCATTCACCACATTACCTTGACTAAGATCAAATAAAAATGAGAAAATATGTTTTTTGAAATATAGACCTATTTTAGATGAACAGGATAAATATTATACAGTTAATGATAAATAATGTTGTTCTTTCCATCGGCGCTGTCTGATTTGTGATGAATTTACGACCTCTGGTGCAAACTTTTTTTACCCATAAAAATGTTGTACATGTGCAGTAGCTCCTCTTCAATACAAGTAGCAACGTGGTAAGTGGCCACCATCTATGTGGAATTTTCTAAAAAAAAAAAACATGGAATTAGCACCTCAAACGCCTCTAAAATCATCCATAACAAATAAATACATACTTCTCGACTGATAGACAACCTTTGTATGACTAGGAGGAGCGAAGCCATTTTATTAATAATCAGAACTTTATTTGCCAAGTATGTCAAAAACACACAAGGAATTAGTCTCCGCTAGTTGGAGCCGCTCTAGTACGACAACAGGCAGCCATTTGACAGAAAATACTTTTGAGACATAAAAACCCAGTACGGAGAGTCACTGAGCAATGAAAGGTTACCAGCAATGTAGTAATGCTGACTCTTTTCTTCTTTTTTTTTGACAATTGAGCAAATGATGCAGAGTCCTCTAGCAATTTACAGCAGTTTCAAATGACTAATAGAGCAATAGTTTGATTCATTCACCATTGTGAAAATGGCGCAGACTTCAAGAAATGTAAGCAGTGTAAAGTGACAAGTGGCGCGATAATTTGGAACAGTGTCAATTGTGCAAATGGTGCAGATACTTATACTACTAATATACTAGATAATTGCACAAGTGACCAGCATTGGTCAACAACCGACAGAGACGTGACAACAATTTCAAGATATAAATTGGCAGCATGTTACTATGAAATTGTAAGTTAACTGTTTATGGCAAGAGGGAAGCAATTGTAATGTCTGCTAATATTTTGAAATGATTGTATATGAAACTGTTTTGCGATCCGAGGGATGGACGACTGGTTTGCACATCCGCCTCACAATTCTGAGTGGCTGAGGGTTCGAATCCGGGCTCCGGCCTTCCTGTGTGGAGTTTGCATGATCTCCCTATGCTTCCGTGGGTTTTCCCCGGGTACGCAGGTTGTTTCCCACATTCCAAAAACATGCATCTTAGGTTCATTGAAGACTAACTGACCAAATTTAGAGTGACTACATTTATTATAAAAGCAGGATGTTGTGAGGGTGCACCAGCAAGCTTCGCTTGTAAACAAAAAGACACTACGGGTTGTAACCAATAGGAGCTCTCAGCGTGGCCCCTTCGTCCAATGACCGCACAGTTTGTACGTGCTGTCACTGCCTGGGCCAGAGCTGTCACATTATTAGCGCCAATACGTTGACTGATACCACTATAAAACACCAAATGAATACGACTAATGAATAATGAGTTCAAGTGAGAACAATGGGGGCGAGTTCACAACAGCACTGTGAGCTTTCCCCTTAATGCTAGCCGCAGTAGCTAGCTCTCTCAGCTAACACTCCATTCAGTCAGTTTTTTGCCGGCAAGTAGCGCTATTAGGACGAAATATTTCAATTTCCTTTCTAACCGATGAGTCGAGCATTGGTTTACACATGGCTGATATGAAATAAGGTTTTATTTTGCTCACCGAAGCCGGCGTCGTAGCTTCCTGGAATCATGATTTGCCGGAGAGGAGGTGGGGTCCTTGTCAGCGAGCCTTTCGGTAGCCAACACATTTGCCTGATCAAAAATGTGATGGTGAATAAAAACTGCCATAAAAACAAGAACGGACGTTCTCAAAATAGGGAAAAGTTAAATATAAAGAGGCGACACGAAATCATTAAGAATTGTGCCTAAAATCTGCCTCTCAAAACTACAAACGACTATATAATATATATAAAACTACAAACGACTATATAATATATAGTCGTTTGTAGTTTTGATCCCATATCAAGTAAACGCAGGGACTGTACCACCGATACTGATACCGATACCTTTTAACAATTAAGGTAGAGGCATTATTAAATTGCTTAATCTCAATTAATTTTTATGAGCTTGGAGTTGTTTTTGTGAGGTTTTCTTGATTATTATTATTATTATTATTAAATATTTGAAACTCAGCAAAGAATTAGGGCAAAGTATATTGGTAAAGATAAAATACTTTATTATACAAAATAATAATAATCTGAAACAATAGAAAAGTAACAAAACAATTTTTCCTCAGTCATTGTCATGTGTGGATTTTTATTTTTATTTTCTATTGATTTACTATCAATAGAAAAATGCAGCGTCCAGTGTGACAACAGCTGAGAAACCCTGTCGTACTACAGGCAACTTATAGAGCAGGCAAAAGTGAGAAGACATCATTTTTCCATTTCCTCGCTCTGCGGCCTAAATTAAATTGGACAAGTGATCCTCCGGAGGGAGCGGTTACAGCCCGTGATTCAACATTTTGTGAAAAGCGGGCGACATTAATTATCCTGTCCACGTTGACCTTCACTTTTAAAGTGCATGTGCAGCCACCTTTACACGTAAAACAATAAGATGGCGCCGCACTTAAGGACTGGCTGCAGCATCCTCACACGTCAGTTAGCGCCAGTGTAATTAAGCATGATGTAAAATACACACACACACGCACTGCAGGGGCCTGTCGACAAGGTGACGTCCTCACATGAATTACAGGAGATGGCTGTCATCTTTCAAATGCCGCACCCTGGGTGTCGGTGGGACACCGGGGGTCTTCTCTGGCTCCCGCCACCCTTGCGGGCACGTCAGCCGTTTTAGAGGTTGAAAGCCTCAACGGGGGCGCCGCCAACGACCTCAATTAAACTTCCATTTATATGAAGGCGTCATGTCGTCTCGCGCCGGTTCCCGCTAATTAAAAAAGCGTGCCGGACGGTTTAATGGGGGTCATCGTGGGGTCCCCCGTCGTGAAGTTGCAAAACACTTGAAAAACTGTAAAAATAAAAAAAACTCGTATCTCAAAGAACCACCGTGTGAACATAATTCCCTTGGTCACCTTACTTACATATTAGTGGCAGAAAAGGGCCCCGAACTCAAATTTTGCTTTGAGCCCCATGGAGGCGTGTGCCAGCGGTGGGACGTGAGTTTGTCTTTAATCTGTTCTGCTGCACTGAAGCGCTTCCGAGAGCTTGAGACTAATCGTATTTTCTTTTTCTTTTTTAAGGGCAACACAAATCTTAGCGCTCTCGGGCCCATTCCGGCGCTCTATAAATAAGCAGCACATTGAGTTAGCGATGGAGAGCGTGGCTCCGTGAGACCCCTGAGCGCTGTTAGCATGTGTCGCGTTGCATCAATTCCCTGACATCGTTGACAGCCATTACTCCGTAATTAGTCAGCGGAGACAAAGGCGACCTGATGGCGATGAACCACTTCTCTCACTCGCGACACAGGCGGCGGCGGTGCCAGGCTGCCGGTGAAAAATGGCTGCTGTCAAAGAGGGAATTGTTTGTTTGGAAAATGCCAGCATCAACACAGTAAATACAGAAAAAGCCACTCATTTTTTAACACAGTATAATGCAGTGGTACCTAAAATAAAAATGTTTATGTGATATACTCGCCCCAAGTGGCCAAGCCACATGTTTATATTTTGGTCAGGATCTGGATAAAGGTGTGGACAGGTGTGGAAAAAAAAAAAAAGTCAATTTCACATGATTGAGTGATATGAGCGATATGAGAAAAGAGGTTGTATAATTTCAAAATTAAAGTCCTATTTTTCAAGGAAAAAGGGTCCAATATTATAGACAAATGTGAAATGAAGGGTAATTAATGACTGTGTTGTTGCATATTCATTGTGCAGTACATACAAATAATTCACCAAGCTATCTGGAATTCACCTTTCTTGAAAAAAGCAAACAAATAAACAAACAAACAAACAAATCCACGCTTAATAAAGGTTAAATGGTGGCCACGGAATAGACTATTTCTCTTTGTATTATTTCCCTTGGGAGGACAAAAAAAAATAAATCTCCAAACTGGAGGTTGACCAGCATCCTGGATCGGGCTCGTGTTGGACCTTTGAGCTTACACTCTACTGAGCACATATGTGTGTCTTATCTTTGGTCATGAAAACAATCACCGTGCATGTACTCAACTCATATGAGAATTCCCAATAACAATAATAAGAATAATACGGTAAAGAGAGGATAGTATGCCTTTAACGCCGCCGCTCGGCCTTGCCGTCTCCACGCAGGCGCTTAGATACACCCAGAGGTATGATGATGATTATTATTACTCGTCTCCTTGCTGTGGTTTGGGGTCACCTTCTTTGTTCAAGCCCGGTGTGCTCGACCTGTACTGGGATTGCTGGTTTGAACTTGCCAGCGGGCACCCAGGGGCCCTGCGAGCCCCTCCAGTGATGGATGGCGCTTGACTGTCTGGTGTGTTTGCTTTATGGAGTCTCCACTTAATTTGCATGAGGGTATGACTTTTTTTCTTGAAAACATGTGACATTTTTCTTGCAAATATAGATGTTTCTGTCTTGAGAAGAAATTATTTGCAAAACAAAACATCTTTATTCGCAGAAGATTACGACTTTTTCGCATAGAGGTACATTTTTCGCTTTTTCTTGAAAATATATAACCTTTTAACCGGAAAATGTAGACTTACAGTATTTCCTCAAGAATAATAATTCAACTTTTTTCTTGAAAAATATATCAGTTATTCTCTTAAACATCAAAACGTTTTATCCCAAAAATGTACTTACTTTCTCAAAAACACATGACTTCATTCGCCTAAGAAGAAAAAAAAAAAACCCCCCCCGTCTCGAAAATATCTGATCGTTCCCTTGAAACTATACAAATGTATTTACATGTAAAACAAAAAAGAGAAAATGTGCTCTAACCTTAATCTTTCTTATGGGCAAGATAACACCGAAGCGTGTGAGAGTGTGTGTGTGTGTGTGTGTTTGTGTGCGTGTGTGTTTGTGTGCATAAAGGCCAGAGGATAGTCTAACCTTGACAAAGAATAGTTTGGACGGAGGCCAGCCTGGGTTTCACCTTAATCCCCCGCAGCCTCGTATATCCTTGAGCAGATTCTGTGGAGGCAGCGGAACATTTCATTTTTATGAGCCGATCATACTTCTGATAAATCTCCACCATTATGCCACCCCCCCCCCCCCCCAAAAAAAAAAAAAAAAGAAGGAGGACTATATGAAAGAGTGGCGGGGATGCCCTCCCTCCTATCGGAGGCACTGTTGAGCTTCTTTTGCGGTGGGGCAACATTGCACGGGGAGTTGACGACTGTGGCTTGCTTGCATGCTACTCATGAAACGCTTGGCAATAATAATGGAGACGCTCGCCGCACGTGTCTGGGAGGGGAGTCTCTTCACATAATGACTGTGTACTTTCCGTAAATTCTCCTTCCCCAATTGCTTAATCCGTGCCGCAATTCATTATTATCGGTAACACCCTGGATAATTTCTTTTTTTTTTTTTTTTGCATTGCACATGTGGAGGAACAACCAGTCACCATCACATTCACACCTATGGACAATTGAGAGTCTTCAATGAACCTAACATGCATGATTTTGGAAGGCAAAAGCATGGGGGTTGGAGCTGGGATTTGAACCCACAACTGTGAGGTAGACCTGATAACCACTTGCACCCCGCGCTGCCTATTTTTGCACTACAATTTGTCCATTTTCTGTAGGGCTTGTCCTCATTTGGGAGGCGGGTGAGCCACGAGTCAAGATGCGAAAGCGGCGCTGTGAGACAGATGTTCGAACCAGTAACGCTACGTGCTGCCTCCCTTTATGCCTCCTCCATTCTAAATCTTATCTTTAAAAATGGTGCCGCAGAAGCAGGAATCAGCTGCGATTATATAGACCGCCATGCATTATCACATCAGATCTGACAAATGTCTTTCACAGTACATTATATGCGAGGAGAAGGAGGGGAAAAAAAAGATGCAGGCAGAGCGAGGCTTTCTTTCCAAACAGGCAATTTTCGTCTTGCCTTCACCCTTCCCCTGACCTCTTCCTCTAACCTCCACCCAGTCCAATAGCACGGACAAAGAGCACATATTTCATACGTTCAATCATCGCCGCTGACGTGATGGCCATCGGGGCCGCCGTCAGCCGTGACCGTGCGCCCGGCCAACTCGTCAAGGCGGGCCTGCGGGGGGAGATGGAAGTACAGCAGCCGCCCAGGCTGTGATCATTCCCAAAAGCCATCCCCGCTAACAGCTCTGGGGCCTTTATGGGCTCGCCTGCCGTCCATGATTCACACGCGGCGTACAGCGATGGCGGCGGTCGAGGGACAGAGTCACAGCCTCGCGCACACGTGCAAGAGGAATGACAAACGGGGCCCCTTCCCACACACATGCGCCTATGCACACATACACAACGAAATAGGACATTTAATTCTACACACTAGCGGTGGCAAAAGTACCCTCATGCTGCAGTTAAGTAGAAGTAAAGATACGTGTTTAAAAAGCATGACGTGACCATGCTCATATCTCAAATCAACGTTCCCCATTGAAATGAATGGAAATGCCGTTAATCTATTCCAGCCCCCCAAATTATGTACCATTTTCTTTTGGTTTTTTTAACAGAATAAAGCACAGTACACTATTGTACTGTATAAAGCATGCATTAATAACATAATCAAATTGATCGTGAAGAAATGATGTTTCTCCTAAATAACATTTTTTTTTTTTTTTTTTAAACATGCCAAGACTAAGGGTTCTATTTTTGTAGACAACACATCTGCAGAGGGGTGCAAATGCCCAAATTTGGCAGACCAGTCTGCGCCAAGCTGGGCATTCTGGCGCAGCGAGGGAGTGTCTTTGGAGATGCGCCCACGGGATAGAGGGTAGACGGCTGGTCTAACGCGATTTTGGTGAATTTGATCAGGGCACAGGCAGACAGATACTGAGATCTATAAACGCACCCGCAGTGGCGCATCCCGCCCACTCTGGGATCCGCTGGCCTACGATATTACCAACACTGGTCTCCTCTGGTGCGCAGTTGGGCACGAAAATAGGGCCCTATACATGTTAAATGTCACACACACACACACATTTTCCCAGTAGTCACAGAGGGATAATTGTGCACAGATAACAACGTTCCGCCGTGACTCCAACAGCACATTTGGTTACCAGGGTAACCTCACGTTGACTCCAAGACCCTATTAAAATGAATCGGGATGGAATAAAAAAAACCACATCTAACAAAATCTCTCTTAACCTTTCGCAATACACCCTCCTCATTTCTCTCCTCTTCCGTCCGCTATTCAAATCTACCTGAACCTCTTCACCTTTCCGTGCGAATTCTCTCCATCTCTGTTTTGTTACAACTCCAGTCCTCTCTTTTTTCATCTTTCCTCCATAATCTCTCGCCTTTCTCCTGGCCACTTTTTCTCCGATTTCTCCTTCATCTCCACGCCTCGCCTGCGGATGGACCTTTGCCGTCCATTAACGGTGACATTTTATCCCCCCGCTCTTCATCCTCGCCATTTCTCTCTCTTCCCAAGGCCATCGCCCGCGAATGAATGCGGATATGATGCCCCGCATGTTGGACAATCTTCAGCATATCTCCCATTGAATGAAGGGACTTGGGATGGGACAACATCGATTTGATTTGCTGCAAAATGCGCAAGTCTTAACACGACATAGCTAAAACAACCAATAAATACAAACAGTACATGTTTTGTCCGTTACTTTGTTTTAACGAGCAAAGTGCCGAGAACCTTGGATAACTTCGGGGCTCTTGATTGACAAAGGAAACATTTTAGGACGGATGTGTTAAAATAAGTTGTGTGAATTCACCGTTAATTTCGATTTCAACATTTAAAAAAAGAGTTACTTGGTTTTAATGAGCCAAGAGGAGAAAACCTTGGATAATGAAAGACAAGACAATTGACAAAAGAGGACTAATGGATGTGTTAATTTGCCATTAAACTAAGCTTTATGGTAATTTCAAGGTTTATAAAAAAATTACAGGTACTTTGTTTTAATGAACTAAGTGCTGACAGCCTTCGATACTTCATGTAATTCTTCGAACAGACTGTTCAAAATAAAGGACACATTTTAGATGGATTCATTAATTTGCCATTAAACTACGATTATTGCTAATTGAACATTTTTTTAAAAAAAGCTGTTACTTTGTTTTAATGAAACAAGCGCAGACAACCTTGGATAAGTCGATTGACACGAAGGAACCATTTGAGATGGATGCATTAAAATCACTCTCATAAATTTGCCATTAATGCTGATTTCAACATCCATCCATCCATTTTCTGAGCCGCTTCTCCTCAGTAGGGTCGCGGGCGTGCTGGAGCCAATCCCAGCTGTCATCGGGCAGGAGGCGGGGTACACCCTGAACTGGTTGCCAGCCAATCGCAGGGCACATACAAACAAACAACCATTCGCACTCACATTCACACCTACGGGCAATTCAGAGTCTCCAATTAATGCATGTTTTTGGGATGTGGGAGGGAACCGGAGTGCCCGGAGAAAACCCACGCAGGCACGGGGAGAACATGCAAACTCCACACAGGCGGGACCGGGGATTGAACCCGGGTCCTCAGAACTGCGAGGCTGACGCTCTAACCAGTCGGCCACCGTGCCGCCCTGATTTCAACATTTGAAGAAAAAAATCAAAAAACTGTTACCTTGTTTTAATGAACCAAGTGCTGACGACATTGTCTACGTCATGTAATTCTTGGAACAGATTATTTAAAATAAAGCACAAATTTTCAGTGGGTGTTATACACTAATTGTGTTAATTTTCTATTGAACCACCATTTATGCTGATTTCAATGTAAAAAAAAACAAACAAAAAAAGCTGTTACTTTGTTTTGATAAACCAAGTGCGGACAACTTTGGTTAGGGAATGTAGTTTTGAGATGAATGTGTTATCAATGGTGTAAATTCATCATTAGACTATGAAATATGCTGATTTCAATCGTTTTAAGGATCTAAGCACAGACAACCTTGGCTAACGTAACTATGGAACAAATGATTTATAATAAAGGACATTTTCAATTTGCTGTTAAAATCTATTCATGAAATTTGGTCTGAGCAGATGGGTTCCCCTAATAATCTGCGAATTTGCCTCTTCACAAACTTTTGGCCGAATGCCGAACCGCGAATACGACTCCCACCCTTGGGGGTGACCAGTACGTCACCCCTCACTCGTTTTGTGTCTCGCACGGGCGCGACCGAGTTGTTTTGTTTTATTTATTCATACGCGACTGGGTTGTCAGTGTCAGCCTTGGGGGGAGTGCACCTTGGTGTCGCCCGTTGTTGTCTGACGCCGACCGCTTGTCTTGCCTGATTCTTGGCTGCAAATTAACTGCGATAAAAGCAGTTGACGCCGCTGCTGTTACCGAGTCACTCCGATGCACTTAATCCAGATCGGGAGCGGGGTGGGAAATTGAGAGAGTGCTTTGTTTGGAGTCACAAACGGCTGGTTTGTCGCCTTCCCACCGTGAGGCCCCTACAAGGACAATTGGATGTAGCGACAACTTTCAAAGTGCAGGTACGCAATATGCGGGGAACTTTCTCTCCCCCTAGTCGGATCTGTTGAATTTTTGACTTCACGGTTTTGTAGAATGCATTAATAAGTTGGGTAAAAAAAAAAAAAATTCAACATTTTCTTTTTTTTTTTTTTTTTTTTTTTTAACAAAGTCACGCTTGGCTTGAAGCTGTTAGACCTCAAATGAGGTGCTAATGAAGATTATTACAATTATCACATGCCGTTTGCCTCTTGTGGAGATTTAACACCTGTGCTCCGCTGGAAAGACACAAAGCCACACAAACCGACGGCACAATGTGAAGGTCGTTCCTGCGTGGGGTCAGGTGCGGGACCGCTCGAGCCGAACCGTTCAGCCGCCATCTGGGAGCCGAGCTCACCCCCTTCCCCACCCCCCGACGGCAAGTCTTTATCAAAGACGGCCGCCTGGACGCGTGACAATAATAAACGTTCTTGCGATCCTCCGTCGACTTTCTGGCCGTCCTTCTCTTCTCACCCGTTGATTGCTTGGGTCTGGGAACAACCTCTCAGCCCCCGTCGCTCCCTTGACTGTCCATGTCTCTCTTGTTCCATCTCTAGCGTAATTCTCGTCTCACTTCACACCCAGCCAGCTCCATCTAGTTGTCCTCGACACACCCCCTCCTCTTCTATCACCTCTCACTCTTCCTCAATCTCGTCATCTATCCCATCTGCTCCCTTTAAACCCATCGCACGTGCCTACCCTTCTATTCTTCTTTGGTTTTTCCATCTCCCCCTCTCTCTCGCACTCCTGTTTCCCTGTCTTTCTCGTCGTGTCGCCTTGTGTTCTGGCTCTCGCGGTAAAGGTCAGGCTCGCTCCATTAATAAGCTGTAGATTTATGATGCCGCTGTCATCTCCCAAGAATCACTGTTGCGACCAAACAAAGGAACACAACGACACGACAATGGAACGCCGGTGCACCATTCAGCAACGGCAGGGCTCATTAGCAAGGTTATAGGTGATGCAACGGATGATGCAAGAACAGGAACAACCGGGAGAGAAAGTAGACTATTGACGTCATTTAAAGATCAGCAGTCAGGAACATTAACGCTGTCATTTTGATGAATTAATGACACTGCTCATTGCCATAGCTCCTGGCAAACCCGAAACACTTCATTGCCTGAATGCAAAACATGCTGTAGCAAGAACAGGCATCAGAGCTACTAGCATCAACCTTCCGAGTATGAGCAATGCTAGTTGGACTCTCCGTGTGTCTTCAGGGACCAAGCCCAGACGCAAAGAGCGAAAATCCGCAAAGTAATGGACACACCCAAAACACTTGAATTTCATTTTAAACTCATCCTATAACATTACTGTACCATTTAAAAACAAATGGCTATCAGTACCAAAGTAACAAGTGGCCGCCATCTTTGTGGAACTTTCCAAATATTACATTACTGTACCATTTAAAAACAAATGGCTATCAGTATCAAAGTGACAAGTGGCCGCCATCTTTGTGGAACTTTCCAAATATTACATTACTGTACCATTTAAAAACAAATGGCTATCAGTATCAAAGTGACAAGTGGCCGCCATCTTTGTGGAATTTTCCCCCAAAAAGTAAAACATTTTAAAAAAGAACATGGGAAGAGCACCGCAAGCCTCTAAAATTCTCCATAACAAATACGTTCACACAAAAAAACAATGATTGTACTTCATGTACATGAGCTACTCTACTGCCCACACTGTTCTTCTCATCTAAAATGTTCAATATGTGCTCGTTAAGTCGAGTTTTTAGGGCAAGCGATGCCGTGTAAAACGTCAATGTAATTTTGTCACGTCGACCGCTCGGAATTTCGACCCATACGGTGGATATTTTCAACTGAAACTTAAACTTAAAGAAGGGGTTCCCCAAGTAGCAGACAAAATGAACTGGCGAGGAGATATCTTAAAAAAATTAGACAGTATACATTGCTATTTTTTTCCGACACAAAGAACACAATTTCTCCGCAAACCATCATCCGATTTTCAATGTTCTTGGTGCTTTGTACTCGGGTTGAAGTGGCTGTTCCAACCAGACGCCACGTTTGGACAGGCTGTAATTTTTTTTGCAAATCTTTTTGCAAATCTCTCTCATGTTGCTACAGTCAGATGATTTCATTAAAAAAAAAAAAAAAAAAAGCACTACAAATGCATTGGGTTAAGGTTAGCGTGTAACGGAAATCCACGGGTATTGATGCCCTCTCAAACGGTTGTAATTGCCTATGTAAGCCACAAAATGGCAGCAAAACACTAATGTCTCAATGAAACTCCTCAACTCACTTCAACACACTTCCTTGACGTCAGGATGCCACCAGATGGCGGTAAAGGAATACTGTTAATGCTTTGGCAATTAACCAGGATAGGTAAATAGGTAATACAATCATCTGGAAAAGAACACAGAGAATTTCAATGGGCAGCACTGACATGATATATATATATATATATATATATATATATATATATATATATATATATATATATAGAGAGAGAGAACGATGATTGTCACATACGTAACATAGATAAGGAAGGGAGACACTCAGATAAGATGATGTGTCCACCTACAGCCAGCCTCATTACGGCCGGTCCTCCTCGCCATTTCACCACTTTGCTGCCCTCGCCCCGTCGCCAAACCACCACCCCTCCCGGCACATATTTTCCCTCCTGCAAGTGTTGGGTCACGAGGGGGGTCAAACTCCAGTCAACGGTGGGGATTAAAATTTCACAAGAGCCCCCTGATGCATATTTCATCGCCGCCTTTTATCCATCATGCAATCCATCTCCTTCTGCCAGCTGACAGTTTGTCCTCACCTCTCTCTGTCTGTCTCTCTCGCTGCCCATCCTTGTACACCATTCGCAGCAGATATTTGCATTCATTCACGTCGCACTGAATAATGTCACACTAACTCAACTTTGACTTGAATGATGGCTGCATGGCTGAATGGATGGATGACTGGCCGGCTGGATGGATGGATCAGGCAGATGGATGAGTGGATTGATCGATGGCCGACTGGACTGACTGATGGATGGATGGGCAGAGGGATAGATGACAGACGGCCAAGTGGACATATGAATGGATTGCTGGCTGGACATATGGGTTGAATGATGGATGATGGAGTGACAGATGGATGGCTGGATGACGACGAAAAGATAGATAAAAAGATGGGCAACTGGATAGTGTTGTTTTTGGCAGCCATCTTAGTCATAGTTTTAGGCTTTTGGACAAAAATGCTTCTTCTCATTTTAGTCATTTGTGTATGTGATCGTTTTATTCGAAAATGAAGGTTTATGTCTAGTTTTAGCAAAAACTAAAGAAAGTGTTAGTCTTTTAACAAATGTACATCGGAATGTGTTTGAAGTTCAACACGTAATTAGACAAATTACTACCTTGTTAAAAAAACAATGTAATAGCTGTAAAACAAGCAAAAACAAAAAAAAGTGTTTTGATACTTTAACCACATGACTGGCACCCACCCTGTACTTAAGCGTTCTGATCTTTCTTTCCGAGAAATGCCCAAAATTACAATGCATTTGTACTGTTGGTTTTGTGTTTTTTTTTTTTTTTTTTTTTTGATTGACATCAGGATGATAGATGACGAGATGGATGGACAGCTCGACATGGACTGACTTATCGAGGAACGAATAATAGCGGCAAAGATTTTAGTTTTGAACATTAACACTGTGCTCAAATAATAGGACAATTAAAAAAAAAAAACTAGACTTCAATAATGATGCAGTTAAAATATATTGCACATAGAAGTTTACCTACTGTATATAAAGGTACAAAAACAAACAGTGCCTCTTATTAACCCTTTTAGCACCATAATAATAGATATATTTATTAGTTTCACAGGTATCAGGGGCAGTCGGGATGGTTAAAATTGCACAAAGTAGCGAGGAGTTACGGTAATTTGAAATACACCTACGGCGCGGTGTCACCGGCGATCCCCGTCGTTTTAAATGGGGCAAGTGCAAATGTGTTGCACTGAAATTCAGTTGAACTGTACTTAAAAAGGGTTTTGTACATGAGAAGTCAATAAATACTGCAAAAGTAAAAAGTAAATACACTGTGTATGATAACCTCAGTGTGAGCCAGTGAAGGCAGTGTTTTCGTGTGTTTACTAGTGGAAAAAGATTTTCGAGACAAAAAAGGTGGATGATCAAAGTTGTCTAAAAGCCCAGCTGGGATTCAACGGAGCATTCAGCCATGTGATACCTTTGGGTTCAAAACGCACACATACAATACTACCACACAAACAAACACACACACTATTACATCCGGACTGACTTAAATGTTAGTGTTTAGACACCATGAACAATTGCTAGAGGACTGCGCATTATTTGCACAATTGTCAAGAAAAATAAAATAAAAAATGTAATCGACATTACCACATCACCGTTAACCTTTCATTGCTCAGTGACTCTACGTACTGTGTTTTTATGTCTCAAAAGTATTTTCTGTCAAACGGCCGTACGTTGTTGTACTAAAGCGGCTCCAAATACCGGAGACAAATTCTTTGTTTGTTTTTGACATACTTGGCAAATGAAGATGATTCTGATTCTGATTACTTTGAAAATTCAACCCCTGAAGCCAGTTTCACTTAGCAAAATAAATAATACGTTAGGCATAAGTAGACCCACGAAAAAGTCTCAAGAACCCATGCCTGTAATGACACAAAAAGTCAGTCATTTTGGTTTGTTTAGGGTCATTTTGGCAGTTTCCAGGGGTCCTTCAAAGAGGAACTCATCAGGGATTTTATTCAATTGCTACCAGATTTGAACGATGTATAGTAGACAGATGGGTAATGCTAAATTACAAAACATGTTAGTTTTGTCCGTAGCGTGTGGGTGGTGCATGGTGGGAGGGTGTGACCACAATAAAAATGTCTCAATAGCAACCCTCCCCAGTTTCACTTTGCAACATAAGATTTGGGAGACAAGTCTATCATCAAAGTTTCAAGAACCATGGCTGAAAAGAGACAGGAAGTCAGCCATTTGGGTTTTACGCTGCCATTTTAGGGTAGCTGTTTAGACATTAAATGTACAGTATCCAGTTTTCAAGCAGCTAGCAAGATTTGAATGTAGCCTCACTCGCTCCCCACCTCCGCCCAATCGTGTCTCTGCCCAAAGAAATGTACCCAAGCTCACTGATGCGCGTGACAAACACGAAATGTTACCGGTGTATTTTGGGGAATGTACAATCAATTAAAAATATAAGAGGGGTGATGAAGTTACCTGATAACCTGGTGAGAACGGTTACGTAAGCGCCATCGGTTGCAACTGTATGCAGCCGTCCACGTATAGTACAGGACCATTATATAGGTTTACCCTTGATTTGTCTCGATTCCTTCTTTTTAACTTTACACAATTAACAATTAAATAATCCGGCCAAGAAACTATAATCCTTCTTTTGCGTGAGGCTGCGGTGTCTCGTCGAGGCTCATGAGAACGACGGTGCACGTGACCAAAAGATTGACAGACTATTCGTTGACGCTGCCGGTCTCTTCAGACTCAGATTGGCTATTAACGTCGTGCTGTGCACAGTTGTAAAAAAGAAGTTCTAATTAAATTTGAGGAAATTTGATGGGGTCAAAGAGGGATGATTATTCAAAAGATCATTTCGATCATTGTTTGTTTGTTAGGTCATACAAACAGTTTTAACATACAGTATACGACAAAAAGTATATATATATATATATATATATATATATATATATATTTTTTTTTTTTTTTTTCAAACTGAAAATTCTACCTTTAACGGCTTTGTATAGAGGACAGTAAATTTACACTGTACTGCAAGCTATACACTGAATATTTTACATCATAAGTGTAATTTCTTCAGTGTTGTCGCATGAAACAATCTAATAAAATATTTATCAAAATGTGAGGCATGGACTCATTCTGGTGAGATACTGTCTTTGGGGAACACTGAGAGTCTCCTTGTTTAAAATATCAAAATCATCATGAAGTGAACTTCATCAAGACCATTTCCAAGTCCGACCACGGTGAGTTGTGATTGGATAAATTGGCAAATGTTTGCCATCCTTGGCGCAGCTTCAGCAAGCCCTTGTCAGGCGAGTAAAATGGATGAACTCCTCGCTGCTGACTGATTTCCATTCATAAGCAACACACCGCTGGCCACCATGCCCCCTGCAGCAATCTCCATGTATTGCGGCCTTGAAGCCACCGTATTCAGTCACTTCTCAACCCCTAAGAGGCCTGCGCTAGTAAACACAGTCTTTCATGTTTGTTTGAGTGTGCTCCGCAGTCTCGAGCTCGCATATATCCTGACTTTTTTTCCCGTAGCTATTCCTCCCCCAACATCTTTCCAACCGCTATTAAAAATGGATGATAAGTTTGCATGGTGTGAGGCAATTCAGTCTGCCAGTCAAGTCAGGCGCTGCCGCAATGAATGAACTCTTGTTTTTTTCTGTGCGTAGCGAAGATGTCGAGGCGAGGTGTAGGGAGGAGGTGGGAAGTGGATGCGGGGTTAACGGCGGGTTAAAGCCGACTGCTCTGTAGGGCCAAGCAGAGTTCAGTGGCACAGAGGTTGGGAAGCGTCTCAGGTAGACGAGAAGGGGAATCATCACCCCGCCTGCATCGTGACTACTTATGAGACACAGACTTCCACACAGCTGTCTGCACCAGAGTGTTTGGAATTAGGGGGTACGCACAAAACGTAGAGCTGCGTTTCCCACCGCACTGTGACAATCAGTCACCTGCTTTGTTTACCTGGGAGTGCCATTCACAGGACACAACATTAGGGACATCTGCACCATCTAAGGAGATCTGATACAAGCAGAAATTCGGCCTGTACACAGATAAACGCTCACTCTGTCACCGATGTTTATTATAGTGGGTTTATTTTACGGTTGATTCAAATTTACACGCACGAAAAAACAAAAACAAAGAAATCGGTAATTATTTGTTTCTATCCAGTGAGTAACGCAACATTTAAATAATAAAGTTTATAATGATGGTGATAATGACAGATTAACATAATAGATGAAAATTAATTCATATTTCATCATTTCTAGTAACACACGCTATACATTCAATTAATTGTAAATTGGTTCATAAAGCAACACTATTATTCATTATTATTATTACTTCACATTATGATTAAAACGAATACAAATAAAAAACAATTAATATGCAGGTAATTTCTAGTAATGAAGAATATTATATCAAAAAGTACATCTAATTATTATTGAATCAATGGATTAATAAACTGTCGTGGTGCTTTGAGATATGGGTTTAATTCTTACCAAGACCATGCTCGTAGCTCAAAACATCACCCAGGGAGTACAGTTTACAGTCGTGAATATTAAAGGGAGCACCAGTGACAAAGCGGATGGTGCCGTGCTGAATGGCCTTTCTGAAGCTGATCTCCATCTCCTTACGCGCAAGGATTGGGATGGCGGTCATTTTCACGAGAAGCCATTTTACCAGAACGTGTCACTGAGGGTTTACTTCCATAGAGAGAGCCTAATAAACAACGACAACTGTTGGAATCATCGACACAATCAGGAAACAAAACTATCAGAGACAGAATGTAGATTGGGTTCCTGTCACTTTAACTACCATCGTTTGTTTGAGCAGCTCGGAAGACTCCCGCGTATGCCAGCGTTTGGCAAGGCGGTCAATAATTGATAACTGCAATATGTGTTCCGCGCCTTTTTATATCGATTAAACAATTGGGAAAAGTTTAGAGCCTTTTTATAGAACTTTTCTCCAGTGTCTGCGGGCTCCAAATCAATCAGACAGCAAAACAAAAACAAAAAAAGCGGGCTCATGAATGAAACAACAAGTGCGATTGATATTTCATTAATGTTGCTCAAAGAAGCGAAATAAATCACAACAAAGGTCTTTAGATGATGGCTCCATGCTCACGCTATGAATGAATTCATGTGGACCAGCCGCCATCTTTGCGTGCCTCTCAACTGGTGCCAGATGAAACGGCAGGATTGTGTCACATTCACAAGGCCAATGCTGGAACTCAATCTAGAGGAATAGGCAAGAAGTATATACGCACGCACGCACGCACGCAAACAGACATCGGCACCAGATACGGCATGTACTATTATTAATGTCCCGAAATCTGTTGAATGATTAGTAGCTTGGCTGATTGGTTGTTGCATTAATTGGTTAAATTATTGGTTGTTTGGTTGACTGGGCGGCACGGTGGACGACTAGTTAGAGCGTCTGCTTCACAGTTACGGAGTCCGGGGTTCTACTCGCCGCCTGTGTGGAGTTTGCATGTTCTCCCCCGTGCCTGCGTGGGTTTTCTCCGAGCACTCTGGTTTCTTCCCACATCCCAAAGACATGCATGGTAGGCTAATTGACAACTCTAAATTGCCCGTAGGTGTGAATGTGAGTGCGAATGGTTGTTTGTTTATGTGTGCCCTGCGATTGGCTGGCAACCATTTCAGGGTGTACCCCGCCTCCTGCCCGATGATAGCTGGGATGGGCTCCAGCACGCCCGCGACCCTTGTGAGGAGAAGCGGCTCAGAAAATGGATGGATGGATGGATGGATGGATGGTTGACTATTTTTTTAAATTGACTATATGTTGATTTGATTATTATTTTTGACTTGTTGGGTTGATTGATAGATTTCTTTCCCCCACGGGTGTCAAACACAAGGCTCGGGGGCCAGATCTGGCCCACCAAATCATTTTATGTGGCCCGCTAATGCAGATCATGGGTCTACTTTGTTTCTTGTTCAAATCTTTACCAGAAATGCAAATTGACTTCACTTTTAATAATGTTGAATTATTGCAAGCATTCTAAAGTAAATTGAACAATTGTTGAACACGCAGTTTCCCTTTACTTCTGATTCCAAAAGTAGCTATCCGTCAATGTATTGTGTAGTGTTCCACCACTATATTGTGGTTCATCGTTCGTGCTCCCCTCTAAAGTGCAGATTTTTGTGTGCAACGCCTTTATCTGTGTCTGTCCAACATATACCGAATATAGTGCTGAAAACTGCAATTGTTTTTATGAAATCGACCAATTTACTGTAATCCCCTCATGTGTGGTAAAGTAGCAGATGCACTTTTCAGCTGTTTTTTAACACTGGGAGGAGAGTATGGTAAAGTACTACACAGATTAAGCTCACATTTTTTTGTGTACTTAAATAAGGTTACAATGTGTTTCAAAGTTTGTTTTAATAAGTTAAAATGGTTTTAACATGGTCACTTTGTATAGCAGGTTTTCACCTATAGCGGCTGGGTCTGTATTTGTAATTATATGACGTACAGTATAGTGATATGGTTTCACAGTCATTACGGCGCTCTGAGGAAAAGTTTAGATTCATCGTTGGTTCACTGATTGGTTGACTGGTTGATTTATTTTTTGCTGTTGTCAATTGTCGGCTGGACATTTTGTCAGTCGACTGATCGGTTTATTACTTAAGTGGTTAATTGTTCGGGTCTTGGTCGACTATTTTAGGTGGACGGATGGATGGATAGATGGATGGATAACTTGGAATACATGGTGTGGTATACACTAAAAGGACAAAGATATTATGGCGGTCGCCACAGAAAGTCTGTGCGCGTGTGTATGTGCTCACAAGACGAAGCGAGTGCGCGCTTACATCAGCAGTTCAAAGCGTCCTTTTCACCGCCTCAGCGCCTCCCACTATTGCGGCCCATCTCGTTCCCCAACAGCCACCATTTGCTCTCCATGTCTGTCCGTCCGTCCGTCTGTTTGCATGTAATAGAGACAAGTTAGACACGCGAGTCAGTGTCCTTCCGTTTGTCCAACTAGATAACAGACTGGCTATCAAGTCACTCCTGTCAGTCAGGGCGTCTTGTGTCACGTTAGCTAAAGAGACAATGTACAAAAGTGAACTTATACAACCACATTAAAAACTCATTCGCTGCCATTGACGGATTTAGAAGTCAATTATCTGGCAGTGAATCAAATAATAAACTCATTGAAACCAACCTGAATTTTCCTTTGGGATGCACATTTTTGGATTGGATTCCGGAAACATAATGTAGTATGATACAAACGTGTAATTGCGTGTGATTCGAACTGACCAGGGGCGGCTTCTTGCTCTTTGAACTACTGCTGAAGTTAATCAGCTCACTAATTGCACACAAACTGCGGTACCTGTATATGTGGGCCATTTGTTACCACCCGTGCAACCTACGGTCCCCATGCATCTTTATCCAGCCTCTAATGACTTTGTGTGTATGTGTTCTTGCACAAACACACACAAGAGCAACATGTTTGCACCTCATGCGTCTTGATTTGGCGCTACTATTTAAGAACGTAGGCTACCCGGGCACCCATCCTGGGTGACAAATGAGGCGTTCGTCGGGCATGACCTCGCCGAGGTGCTGCCACTGTCTGTTTTAAAGCTCCCGGGAGCGATGCTGAGAAATAGCTCGGGCTGCAAGAGAGGCTGACCTGTGCATGTTATTAGGAATGAGGATTCATGTTGTTGTTAATAAAAAAGACAAGAAAAAAAAACCTAAAGACTTGGCGGCGGTCCTGAGAAGACGCTTTAACCCATACATAGTGTTCATTTCATTGCATACACAGAATGTTCTGGATTAATTTTGACTGGGAAAGAATATACTCATAATAATTATCAACATCAAATTATGAACAAGATATTTTTTTCAAAATGTACTAACTCGAAGAAAAGATGATAATAAATGGCTGATTAATCCTTGTACCATGTTTCATTGAAAATGGTAGGTGCACTTTTTTGCAGGTGCAGATTTGTTAATTGTGCCAATTTAAGGTACCCTCTGACCTCTGTATGACTTCTGTTCCTTATATTTATGTATGTATGATCAATCGTATGCTGTTTTACTCTTGAACTTTTTCAAATAATTCTAATCCTATATTGATGTTCTATAGGATTATAACGATTGAGTATGTATGTAATTTAACTTTATTCTCATTTTTTGTGTTCAACCCTTATTTGTTTTGTTGTTTTTCTGTTCAAAATTCCTCTATGGTGACCAACAGGTTTCTGCGGGATCTTGTGCAAATGTGGTGGGACTGTGGGAAAAGTTCTAATAGTAAACTATATTAGAGTAGAGTATATGTATTATATATAGTATGTATAGTATAGTATTTGGGGCCACTTTAGGAAAGGTCATGAACTATCCGGGTAACAGAATGACAGAGTTTCATTTTTATTGGGTTCAAATATTAAAACTGATCAAAGTTGATGCAAACAGTATCGGCTGCTTTATGGCCTCGTCGATAAGATTGTATCGCTGGACGGGCCAGGATGCCTCTCATGGTCGGCCATGTGTACTTGTATGTATATAAAATAATTTTTCCCATTTTTTGTTTTAGGTCTTTAATTAAGAAAAAAAAAAAGGTGCGCATGCAGAGGGCGGCCAGTATCGGTGTTATGGTGTTAACAACCCTTTGAACAGACAAAAGACCGACAATATAACAATACTCACAGGAATATATTTTTATTCTCTCTGAAGAATGACAAATATTACTGCAGCTTACAGACGAGTTGTGACCCTCTCCATGTAGAATATATCCGTATGTCTATATCATACTGCCCCCAGCTGGCCAAGGCGCGCATACCAGAAGGAGCAGCACAATGTCCATTTAATTGAAGCAAAACCTTGGCAAAAGCTGTTAAATTTCTTTGCATTCTGTTTAATTGTCATTACTGTATGTTTTTACAAAGTACAATATTAGAGTGTTTTTTTTTTCCTTCTTAAAAACACACTACAAACATTTTCGATGTATCTCACGGCACCACTGCATATATTTTGGGCAAGCATTCTGCCTAGCGACAACTGAGCAAGGCAAAAACACGCTCTACGAGGATATGATCAATTACGTCGACATGCGTACTTGATCACAGCGCCACTTCATGAAACACAACACGGTCGCTCAACTTTCGCTTGAGGAAGTGATGGACGAGGAGGAGATGAATCAGCGCCACATGTAATTGCCAGAACGTTCCATCAGCGCTGGGGCTAAAAATAGACATGATGAAAGAAAACGCTGTGGCTAATTTTTTTGACAGGACCCAAAAATGGGGGGCGGACGATGGAGCGGACTTTGCTGAGCTGCCGCCCGCCGCTGACTCGCCGCGGTCTCTACATCATGCACGTCAGCGTCAATTATATTACAGCGGCGTCAGGCTCATTCATCATCAGCAGGAAGACTATAATTGTTTTTACAAGGTCAGAGCAGGAGCTTTTTAAAAAAATATTTCTTATCAATTTGAAGACATTTGCTTATTTGCTTTGCTAAAATCATGTACAGAGGCGGGCTCGGCCTCGGGGGGTTAGGGGGCGCCCCTTTCATGTTTTTAAGTCCAACTCAAAGGGGGGACAGCAAAGGAGGAGTATAATGTAGCAGTGCTGCCAGTGATACGGAGTGCGACGAGGGCCAGTAACTCCATGAACAGTGTAAAAATGTGGACCCAAAACGGGAAAAACATTGAGTGAGAGGTCGGCCAATGACTGCTTGAAGAGTGAATGACGCCCAATCTCGTCGGGAAAAGAGCGGAGGAGGCCGAAGACCCCTAAGGAGGGAGGCTGGGAGGCTCCTTGTCTCCTCTCCCCTGCTGTGTGATGAAAACTGGGTTGTAATTTTGTCTGATTTGCTGGCGGCATTCCTCCGTTGCCATGGCAAAGTGGCATTTTTCTTCCTCATCCCAGTAGCGACCAGCTCAATGTGTGCCCAGCAAACACCCGGGGACGCGCTCGCACGTGCGCATGAATCCTTCAACGGGCAGATTTACAAATGCGCCACACGTGTTAACACACGCACACGCACGCAAATGTAGTGTTTGCCGTGTGCAAGCATAGTGGAGCCTTTCAGCTGTGATATGCGTCCGGTGACTTGAATGCAGATTGCTGTATCAAGCATCTGTCAGCTGACTCATTTGCACCACCACAGTATGGAAGTCAAAGCCCGCTGGAGGACGGGGAGTACTAAACTTTAAATGTCACACAAAGCGGCCCCCGTCCACAGACAGGGTTGGGGGCCGCCTGCTCCCAGGCCTCGAGCGCCACGTGACTTATGAGGGATGGATGGGAGCAGTGAAGACCAATGGCTGTTTGGAATTGAACAGCACAAGTGGAAGTAAGTAAGGGCCTCTATTTTTTTTTTTACAGCACATTCAAAATGTTACTGCAAAGTTAATATGATGACACACGGAGCATGTTTGCGTCTTGTTTTGCTTGTTTGTGCTCACTCATTTTTTATGCAGTCATTGGTCTCTATTTCGTGACCAGCCCGAATCCAGCACTGCGCTGCGGCATAGATCCGGTTTCGGCAATTTCGTGGACCGGCATTTAAAAGTGGGACATCGGCACTGCCCTGCATAGCCGACTTCAATCCTGTCCAATCGAAGCGGATTTTGTCGTTCCCTTTAAAATGGAGACGTCACCATATGCCAACATGTCACACTCGAGGCCCGGGGGCCACATTCTATAATAATCCTAATATAGTATACTATGTGCCAGGGGTTTTTGCCTTCTACAATTTGTCTTGTGAAGCACTTTGTTGCTTTTTAAGTATGAAAGCTGCTATCTAAACAAAGGTTTGATTGATGGAATTTATTCGTACAGCCATTTGTGGGTTTGATGTTTGCTAATAAATACCTAACGCACCTCCGCGCCGGTTTGCTGTTTGCCTGCTGAAATGGATATTGTTTAAACCAACAAACAGGCCGGACGTGCGTACGTCTGACGGATAGACGTGCGCCAAGGGGCAGCATTTAGCCAAAATTGGGTGCTGTGTAAATGATGGCTCAACAGCAAACATTGCCCACCCCCCAAATCCCCCACCATGATGTTACCCAAATAATTCCCTTGACCTCCAGACACTGACAGCTTCCCTGTGAGTGTTTGACGCACACAAACGGACACACACAAGCATCTCATTATGGGTCGGTCCATACATTGATTAGCTAAATGAAGAAAACACTCGCACAAATACACGCACACGACAATTTTGTACTGCTAACCGCCGCTGAGCTGTTATTGAACTTTCACCATTTGTAGTATGAGAGAGGCCCACACTGAAGATTGCTTTACATCAGTGAATGGTTGTATGTCGGGAAGGAGCTAAATTTAGCCTGGGTTGTTAGTGGAGGTTATGGAGAGTCTTCACTGCATGTGCACTTTCAAAATGTGCATTTTCAAAATAGACAGAGGCAACATTGCGGATGTCTTTTTACTTTATTTTTCTTGCAAGGACGTGGCGAGATTGGACTGAGCAGACAAAATCTAGTGCAAAAGGTCTTTTGAAGAACACGGCGCCTGCTGTCCTAATTTAAATGTACTGCAACATGACAAAATATGCAAACAGTCAAGTGAATGCCGTGTGTGCTGGATGCACTGTGTTCTAAAAATTGAGTCGCCTCGTGATCACAAACATACAATTGTGACTTGCAATATGAGAATAAAGTGTAATAAATCTGCAACAACAAAAGCATTGTGAATACTAATGGAATCACTGTTCGAAAAATTTAGTCCCCTTGTGATCACAGACAAGAAGAAAAAAAAGACTTGGAACACGAGAATAAAATGGAATAAGTCTGTAACATAACAAAATGTGGAGAAGGCTGTGAATACTTCCCAGATGTACTCTTTATTAAGTATTGTTCCACCTATGATCGCAAACAATTTAGACTTGGAACATGACAATCAAATGGAATAAGGCTGTAACGTAAAAAAACATGAACAAAGAGAAGCCTTGTGAATACTACTTGATGCAAATTGTGCACAAAATTGAGCCACCTTGTGATAACAAACAACACAATTGTGACTTGAAACATGAGAATAAAATGGAAAATGTCTATTACATAACAAAATGTGGAAAGGTAAAGTGTTGTGAACCTGGTGCACTGTGTTCTGAACATTGATGATCACAAACATACAGCTGTGACCCGGGACGTGAGCATAACCTCTGTTAATGAGCCACATGCTGCTTCACACACACACACACACACACACACACACACCGCAGAGTGTAAAAGGAGCAAGAAAAAGAATCCCTATCAAGGTCCATTGCGGTCCATCACAGGAACAGGAAGCGATGTAATCAGTTTGGGAATCTGAACCTGGATGCACACACACACACACACACACACACACACACACACACACACACACAGGGAGGAAGAGGAGCTGAATGGTGGAGAATGAGATGTGATGAAATAAAGAATCGGTCGTTTTTTTCATCAGGCCCCTCAAAGATGAGCAGGACGTGGATGGTCGGAGTGGATGTGGGGGTGGGGGTGGTGGTTTAGTGGCTGACAGGAGGGATGAGAAGGCCAGATGGAGACATGGCTGCAGGGGAGGGAGGAAAAAGGACGAGAAGGTGGCAGGATGCTAAGTCAAGGACAAAATGAGGGAGGAGAATCAGCCACGAAATCAGGTGGTATTTCATTCATTATTCCTTTTGTCACTGGATTGTATTGCAGGCATCGTTCATGCAATGATTGGCTTACTTTTACTGTTTTGACCAGGATCTCTTTCATTCTCACTGAGTCCAATTCGTCTTCCGCGACGTCTCGTCAGTCCCCGCAGTTACAGACGCCATTAGTCTCCGCGACGTCTCCGAGAGCCGCTGGAGGCTTGGAAAAAAGTCTCCAAAAGGTCTCTGCTGACATCCACCATGTTTGAATTCACCGCGACTCCCTGGCGACACGGCTATTCTCCGGGAGATGTCGTGGAAACTCGAGTCGCCATCGGGTCACCGACCGCTGGTAATAGAGTCATTGACTGGGTTCTCTTTCACTGTTCATGCAGTCATTGGTTGACATCTTACTCGCTGTTCTTGCAGTCATTGGCCAACCGCTCGTGCACTGTTATTTCAGTCATTGGGCATCATCTCACAGTGGCAGGATGGTAAATCAAGGTTAAAATGAGAACTGAGAATTAAGCGACATAATCCTATCAAGAGGCCATTTTTAATTAAATGGCTTTCATATAAACTCTGTCCCTGTTTCTCAGACATTTTTTCCCCATCGTATATCTTCTCCCGTCTTTCCCACACTTACAGCTATTTAAAAAAAAAAAAAAACGAACTCAATGGCATGTTTCACTCTTATCGGCCTCTGTGAAAGCTGTGGCGATGTGGCCAAGAGGTCCCGCGTAACCCCTGGGGGTAAACACCAGCCACTTGTGCATACTTAAACTGGTATTCCTCCCCTTACCCCAAACGTTCAAACAACATTGGCAATTATCAAAGTTAGACTGGCCCTTTTGATGGGGGACGTTTCTGGCTCTCCTTCAAAGTCTATCTGCAAATCTACAGTATTTTAAAGAGGAGGAATGGACTGTTTTTAGTCTGTGACGGAGTGATCTTCAGAGAACTGAAACGAGGCCCTCCGACGATAAGAATAAGAGTAGTGTGCGTGTCGGTGTATACCGGCATTGGGGGAGGTTCTGAGGCTCATTAGTTGATTAAGCGATGAGACCGTCTTCTCTTCTGGGCTGTCTTTAATTCGCTCGACTGGAAAAAAAAAAAGAAGTAATTAATCGCCAACTTCCAGGACCTCTCGGGGGCAGCCCCTAAACAATAAAGAAGCTTTTATTGAGGAAAATCTCTCCACCGGCTAAACGTCTCAGGGATTAAACCTGAGAACAAAACAATCCGAACTGAGTTTCCCCCCCCCCCCCCCCCGTTTTTGCCAGGCTTCACTTGCACTGGAAGAAGGGTTTGTCATTTGTACAGAGGATGAGACAACTCTTTTCAGGAGATGAAAGGAGGGGTGGGGAAATAAAACAAATGGGTGTTGCGTAATTGCTCAAGATGAATACAAGAGAGTGCAGTGGATGGGAAGTGAAATACATATAAGTATATATATATATACATACACACACACATATATATATATATATATATATATATATATATATATATATATATATATATATATATAAATTAAATGTATGTATTAATTCATTAAAAAAAAAAAAGCCCCATTTTCTGCTTCAATTAAATGGGCATTGTGCTGTTCCTTCTGGTGTGTGTGCCATGACCACCCAGTACGGTATAGAGTATAATACAGACATATATCACAGGTCCTCAGGAAACTGCCGTAATACTAGTTGTTCTTCGCAGAGGATAAAGAATATGGTAAATGGATTGCACTTATATAGTTCTTTAACTACGTTGTGCAAACGTTAAGGAATGTGGTTGCTTCAAATACACAATCTGTAATTCTCTTTGATTTGTTTAGTTGTCCAGTAAACCTCAACTGGGAAGAAGTGATCACTATCTGCCAAATTGCTGCTGGTTGTTAAGCATCCACAGTATCTCTCATCTTGTTCAAATGGCGACTACAGCTATTTTCATGAAAGCCTTGTAAAGGGTTTATAGGGGAAGCTTCTTGACAGAGGAACGGAACAGTGGGACGAGCGAAAGGACGTTGTCATTTCAGTCAGAGTAGATAACGACCAACAACGCCCCGTGAAATCGAGACCGCTTCGTTATCCTTTCACTTCCCACCCGCCCGCGACGTGCATCACTTTACACTTGCACAGCTCTTCAAGTTACACGGCTGATAAGGACATCGCAACACACACTAACTAGTGGATGAACACCTGCGAGATTGCCCGTACTGTGTGTGGTTACACTCATTTTTTTGGGGGGGGGGGCAAGTATATTTGAGATAAACGATGACCAGTCATCAGTCATCAACTCAAGTCATTCAAGAGATACTCAACTTGTATAAGTTTCCGTTTACAGACAACCAATAAGCAGAATTTTGACACGAAGGACGGAGCCCTTGACTGATATTAGCACACTATCGTTCAGCATTTTAGGTTTCACAATGACTATTTTTTTTCCCCTTTTAACAGCTTAAGTGCGTATAGGTGTTTGCATGGGATAACAAAAAAAAAAAAAAAAACGAAATGGCTTCTGTATGGAGAAAGATTTCTGAAAACAAAGAAAAAGAAAAACTACTGAAGCCAGATGAGCAGCTACAAAAATAAAAGGGAATTCAAACAAAATAAAACAGGATATCTATTTTTAAATTTGCGTATAACAATTGTGAATTCTAACACAAAATAAACATTTTTTAAAAATGACATGCAAACTGTTTTTTTTTTCTTGAGTGTTCAAGTAAAATTCTGTTCATAAGACTGTAAAATGAATGGGATACAAAAGGGGAATTCAAACAATGAAGCTAGTTTTATTTTTTAATGATTTTCTTTTCAAATTCAAACAAAAACAGTTTTTAAAAATTGATTGTAAAAAAGGTGAAAAAAAGGGGTAGGAAACGGTTTATTAAAATGGGAATACAAAGGTCAATTCAAACAAAAACAATTAAAATAACAAGGGAAGTCAAACAATATTGATTTTTGTAAATAGTAGTGTAAAAAGAAGAGTTAAACAATGAAAATAATATAAAAATATATAGGTGAATGCAAACAAAACATGAAAAACTTTGGTCTAAAAAGATTCTCATCCCTGTTCAAAATGGTAAACCATCAAGCGCTCACTGACAATGAAAGAGTAAGCATTAAAGCACTTTGTGAGGCTCTGTGCTTTCTTCGCGACAGACGGTCTCGTACATTTGTTAAGCAATGTCCGTGTTCTGCGTAAACGTGCGCGTGCATCCATATGGGTGGCGTTTCCTTGGATACGCTTACAGGTTTGTAGCGCTCCATTAGAGATCAATGGAATCTCCGCTCCTAATTCCTTCTGTCAAGACGGCTGTGATCCTTATCTGCTGTGTGGAGGATGTAGTCAAAGCCGCTTCATCCTACCACACGCACGCAAACACACACACACACACACACACACACACACACACACACATGCACGTGCACCCGCAAGCATGTATGCGCGACGAGGCCCGCTCGCCCCGTTGTGAGGATTCTTGCAGCGCAAAGACATTCTTCCAGCGTTCGGGTGCGAGAGTGAATGCAGCCGATATACCGCCTGGGAAAATACAGAACATTAAAGCTCAGGTCTCTCAGGACCAGTCCGTTCACATCACTTCTATGAGCGCTATTCTGATCTGGCGCTTGTATCCGTGCGTTTTACGTCAACAGTGCGAAACGCTTTCTTCGTATTGTACCACTTGTCCTAAAAACCAGAAGCATTTTATCAACTTAATTGAAAGTGTCAGAACATACAAAAGAATCAAACATGAGGAAAGAAGCCAGGGTAGAAAACACAAACTGCGCACAGGACGACCAGAGCCTGGAATCGAACCCCCGACCTCAGAGCTGTGAGGCCAATATGCTAACCACTGGCTCGTTTTCCTCCGTTTTAAAAACAGTCATTCAACTTTACAACTCCAACTCAGCTTGCCTCTGAAACGACACCGCTGCGACTCGTCGATGACCCGCGTTGCAAAAGAAAAACGGCAAATTATGAGCGTTTTAAGCCGCCTTTGTAATTAGCCAACTCTTACGCTCCATCCTCGGACGTCTTGGATGAACCCAGATGAACTCGGACGATGGCTTTCTTTCATGTCTGCGTCTGTTCTCGGCACAGAGAAAACAACAACAAAAAAAAACAAAAAAAAACCCCACCGGAATTAAGAGTTGGAATGTCTCCGCAATGGCGGCGCCGGAGGATCTTTGCGGTTGATTACCAGCTAATCCTTATTATTAGGGATTTAAGCATTATCCCAGTGTTATTCAGCAGGTTAATTGCTGAGAGCGGAGAATATTAAGTTAGATAGGGAAGCACGCACAAGTACTATTAGGAAGAAAAGATATTGTGCATTCTACTTGATTGCAACACAAAAAAGATTTACTTTTGTAAAGACGCGCTAATTAACATGGAGTAATATTACATCATCAAGAAACAGTCTTTAAGAAGCCGTGTCTGAAAACACACAAGAAGTCTGCCATTTTGCTTTGAATCCAGCCCCCAAACTCTGTTTCTCTTAGCAACTGGAAATTTGGAAAAGATGTCCATGATGAGTAGAGCCACGAGAAAGTCTTAACCTGTGCCTGTGAAGAAGCAGGAAGTCTGCCATTTTGCTTTGAATATGAGCATTACGGTTAGCTCGCACCCCCGAGAGCGTTTTTAAAAATCCGGCCTCAATAACCCATGTCCATAAAGACGCAGGAAGTCTGCCATTTTAGTTGGAAGTGGCCATTTTACAGCCATTTCCAGGGGTCCATCAAAAACGGACTCCTGCTAGAGATTATGTCTAATCGCTACCGAGACAGATCGGCAATGCTAAATTGGGAAGATTTGGGGGTTCGGTCGATGCGTGTGGGAATAACGTTGTCATTAACAGACTGACTATAGTCTTGCGCCATGCTTTGTTCCGCCTCCGCGGCTATTCTTTCTCTCACACTGAAGGCTGACTTCATTGAAGGCGCCAGTTGTCTCCTTTTAATTTCAGGGCAGGCTAATGTCGTTAATAATGTATGGATATTTGAATTAGAACCCGTCCCTGGGTCTCGCTGTACTGTAAACGGTATCGATCGTCCCTTAATAAAGATTTTAATAGCATTGATGTGTGTGTGCGTGTGTGTGTCTGTGTGCGCGCACGCGTGTGCTTGTGTGAGGCAAATATGAACATTTCAAATCGAGCCAAAGTCATTAGGAAAGAATAACGCTGAGCTGACAAACAGCCAGTGGCATGTTTGCCTAAGGGACCCTTCTTTCCCTAATGTGTTTTATATTTAATACAGAGCAGCTGCGAGATTGATATGTCTCCATAAACCTTATCCATTGTTTTGCCATTGTGCTGGAGTACTAGAAATAGTATCTGGTCGTACCTGCTTTAGCCAATGAAAAAGCATCAAGCGCGAGTGGACCGTTTCTGAGCCCAGTACGTGTGGATCTCCAACTTCAGGTACGACAGGATCCGGTCACCTTGGTAAGGAGGCAAAATACATTCGAGAGAAGTTTAAGGGCAGCAGGACAACAGGTGCGGCAGAAAGAAATGGAGACGCCACAGCAACAGGGTAAGCTACACTTAGCATGTGTGCGTATTTTTGTCATTTCGAGCCATGTATCGTCAAATATTACAACGCCGAATGTTCTCGACCAATGAGTGAGCAGATGTGGTTGTAACGTACCTGCTCAGCACTCAGCAGCACGGCTGACCGAGTACTATTACTACTACTACGTTTGCCAGTATGAAGCCGGTATTTTTGGACCTGCGATTAGCCTGGTGCTATGAAAACAGGTCCCCTTGCTAAGGAGATCAAATGTAAACAGAGCGCTACAGCAAAGTGGAGACTGTGGAGTACAATAGCTTAGCAACAAGGTAAGGTAACATTACTAAAGTACTGGCTCTGGCCAATTGAAAGTAGACCTCAGGAGCCCAGCACACTTAAAACTCACCCATAAGACAAGGTCAACATTCTAAGGAGGCAAATTGTATCCAAGAGGAGACTAAGGGCAGCAATTTTTTGGGAAATTGCAAGCCGGGGGGCATGTGAAGCCTTAAAAGAGCCGCTTCGCTATGCAGAAGAATTAGTACTTGGCGGCACACGGCAAAATAGGACAACATGCAAACATCACACAGGCAAATCGAACAAGTGCACATTCGACCATTACAGCAGCCGAGGATGAACGAGCGGAAAACGCTGCATACCAAGCAGGTGGGAACAGATGGCGACCTCAGGGCTAAACACACCCCGAGGACCTGTCTGGATGTGCGCGTTTATTTGCATGTGTTATGTGGGGCATGTGGCAAAAACAGCAAAATGATCAAGTGTCATGTTTCTTAAAGGGGAGATAGAGATTTAAATAGAATAACAACAATAATAATAATGAGTGACTATTGGGGCGGGGGGAGGGGGGGGGGGGGTGTCTGCCATCTCTGGCCCAGTCTTGATTTTTGAGAAGCCGCCATGCATGAGGAAATAGTGAGCGTGCAGCCTCACACTGACCTGTTAACTTGGGTTTCAGGAGCTTTGCTGAAACTATGGCAGAAATAATAGACCCGCTACCTTACTGGGTTTGTTGCTGCAAAGTTGTGGGGGATTCCTCTCCCCTCACCGTTTGGGCAGCTGGTTGCTTTCTAATTGGCAATTTCTTAAATGTTTGAATACCAAAGAGAAGGTTGATAGATGGAGTGAGGGAAGACCTGAGGGCAGTCGGTGTTGGAGAGGAGGATGCAGGAGATGGGATTACATGTTTTGCTTGCATATTACGTTGTAAGGTGACCTTGGGTGACATGAAAAGCGCCTCGAAATGAAATGACTTATTCTTATTATCATTAAGAAGTATCAGATTTAGTGATATTTTAAGCGGGTTACCCGAGCATGTAGGTGTTCGATTGTGCATCACGTACCGCTGTCCATTTTTAGCATCCCTTGTCGTATATTGAAAATGACAATTGACGCGCACTGTACTTCTTACAGGGTTACGTCACTGAGAAATAATATAATAAATAGGTTTTTTTGGTGGTTTTATTGGGATTTGATGCAGAGACGCAAAGAAACTGTACTCATGAAGAAGCCATGAATAAAGATCTGTTTCAGATGCAAATCGCGAGAATCACAGCAACGACACAAAAGAAGTAAACACTCCTTTAAAGATTGTCAACTTCCTATCTAAGTTGGGCTTGTTTTGGTTCTGAATGTGGAGATGTGGAATCTATTCGTTTACAGGGCTGCGGCGGGCCGCCTGAAAAATGACATTCCATTCCATTATTGGCTTTTTCGCCTTCAACGGAAAGCTGTGCTGCAGCAGGTTTTCCTGAAATAACTCCAACAGTACGGTTTGGTTTTAGCATGTTAAATGAATAAAAAGAATGTCAAAGTAACCCTCGTACCCTTTGAATTAAAAACACCCGTGGACTAAACAGTTTCATTTTGAAGAAGAAGAAGAAGGGAAAGAAAAACCACACACACAGCTCATACAAAGAAAAAATTAAAAAGAATTGCAAGCATTACAATATGCAATAAGAACAGAAATGATTGGCACTGTAGTATGCAGTACTGTAGGTCTCATTCGCAACATTACACATATTAGAATCAGAATCAGAATCATCTTTATTTTGCCAAGTATGTCCCAAAAAAAAAACACACACAAGGAAATTAGCCTGTAAATATCCACAATTTCAGATGCTGTACATATTTAGTGTATTATAATCCATCACTGTATCATATATCACTCTCATTAATATTATCCTTCCCTCTTTGCACATACGATATATTATATACAACAACATGCAACGTCAATAAGCAGTTTTTTTCTTGCTTAGAAATTCTAAGAATAAAATGTCATTTAATTACACTTTAATGGGTGCTCTTGTTGCTGTTCTCAATTTGTTGGTTGTTTCTACATTATTATTTCTAGAAACTTCATGACTTTCTCAGAAAACTTTTGCCGTGCAGCGATCGATGCCAGGCACTTGTGGTCATGGTTCTTCCGCACGCTCCTGAAATGAATACGTTGTAGCCATTTCACAAAGCTTCCCAAATGTTCCATAGAAGTAAATGTTAAGGAGAAATGGAACGGATTGGAATAGCATTGAAAATAAGTCAAATAAAAACAAATAGAAACATTGTTGGTCATTTAATGAGGTGGTTGGCTGCCAAAACTAATGAAATACAAGGAAAATAAAACAGGCTAATCTGGCTCGAACACAGTGCCTTTGAGTTAAGTTATAGCATAACAACACACCTCCGACTCAAACTTTGAAGGGATTTAGGCATTGTAGCATTTTTACCGCTGGAGCGCGACATGACCCGGCAGCTAATTGCTCGTAATGAGGAGTCGCTCTGGTGCTAAAACATCCAAAGTAACGTCACGGTGACCCCACAAGCACGGAAGAGCCTGGTCGGAAGATGTCGTTAAACCTGCAGGGAAAAGGTCGGATTGTTTTACAAGGCAAACATTTCGAATCCGATGAACAGCTCCAGAAGTGCTCCATACAATTTTCACGGAACTGAACTGGGGAGAGAGAAAAAAATAATAATGACAATCACCTATTCAATCATGCCCCCACCTAAAATATGAACATAAGCAAATGCTTTACTGAACAATCAGCCAAACACGGCGACTGCTTACACCCTAATTATCCATGTTGACTAAAGCCTCTTTTCTAGCCGTCACAAACCTTTTCTTAATTCAATCAATTGGCACACCGTGCACAGTCAGTGTTTACACCGCATATTAATCGGCTCCTTCCCCCCCCCTCTCCGACAGATGCTCCTCTCCGCTCTTAGCGAGGCGTTTATCCGCGCGAGCGTGAAGCGTGTTTCTGCGCACATGTTCGGGCTGAACTGAACATCCTCTGTCTCAAAGGAATCCTACTGATCCTATTTGCGGAGGAGGCGAAGTAAAACTTTTATCAGGTGCGAGCAGCATCGGCCGCTGTGAGCTGAAGTCAGCCGCCGGCCATGTTTTTTTTGTTTCATTTGGATGAGGTTTGTCTAAGCGGCGCAACTGAACATATATGTGACCTCGGCGGCCAAACGTCCAAGATGACAGAATATAAAAGAGACACACCAGACAAAAAAAAAATAAATGATTCGGCAAAGAGAATTTAATTGCAGAATTTGGATTATTTTGAATTTGTTTTTTTAAATGAATAACTGCATTACTTTAATTACATTTACAATGAAAGAATAATTCAGAATGAATAGAAAAATGACTAGTTAAGAATTGAATAGTGGATTATAGATGCAATTACATTTTAATGAAAATTTTAGCCCTTTTTCCTTGATCCCATATGAAGAATGAAAGTCCTGAGTCTACGACAACGACAATATTTATTGTCGAATATACACTATTTGCCACGATGGCAATTCAATGAATGTAATTGTGAAAGAATCTTAATCTGTGTACATACAGTATTAAGTTGATATATTCTGACGTTACGATACCTCAAGTTTTGATTTATGACATGAATTCTGACCCCTGAATTAAAAAAAAGGAATTTCTTCAAATATGAGAACTTCTGATACTTGCATTGGATCCCATTAGATTAGCTAATGTTGGATATCAACTAGATCGCCTCCCAGAGCTTGATGCACAGAATAACGTTTCAGATATACTGCTAAAATAGTAATGCGGCCTCTCATTTGAGGCTAGTTGTTTACGCGGGCTCACTTGTGCTTGAGGTGTATGAGGTCACATGATAGTTACCTAACCTACCGTCCTTGATCTCACGCTGTCCTCTCCCTCATCTCCCTCCTGCCCCTAACCCACAAATGACCTTTGCTGCTGACAGACGGACAGATGAGTCCACTCCGGCTTCTCCGTGTAGGTGTCACAGCCGTGACGGAATGCAAGAAAGACTGATGAGCGGATCACGTACATACGGGAACAGCGGGAACGCTCACATCAGCAGAGTGGGAAATGTAAAGTGTTGGAAAAGTAGAGAGTGAGAATTGTAAGATTGAAAAATACTGATTTATATTCCCCGTATAATGAGAATTGGTAAAAAAAACAAAAAACAGCTCCGTCGTTTCATTTTAATTTTATTTGAAATCTTGCCTTTGAGAATTACTGAAAATCTAACGATGTTAACACACAACGCATGGAAAACAAATGTCCTAGATGAGCTGAGCATTTGGAATTCTGAAGAAGGGGGTGTGGATTGTGGAAATAGTTTCAGAGATGTTCCGAACGAGCTGAACAGTTCCAAGTTGGATTGGTTCTCATTGGTTGAAAATTGTGGAAGGAGGAGCTAAAAATCTAAAATGGCTCTTAATTTGAGAACTACTTCATGGAAAATGTATAACACTGATCAAAATTAGGACTGGTGGAATGTGAACAATAATATCCAAGAGGTCCTGATTGAGTTAAACAGATTGAAGGTGGAATGTTTTAAAAAGGTGGAAACATGTGGGAGAAGATAAATGTGTATTATGACTCACAATTTGGGAAATGCTAGTGTGAAACTGTGGTATTCTAAAATAGTGGAAATTATTGGAATGTGAAAAATTGTTCCCAAAATGTCTTGAAGGGGCTGAACAGTTTGACGATGGAGTAGTTTGAATCGGTTGAGAAATGTGCAAGGATTAGGTGGAAATTGTAAAGCGTCTGCATTCATTTGGGAATTTTGGCTTGGGAAATGTGGAATACTAAAACAATGGTGATTGGGGTAAAGCAATACTAGTTTCATAAATGTTCTGAGCGAGCTGAACAGTATCCATTTGGATTGATTGGAATTGTTTGAAAAACGTGGAAGGAGGAGCTAAATATGTTTTAAAAAATAAATCAATAAAAACAATCTATTTTGGGAATTTTTGTGTGCAAATGTGGAATTGCAAAGTGGAAATTATTATCAGTATGAAAGAGGCTTAGTTTCGACAAATGTTCCCGTTTAGTTATTGTATATCCTCTTCCATTAGATTGTCAAATCAATATCTCATTTTCCGCTTCTCCTGCTCCGCTCCCCCCAAAAACATCTTTTGCTCCTGAACACCCCCACCCCAACCCCTCCACTCTGACAGAGAGACTTCATCAGCACTTTAAGGAAAAACACGCTTTTGCTCCCTGGGAGTGACAAGAAAGGACGACGCCGAGCCCATATTTACATTTCAGCCAATAGACGATTCACTCATGTGTTTGAGCGACCTTGTAAAGTCAGTAATCTCTGCTTCACAATGAATAAATACATAAACAATGACACTCACCAATCCAAAGCGACTCCAAGGAGAGGGAGGAAGGGAGGTGTGGCGCGGCGCATTAGGGTGAATCCGATTTTGCGTTAATTTGCTGATAAGTAATTGCATTTTCGTGTGGTCGCGACTGCAGTAATGGCAACGTCTATACTGCACTTGTACGCGCGGCTAACGATCAACGCGTCCCAGCTGGTGAGCTGTGTGTTGGCCACACTGGACAGTGAACCCCGCCATCATCAATAGTTTAAACCATAAATACTGTCAAACTCAACATAAAACAAAGAGAATTACACGTGTTTAATTAAACCACATATCTTTTCTTACAGAAAGTCTTCTAGCTTAATGCTAACAACACAAAACGCCACAGACAGGCTAATAAAACTAGCATCGATGTGGTTATTTTGAACCTTTAAAACAACTTAATTTTGAACATTAGAGGTAGCAGCAAGCAAACAGAACATTCAGCAATACCCACTGGCATATATTCCTTATCATTTGCGAAAAACGACTCATATTATTGCAGCACATTTGTGTCGGTCTTCTGTGTTTTATCATCAGGGGCAAAGACGATAATGACAAAGGGGCCGTCAACTATGATCCCGACACAATTCAAACATCTCTCACCGCCTAACTGAAGACAAGCGGAAATAAATCTGAAATTGTTTCACATTTAATACCTGGAATTGTTACCTTTGCTTACTTTAGGCAAAACAGCATTCGTCTATAGCCTAAAATCAGCCTCAAGGCTATAGCAGTTAGCATGGTGAGAGTCAGCTGTTATTCCTGAAATCAATCTAATTAATCTATTTGAACCCTTACTAAGGAGAGAAACTAAACGATTTGTTGGCATGGCCGCCATGGGCTTGTCCACAGGTGCGTGACATCACAGGAAAATGATCAGTACCCTGCAGTGGGTTGCCAGGTTTGCGCAAATGAAACCAAAAAAAATACTTTTCTTGAAAGAAAACGGCACACTATGATTCCTTAGTAGTTCGTGTCAGTCAAGTCAGCTCTTTCATAAATGAAGCCAAGCAAATTGAACATCATAAAATGATCGACTCCGTCTTTGAGTCAAGCCATGTGACTCGAGTGCCCCACCTCTGACCACTACAATGCAGAACATGTACAGACAAAGCGGAAAAACACAAGCGTTCAGGTTGTCAACTTGATGTTTTATTCAGAAATCAGTTAAAATCTTTGGTGATGTATACACATGCTATACAAACAGCTCGGGGCCCCACACACCACATAAAGACAAAGGCCAAGAGGGAGCCATTTGCAATTTGGGGCATCAATAAAAATGCAAATAGCGGGGAAAGCATTTATCAGCCGCTGACAAAGGAGGTGTCATGGCGGCGCTCACAGACAGATGGAGCGTGCGGAGAAGTCTTTATCGCCACAAATGTGGAAATGAGCAGTGCTTTTTATTCCCATAAGATATTGGACATTTCTCACCATGGCAGCAACACACGTGAACATACTGAGCTTGTGTGGCGCAAAAGCGAGGTCAATAAATTACCTGCAAAAGTGACTCTTCCACAAAGTGATGGTTAAAAGTGGCAGCACTGCTGGAATATTTGGTTTGAAAACTATGAAATCACTTTCTAAGAACTGATTGACTCCTGTTGTGCATGTTGAATGCACTCAATTTTACTGAAGAACTTGCTTTCCTGTGAAATACTGAAGAAATAGTTTTCTGCAAACTGCTTCACATCTGTGTTGCATGGCCTCCGACATTTTAGCACACTTTTACTGTGTATTCAGTTTACACAGAAGATTTTGCTTTCCTGTGATTACTGAACTAATATCTAAGAATCCAACCTTCATTTCTGAGAACCGCTTCACATCTGTGTTGCATGGAGTCAGCCATGACACCAGAGAACTGCTATTCCAGCCCAGGACTATGTACTCGCATTGACTGCTTGAATTGAAAATGCTTGCTTTCCTGTGAATCACCAGGGGCGGAGCTAAGTGGCCAGGTGGCCACCCTAGACTGAAAGATGGCCACCCTATTGTCCCTCCCACCTCTACTGTTACTGGTCTATTCTACTAAACCAATGACTTTTGAAGAACTTGAAGGGCGAGAAGTTACGTCTTCCATCCCACAGGAGTTCCTTGTTCCGGTTCCCAAGCGGCTTGAGAAACTGGTGGCTAATGCTGGCGCCCATATCGAATTTGAAATAACTCCATGCGATACACTTTCTTCTCATGTTCATTTCTTGTAAGAATTATAGTTCAGAAATAAATGACTCGTACTTTTCAATCACCCGGTACATGTAGATTTGCTGATAAAACATGAAAAAGACTGTCACTAAGCTGATGTTACTACCGCACCGTTGATGCTAGTTCCCTAAGCTCGTCTATGGCGTTTACCATGATGTGTTAGTGTTAAGCTAGCAGACTCGCGTTAGACAGTTACAGTACGTGGCTTGGTTCAAGTTAAGTCGAGGTACCACTGTATTTCATTGTATAACCACTCCAAAAAAAAAAAAGATTTGCTTTCCTGCGAATCACTGAATGAATATTTTGTTGTCAAACCACCATTTCTGAGAACTGCTTCCCATCGGTGTTGCATGGAGACCCACCAGCTTCAGGAAACTGTAAACTGCTTTTATTATATATGACCCCCCCCCACCTTTCAAAAAAAAAAGAAAAAAAGAAATAGGAAACAAAATACACTGCTATTATTCTGAACACAAGTGCACTTCCTATTCCTGCATCCTCGTGGCGAATCCGTGACTACTTGGCTCCGCCGCAGCTGCAACAATTTACGGTGCAGAGAGCAGCTGGGTGAGCCCAGCAGGACTTGGCGGAAGATGCATTAGCAAGCATGTGAAGCGAGCGAGAAGCACTTTTTCTTTTCCCTGACTTGGTTTTTCCACGCTCGCTGACTGTGCCTGCCAGCCGAGTAAGTGCACAGGTAAGCATCCATCTTATTGGTGCAGACTCTGATGGAAGAGGCTCCAGATCGACTTTGGCGTGTTGCTCATTGATTGGCTTTTCTTGTCGTTGCCTCGCGCCCTCAGCTAAACTTCACCGTCAATCGCCCGTTGAGCAAGTTCCCGCAACGTTTGGGTGTTCTCGCACTCTTTTTGGTGAGCTTTCGTGGCTTATCGAGATGTGACTGACAACGAACGTCAACTTTGAAAACATTCCGAAAGAGCGACCCTTTTGACACATTGTGGTGTGTAAACTGTCTTCAAACGCTTTTCTTGTAAATCACAGAACTAGTATTTTGCTAGCCACCGCCACCGCCGTTTCTTAGTCATTCTTCACATCTGTGTTGCATGGAGTCCATCAACTTCTGTGACATTTTTATTGTCTAAACCGAAAAATGCTTGCTTTCCTGTGATTCACCGAACCAATATTTAGTTGTCGAACGACCATTTCTGAGAACAGCTTCACATCTGTATTGCATGGAATCAACAGACTTCTGGCACACTAACTGTTCTGACACTTTTTGGTGTACAACCTTTTGTGCCTTATCAAGGCATGAATGACAAACAACAAACGCCAACTTTAAAAACGTTCCAAGGGTGACTCCCTTTCTCAAGGCAGACTTGGAGGACTCTTGAACCACAATACTCACAGGCATATATTGTTTATCTTCGGTGCAAAAAAAAAAAAACACTCACTGAGAATACTGGTGGCACTTCTTCTTTTATATCTGTATCCTATATATATTATTACATGCATTAACATAATAGATACAGTTTTGAGTATGACCCGGTAGACTTAACTACACCCACAATAATAAACATATAAGGTAACGTCAAACAAAGTGTAAAAAAATAAGCATTTTATTTAAGAAAAGCATCAAAATAAGCATTTTATTTTTTTACATCGCACACAAGTGAATAAAGAAGCCAACCAATGACATGATACGATATGATTCGTTCCAATACACTAGACTACGATAAGTTATGATACGACGTGTTGCAATGTGTTGTGGGAAAAATGATGACGCGTATACGTCATGTTGCGACAACTTATGAAACGTTTCGTTGCAGTGCGTTGCCACGTGTTCCGATATGATACTTTGGGATTGTGTTACATCATGATTTTATGCAATGTGTTTTATGCTTTTCTTGTTCTTTTTGGATTGCTTTTTATGCAAATTTTTTAAGATATTTTACACGATTTTTTTGTGTGCAAATTTAAGGCATATTCCACCTTTAAATTTCTGGTAGGTTTCCCAATTATGTGACTTTTGGGGCATTAAACGAATATCTCGCAGTCTGTGCCAATCCAAATTGAGCACTGATATCTCACCATATTACAAATATTCTTGCTATTATGGGTGAATTTACATTGTGCGAGTGTACTTAATATTGTATATTTTCCTCCCTGTGGTCACAGTGATGCCGCAGCATGCGAGTGAATGATGACTCAGTTTATATGGATTTGATTGCAGCCTAGAAAGCAGGCTGCATTCTCAGGCTGCCAGCAAGCAACAACATTTTACTCCCTCTTTCCTCATCTCGGTGTTCCTCACTCTCTTAATGCTTCCCCCTTTCCAATTCCAACAAAAGTATTTATTTATTTGTTTCCTGCCGCCCCCGTTCTCCCTCGTTCCCTCTCCGATTTCCCTGGAAACCTAGCCGCATCTGCGGACGTTTTCCAACTTGAACACCCACTTTCTATATCTACATCCAAACATGCGGGCCTGCACGCATAAACCTGATTATTTGATGTAGCCTACCTGGGAATTATGTGCAAATTCAATTATTTCTTTTACGGGAACTCCCAGTCCGTGAGTATGTTGCAACAGACGTTTATGAAACTAAATTAATTATCTGTGCCAGTTCCCACAGGACTGCAGAAAGAGGGGTGGGGGGGAGAAGAAGAAAAAACGCAAACACCTCATCGCAGATTTGTACAGGAGATTGGAACATAGGTCCCATGTGACGCGCAGCCATCCTCATCTGTGTATATGTGTGTGTGTGTGTGTGTGTGTGTGTGTGTGTGTGTGTTTGTGTGTGTCACTGCGCTCTCACGGGGTGATATATTAACACTCACTCTTAGTCTATGCGCTAAAATGTTGATTTTTCTTTGTCTTTTTTTTTTTTTTTTTTTTTTTTACCCTGGAGCTGTTACGCAAACTGGCCGCGCAACATCATACTTGATTTCAGATATTAAAATTGTGGTTGAATTCAGAGACAAAAGCAGACATCTCATTTGTTGTGAATTGAGTTTTTCAAATTCGAGTTCCAGTTAAAGTGAATAATTGTGATTTGGAGTCTAAGCTAATATTAATGAATCAATTAAGAGGCTAATTTGGAAAAATAATCTTCAGTCTTTCAAAGAGGTCTTTGATTGCATTTAATCGCAAAACTCCAACTAACTCTAACTCCAAGACAATAATTTGCTTAAAAAACAGACAAGTCCAAAAATTTCACATAAATAAAAGATTACACTAAAACAGTATGCCCGCGACCCTGGTTAGAATAAGCTGTACGGAAAATGAATGAATGAAATACTATGCATTCAGTTTTGTGGATAAAAAATAACAGGTGAGTGCACTAAAACTACAGCGTCTTCAACTAACCCTTAACCCTAACTCAAACCAATCCTTAATCCTAGCCCTTCACAGGGAGAGACAAGTCACATTGCTAGCACAGAGTCAGTTACAATATCTTTTTTCGTTGCAGCCATCGAGTTCATGTCGACCAACTTGACTGCGACCAACATTGGTGAAGGCTTCCTTGTAGAATCTGCAGCCCTGATCACTAATACCAACCTCACCGTTCTGACGAGTTTCACGACACCATCAATTGAGCAATCATCATATTTTGCGGTCACTTTCAAGGACAATCGAAGCTATATAAGTAGCGAGGTAAGTGAGAAAAACAGCCACAGGGGTTTCCACGCGTCGACAAGAGGTTCTAGCCACCGGCTAGCTTGTGAGCTAATAGGCTTGTGCCTGAGTTTTAACTTGCACCAATTAACCACTAGTCTTTCAAGTTCTTATATAGTGGAGAGGCGTGAACTCATGCCAAATGCCGAAGTGCGTCATTCAGTGCCCTTTTAGCCACACCATAGGTTTTTAACTAATATCCGTTTTAGTCATTAGAATAAAATATTGGACAGTTTGTCAAAAGTGACCATGATAGAGCCAAAAGGTACAATCTGATATAAACAGTATATATTGGATACTTTTTAAGAGCTAAGGTTGGCATTGACAAAATCAGACAAAAATCCACACCCTTGTGAAGTTTCCTTAAATTTGCATAAACACATCTTAAATAGTTAAAAACAAACAAACAAAAAAAAAGGAAGCGAGGTAGACACAAATGGCCAGCGTAGACCCTAAAGGGTTAATGGGTCAATATGAATGTGTCAGCCCATTCCCGGAAAAAAAAAGTTCACTTCCATAGACTTTGACAAGCTCAGCAGCCATCATCCACTCCTACTGTTCCAGAAATAGTCCAGCATCCCGTTCGGTGGCGTCTCAACGTGATGCACGAGGTTAAGTACAAAGACGGTTGATGCTGACGGTGCCTGGAAAGTGGGTGGCTATGGGGGGAGAGGTTAGCGGAGTGGGTGTTCCCAGTGATTCATACAAGCTGGTCCCGCTTTCCATGTCAAGAACATCTCTCTACGCCTGTGTTGGGGAGTTCAAAGTTATCGATTTGGCCCGAAATGCTCACTCGGAGGAGGTTTTCACATACCTGGCCCACCATCCTGTTTTTTTTTTCGTTTGTTGTTTTTTCCCTCATTTTCATTTTTTATCAAAGTAGGATATCACAGAAGGAATCAAACTCTCCTCCTTGTAGCATTGTGTTTCTTGAGATGGGTCTCACCATAATTATTGGATTTTTCCACAGTCAAAAAGTTATCTATTCTTACTTGATTTCTAACTACCTGGTAATAGTCTTGACTTGGTATAAGCTCCTCAAAGTCTTGGTCTTGACTTGGTCCCAATGCCTCAAAGTGTCTGTCTTGACTTGGCCTCAAACTGCATTGGTCGGAGCTCTTCAAAGTATTGGCGATTGATTTAGTCTCTTGGTCTTGGATCCTTAAAATGTTGGTCTTGACTCTGTCTCAGGCACTCGGACTTGGTCTTAACTCTGTCGAAAGCTCTCAAAGTCTTGGGGCTCTAATTTCACAGATGGCGCAGCTGCGCTTCAGTGTAAAAACTGCCGCATCTTAATTTTCATGCAAGCGCAAGACTCCCTGCAAGTGTTTGCCAACTTGGCAGACCCTGAGACCCTGTTTAAGTTTTGATGTATATGATCTAACGCGATTTTGGTGAATTTAATCAGGGCACATACAGGAAGATAGACACGCAAGCTCCTCAGACGTCTGGGGGATAACAGACTTATTTCAAGAGAGGGCATCCAACCCTCTTAATCATCATAGAAATCAATTCACTGAACAGATTATTATTATTATTGGTATCACATTTTTAAAATCATCCCATGTACTGGATGGAACGCAGCGGCGGGGGTGGAAATGAGCAATCATCGGAGGAGATATAGATACATGAGGTCCGTGGTCATATTAAACTCGCCAGCGATTTTCATCAGTTCATTCAGTGTTTAATAAGACTATCCGTTCAATGCTTCAGTCATGCATGCATAAGCTACGTCCTCTTCAGCATTAACGTTGGCTGCGAACATGCAGAGAGCAGAGCAGACGTCCCCCTTTTAAATGTGCTGCGAGTACGCCAGGCTACCAAACTACCAAAACCAGGTCGAACCTGCCTCCTCGCCAAACGCAGAGCTGGATCTAATAGAGCACTTGGTCGCAACCTGCCTTGGTCTTAAGTCTTGATTTGTCTTGACTTAGTCTCAACCATTCAAATCTAAAATCCTAAAAATCTTTGCCTTGGATCCTTAAAGTCTTGGTCTTGACCTGGTCCCAATGCCTCAAAGTCTTGGTCTTGACTTGGTCTCACTGGCTTATGCAAAGCACAACTCGTTTGTGGGTTTGGGCACATAAGAGCGTTCCTACAAGTCCAGATATACAGGATTTAACGTGGATCGTAATTCAAGTAGAAAGAAAAGTCGTAGTATTGCCTTTAAGCCTGCTCATCTGGCAATCTCCCCACTTTTGTGTTACGCCTGATTGGCCGCATAACCCATGTGACTACATCACAAGAAATACGCTGATGATTGGCCAATTGGCCCACGTGACCGAAATACTGCTGAATTGGAAGTGGAAATAATGTAGACACAATGCCGGCTGCTCTGGATTTTTCAACTAGATTACATAAGGGTCATATGCTAATCGTGCATTCAAGATTTTTGTGTTTAAGGGAATTTGCGTTAACGCATTAGTAACACCTTTATTTCGACAGCCCTCATACACAGTATGTATATGTTAGTGCCCTTCCAGCGAAAACCCCACCAGTCGCCACGAATCTCAACTCTTCAGAGTCTTGGTGTTGGATCATTGAGGTTTTGGTCCTGACTTGGCCTCCACCAATATACAAGTTCTGGTCTTGACTTTGGCTCAGGTCCTCAAAATATAGTCTTGAATCTGGGAAAAAGTTCAATTCAGCTGGAAATTTGCTCAATCACAGGAGATGTTTGCAAACCTGTTTTTTTTTTTCTCTATTAGAGTGGGGTCTCACAGAAGGAACCGCACTTTCCTTCTTGGAGCATTTTAGTACTTTTAAGACCGTTTTTCCCAGGGTATCGGTCTTGAGACCTGCATTGGTCTAAGTATTGACGAGGTTATCCCATCGTATTCTTGGTCTTTAACCCTATCTCAAAACCTCCCAACCCCTTAACTCAGTCGTAACTTCTCACAGTGTTAGTCTTGACTTGATCTCGGCTCATCGAAGTCTTGGTCCTGACTTGGTCTCAGCATCTCAAAGCTTTTGTCTTAACTTGATCTCAAGCCCTCAAAGTCTTGGTCTTGACTCAGTCTCAAGCTTTCAAAGTTTTGTTTTCAGTCTCCTGTGAACTTTACAACACCACCTCCTTGTTCGTCATAGGGTGTTTCCTCAACCTCTGATGGCATTTTTTCCCCTCTTCTGTAGTCCTCTTTTCAAGGTCTTCCATTCAGCATGTGAGATAATGAATGGTCCAGTCAAGTGGTGAGGGGCGGGGCTGCCAGGATCACAGTTTATGGACACCCATGCTCTGTCTGTGAGAGAAAGGTAATTTCACGCTTGACGGAACAGACTCCAGTCCCAATGTTGTCTCTATGATTAATTAGGCTTTTTAACAGGAACAAACCCAGAGCCAGGTGAAGATGTTAATTTTCTTACCGTTATGCAGACAATATAGTCACAGGGCAGTTTAACACACACGCACACGCACAAGCACACGTACACATGCAGTACAAATCTAGCTGTAAATGAGCAAGATTTTGCAGTGCTGTGGACAAGAAAGTCTGCAAAAAGTTCACAAAGTTATGACTTTTTACCTTGAGGTAGTCTTCTTAAACAATTTACATGGGTCAATGACATCATTATACAAATACAGTGGAAGCTCTTAAGTCAAATGCATGTGCAACGATGTATCACATCGTTACGTATTGTAACGCATGACATTGTAACAAAGCATATTGTCAGTAGTGTATTGTAAGGTAGCATATCGTAACGTAACGCATCGTATCGTGGCATATTGAAACATAGCATATCGTAACGTAGTGTATCGTAACGTACTTTATCGTATAATGTATTAAATGATCACATACTATAATGTATCGACTTGTATTGTAATGTAGCGGCGTGTATTGTAATGCACCGTAACTTAGCATAACAAAACGTAATGTAGCGTATTATAATATTGCGCATCGTAAACACACCGTAAAGTAGCTTATGTCATAGCTTATGTAATGTAGCATATCTTTACGTCCATCCATCCATTATCTGCACCGCTTATCCTCACTTGGGTCGCGGGCGTGCTGGAGCCTATCCCGGCTGACTCTGGGCGAGAGGTGGGGTACACCCTGAACTGGTTGATTCTGATTCTGCATCATACTATATACTATTATTGTGGAAAATAAAAAGAGCGGCACAGCGGCGGAAGGAAGTGGGCGGGGGCTAGGGGTTGACGGGGGTCAATGCTATATTAGAACGCAGCCAAACTGGTGCAGCACACACACACACACACACACACACAAACACACGCACACATGACTCATCCACTCACAATCATTATTATATAACCCCAACCTATATCTGCCTGGCTTTGTGGGTTCCATCGGAAACAGGGAAATTGACCTTGATGGATTCTTTGGCTACTTTTTCTTATTTTTCCAGTTTGTGTCACTGATTGACGAGAGTCAATCAAATTTATCAGATGTATTGCATTGTAACAACATCTGCACCACAGCTAGTAAATAGACCTAACGTTAGCAGCATAACATTAGAATGCAATGACTATACAGAATGCTATTCAGACGCATCATTATTGTAGAAAAAATATAAGTACTCATCTTGGAGCAGACCAAGTGTACCTATTGATTCTTGATGGCTTCAACTGAGCAGTTATCAGAGTTAGTTTTGGTTTTTGGACTGCATCCAAGTTCTGAGGTTCTGGGTGCCAATCCCATCTGTCCTGTGCGGTTTGCATGTTTTCTCTGTGCTTTTTTTCCAGGTAATCTTGCATGCTATGTTCACTGCACTCTCTAAATTGTCCATAGGGAATATGAGTGTAAATGCTTATTGGAAACTGGCAGGAACTGGAACACACTGTTGTCTACGCCAATCCAGAGCTTCCCAAATGTGCTCAATGGGTGACATGTATGGTGAGTATTGCTGACCATTCAAGAACCAAAATAATAAAATCATACTTGCGTTTCTTGTCCATAACATACACCTGCCCATACCATAATGCCATTGCCACCATGGGCCACTCCATACACAACATTGACAACAGAAAACTGCCCTGGACAGGGAAAACCGTGATTCATTCGTGAAGCGAATGCCACACAAAAGAACCAGACGCCATCGAAGGCGAGTATTTTGCCCACTCAAATCCATTACAAAGACTTATTGCGGATCCCAATGAGGACGACAAGCATGTGGATGAGGCTTTCTGACAGTTTGTACGGATCTTATTTGGTTAGACAAAACGATTGTGGCGGGTCGCAGATGATCTTGGAGACTGATGGATAAGGTAGTCTTGGGCTGGTGTTGTTCCATGTGGTGGATGCACTGCAAAATTTTCTAAAACGCCTTATGGTAGAGAAATGAACGTTGAATTCACGGGCAACAGCTCCGATTGTACGCTGCCTCAAAACTTGCAACATTTATGACATTGTGCTGTGTGATAAAACTGCTTATTTTAGAGTGGCCTTTAATTGTAGGCAACCTAAGGCACATCTACATATGCAGTAATCTAATCAGCATCTTGACATGCCACAAATGAGCTGGCTGGATCGGCAAAGTAGAGGTGCTCTGCAACAAATATTTAGACATATGTGAACAATATTTTCATATCATGAAAAATGGGCGCAAAAACAAAAGCGTTGCAGTTATATTTTTGTTCAGTGTCGATAGATAGATAGATAGATAGATAGATAGATAGATAGATAGATAGATAGATAGATAGATAGATAGATAGATAGATAGATAGATAGATAGATAGATAGATAGATAGATAGATAGATAGATAGATAGATAGATAGATAGATGTTAGAAGTACAGTGTGGTATGATCTTGATCATGAGCCTGTTCCCAAAGTCAGTTGATATTGGCTCCAGTTCGGGACAGTGCTGTGATTGGCCAGTACAGCTGACTAACTCCCGTTTACGCCATATATCATTCTGGAATAATCCAGCACTTGCAAAAGTGTTGGGGATGGCATCTTCGCCGGGGCGCCGAGGCTTTCTCCCCCGGAACTCTCCACAAAGGTATTCAGACGCAAAACACATCTTCCTTATCTGCGGCCCGCTCCTAACAAGCACATAATTGCTAATATCTTTGCTGAGCCGGAGAAGGAACACCCCAGAGACGAGCTATGTATATACAGCCTGATGGAGAGATAAGAGCGCGTTGCCATAGAAACTAAGATTTCTTCATGTGTTGGAGTGTGCGGCGCGCGCACACACACACACACACACACACACCCGCAGAGAAACTACTTAAAAAGTTTGTTTGCTTTTCTTTTCTACTCTACAGGCAAGATGAATGCGGCTAACATTGTTTTGAATAAAACGCGGAGCTAAATGAGTGCAGTAAAAGATGTTTGTTTACATATTCAGTGAAAAATGAGGAGTTTTAAGCACTTTTTAGGATATCTTTATTTTGACTGGCCCCATTTCAACTCTTTTGCTAACCAAAACAGGAGCATCTACAAACATATACAAAACAGTCTCTCAGTTAAATATAATCAGGTAGACTGGTTCATGAGCTGTTCATTTCCAGAGATACTGGTGGTGTGAATGTGAGTGCGCATGGTTGTTTGTTTGTATGTGCCCTGCGATTGGCTGGCAACCAGTTCAGGGTGTACCCCGCCTCCTGCCCGATGACAGCTGGGATTGGCTCCAGCACGCCCGCGACCCTAGTGAGGAGAAGCGGCTCAGAAAATGGATGGATATTGTATTACGGAAATGTGATGTGGTATGCTTTGGGTCATGAGATGTTTCTTTCCACAGACAGATATGTTGGAAACATGACTTGGTAGGCTTTGAATCAGGAGCTGTTCCTTTCCATATTTCAATTTCTTTTAAAATTTCTCTTTGTAGGTGTCCGTCTTTCTTTTAAATGTATCTGCACTATCTATTGAAAGGATTCTAGACAGACAAGTAATTGTAGATAACAGGTGGAAAAGAAATGCAATCTGAATTAACATAAATTAATATCCCAAAGAGGGCTCTTTATTGAATTTGTGATCTGTGTGATTTGTAAGTGCATTACCAGCTGTGTGTAATGTGTGTGATGTAAGGGAGGTAAGGCCATTAGTTGCAAATCCTTATTTTGAAATTCACAACCCTACTTTAATTTAATAAATGAGAAAACACACAGTTGTGCTCATATGTTTGCTTACCCCGGCAGAATTTGTAAGATGAGTACAATTCTTTGAAGGAAACATGAAGGGCCAGCCATTGTATTTTAATGGGATTCAAATTAAACTGTCAAGCATTTCAGAAAAGCATTATCATTTAACAAAACAAAGAAATTAATGATGGTTGGTCAGTCATATTTAAAAAAAACATTTTACAAATTCTGCCAGCGTATGTAAACTGACGAGCACAAGTGTACACATACACTATGCAGTCATACGGAACCCCTGTCATACTGGAATGAAAGTGTAGGCTACACCTTTTTCATAACCTCTCGGTGGCGGTGGCATATTGGAATGAAGGTGTGCACCTTTCTCCTAACCTCTAGGTGCCGGTGGCATATTGGAATGAAAGTGTACAACTTTTTCATAACCTCTAGATGGCGGCATACATTTATAAAATGCAAATGTTTTTTTTATTTTCCCCAATACCGATGTGTAACGCGCACTATTGGCTTTTGACTAGTTTTCCAGAAAAAAATGTGCATTATAAACGTGAAATTACGGTACTCGTTTCCACTAAATGTGGTTACTTATATACTTATTTACATATGCTTGTACAGGTACATCTCAATATTAAATAATATAATATTAAAAACATCATGAAATATTTCACTGTGCTCTACATGTGTTTCACTTTGAATTGACCTACCTAATTAAATTAAGCATTTGACACCATTCTAATTTATTAAGATGTACCTGTATATACAATATATTCGGATTACTGTTAATTTCAACCCATTCCTGTTCATTAAGTTCTCTGAATTGTTTTGTTCCCCTCTCATGCAGGGGGAATTCATTTAAAGGTATGACGACTCACCTGTTATTAATTAATGCCTGTCAAGGTGCAATACATCTTGGTTAACAAATGTGTGTCGCAGGGGTTCAGGACGTGTGTATGCGTGTGCGTGTGTTGTCCTCATTGCGACTGGTTCACCTTCCTGTCATCTTGAGCAGTGCGCCAAAGCGGGAGGCGTATATGTGCATGGCTAATGTAATTCCACTTCACCAGATGGCCCAGCTTTTCTGCAAAAGAAAAAAAAAAAAAAAAAAAAAAAAACACCTCTTTTTTTGAAACTCATCCACTCCCTCATTCCTCCTAAGTCTTGTTCCCCCTCTCTCTCTTCTTCTGCACCATTCTTTAATTCCTTTTTTAAAATCTCTCTCCCCTTTTCCCCCCTCATACGTAACTTCTCGTATTTTTCAGTGGAGGAGACTTTTCAGTCCTTCTTCCTTTCCCAGGCTGACTTGTGATCTTAAGCGACTGCTCTTTATCATTGCTCAATGATTCGGATTCTGACACAGCATTTGGGGCTCCTGTTCTGGAATAGTGATGGATCAGTCATATAGACTTTATGGCAGGTGTTAGACTGACATGTTTCCTGCTCTCTGCTGTAAATAAGAAGCGAGAGGGAAACAGTTGGTGTGACCCAGTGCAAGGTCTGACCAGGTTTGAAACCCGGAAAGATGGCAGTGAAATGATAATCAATAGACGCCGCCCTCAAATTGACGCGTCGCTTGAACCGTGTAGAAAAGAATTTAAATAACTGACAAAGTGTAATCATTGCAACACGGTGGATATGCAGATTAGATTCAACTCTAAACTGTCCATAGGTGTGAATGTGAGTGTGAATGTTTTTATTTTATGTGAGCTCCGATGGGCTGGCAACCATTCTAGGGTGTACACCGCTCACCCAAAATTAGCTGGGATAGGCTGATAATAGTAATGAAAGAATAATGCAATGAATTGATTTCTACAATGATTAAGAGGGTCGAATAAGTCCTGTCATCCACCACACATCCGTGGAGCTCATGTGTCTGCCTGCATGAGCCCCGATCAAATTCACCCAAATTTGCGTTAGATCAAAACTCAGACAAGGTCTCTGTAGGCACAAGTTTAGATGGATTTTTGTTTTGAATTGTCTGTCAGTGTGAATGTTAGTGGGATTGTTGTTCATTTGTTTGTGCCCTGCAGTTGGCCATTCGGCTCACACAAGGAGGACGCAAAAGAAAAGGACGGATGAAGTGTAATTGTCTTCATTCATCAAAGCGATCATTCACGTACGGAAGTTAAAAACTGCTGAGCCCATTGCTGTTGCTAACCGAAACAGCATCACCAAGTGAAGCACATTATCAGTCAGAGTCATTCTCGCTTACATTTTTTGGCAATTATGTCTTTGCTGACTACAGTCTTTCCTCGGCACTTCGCGCTTCACACTTCAGTGCTTCGCGGGTTTTTCCCAAATATGTTTTAAAAAAGAATTCATCCAAAAATACAAATGAAAAAATACAGCCATATCGGCAGCCATATTGCGGAAAGACGCGTTGTTTCATGTTGATGCGCGAGAGAGAAAGTTTCCCTGCATGCCAAACAAAGAGATGAGTTGACTCAGAGGCTTTGTACATGCCTGTACTGTACTGTACTGTACATGCCACGGGCACTCATATAACTTTTTTGGGATCGGTTAAGCCCTTACAATGCCGCCTAAGCGCTGTGCCCCTGCGGGGTGCCCGAGAGGAAGAAGAAGATGATGACCATCAGCGAAAAAGTGAACCTTTTAGATATGATCAAAGAGGGCAGTTCTCGTGAGACACAGCCGCATGCTGACAACGCTGCCAGTTATGGTCTCAACTTTGCGACACCTGCCCTTGGTCTCCTCTCGGGTAAAATGGGTCTCCTTATGCTGAGAAGTACAAACAGGAGAGGCTCGTTCTCCTCTGTTGTTCCCTTCTCTTTGTAAGAGTGTCTCATTCAATGCGGTGCGGTGTAAACAGTTTTTTTCGAATTCATCCGCACAATACTGGCGATGGGGTATCTCATAACCAAATTTGGCCATAGTACGTGCTGACAACACTTGTATTAATAGAAGCCCCATGGATATTTTTTCAGTGGGGGAAGCATTTTTGGCAGAAAGTGACCAGTCGCTTGCCAAGGAATGCAATTCCCATTTCCCATGAAACTTTTCACATCTTTGGAATTAAAACTTTAGAGCCAAAAAAAAAAAAACCCTCTTATTTTGAAGCATAAGAGGAGAACTTTGTACTTGTAATAATGCTATGCTGTCATTCGCTTGTTATTTGCTAAAGCTATGTACTTTATCATCATGTAACTAAACAGAATCTAAAGAATAAAACATTTTCTGTTTCAATTTAATGGACTTTATTCTTCTTCTGGTGTGTGCGTCATGGTCACCTGGGTGCAGTATAATATAGAGACACGGATGTGATTGTATTTTAAGGTACAAAGACTTTAAGTTACATGTATTTGGAACTGAAAAAATTGTACTTTAACATTAAATCAATTTATGAAGACCTAGGAATTATTACCACTCCATTTTCTACATGAGTATAATATTTCTCAAAATTATTCTTAGTCCCCACCTCCTCAACGTTTTGTGTATTTTTTCACGTTCAAATTCATCCAGTGGGCCGGATTGTACCCCCTAGCGGGACAGTTTTGGCCCACATGCCATATGTTTGACACCCCTGCCTTCAAGGGTTGTAACATCGCGACGCCGATGCTATTCATTAGCCCATCTATGGCGTATTGCTCATATCTTGAAAAACTCTGATCTCAAGGCACAACTGTATTATCCGTAAAATAATGCCATGTTGTAAGCTCGTTCATGGCTGAAGCAATGCTGCGGTGCCCTGCTTGAAATCCATTTTTTTCCCCGTCTTCTTGTTGGGTTTTTGCCGCATACGGAAGATGTTATTCCGGCCTTTTATCTTCCCTTCAGTGCGTTGACTCTCCTCTTATTAGAACAACACATCACATCTGGAGGCGTCAGCACAGGGTCAGCAGTGCGAGCTTTGCACAATACCTGCAATAAAGAATACACTGATTTATTGCTGTAAATATACCTTTCCAGTAATGTAGATCTCTTCTTTTTCACTCCTCTTGTTCGCAATTCCCTCCTTGGATATTTGGGCTTATTTTATACAGCGTGCAGTGTGTGAAGACGCTCCGCACACACGATTGCTGGAAGAAGAATGATGCCAGAAGAAACACACTTTACACAGTTGACATGTTAGACGTGATGTGCTACGCTTTGGATCATCAGTTGTTCACTTCCACTGACAGATGTTAGTTCTACATAATGATGTTGATTCTACAGCATGATGTGGTATGATTTGGATCATGAGCCGTTCCTTTCCATAAATAGACAGCTAGCAATACACACGTCTCCATTGTGCATTACACTTATTGCTGCACATGCGCACCCACCCACACACAAGCGCACGCACACACACGGAGGAATCTATCGAATCGCAGCATCATGCACCTGGAGACACATCAACCTTTTTAATATTCTCTCATATAATAGGATAATGGTGTCAGTGACCTCAGTTGCCTGAGGCTCTCGGGGGGCTTTATGGAGATGAAACAAAGTGGTTTACATCATCCTCGTGACCCGTCAAGTGTATTACGCTTTTGTTGTTTTAGACTATGTGATATGTAACCTTGTGTTGAGGAGTTATGATGTTTTTATACAAAGCTTCACACATGACAAGGGGAATTTTTTTGGGTGGCCACAAATTACATACAATGTGTGCACAAAACACTACTTAGTGGCCATGAAGTAGGTATAATGCGCATTCAAAATACAAATTAACAATTTTAAAATCATTCCTGGACAGTGGGCTCAACAAATCTTCTCTAGTAATGGGAAGACATGAGTGTCATCAAGTATTGCAGTTTCTTAGTGCAGGTGTCCTTCATTTGCTTACTCAGATGTCCAATTTGTTCACGGGAACAATATTAAACCCACAAATTATTACTTTACTTATTATGTGGTCACAAACTAGCATTTGTTTTGCACACAATACACCTACATCGTGGCCACAACTGCTTTTTTTTTTTTTTTTACCCCTTTGTCATGTCTGGGGCTTTCTTTCAAGCCAGTTTACCTGAACTGCAAAACAAAAATACAAGCACACTGCCTCTCTGGGTTTTTCCCTCCTGACGTGTGTGAGAATGAGATTTTTTTTCCCCCTCCTCCTCTTTTCCCTCTGCTACATAGTTTCAGGCTATTATAGAAGCAACGCTACCCAGGGGAGGGAGGCATTATGATGGTTGGAAAGGCCCCCCCCCCCCCCCCAGCGCACCATGGGCAGTGCGTCTCCATTCAGGCCGCCATCTACGTGCATGCAGGCAATGACATTTTTTTGAAGACAAGTCAGTCAATATCACCATAAGGTCCACATGAGACGTGTCCATTTCACACCAAAAAAGCTACATGAATGAACCAGTCACAATTGCTCAGTAAACTGCAGTAATATTAGTCATTCTTCGCAGAGGATAAAGAATGTATTTCTCTGAATGTTAGAATGTGTGTCTCCATGCGTTGCTCCACCTTTTGGGTTAAAATGTCCGTTGTTTAAGGGGTTAAAACACCACAATACTGATGCTATTCGTTAGCCCGACCATGGTGTTTCCCATTGTGTGTTAGCATTAAGTTAGCGGCAAAGTTATGGGGCTATTTTAAGTGCACATGTAACTCTCTTCGTTTTATGTTTCGTTTGACAGAAAACTTCAGTTGGGAGTTGCCATAAACAGCTGGCAGGTCAAAGCAAAACAAACATCCAAACAATCGCTTGAATTTCGAAAATCATCACTCGTGTCTCGAGGCACAACTGTATTTGCTTTTTTGGGGGGGCTGGGAAAAAAAATTGTCCAAGTCAGATAAGTCAACCACAAAAATTGATCAATGCAGAAATGTTGTTAATAAAAACATATTTGTGCCACCTGCAACCAATTTGCCCAGACCGGAACTATGTTTGGTCATTGTCCATGTTTACCACATGGACATTTGTTGCAGACGGACGCGTGTGGGGCCAGTGAAAAACATGATAGAGGAGCGTGTGTAAGTGATTTTTAAGACAGTGTTAGAGACTGTATGTAATGTACAAATAACATGACGTATACATGAGCTGAATGGTAGTTAGTGTTTTTAGATTTCAAATTGTAATCGCTAGCACATTCATGCTAATCGCAATTGCTACCCGTTTAGCATGGGCTAATTTGTAGTCTCAAATTCTGTACAAAGAATTCATACCATACACTCGTTACCAACACATGCATTTTAAGGATAGAAGTCCATATCTCATAAATGTTATGATGTACTGTATGTTAGGAGTTACAAAAAAAAAAAGAAATATTTGAATTATTATTTTTTTTTTTTATGGGGGGGGGGGGGGGTGATAACTTGATGGATCAGTCAATTGGATAGTCAATTCAAAAAAGATTAGATAGTGAAAGGCCTACTTTTTTCCCCTCCAAATATTTTGTTGATTATCTCGTCAAATTATGACGATCACTTGAAAGGAGCTGAAAACAGTTACAGTGGGACAGTAGAGTATCCTCTGGACCAATCTATGTTTTGCTAGGTAATCCAGATGAATCGACAATCCACACTTTGCAGCCAAAACATTTTCATTTTGTCACACTTTGTCACTTTCATTTGTTTGCTGTGAGCAATGAGCACACATTTGTATAAACAGCTGGGAAAATGTGCTCCCACTCTTTGTAGGCTCTGAACTGTAGAGGGTATAATTCATCACGAACATGACAAATTACTTCGGGTGCTGTTGAGGACTGAAGTGGTCGTCCGCACTGATGTGTGTGTGCGTGTGTGTGTGTGTGTACGTGTGTGTGTTTGTGCGTGCGTGCGACTTTGCCCACTTCAGGGGACACTTTGCACGAAAGAATAAGTAAATGGGGACAAATGATGCTCTAGCTAGGTTGGGTACTATTTTATTTGAAGTAAAACTAAACATAAAACAAAGAGCATTCCATGTGTATTTAACCAAACTACCAAACTAAAGGCAAATAACATCATAGTAATCGTGTGAGTTGCACAATTTACGTGTTGTTCTTCAAACTCTGGAGCTACAAGTGCGTAAATGATCCTAACTACTCATTAAACCCATTACACTCTTGTCTTTATACAATCGGTAATAACTGTAAAGACATACAACAGTTCCGACGCGTTCACAAATTCATACATATTCATTCCTTGTCTCAGAAATAACGGCATTTATTTTCCTGTCTACTATTGTGCGAATGCAAAATGGCTGCCTCATCCTGGCACTTCAGCTCACAGATCCCTCTAGTGTAGTGCAACAACATGAGGCTTTCTCCAGTGGCATTAACGGTAAAGACAGCGTGAGTGACAAAGAAGGACCGTTTGTAAAAAAGGAAATCTGAAGACAGCAAGATGCATTTGTGCTAGTTGTCATGGAAAAGGCATATTAAGTAATGGAAGAAAAATCCAATATATCCAGAAATTTATTTAGCATCTAGCACAGTAAAGACATTTTGGCATTAAAACAAAACAACATTGAAATACTTTAGAATATTTTTTTATAGAAACTGACATTTTGATCCATATTGATTGCCAATAATTCAAATACTCATATCAGTAAAATAAATAGATTTTCAAAAGGAAATTCAGTGGGCCATGATGTTTGATCATGTTATTGATCAAATCATATGGAAATGGCCCATTTGATGTAAAATAACTTTTCGTAACAGAGCTTATTTCATTGTAAAAATAGTTTTTTTCCCACCTTTCTCGTAAAACTTTTGCCCGTATTAATATAAATTATTTGCAACAAGTAACGATGCCTCCCCCCACCTCTTTCTCTGTTTCTCATGACACTTATATGTATGAATAGGTTACTCCTTTTTTGGCTTTTTGTCTCTCATAATATTTTGCTTTTTTTCCTCTTAATGTTATGTCGTTACTCTCAAACTTTTTACATTTTGTGTCTGATACAATTTGACTTTATTCCCCCAATATTTAGTTTTTGATCTCAAAGAATAATGTTTTCTCAAAACAATGCAACTTGATTCCATGAAAATGAGGTGCAAAGCACAGTACAGTAATATATTGGTACAAAAAAAAAAAAAAGAAAAGAAGTGTGTTTCGACCTTACGGAATAGTTTTTATAACAGAGTAGTAACAGAGTACCGATTAGCTCATCAATTAATATTTTTTGAAAGTGAGTGTGAAATGTTCCCAAACTTTCAACATTCTCTGTCTTCTACGGACTCTTTCCCGCTGGCTCGCTACCATGGTGGCAACTTATTTTTACTGTACACGGAGTGGCGCGTGCAGTAACTTTAGACCGTGTGGGAAAACGATCCCTGCGAAGCTTCCGGGCAGAGAGTTGACTTCAACCTGGTTGTGTAATCGAATTATTCAAGTTATTTGTTGCAGCCGTTGCTTGTGTTTGACTTTTGTCAGTAATCCCTTTGACATTTTCGACAATTCTATGCTTCCTACTTCTTGGGAACGGGCACATTTTGCATTGCTTTGAGCCCATGCATAATATGATCGTGTTCTGTGTATTTGTCAGCTTGTTTTAAAGGCCAATGACGTTATCTGATATGTAGTAACTAGGACAGGTGTGCCTTGTTTGTGTTTCCACTGCAATTTTCATTACATCCTTATTATCCAGTGCTGAGCTTTGCTAAGACTTGTATGTATTTCTGCGTGTGTGTGCATATTTGGTTCCATGCGGGCATGTTATTGAGCTCAAAAGGCAAGCAGGAGCCACAGACAAATGCATGATAAGGGATCTTTTGTGAAACACATAAGCAAGCACTTACACTGCAGTATTATGTTTTTCACGGTGAGTTAGTAAAAAAAAAAAAAAAAAAAAAAATTGACAGACATGGAATTATTTGAACTGTACTGGGTGTGTACAAATCAAGGCCGGGTCAAATGATATCCACGCTATACCTTGATTTAATGTATTGAGATGAGGAGAAAGAAATTTAGGTAAATATCACAGTTTCACAACATCATCTCGCGTTTAAGGAGAACATTGTTGGAAGAACGCAAATAGCTCAGGCATGTTAGCAGCAATGTGCATTCAATGTAGACTACTACATATAAAGATTTTTGTTTTCTTTTTTGGGGGAGGGGGGGGGGGGTAAATCTGTTGTGAAGATTTTGGGCTACAATGTCATGTTTTCACAAGTGATGCTGTACCTAGGCTATTTATCACGAGCGCCTGTGTTACGGGAAGTAACTGCTTAAGATCACACTGCCAGCTTGTTAAAATGGCATATAAGAAAACTAGCACTCTATAATATCGTACTTTATTAAAACATACAGTCATGACATTATAAACAGAATGTGAAAATGTTTTTTTACAACAATTTTAGCTTCGGTTCAACAGGTTCTTCAGGTGCACACACCCTGTATCTACTATCCATCCATCCATCCATTTTCTGAGCCGCTTCTCCTCACAAGGGTCGCGGGCGTGCTGGAGCCCATCCCAGCTATCATCGGGCAGGAGGCGGGGTACACCTTGAAATGGTTGCCAGCCACTCGCAAGGCACATACAAACAAACAATCATTCGCACTCACATTCACACCTACGGGCAATTTAGAGTTGTCAATTAACCTGACCTACCATGCATGTTTTTGGGATGTGGGAGGAAACCGGAGTGCCCGGAGAAAACCCACGCAGGCACGGGGGAGAACATGCAAATTCCACACAGGCGGGGCCGGTGATTGAACCCCACTCCTCAGAACTGTGAGGCAGACGCTCTAACCAGTCATCCACCGTGCCGCTCCTGTATCTATTGCTATTGCTGCTGAAACAATGTAAAGTTATGTGGTTGTTTTAAATACAAAACACCTAATTCTTTGTTTTGTGTTTAGTAAGCTTCAACTGGGAGAAAAAAAGCAAAGTAAGAAAAAACAAATAAGAACACAATTTTCGCGCTGTCATAAGGGTGAATTTTGCCAATTTGCCCGATAATACTGTCATCTGTGACTTTTCCTACTACAAAGAATGCTGTCCAAGGGGTTGAGACAGTACATTATTATTACCACAGATAAATGTAGAACTCTACAAATGCTAAGAGGCGTCCAGCGGACCTGTGCAGCCGTTGGCAAACAAATAGATTCAACACACAATCAAATGGACATGAATTGTCAGAGAGCAACTTCTACAGGAACGCTCCTTTATGGCGCCACAAAGCTGCTACAAATGCACTGAAGGAGGGAAAAACCCATCAGCAGCAATCACTTTATCACACAGGCCGGGGAAGGAGCAAAAAACAAAAAGAAAAAAAAAAGGTCTGGAGCAAAAGAGGATAGGCAGAATGGAGCAGAATCGATATTCCAATACTCCCTTGTCTGCTCCGCTGGCCCCCGATGTTATCCCGCATCATTGCAGAGGACACAGAGAAGACAAATGAGTACGGTGTCGGGGAAAAACATAGGGCCAGGTTGGACCAGTGGAATTGGGGGGGGGGGGGCAATGGGGACACAAGATGTACTGTACGTGGCTAATATTAGCACTGACAGTGACAGTGTCTTTCCACACATGATGGCACGAGATTGAGACACAAGTCCAATTTGCACTAAAGATCCTGGATTTCAGTAAGAGGGGGAGGGGGGGGGGGGATCAGCCTGCAAGGTGGGATGCAAGCAAAAATGACAGACAATACAAAGTGCATCTCAAAAGAGAATACTGTGAGGAAACTTTCCCAGTTGAAGTTTACTGTCAAATTAAACATAAAACCAAGAGAATTGCACGTGTATTTAAGACTAAGCCTCCTGCTAGCTTAATGCTAATACACAATACAAAATGCCACAGGCAGGGTAACGAATAGCATCTATGTGGCGGTAGTCACACATACCGACAGTCACAGGTATATTATATTTATGCGAAAAAAATGAACTGTAAGTACGGTAACAAAGTATTTGTACTGAATTATTTTTACTTTTTATACTTTGCACCACTGGAAACAATGACAACATACTGTATTTGCTTCAAGGAGTACTAAACCCCAAAATATTTTAAACAAGAATACATGGTTTTAGGTATTCTTCAATAAATACATGCTGCATGTCTTTTATCAGCTGTGTATCAGCGTTGGCACGAAATTACCCTGCCTGCTCCAAACCCTCAAGGGATGCACAAGCGCACCGCGGCAAACGCAGTCACATCACTTCCTCGCGGTAGTCATACAGGCATTATAGGGAAGGCCGTACTGAATATGTGGGGACTCACAGAGTGACGAGCGCGTTTCAAACAAAAAGGTGGCAGAATAATGAATGGTTGTTTGTTTATACGTGCCCTGCGATTGGCTGACGACCAGTTCAGGGTGTACCTCGCCTCTTGCCCACAGTCAGCTGGGATAGCTTCCAGCACGAGGATAAGCAGTACGGAAAATTGATGGATGGATGGATGGAATAAGTCAAAGGGGGAGAAGCGGGACAAACATTCCCTTTGTAGCACAAAGGTCCCTCTGTTGTTTTTTTTGATCTGTGCTGGCTTCAAAGTGACTGTTTTTTTTATTCCTGGCAGCAGCAGTCCCTCTGTTGCCTTATCACACATGTCTCTCTCTTTCTCCCAGACAGAAAGACAGACAGCAGCAGCACGGCCCTGCGACAGCCACGTTTGGACAAATTAGATTTCAGCTCGAACAAAGTGGAGGCAGAAGAAGGGTGGGCATTGTGAACGAGACAGTTTGGAGAACTCAAACATAAGTGACGTAGAGATAACAGACGGCAAACGCAATTTAAGACCTCCACGATATTTACATCTTTCGTCTGGCAATAAAATATAAAATTTGACCAGACACCTTCGTACTTTATTGACATTGCAAGATCACAGGCGCAATTTGTTGGCCCGTGAACTTGCGATAAGATTTATTGAAGCTCACATGCGTGTAATTAGAAGTTATTGAAATGTAAGGTCCCTGTAGTCAAAATATTGCTGCCAAGTCAATATCGAGAGCACAGCTCAGAGCAGCACACATAAAATGAGAAGAAATGAGCAGAAAAAGCTTGGTGGGTGGATGGACTACTAATGAAAGGAAAACACAAACGACGTAGCTAACCCAAATGGTCCGCAATCAACTACCTAACCTTAATCCTAACTAAACGCTAGCGTCACTAACTCCAACCCGAATGGTCAACAATCAACTACAACAGTCACTAACTAATGGTCAACAATCAAGTACTACAGTAGTGTCCATTCTGTGTTAGCATTAAGCTAGTAGACGTTTGTCATTTGCTTAAAAAGAAAATGTGTACAACAAAAGCAAAAACAACAATCAGCCTACGAGCATTGCTCACTCTCACAAGCATATTTACTGAATGTAAGAACCAAAAGAAGACAGACAAGTCGTACTTTAACCCCCAAATCCAAACCAAAAACCATGACCCTAAAACCTATGCAAACCCGAAAACAGATCCCTTAAAAGTCACCACAAAATAAGCCACTACCCTTACCTAACCAAAAACCCAAGTCTTAACCCAAACACCTAAACCTAACCCCAAACCTTAATTCCACCCCCGGAATCCCTACCAATATCCTTGACCATAATCCAAACCTCAACTCTTACTCTAAGGGTTTACACTAACTCCAACCCCAACTCTTAACCCTCCCACAAAAGCCTATCACTAACCCAAACTCCAAACCCTAACTCCACTAGCCCCGAAACTTAACCTGAGCCCGACACCTAACTCCAACCACTAACCCATTTGTCTTGTTACGTTTTCGGTGGGGTTCTCCATTCTGAAAGATCTTTATCTCCATATTTCCACTGCTGAATCATTCATTTTTCAATGGTCCACAACACACAGATATGCCCACCAACAATTGTGACTTCAACAGTTTAAGATTGAAGACGAGACCACTCTCTACCCGTCTCAGATCATAACTCAGCCTTTTTTTTTTTTAATGTTTTTTTTTTTTTATATACCTTCACAAGTTTTAAAATGGAGTGCCTTTCCACTGTCTCTGCTGTCACATACCATCTATCCAGTTATTTTCGAAAAGACTAGATGTGAGACCTGAAATTGCCTTCATTTGTGATCGTGGCTCTGTGACATTTACCGCAATATTGGACTAATTATCAAACAGCATTTGGACAGGTGTTAGTGATTTCCAAAGAATTAAGAACGTGGGCTGAATTTGGAAAAGCACAATGGCCATGAAAGACAGGGATGCAAATGATCTTGACTGCTCTTAAAAGGAACACATATCACATCACACGAGACTTTGAAATCGAGCGTGGCAACTAGAATGCAAGAAGATTTCTCGACGTGATGTGGAGTAATTGATTCCCTGTATTCCAATCAGCGTGGATGCCTGAGTAAAACTGTTGTAAACAGGAAGCGGGCTCACGCACACTTCCTTTAATGAGACCGCCACACGCGCACACATGCACACACCATTATTGTTGCGTGATGGTAGTTAGCTGCATTGCCAACCTTTCCCGCGGCCGTCTTTCCATCTCTCTTTGCCGAGCAAGGGGAGGGTCAGGGAGTGCGTCTATGTCCTTGCCGCAGATTATAATGAACAACCTGCTATGATGTCCCAGAAATAAGGCAGGTGTGGTCGACACAGTGGCTGCGAGGTATGCGAAATGATGTTACTGCTTTCAAACAAATAGCTGTTGCACATACAGTACAGTGGTACCTTGAGTTACAAATTTGTTCCGTGACCTAGCTTGTAACTCAATTCGCCCATCAAAAAAATTATTTTTTTTTTTAATAAAGAAAAACATAGTATTACATTGTATAAAAATGTAATTCAAGACAAGGTAAAGAAATAAGGTGGAACGGTGCGTGACTGATTAGCACATCTGCCTCGCAGTTCTGAGGACCGGGGTTCAAATCCCGGCCCCGCCTGTGTGGAGTTTGCATGTTCTCCCCGTGCCTGCGTGGGGTTTCTCCAGGTACTCCGGTTTCCTCCCACATACCAAAAACATGCACGGTAGGTTGATTGAAGACTCTAAATTGCCCATAGGTGTGAATGCGAGTACGAATGGTTGTTTGTTTATATGTGCTCTGCGATTGGCTGGCGACCAGTTCAAGGTGTACCCCGCCTCTCACCTGAAGATAGCTGGGATAGGCTCCATCACGCCCGCGACCCTAGTGAGGATAAGCGGTACAGAAAATGGATGGATGGTAAAGAAGTGAACTTTTTTTTTTTTCAAAGCCTAATTATGTCCGTTGGGATAAGCCGGAAGTCAAAACAACTGTGTGCCTTTAAGGGTCGTAGCCTAGCGAGTGACATCAGGAACGTAACCGGTTGGTCTCTGTGCACCTGTGCCTCCAGTATCCCTAAATAAACCTTACGAGGGAGGCTGAGGTGTGTAATCCCCCTGTAGTTGGAACATACTTACCGTTCCCTTCTAATCAAAAAGGGGGACTACCACCCCGGCCCGCCAATCTATAGGCACTGTCCCCGATGTCCATGTGATGCTGCAGAGGCATGTCAACCAGGACAGCCCCACAACATCCAGAGCCTCTAGGAACTCCAGGCGTATCTCATCCACCCCCGAGGTCCTGTGAAAGGAGGGCCCACCTCAGAGTCCAAAGACTGGTTCCCCATAGGAAAGCATGGCAGTGGAATTGAGGGGGTCTTTGATGTATTCTCCCTACTGACTCACAACAGGTCAGTAGCGCCTCATCCCCACTGTACACAATGTTGATGGTGAACTGCTTCCTTGATGGTAGACCAGAATTTCCTCAAAGTCGTCCGGAGGTCATTCTCCATGGCCTCACTGAACTCCTCCCACACACACACACAGAAAGCTTTTGCCTCAGTGACCACCAAAGCTGCTTTCAACTTGGCCTGCCAGTATCAATCAGCTGCCTTCGGAGTCCCACAGGCCAAAAAGGCCCAACAGGACTCATTCTTCAATTCACACAATTCGGAAAAAGTGAAGTGCTGTGAATGCTTTGTGGATGCACCTGTACTATATAATATGATGCAATATGTAAATATTGTTATCACATACTTTCAATATATTTCAAATATTTCTTTTTCAAATTAAAAACATAATGAAAATTAGGAAATCATTAAATTTGAGGAACAAAATGGGAAGTGCAATAAATCATAAGTCATACGGCACTGAAAAGTTGACTTCCTTCTGGAGTTTGGCAAAAAATGTCATAAATACCAAATGTTTAAAAAAAAAAAAAAGGAGTGACTAACTCAGTTTCACGGTTACTAACACCGGACACACAAATATGAGTATAATTGGTTGGTGTTTTTTTTGTTAATTGGTTGAATTTTCCAGATTTTGTGGGTGGGGCCAAAACACAGCTCCATGACATCACAGGGCTGGGGCGTATACGTTCTAGCACGAGTTCCCTCCCCCACTTTGTCAGTACGAAGTGACATCATTTCCTTTGGCTGCTCAGCTGTGTTTAGATTCCATAACAAGGCCCATTTACCACTTGCAGTTAGCAAACTAACGATGGCTGCACCCCGAAAATGAGTCTTCGCTGGATGCTTCAATTTACAGAACAGCTTGGTGATGTGTTTTTAAGCTCCCCCCCCAAAAACGTAAGGAAGTAAAAAAGCGATGGATTGACTTTTTAAAGACATGCAGATGGCGAGCTGAACATCAACACCACCAGCCTACTATGCAGGGCGCATTTTACGACGGATAGTTTTGTGAACTTTCACCAGAGTCAACATGGCTTCGTGGGTCACTTGATACGAGTGAATTGGGCAGTGCCAACCGTCTAGCAACCTGGGCTACCTCCTACCGTCCAGCTGTCGTCAGGTGCCATGTTCGGGTGTGGCATTATGTCACCAACAAGGAGGGTAAGTTGACTTGTGTGCTTATTTTTATGATTATAGTCCACAATAACCATACAATCGTACAATATATACACCATACAATATATATATTTTACATCGTATACGCGATCAGCCCCCTCAGTACGTTTGATTCCTTGAGGCGCATCCATTCGACACGCCCACAGCGTCTGAGAGCTGAGAGGTGGCCCTTATTGTTCAAGTTTTGAAATCTGATTTTATATACTCGGCGATTTTGTTTTATTCATTCAAATTTGGTAGGCTTGTTAACAATGCTCTTTTCCGTGGTGTGTCGAATTTACATGCCATTTTTTGGGGCCTGCTTAGTGCCACTTTAACAAGAAATCAGAGAAAATGATGACCAACTGTTGCATAGAAGTTCTTCTTTATTGACAATCAGCAGTTTTTGTTAAAGTGTAAAATCCTACAATGAATCATGTTGGTCAAAAATCCATTTCAAAAAACATCTAAACAGCTACAAAATAGAACCACTTAAAATACTTTGATAGTCTCATTTTGTACTTCTTTACTACACCACTAAACTGAAACTATAACTAAGGCTAGTTTATGGCCTTGGTGCTGAGATCCATTTTTTTTTTTTTTTTAGAGCTGTGAAGGAGTGGGTAACAATGAACCCTATCAACGAAAGATCCCAGGTTTGATTCCCCGAACTGGTAGCTAAAGGGGTATTGTCACATTTGGGGTTTAGAGCCTCTCCTGGAGGCGATTGAGCCACAGGGGAAGTGGGCAAGAATGCAACCTGTGACCAAGGCGGTCTAGGATTGATGGGGTTTGAACAGGGGAATTGGTATTTTTGGGGTCTAGACCCCAATGCTAGCTAGTGACCCATCAATCCCAGCTTTGATTCCCCCAACTGGGGTTCCAATGGGAATAACTATTCTGTGGGGTTCAGACACTCTACTTGAGGTGAATGACGCATGGGAGAGTGGGCAAGAATGTAGTCTGTAACCAAAAGGTTCCAGCTTTGACTCCCTAGACCATATATGTCAAACTCAGGCCCAGGGGCCAAATTTGTCCCAGTTTTTTATTTTGGCCCACCGTGAAATTGACTTTGACACCCCTGCCCGAGACTAACACATACAGGGTCATCTGCATTCTGGGTATCCAAACCCCATTTCCCGGTTACTTTGTGGCATGCAACCTGTGGCCAAAGAGTTCCAGGTTTGATCCACCTGACAAGTGTTGGCCTGTAACCCTTGAATCCCATCTTTGATTGACTGGCATTCACGAGGAAGTCTGTATTTTTGGGTTTTCCAAACGCTGATCCTGAGGTGGGGAGTGACTTGTGAACGAGTAAATATGGCCTGAGGCTCCTAGGCCATCTTTGTTTTGGTATGTGACAAACTGGTCTCACATTGATGTGACATATTCAAACTGCACAGTGATGCAAAAGCTCATACTCTCTAAGACATTGGGCCACAGAATAATTTGCGGGCGAGTGGGGCGCTTTATGATAAATAATGTCTTCATGACGGGCTGATGATGTAATGTCGAATCATCATCTCGCACCAAGCATTTTGAACCTGTTTAAAATGGCAGCAACAGGGGCCGCTTAGCCACCCATCAGCCTTCTCCTGTCGCTGCCTTTGCCTGGAAAAGCGTTTCACGGTGTTTCTTCAGAGATGCGTCAGGAACCCCCCCCCCAACCCTCCCTCCATCCCTCCCCCAAGATCCTCCACCGTCACACACAGACAGTCTTGGCTCTGGCTGCTACTTTTATAGAAAGGTGTTTTCAACCAAATTCCAGAAAAGTTTGCTTCTTCAAAAAGTGTCGCGCTACACTTTGCGAGGCACTTGGCACCTTTGCCGGTTTGAAACGAATAGCTGCTGCATATATGCAGCTATTAAATAACTAGAATATGTACTGTATATGTGACGGCGTATAAACAATTTAGCAATACCCATCACTCTAGGACAGTGTTTGGAAAACGTTTTTCACTAAGTGCCACTTCAAAAAATACTTTTCTCTTCAAAGTGCTCCATTCCCATGGAAACGGCTTCTCCATTCCGAGCGATTACTGGCTAGTTCTTCCCATTCTGTCCGGTTGATGTTGTATGCGTTCATGTTCCGTTTCTGGGGGTCTTTGAAACATTTGCTATGCCACACGGGTCAGCTTCAACCGCTCCGCCATTAGATGGCGACAGGAAACTTCGCAACATCCGACCGCCATTCAGTAAAAGTGAAAGTGCAGGTAATGCTACCTTCATACAAATGCTCTTCCCACCAAATTCCATAAAATCTCACTCCTGCCAAAAAGCATCACTCTACATTGCGAAGCACGCAGCCGCCTTTACTGGTAGAATCCAGGTGAAATTGCGTCCCAACAACTAATTTACATTTCTAGCACCAATTAGGCGGCCAATAAGGGGGATGCCTGGAGCGATGGCGGCGTTGTTAGAAAGTGATGAAAGAAAAAGGGTATGAATATTTTAGTCCATTGGAAGTCATTTCCTCATTGCAGAGTCATCTGGGCTGTCACTGCATGTGTGTCTGCGTGCGCGTGTGTGTGTGTGTGTGTGTGTGTGAGATCGGCTTTGCATGGTGATGAGTCCACATGGGGGTGGTTGAGTGTTGACATGCAGAGCACAACAACGGCATAATGAATGCATGCGGGATCCCACGTTCAAACACGGCAAACTGTTTACTCTTCTGGCAGACAGTGTTCCCTCTCTGATGTTCAAATTTCCGTGGCCCGAGCAGGTGCATGCTACCGAGCTGTGAGGCACACCATCTCATTTAGGCCTCAGCAAGAAGCAGTGGTGGCAAAAGTACTCATACACTGTACTTGGGTAAAACAAGAATCTGATTGAAGTGCTGTACTTAAGTTAAAAAAAAAAAAAAAAAAAAAAAGTACAGACTGAAATGTGAAAAAGACAGAATTTTTTTAAAACCAAGAGCTCAACTTTTATGCATCAAAATAACGTGTTCTCATAGTGTTCCTAAAGTAGAATAACACAAAATGCTAAACGAGCTATTGATAACAACTGAAAAAGCACACATTTTTCAGATAAAACAGAACTTTTTAATGCCAACACAATCCATTCGTCACAAATTATCCTTGCAGCCGACAACATTAAACAATTCTCTGAAATAAGACCATTAATGGGGAATATGTTGCCGACTGTGACCCACTTTTAGAAATGTTAAAGAAAATATTTTGTTTAAAAATAGTCTCTGCAAACACATTTACAGTATATATTACTAAAGGCCATTTTAAATGAGTCTGACATACCGCCAAAAGCATATTACTAGCCATGACGTCCACTAGCCAGAAGGAGAGGCTGTATTTGATTGCAGAGCAAACTAGTGGCTAGAGCGCGAGGCAGTTGCACTTCATGTTGCTTACCAAATATATTCCGTGTGGGAACTTAGTACACCTCAGTACTGTACCGGAAAAATCCAACTAAGAATACAAGTCATTTCTTACATGACGTCCGCGACCCGCTCAAAATGGGCCCGCGACCCACCAGTTGATAATCACGTTTTTACGTTGTGATGTCATCTGTGCAGGTTGTATGGGGGAGAAAGCGCATTTATCAGTTTGCACATGCAGGTGGTAAAAGTAAAAAGTCATCAGAAAAATAAATCCTCAAGGACAGATAAATACAAACTGAAAAAATCGAATGAAGTGCAGTAACATTACCTCCCACCACTCGCAAGAAGCCCACGGCTGCTGTGGCGTCTCCTTGCGAGGTTCCCCTGTCTGGGTTGAACCCACGTGGGAGGAAATCGCCAGCCACGTCGCACTTCCAGGCGAGTCATCGGAGGCATCAAAGAGAGTTGCTAGCCCGGGGATTTTTATACTGCAGACTCACATTAGCATAGCCAGGTGTGTGTTTGTGTGCATGCTAATCAACATCCAGCAGGGATACTTGCTGTGAGGTTTTGTGTGTGTGTGTGAGACGGGGGCATACCCAGTGCTTTGGTTTACTTGTATCGTGACCATCATCTGCAAAATGACACACAGACTGCAGTTCCGCAAACAGTGTCCGAGGGGCATTTATTTAAAGTTATTATAGTTTTTTTTTTTTTTTTTCCCCCACACAATCTAAAACGATATGCGGTGTCTGACCCCTTACATACTGTTCATTTTCCTCACTTCAAAATTGAATAGCTTGTCTGAAATGAATTAATAGATGAGTACACTAATGCTTAATCAATGTTTCAGAGTACAGGCGAAGTTCTTTTCCCCATTTGCTATGTTGCAGGTACAGTGGTGCCTTTAGCAACAAATTAAACACAATAGTTTTATTGGTTCCGTGACCACACTCGTAACTCAAAACACTCATACCTCCCCCCCAAAACTATATGGGTTAATAACATGTCTGTGACAAGCTTTTGGCAAAATACCTCAAGGATCAAGAGTTTCAGACATATTTTGACAGCATACTTCCTGCCATAGTGGAATTGGCTCATTTTAGGACCGGATCTGTCTCAGCCAGCCCTCATCGCGCCCCACATGCTGCTCGGCCATTGGCTTTCATTACCATGATGACCGGGGTGAAAATACCACATGGAGTATGCGGTCAGAAAGCAAATGCGGTTTATGCTGGTTTGGTGAGCAACAGAGTTCAAATGGGCACAACAGCAGACTTTAATATAGCATCTGTGAATTGAGTTACAGTTAGTACCCATTCTATTCGCGATGGTCTATTCGATAGAGGTGTTTATTTGTTTGAAGTGGATCCAACAACAAACTAGACTGCGTTTCTTATTTGGGGGGAAACGGCAAGCTTAATAAGAGTATAGTTTGTGCTATATTCACTTGTCCTCGTCTATTTCATATTTCACATGATGTGAAAATTGTGAACAATGACGCACGCGGGCGCGCACACTCACACACACACACACACACACGCGCACACACACACACCGTATTTATGACAGTACGGGAGTGCCAAGAGGATATTGGACTTTCTCTTGGGTTATCAGTATTTCCATCCTGATTGATGGCCTTTATTATAATTATTTATTGAAAGGCTGGGGAATGGGATAATTAGAAAAAGGTCTGTGAGGGAGAGAAAAGTGCTGATCTGGTGGGAATTCTGCAGGAGATAACCGGAAAGCATAAGGTGAGGAAGTTCATGGATCTCTTCTGAATTTGGTGTCAGCGGACAAAGGGATGGGGGAGGAAGAGTGGAATCTGAAATCCATAATCACTGCTAATGGCATACTAATGACATGAGTGCTCGCTATACAACACAATGAGGGAAGGAAGGACATTGCTGCCATTTGAAGTTACCTTAAGGAGGAGGGGGAAACTCGAAAATACATCTCAAAAGTCGCATTAAACTCACGAGAGCACAGTTCAGTGAGCAAAGTCAAATTCAGCGGGATTTCCTTTTTGCAGAGTTTTTACCCCATGAAGAATGGGGTGTTAAGCTGCTCTTCAAAAAAAAAACAAAAAAAACCTATCATGTCATAAAGTGTAAAACATATGGTGGGTTCATTTTCTGTTCAGCTTTTTGGTAGGAGGGGATGACTAAAAATCAGCAGCGGGTCAATTTGATCCTTTTTAAAACATGTATTTTTAAAATGTAAAAAAATAAAAAAAAAAAGGTTATTTGAAAAGTGCAAAACATTAAAATAACGTATTCATTTTCAGTTTCTTTTTTGGGGATGACCAAACTTTTAAATTGTTTCTATTTTAATGCAAAAATAAAAACAACCCAGAAGCTTATAATATTAAAAGTGTCAGTCATTAAGTGTGACATGGTTTCATATATAATTTCACCCATGTATTTTTAATGCAAGAAAATGTGGCTTATGTCCAAAGATCATTAAACAAAGGAAAAAAGTCTTCGGTGTTGATCGTTTTCTATGGGGAAACCATGACAACAAAGTATACGTGACCGCAACAATCAACCGACACAGACTGAACGAAAGCGGGGCACTAAATACAAACAAACTGAGGCGTCAACGACTCACACCTGGACAAGACTCCAGTGGCTGGAGGAAGCTGATTGATTGTCTGACACAAGGAAAAGGGATGATGGGAATAGGTGGAAACGAAAACCTAACGAGTTGACAAGACGTGAGCAAGGGACACGGAAAATCATGACACAACATCTAAACTAAGTCAACAAAAACAATGATCATGGCCTATTTTGGGTGACTAAACATATGTAGTGGGTCAAACGGAGCCGGATGTTAAATTATTGTCAAAAGTGTAAAACAATCTAACATGGGTTAATTATTTTTCTGTTCCTTCTCATTGTCTATCCCATCTGATTTTGGATCACACACACACAAAAAGCAGCAGCGGGTCAAATTGACCTGTTTAAAAAAAAAAAAAAAAAAAAAAAAAAAAAAAAGAAGCTTATAAGGTCAAAAGTGAACATCAGCAGCGGGTCACGGTGACCCATGAACATTTTTGTCTGCCAAAGAAAAACTGGTGAAAAAGAAAAATATAGTAAACCCCCACCAATTCACAAATGAACATATGTGAGCAGATCAGCTACTCGCTAATTTTCCTGTACAAGATAACTAAATCTATACAGTGAAAAATGCACCCATTCACGCCTATCCAGGTTGGATTGTATTTTACAAAACTAAAATAAGCAAAGCGTAGTATGACACTTTCGCAAAGGTAGCTCACTTTTCAGTACCAGAGGAGAATCTCTGAAATACAGACCACGTTTCAACTCGACTGCTTCCACGTTTATTATTGAGCCGACGTGCCGTACATACACCGCTCTCCGGCAATTTACCGACACGAGTAGCGAGTCATGAGTATTAATGACGGAATCATAAAATCAGAGTAATGCAGTTGTCACGGCCGACTCGCCGAGCGTCGATTGATGTTACCGGCCTCCCCTGTTCATCGCGTGGAACTGAGAAAAGATGCTGTTATTGCGGTCCAACAGTCCAATGGCGTCGCAAGATTAGGTGCATCTGCACACATACTGCATAACGTGTGAAAGGTTATGCCTTTTACAAAGTGAATGATGCATAGTTTTAGATATAAGGTATCGCACTATTCACGGGGTCAGGGACCGAGACCAGACAGGAATATCACAAATTTGCAGATAATGAGCAACATCCCTAAACGTGGTCATAATTGACTACAATAAAGGCTTAAACCCTAAATAGACCCCAAACCGCGATCCCCAAAAACTTCAATATTATTTTAAACAAATTTTAAAACATTAACTTTAAAAATAAATGTGGGTGATCGGTTCAAAAAAAGTAACCGGGGGGGGGTGTCGAGCAAAAACACTGCAAATAAAGAGAAAATTTAGAGGCACGCACTATAAATTGGCTTATAAATTAAATGTTCACAATTCCTCGCATTTTCACGGTTCACTTAAATACTTTGACAACAAAATGCAGAAACTGCAGTATTGTAAATTCACATTTTATTTTGCAAGCTTTGACTACACGCGAACATGATAAACAACTTATACAGCTTAAAGTCCCATTAAAGTGAAAATAAATGTCTTTTAAATTTGACGACGCAGAGAAGTTTGGTTGTTAACAACCCCGCCAAATTCAAACGATTATAAAAATCGGCAAGTATATAAAATGAAGCTCCAAAACCTTTTTTTGCGCCACGTCCCGGTTTCATGTTAAGACATACAGTATTTTGGACGGGCCGGCAAAGAAACAAATAAAAACAAATGATTACAAATATTACTCACCGTTACGCTGAATGTAGTTGTTGAGTAGGCACGAGTAGGCGGGTTTTTCAGCCAACAGTTTTCTTATGTTCTACAAAAAAACCGAGTGAGTGAGTGTGGGATGGCGATTCGCCCATGGGGTTCACGGTCTTGCGGTAAATAAGGTAACCCAAAAAATTCAAAACAGCTCTCAGTATGACAATAATAAATGGACAACATAATGACGAATAATGAAAGTCATCATGTCAATGACATCGCACAAGGTTAGCAGTAATGTAACGTCACAACTGTTTGGAAAATTGGACTTAACGGCTCCGCACAGTGCAGCTCTCGCCTGCTCCGTTTTGATACGACTTTGACAAATATCCCTAACGTTCAGCTTAAACCTAATTAAAGCCTTGTATTTCAATGTCACTTTTATTCAAACTTCACAAAGAATTATAGCGACAAGTGTTCTAAAGTTTTCCATTTCATCAAGACCACTTTTTTTGTCTGCAGCAACTCTGTCACAAAATGTCTTACCTCGGTTCTGAATTTACAGTTCACCAGCCACTCCGGTTTCCTCCCACATCCCAAAAACATGCATGGTAGGTTCATTGAAGACTCTAAATTGCCCGTAGGTTCAGGGTGTACCCCGCCTCCTGCCCGATGATAGCTGGGATAGGCTCCAGCATGCCCTCGAGCGACAATAGTGAGGAGAAGCGGCTCAGAAAATGGATGGAACATAATTGTTGCTGTGCTTTTACTTCCAGAAAAAAATGGTTTGTCTATTGTTTTGACTTGGATAAAGATCGGATTACACTTTGACCAATTTATGCAGTAATGCGGGTCATTTCAAAGCGTTCGCATACGTTTTTACGGCAACTATACATTAATTTCAACCAAACTGTGACCACCTGACCTTAACCTCGGTCGCGATAAATGTGCTTACCTTAGTTGGGACCACGTTTTTTTTTTTTTTTGTCAGTCCCCAATTGCCTGGCGCGAGTTGTGCCCGAAATTGGTCAAACAAACACTCACACACACACGACATATTATCATTTAATGTGGCTGTGGCACCAAGGGTTGCGCAATTATGTAGGCAGGTTATACATTTTCCTGACATTTATTAAAGCATATTTGAGCAGAGACCTGGGCAACGCGCTACATAACAATTACTCACTCTGTATACATTACACGAAAGTGACATTATTTTTCCAGTTGATAGTTTGTGCATTATTCACAGCTCTTCATTTTTTCCACATATTATGTTAGAGTCTTGGTCCAAAATGTAATAAAGAAATGATACCTTTTATACATTGTACACTCAGCAGCCAATTATGACAACATGCAACACAGAATGTCCAGCCAACAAGGAAACACAGTCTTCTTATATCTGCACGGGTTAATATATTAACACATAGCAGCTGTTCTGAGTGTAATAATTTCTCAGGGTGTGTTTAACATTTTAAAAGCCACACGTTTTCACAAGGCTTTTTCTTTTTCCCTCTTACAATTGGAATTAGAATGTTGTTATATAATTAAGTATATACTGTCGTATATAACTGTATATAGTATTATTATTTTTTCATGTGCCCACAAGACCTTTACTGCACTGAAAGTAAAGTGCAGTTCTTCTCTATCCTGCTTTGTGTAGTTATTTCGATGCTTTAATTAATTCCTGTCACACTTGCTTGGTGTACATAAGTACTTTAAATGTTTGGTCATTTAAGTACTGACATAAAATGACAGAGAACATGAAAACCTTTTTTTTTTTTTTTTTTTTTTTTAAATAACCAAAATAGGGAAAGAAGTGACATAAATGGGCCTGCTGGAATTTGATAGAACCTCGGACTCCAGCCTGTGTGAGACAGCACATATAAAGCTAATCTCGTTATGAAATGAAGTTTCCTCAGTGGAAATAAAGAGGCTCATTTGCTTCATCTACAGGGGCATCGCTGTTTTTGAATATTTCCCTATTACTTTCATAATGAAAAAGTGTCGCTTGCTGTTTAATAATGTGATCTTTGAGAGACTGGAGACATGCACACAATGCTAAAATTAGAACAGGGTCTTGGCACTTTCCTTTTCTCACTGCATTCAGAATAAACAATATTTCAGTGAAACAATTTCCTTTGGAATAGGAAGGTTACAATGGTGATACATGGTACATAACAACTATAAATTATTTATTGTTGTGCAGTTTAAAATAAGATTGACCACAAATCCCCCCCCCAAAATTGCCCAGGTTAAAATAGCAGTACTGCAAATCTCCCCAAAAGTTGCCCTCATTTTAAGTGTGTTTGTCTATTGCCGTAGATCCCTGCAAAATTGCGCTGGCTAAAACAAGATTAATGTAAAGCCCCCAGAAGTTGCTTAGGTTATAAGAACATTGCTGTAATGCCTCCAAAAGTTTCACTGGTGAAAATGTTACTGCATGTGCCCCAAACGTTGCACATGTTAGACTACCGTCATTCCCCCTAAATTTGTACTGGTTAAAATATGACTACCACAAGTCCTCCAAAGGTTATGCTGATAAAAATAAGACGACCGTATTTGACTCTAAGGTTTCTCTGGGCAAAACATGACTTCTGTAAGCCTTCCCTAATGTTGCATTGGTTAAACTACTACGCTATAACCCCCAAAATCTGCCCTGTTTCAAATAAGACTACCGCTACAGTTGCGCAGGTTGAAATGAGACTACCAGATAGCCCCCCCCCCCCCCCAAATGTTGCACAGATGAAAATAACGTATGTCCTCCAAAGGTTGTGCTGACGGAAATAAGACATCCTGTACATCCTGCCATAACTGCACAGGTCAAAATAAGACGACACTAAATCCCTCAGAAGTCGTGCAAGTAAAAATAAAACCACCGTGAATCACCCCAAAATAGCGCAGTTAAACGCAAGATTACTGTAAATCTCCCCAAAATTGCACCGGGAAAAATATGATTACCATAAATTATCCATAGATTGTGCTGGTAAAGATAGTAATAATAATGATAGCCGTAAATCCCCTCCACAACTGTGCAGTTAAAATGAAGACTACCCAAAATCCCTCAAAATCTTAAACTGAGATTACTGTAAATCCCCCCCCCCCCCCCCAAAATCGCATGGGTTAAAATACCTTAAATCACATTGTTGTGCTATCAGACGACATTACATTTCTCAAAGGTTGTGCAGGTTAAAGTAAGATTCCTGTAAAGCCATGATCGCTTGGCCACGATATCGCCAGCATTTCTCAAGAGTCATCCAGCACGAAGACTCCACCATCATGACCGCCAGACCTGTCAGCCCACGGTAGACGGTCACTATAAATTGGTAGTAACGACTCACACGGACAGGCAGCCAATTTTCTCTTTGTGCAACAGCTTTTAAAAAGCGAGCACAATGAAACACCTGAGCGCAGCGCAGGGTGGTAAAAATGGGCGAGATGGCTCGAAATAGATTGCCATTCATTTAGCAAGATGAGAAATGAAACAAGGAAATAAGGCCCCTTTAAGCAGAACCAGAGGCCTTTGAGCGTGTGTGTGCGAGGAAAATGAAATGTTTTTTTTGTACTTGGCACGTTCTCATGCTGTGGGGGGGTAGCAGAGGACAGGATGAAGACAAATTTAAAATGCAGCAAAGAAATGAGATGAATCAGTGTAGGGGTGTTTCTCCACCCCCCCTCTCTCTAATTTGAAGTTTATTATATAAACAGGTTTATCCAGAAGCTGAGTGGAGAGAGAAGAAGGATTTTTTTTAATAGTAATGAAAATAATAATCGGGGTGAATTTAAATTCTCAATCTCCAAATTGGTCCAGAAGAACTTTCCAAGGCCGGAGGGTCCCTGAGCCAACCTCAGCGTGACGCTTATTGTATGGTCCCGTTCAAACAGATCAGCGCAGAGTTATGACCTGACTAAACTAAGATGATAAGATGATTAAATATCTAATTCACTTTAGATCATTAACTTTAATCTGCTTATACTTGGGAGGCAGAGGAGGACAGTGTATGGGATGGGGCAGGAGGGGGGAAAGGGGATTCCAGGATTCCTTTTTATTATCCGTTGCAGACATTTTTCTTTAATTGATCGCATCAACATTGAAAGTTGGAATATCCTTTATGAATTGTTTTCTGTCCATCTGCTTCTAGGTTTGCTCTGCAGATAAGTGGAGGGTGTTCCAGATACAGTAAGCCTTCATGAATGGAGCCTGCACTCCATCTATCAAAAATACTCATATCAGATTTCCTAAAAAAAAAAAAAAAAAAAAAAAAAAAAGGGGGTTTTGCCAAGAGGCAACAATAAGTCCATGTAGAATAATTCTTAATGTATCTATTTGGTCATTTTTACGTGGACTTCCAGAACAGGACTTCCAGAACAGAAGGATTCTTATGTCCTCCGGGCCAAAGAAAAAAAAAAAAAAAAAAAAAAAAAAGACTGTCTGGATTGTTATCATGGCAAAGTTCAAAAGCCAGCATCTGTGATAGTATGGGCGCGTGTAAGTGCCCATGGAATGAGTAACTTGCAATTCTGTGCAGGCACCATTAGTGCTGAAAGGTAAATACAGGTTTTTGGAGCAACATATGCTGCCAGGCAAGCAATGTCTTTTTCAGGGACGCTCCTGCTTTTAGCAAGGCAATGCCAAGCCACATTCTACACGTGTTACAACAGCGTGGCTTTATAGTAAAAGAGTACTAGACTGGGCTGCCAGCAGTCCAGACCTGTCTCCCATTGCACATGTGTGGCATATTATGAAGCGCAAAATACAACAAGGGAGACCTCAGACTGTTGAGCAACCGAAGTTGTACATCAAGCAAGAATGGGAAATAATTCACCTACAAAGCAAAAATCGCTCTCCTCAGTTCCCAAACACTTATTGAGTGTTAAAAGAAAAGGTAATATAAAGCAGTGTCCCATCTTTTTGGGAATGTGTTGCAGGCATCAAATTCAAAATGAGTGAATATTTGCCCCCCCCAAAAAAGTTGTAAAAATAAAGCTTATCAGTTTGAACAAGAAATATCTTATCTTTGGAGTGTATTCATTTGAATATAGTTTGAAAAGAATTTGCAAATCATTGTATTCTATTTCTATTTAAATTTTAAACGTCTCAACAGAAATAAAACAATTTCAATAAAAACAAATAATACATATAGATGAACATGGTTGTAGATATCTCGAGTCAAATATCTTAAGTGATAAAATAAATGTGGGAAATGCAGTGGGCCATTATATAGTGCTCAATATCAATTTTCTTTGTCAGCATTTGCCTGCGGATCTGCAAGTTGCTACAAATGCAAGCGGCCTCAAATAACCAAAGCTCATTGTTTGAACAGCGTGCAATTGGATCTCGCGCCTGTGCGTACCGCTCCTTGGACGACGAAGACTGGCTAATGGAAGTAACCTCACATTTTCTATCTTGCCTTTCCTTGCCCTCCCCTTCTTTCTCACTTTTCATTTCCACTACCTTCCTTCTTTGCCGTCCATTGGAAGGCACTAGGCACCAGGTTCTACCACAGAGAAATCCACGCCAGCCAGTCCAAAAGGGACATCAGAATTACGGGTCTGTTGTGGCTTCTACCTCGAAATTCTAGCTTTTTGTCTCATCCCGCCACCCTTTTCTCCCCTCCAGCTCAACATCCACCTCATGTCACTCGTGCCGTATTGGCGTGATTTGATGGAAAATACAACTTTGTTCCATAGATAGCACCGGTATCTGGCTGGACGACTGTCTCCTTGCCATTAGTAGATGGAAGATTGTCACAGTAGCTCGTGTTTCATGGGAGCAACCGATGAGTGGCGAGATAAAGTGCACCTTAAGGGTGGTTTTTCCCTGAGGGATTGATTCCAAGGTAACCTTAGAGAAGCGTTGTCTCGTTCTTCTCAAAGTGCAGTGGATCTTTGCAATCCGTTTCAGGACCGACCAATTTGTTTGGATTTTCAGAGATATGTTCAAGACCCACCGGCAATAGCTGAAAAGCCATGATATAGAGACAATATCATTTTTGGGATGGCTTAAAATTGACCTCCCACACGCTTTTTAAACAAATTATAAAATATTATTCAACACATGATAGAAAATAAAATAAGCATAAAATGTACAGAAAATTATAAATATTTTAATCATAAAATAATTACCTTAATCCTTGTCCTTTTTCGAACAAAGTTTTAAATCATTTTACAAGGCAAGCCCAACTCACATTAAATCTGGGCTTGCAGCAGTCAGCAGACTTATTCAAAATTTCCGCAGGATTTTCCCCCTCATTCTACTATGCAGCCTCCCCCCGTTATAACAATTCATGGCAGTTTTTATTTTAATTTTAATTTTATTTTTTTTGGAGTGATGCGCATCTGTCTGTCTGTCGCAGAAATCCCCATTATATCCCAGAAATCGTCTACTTAATGCAATTGTTGATAGGGACCGAGCCCTGCCGTGAATAGCAGAAATTCACGTCCCCAAAAAGCCCAAAAGGTATGTCATTGCCTATAGATGCCACGAGATGGCAGCAAAGGGCATTCTTCTACAAGACAAGGCTACGGCCTGACTAAAAGAAGTTCCTCTCCTTGTTTAAGCATAATTACTTGGCCGCAAAAATGGTGCGAAAGCAATATTTTTCTATTAGACCTGGTTTTGCTTGAGCACAGCAATAAATAGGTATGTTTTACAGTGAATAACAAAAGATAGTTTCCCCCAAAAATCTGAATAGGGCAATTCGCAAAAGCTGAACCGCAAATATACAAGGATTCACAGTATGTGGCTTTTTGGTCCCCAATTGAAGTGTGGGCAGGTACTCCCGAGACCTAACCATATGAAAACAAACATTAAAAATTCAATTTGCTATTATACTCTACAGTATATGCCCTTTAAACAGTCACTTTTCAATAATATGTCCCCTCTAAAGATGCTCTCTTTACAGGTATTTCCTTAGCTGGTCTTCAACTATAATCTTGGAATGTCAATTTTACATAAGAAACATTTTTACAACAAATTCATCAAGCCTGCATAATCCCCACAAATCAATAGTGCCTCAACGGCCAGACAACAGTAGACAGTGGCTATGTGCAGCGTTTTAAATACAGTACCACCTTAATCATTAAAAACACATGATAATCCAATTCCCCCAGTGGCCGCTGGCCGATGCATTTTTAATCCCTCATGTCTGCGTGAGAGAGAATTAAACGTAAAAGCCGACACGCCCGTCGAAAACATATGTCCTCTGGCAGAAACAAGTTCAAAGGTCAACTTGTCACTGGAAAAATAACAAGGCATGAGAGAAAAGTCCTCTACGGCTACACAAACACAGAGGAATGCTCCAAGCAACATAACACAAATGACACGAAGGGGAGGGCTCGACCCCGAGGGGATGAACTTTGGTGAGCGTTGTTCAAATGCAACATAATAGATGGGTGAAAAAGTACCGATGGAATGATTTCACTTCAACTTGGAGAAAAAAATAAAATCAAATAAAAAGGATAGAATGTGTGAAGAAGTAAACAAAATCAAAGTGAAAATTCATTCCTGGAATGAAGCCTTTTAAAAGGCAAATACAATGATTGTTCCCAAAGTTGAAACAATGTTTGGCGGAACATAATGTTCCCCTCATTACTCTGATACCACCCCACATCGATTGACCAGCATCACTCTTCATGTAGAGCCACAAACTGTAGATGATGTTTCAAATGAAAATAAAAAAGTTGAAATTATTCGATTCCCATACTGGGCTGTTCTACTGGTGAAAACGAATTACAGTGCATACCAGGGACATATGGTTAATCATCGGTGCGACCCTAGTGAGGATAAGCGCTACAGAGAACGGACGGGTGGGTAGACAATTTGAACTGTAATACAATGAACAAAAATCACATCTACTGTAGGGATACTGCAATGAGTTTGGTGCACGGCCTTCAGTGACTTAATACACCACTTAATAACACCATCAGGTCACAAAAAGAATGTACAAAAATGTATAACTGTGTGTGGCAATAAAGAAGATAGTCATTCCCCATAGTTTAGGATGAATGTCATGATGACTAAAGCAAGAAATACAGTTAGCTTTATCTTCCAATACATCATCTCCAAACCTCTATAGTCACTGTTGTGTATAAAGTAAAATATAGCAGTTCACAATCAATGTTTATCGAATAACATGACAAAAACGTCAACATTTTAAATAAAATATATCGTACTCACTTAAGATGCTGATGGAGACACAGCAGACCTTTCTTTCCTCTTGTCTGTCTAACTGGGCTTTAACTTGTCAAATCAAACACTGTTGGAGGAGGCGTGCCCAGAAAACCTTTCACCTTTCACTGGAACCGGATGCAAGCGATACCATGGCAACAACAGGTTGTTGTCAAACAATGGAACGTTGCGGCAATGTTGGGGAAAAAAAGAACAAAAAGAGGGAATAAAATCGTGCCGTGTCATTGGGTGCTCGGGAGAGGACGTACTGTATAGGGCTATCCGTTCAAGGATTTCTTCAGGTATGTTCACGTACTTTTAATACGATACGGCCCACAAGCAGGCAATAAAATGTTGTGTAGCCGAGCAAGCTAGTGCTAACACTAAAGTTTGTACATCAACACGCCAGCGTTCTGTCGAATCATGCGCTAAAGCTTCGGTAAACATTAGTTTGTGCGCCAAAAGAAATGGCGACCAAGTACAGTTTGTTGACAACGGCAAGCATGGGAGGAAATAGGCAATCCTATTGGTCGATGGCAAGGTGCGCTGTCGGAGAGTTGTGGTTGATGTGTCATTCTACACAGAATATGTCCCCCAAAAAAAATCAAACATGCTAGACTTCTCATTTTGGCGTCGTAGGACTATCGTAAGGCCAAATCGTTGGTTGTGGATTATGTCACACTACAAGAAGTTTTGTCATTCCCGACAAATTATGTCGGGCCCAGTCTGGGAAATCACCTGCGATAGCAAATTGTGCCAAAATCCCTGCTGAAATCCTATAATCTTATGTAGGCATAAATTGTAATTGTAGGTCAGTGCTTTTGATAGTGTCTAGGCCAGCAGCGAAAGCTCTGAAGGCCATCACGCACACCACTGGTATACTGGAAAGGAAAAAATATTTTGAGTGACTATTACAAGCAGGAAAAAGGTGAGCTAGCCAGAGGAGGATATACTGTATACAGGTGTGTGTGTGTGTGTATATATATATATATATATATATGCACATTCCAAACATTTTGGCTGTTTTTTGGTTGCTGGAACAAATTACATTCATTGTGAACACTGACAGATTTCCATTCATTTCAATGGGGAAAGATGATTTTAGATGCAAGTGGTCACAGAATGACTTAAACTCGCATCGCAAGGCACCACCGCACTATTTAAAGTAGGCATCAAACAAGTAGAGATGGCATCAGTGGTTGAAGCCGAGCAGCGCGCTCCCTTTTTGCCTCAATTGCTTCAAGAGTGGCGATTAATCAATTCCACACCATCAAATTAATCTACAAATCGATTATCATGCTTATCCTTCATTTGAAATACTGCTTGAAAAAAGAGCAAAAGAAGACAGGCAGTGTGTGTGTAAATATAGCAAGAACAGGCAAAAGATACTGTGAATCTCCAAGCTGCTGGAAACTGGATGAAAAACCTCATTATGCAGAGGCAATAATAAACTGCTACTGATGATACACTAACTTCTATTTCTCTATAGTGGAGCCAGAGGGCGAGGCAGCCCGTGACATCCGTCTTCTTTAAGCAACGTGCCTCATTATGGCGCAACGCATAGCGGTGAACAATACACAAAACAACTCCCACACACTTAATATTCTGAGCCACTTCTTCTGTGTCTTCCCAACACAGCGAGAAGTCTTTGGTGATGCCAGGGGCGAGGCACAAAGTCGTAATCGCGAGTGTGTTTAACAGCGACTGTGACAGGCAGATGCTGCTTCACTGTAAGTAAAGCACAAAAAATAAGAGTGGCAATTATTCCAGACCACCTCGAGCCACAAGGCTCTCCGATCATGTCGGAATTACCTGCAGAAAGAGTTCTCACAGTGTGGTACGAGTACCAGTAGTGGTACGTGGGCTCTCACTAGAGGGGGACAACTACATCATGAGAAAAAAAATGTTCTATATTGTGCCATCATCATTACGGTTGAGCTGGGCCTTTTCCAGCTGACTTTAAGAAAGAGAGGCGAGGTACACCCGCAACTGGTCGACAACCAGTGTGGGGTAATTCCAGTATGAGAGTATAATTTAGCCCACAATATTTTGAAACAGTGACTATTTGTTTTAGAACTATTATGTTTTCAAGAAAAGCAGAACCATCATATAATTAAGCAATATCACACGGGAGGGAGTCATGTTGCACTGTAAACAGTATATCATGGCTGTGATTTGGTCATAGGCATGAGGCTACAGGCAGATACTACACGCGCCGTCTATTAACCGTAATAAATGACAACAGATGATTTGTTTACGTAAGCATTTATTCAGCTCTGCCAACACGAATAGTTCTGCAACTGTTTCCATTAATAGTGCAACCAGTGAAATACGAGTCTGTCAACAAGCTGATGAACAAGCTAGCTAGCTGGTGGTGACGCGAGGATAACTTGACGGTGTAATGTTGTGCCTTTTTTTTTTTTTTTTTTTTTTTTTTTTAAATTAAGGCCTCCCGTTTTCGCCATCTTTATGCACCTTATACAAGATATCAACACTGTGTGTTGTTTTAACATTAAGTACATTTTTATTGTTGCTGTGTGTCGTGTTCTTTGCATCGCTGAATCACGGGTTTTTCAAGAGCTGAGGGTCGTTTTGATAACGGTGAACAACCTGAAGTAAGTCCGGGTAAAGCTTTATCACTCTCAAAAGCAGCCGCTCAATCCATCTTTTGTTGGCGAGTTCCAGAGTCCCAGTGCAGCCGTACGGAGGAACTTTCACACGCTTTGCGAAAACGCCTGCTCTAGCAGTTTGTTGTTTTCACCAGTGGTGGCAGTCGCAGGCTTTCCGCTGCGTGGTTTGTCAAGAAGACCCTATTTCTAGAAAATGTCCATGAGTAGTGTAAATTGTGCCAGCACGGTGAACGACTGGTTAGCACATCTGCCTCACAGTTCTGAGGACCAGGGTTCGAATCCCAGCCCCGCCTATGTGGTGTTTGCGTGTTCTCCCCGTGCCTGGGTGGGTGGGTTTTCTCCGGGCACTCTGGTTTCCTCCCATATCCCAAAACCTTTTGTGGTAGGTTGATTGAAGACACTAAATTGCCCATAGGTGTGACTGTGAGTGCGAATGGTTGTTTGTTTCTTTGTGCCCTGCGATTGGAGACAGAAAAACCTCTTGCCAGGCGGTAATTTTGCAAAGCTGCTACAATGTCATTGGGAGAGCCATGGACAAGGGAATGAATGATGATAGGCTTACAAAAACTGAAAGGTCTGCGCTATCAAATGCCGATGGCCTCACATCTGTCTGAATGATGCCTAAAACGAAATAGAAAATAGGAATCGTATATTGACTTTTGGGACAGCGATACTAAAATTAATCATTGACAGAAACTGTGTTGTTCGCCTCTTTGGAGGCAATCCCCCTGACTTCTTATTAAAATAATAATAATAATACATTGATTTTACATAGGGCAGTGGTTCACAAATGTTTCACATACCACCTCAAAAAAGACTTGGCTTTTAAAGTATCAACGAATTATATTTATTATAGTAACATTATGCACATTTTAATCATTAACCTTGCTCTTAAGTATAGGAGAAAATAAAGTGTACTTAATGTTTGAACTCAAATGCACCATACGCAAGTTTGTTTTTAATGTTTAAAAATAAATAGTTCTTAAAGATGAAATACAAATGCATGATACTGTACTTTAAAGTCAAATATAACGGAACTGCTCTTCCAAATTTACTGTCCTAGAATTAAAAAAAAAAAAAGGTCTAAACAGAATTTATGCATAGCTACAAGCTTTTATTCTAATATGTTTGATTGTTTTGCATGTTTTAAATGTTGTCAATTTTATTTATATTTAATTCAGTGATTTATTTTTTTTATTTTTTTGCACTTACCACACGAGCACAGGTGTCAAACTGGTGGCCCGGGGGCCAGATCCGGCCCACCACATCCTTGCAAATTTTGTTGTAGTGTAATGACGTTCAGATATTGCAAAAAAAATGTTGGTACCAACCCCCAATTGAAAAGAAATGTAATATTTGAAAAACATGTTTTTATAGGCTTCCGATTTCGAAACTAGTTATTTGTCAATTTATTGTGTATACTGTATATGCTTATATGAGATGATAAGTCATTTATATGGGTTCACAGTCGTAACGACTCTCCAAGGGAAGTCATAAATAATTAGTTTGACACTCCTGCACTAGAGGAAGCCCGTTTACCACGACTGGTACTCTTACCACACTTCAAGAATCACTGATATAGGGCTTTTCTCGATTTGGAGAAACTACTTACAACTAAAATGTGACAGAATTTCTATTCGTATTGTTCTGATGAATAAAGATCATTCAGTTACAGCAGAAAACTGCATGAATCAGGATTGTTTGCTCCACTGCTTCTGCTTCTGCGCAGTACATGAGTGGGAAACGGGGCTGCTGTCCACTTCAAAATCTTGATAAATCCTTGTGTGTGTATATATATATATATATATATATATATATATATATATATATATATATATATATATATATATATATATATATATATATATACGGAACTGCAGTCCGACCCCCACTCCTGCATCGCGCCCACAGTGGACGAACGCCCAAGGACGAAGCAAAAGCGAGGCAAGTGTGTGTGTGTGTGTGTGTGTGTGTGTGTGTAATATGTATATATACACAACACCACCACAAAATGCCGACTCTTAACCGGTCCGCGGTGCAAGGAAGGTTGGGGGACACTGCCTTAGAGGGCCGGTATGACTGGGAAAACCATATAAATGTTTGACTTGCCTCATCATATTATTACATATACTCAACAAATTGATGGATAGCTAGTTTTAAAATCAGAAGTCAAGGGGAATAGTTTGATGAGCTATGGTTCAAGTTACTGTAAAAAGGGGATTGGTAACCAAAACAAAAAATCCTTGACTATAACTATTAAAAATGTTGGTACAGATTTTAGCAAGAATCACGGACGGTGACGCACATGATTTTCATTCGTGGGCCACATAAAATGATGTGGAGGGCCAGATCTGCCCCCCCGAGCCTTGAGTTTGAAACCCGTGATCTATACGATTCCTGCCATTGGCTGGTGAACAGTTTAATCCAAATGTGTCATTTTGGAAGCGTCTTTCCAGGTTGGCTAAGTAGAACGGGGGCGGTCTGCCTTGTGAGCCAATGAGAGCAGAGAGAGAGAGAGCGAGAGAGAGCGAGAGAGAGATAGAGAGAGAGAGAGAGAGAGCGAGAGAGAGAGAGCGAGAGAGAGAGAGCGAGAGAGCGAGAGAGAGAGAGAGAGAGAGAGAGAGGTTGCAAAAGGCTAGGGGCAGAAGGGAGTCCTCGCTTCATCCGGGACCACAGCTCCATGGTGATGCGACGAGCCTGTTGTGTCTGTCGGACGTCCATGCGAAATCAAGTAAGCCTGGGGAGGGTCGCTTGCCTGTCGGAGTAGGAGGAGGCTGGGGGGTGGGAAGGTGGTCTCGGCTTTTTCTTCTTTTTTTGTTGTTGTTGTTTTTTTTTTTTTGTGGAGTTTACAATGCGCCTTTCACACGCGCCACGCCGCGAACGATGAGACAAGTTCGCCGGACGTTTCGACGCTCCGCGAGCACCTCTTGATTCCCTGCAAAGCGAGTCTCGGTGAGACGGCGACGGCGGTCCTGGTAGCCGTGGGCGGGCATGAAGAAGCCGAGCGCCCCGCTCACCGGGAAACGGTAGCGTACTGCGGGCACCGCAACTGCACAGGAACATGGTCGAGAGGAGCAGCAAATTCTTGTTGATCGTGGTCGGATCCGTGTGTTTTATGCTGATTCTCTATCAGTACGTGGCGCCCGGGGTCATCAATTTCGGCTCGCCGCACGGCTACTTCGCCGAAGAGGACGAGGGGGACATCTTCCCCACGCCGGACCCGCACTACGTCAAGAAGTACTTCTTCCCGGTGCGGGAGCTGGAGCGGACCGTCGACTTCCAAATCAAGGGGGAGGACGTGATCGTGTTCCTGCACATCCAGAAGACCGGCGGGACTACGTTCGGCCGCCACCTGGTGCAGAATGTCCGCCTGGAGGTGCCGTGCGACTGCCGGCCGGGCCAGAAGAAGTGTACCTGTTATCGGCCCAACCGCAAGGAGACCTGGCTCTTCTCGCGCTTCTCCACCGGCTGGAGCTGCGGCTTGCACGCCGACTGGACCGAGCTAACTAACTGCGTGCCCGGGGTTCTCAACAAGAAGGAGAGCAAGCAAAAAAATCTAAGGTAAAAACAACAACAACAACGCATTTTAAAAGATGCCTTGCAGGTATTTACCATGATTGCATCGGTGCGACTTTTGAACCCGATGGGGCTTATGCTGATCATTTATCATAGACGAGCACCAATCGGTAGTTGAATTGAAATTCTTCAGCATTTTCCTCCCCTAACACCTTCCAAAATAATATTCACACTGGAACAAAAGGTCCAAATATAAGTGCTGCGATTCAAATCAAATCAACTGATTGTTATGACTGGGTGTGGTGGCATCATTTTAAATAAAGGAGTGGTGAAGATTTGGTGAGTTAAGCACTTGAATTCAAATGATAACAAACATGCCCCCCCCCCTTCTTTTTAATGTAGCCTGTTTGGGGGGGGGGGGGGGAATGCAAAAAGTCAAAACACATGCTACGATTACAATCAAGCGACTGTTGATGGCGTCCTTTCAAGTAACGGAGTGGAGAAGATGTAGCAATTTAAGTAGTGTAATTGGCACAACAGCTAACCATTATGCAGTCATTGTTGTTGTTTCCCAGCTTCTTACTGGAGCTTATTACGCAAAGAAACAGTATTGGACTGCTACAAATGGTCCGAATATGTGGTGCTATTCAAATCGAACCAAGCAACTGTTAGGTGTGGGTGTGGTAGCATCATTTCAAATAAAAGAGTGGCAAGAAATGCTGACGTAAGTAATTGGACTGAAATAATAGCAAACAAATTTGCATTGTTTGTGCTGTTTTCCATCTTTTTCCTGGAGACTGTTTAACAAAAGAACCACGACAAAGGCCCAAATATGTTTTGCTATTCAAAGCGAATCAGTCAACTGTTATGACAAATAAAGGAGTGGCGAGAATATGCTGTAATTGTTTGATAATGGCTCCCTTGAGAGGCGAATTATGATTGGCATTTTAATAGTGCGGGGGGAGCTGTCACAAACGTAATCCCCCGCCCCTCGAGCCGCCACAGTTGTTGATGGGGGGGGCCAATGTTGCGGGCGTGGGGAGATGCAGTCGTCTGTGTCCCATCCCACTGATAGATAATAATCTCGACGTGTTCCAGACCTATTGACAGTCGAATCAACTTCCATGTCAGCGCACCCCCCTTTGTGCTGAAAAGGATTCTCCTGTCGTGGGGTGCTTCTTTTGTGTAGCAGTTGGTATTTTATTTGGGGGGGGGGGGTGATAGGACAAAGGGGAACCTGAGAAAGTGTCCTGTCTGTGTACTTCGTAGCCAAACTAAAACGTCCCGGCTGCTCCGCTTCCCAGGGCCTTCCCCCAAAAAGTGGGGGATCAGGACTGGGTGAGGCAGCCAGGGGTGCAAGAGAGAGGGAGGAATGGGGGGAGTTGCCCCTGCAGGGGTTTGGCTCTGCTCTAATCCGGGTGATTATTACTGCTGACACACACACACACACTGGTATTCGCTGCTGGCGTCAGTCTGTTCCCACCCCCAACCTCCACGCCGGGTGGAGGTGATAACGCGTCCAAGCTGCGATATCAGCGTGGACGCAGGGTAATTGGGCTCTCATTCCTTTGCTGTTTTTTTTTTTTTTTTTTTTTGAGAGAAGATGCTGGAGTTGAGAGCTATAGCGCCTATTAGTTGCGAATAAAGCAAGGTACACCTAGGCTGACAACTGGGCCAAATTTGCGCTGTTTCCCTCTCGTGATCAAAGCCCGATTATTGGCTGTCCCACAAAGCTGTCCTGATCGATTATCCTGTGATGTTAGGCGTGTCGAGTGTTTTTTTTTGTTTTGTTTTTTTTTCTCTTCAATGATCTGCTTGAGGAAACGATTACGGCCAACAAACATAACCGTTAAACCTGTTCAATACCTACGATGGCAAGTTACCAGATAAAGCTGGTACACACATACTGACAAATAGGTGGAATTTGACCATTTCCCCTCTCGCAATCAAAGTCAGCAAAAGTCGGATTATTGGATGTCAAAGATGATCCTGAGTGATTATCCTATGGTGTTGTTGGGTGTGTTAAAATAGATTTTTCATTCCCGATCCGCTCAGAAAACAGTCGGGTACACCCATACCGACGAATGTGAGCATTTTTCCCGTTGTTGCAGTGAAAGTCACCAAATAGAAGAGTTTTAGATGTGTCTCAAAGATCATCCTGAGCGATTATCATGTGGGATGTGCGAAGGGTGATATTTATTTAATTTATTTATTCCCCTCCCACTGACATTTGTAAATGTTAAACCTGTTCAATATATATAATGGCAAGTTACCGGATAAAATGGGTACATAGATACTGACAATCGAGCCAAAGTTGAGCATTTTCCGTCCTTGTGATCAAAGTCAGTAAAGGGCTGATATATCAGATGTCTCTTAATGACTAAGACCGATTTTCCATCTGCGCTCTGCCCGGAAAACAGTCAGGGCCGACAATCGTAAATGTTAAACGTGGTCAATATTTACGATGGCAAATCCTTGTGTGTGTGTGGTCAACACCAAGTTCGGTGGAACAACGGACTCTGTGATTGTGAAACAAAACGATAGCCTTCAAGTCTTCAAGCGATTGTCGGGGGAGATATCGTTGTGTGTGGTTTGTGCTGTTTTAGTCATCTTGTGTACACCACACACTATAAGAGCAGGAATAACACACATGGGGATTTTTTTGGGGGGGGTTAAAAATCAATTGAGATTAAGGCTGCGCAGTATATGTGGTCGATAGTATAGATTTGGCCGATGGTGTAGATTAAGACTGTGATTGTGAAAATGGCTTCAAGCATGTCTGACCACGGAGCTGGAGGAGATGACAGCTGCCCACGTGCGTCTGAGTCTAACGGTCCCCCATCCTCCCGGCTTTCCCGGGCTGTTCAGAACTACCGGGGGAATACTAGACGCTAAGCTAACAGGCTCCGGTGGCACAGTACACTTTTAACAGAAGTTTGGCATTAGAGCAGGAAATTATCAACTATTACAGTAAATTGGCAAGGAAATTAATGTCTATAGAGGAAAATAATACAACAGCTACTCAGTAAGCACACGTCCGAAAACCGTAAATGAATTTATACCGTGATGTGAATTTTAGGCCGTATCTCCCAATCCTAGTTACTATGTTAAAATCTGCACACAGGTACCCCACTTAACGTGGGGACGTAAGCCTAACGCTGCTCATTAAGCATGATTCCGTCTAACGGGAAGACAAAGTGAATTCTGGCAAGTGCACTTGCAGCACTTTCTTTTCCCCTTTTCTTTGCCTTTTTTAACCTCCAGCAAGGAGGTTACGCTGCTACGTTTGAGATTTCACCCTGGATTCATTAATGAGTCAACATTTGTCATTTGTCACATGCTATACCCTAACAACACGCTGTGAAATTAACCCCGGTTTACCCCTCAATGTTAATGAAATAATACGCTTTCCCCAACTTGGGGTTGTGACCATTTTTGGCTCAATTGTTGGGTCAATTACAACCCCAATTCCAATGAAGTTGGGACCTTGTGTTAAACATAAATAAAAACAGAATACATGTTCAACCTATATTTAATTGAATACACTACAAAGACTAGATATTTAATGTTCCAACTGATAAACTTGATTGTTTTTAGCAAATAATCATTAATTTAGAATTGTATGGTTGCAAGACGTTCCAAAAAAGCTGCGACAGGTGGCAAAAAAAGAATGAGAAAGTTGAGGAATGCTCATCAAACATGTTTGGAACATCCCACAGGTGAACAGGCTCATTGGGAACAGGTGGGTGCCATGATTGGGTATAAAAGGAACTTCCCTGGGCGGCACGGTGGGCGACTGGCTAGAGCGTCAGCCTCACAGTTCTGACGACCCGGGTTCAATCCCCGGCCCCGCCTGTGTGGAGTTTGCATGTTCTCCCCGTGGCTGCGTGGGTTTTCTCCGGGCACTCCGGTTTCCTCCCACATCCCAAAAAAAAAACATGCATTAATTGGAGACTCTAAATTGCCCGTAGGTGTGAATGTGAGTGCAAATGGTTGTTTGTTTCTGTGTGCCCTGCGATTGGCTGGCAACCAGTTCAGGGTGTACCCCGCCTCCTGCCCGATGACAGCTGGGATTGGCTCCAGCACGCCCGCGACCCTAGTGAAGAGAAGCGGCTCAGAAAAGGGATTGATGGATGGAACTTCCCTGAATTGCTCAGTCATTCACAAGCAAAGATGGGGCGAGGTTCACTTCTTTGTGAACAAGTGCGTGAGAAAATAGTCGAACAGTTTAAGGACAATGTTCCTCAACATACAACTGCAAAGAATTTAGGGAGTTCATCATCTACGGTCCATAATATCATCAAAAGGTTCAGAGAATCTGGAGAAATCACTGCATGTAAGCGGCAAGGCCGAAAACCAACATTGACTGCCCGTGACCTTCGATCCCTCAGGCGGCACGTGTTTGGAACTGCATCAAAAACCGACATCAATGTGGAAAGGGTATCACCATATGGGCTCAGGAACACTTCAGAAAACCAATGTCAGTAAATACAGTTCGGCGCTACATCCGTAAGTGCAACTTGAAACTCTACTATGCAAAGCAAAAGCCATTTGTCAACAACACACAGAAACGAAAAAAAAAAATCATTTTTAGTTTATCCCATTAGTACAGTTTTCCACATGTATGCAGGATCAGAAGCTGTAAAGGTTGTCGCTTGTTTTTCACCCATCGGCACCTTTCTGGTTTTTATGTTGTTTACACCTCTAGCTAGCAAAAATGCACTCCTCACAGTAGAGTTGCACAATTAATAAAATTTTAATCGTGATCGTGATTTTGGCTGCCACGATTAAATGAGCCTGATCATTGCTGATTTAAAATAGAAAAAAAATATATATATATTTTTTTTTCTTTATGCATATGTTTAAAATGCAGGCACTGCTAATCCGCCAGCCACCAGGGGGCGATCGTATGGTTAAGGCTTCATTAAGGGCCAGCACCGCGCTCCGTGGCCAACTTTAAAAAATACATTACTGTTTTTGCTTCCATTAAGTTGCAATTCCTGATTGCACTTTATAATAGCATATTTAATCAGTTAAACTCCTGCAGTTTCTGTTTAATGTTTAAATCTCTTCGCGGCCTACCCAATGAGGTTTCGTCTCACCTTTTCATCAATATTACATTACTGTCGTGACTGTCGTCACTATCTGAAGTTTGAAAGTTAAAATGGCAGTTTAACATGGGTGTGTTTTTATTTACACATATGGCAGTGAAATGCCCTCAAATCTGGTTGTAATTTGCCGTGCTTCTGTCTGGTCTTATTACTCTTTGTTCTCAAATCTGGATCTGGATGAAAGTCTTAACTGAACTTTCAAGATTGTCGATCAAAGCTTTTTGCAGGTGAGCTAGCCTCAGCCTGAGTGCCCGTGTTGTCCACATGTGCGTCAGTCCACGCATGTTTGTTTGCACTCTTGCAGTAACTTTCGTCTCCAGGGCAGTGACACCAGTGTGATAGAGGCCTGGGCGAAAGTGCGACAAAGAGTGTGCTTGTTTACAGGCATTTCTCTGCAGTGTCAGCATACTGTAGTTCTCGGCTCATCTGTCCGTATGCTATATGTTTGCCGCGGCAGGCGTTAAACAGCCTCTAGCCTTTTTCTCTTGCTCAAAGTGCTTGAGAGGTGCGAGAGGTGGCAATAGTACTCGCACAATGTCATGGACGGGGAATATCGAATATCGTTTGTGTATCATCATCGTTAATGATCCCTGGTTCACGTTCCTCGTTTTTTTCTGCCCTATAAGTCCCCCAAATTTTAATCATTCAAGTTCTTAACCACCGTGGACTTAAACCCTCTGTCTTATTTTTACGTTGCTTCGTCAACTGTGAAGATTGAAACAAGTTTTTTGACCAAGTAAGGAGAAGTACAGACAAGGAGTAAGGAGTAAAAGCGAAAAGTCTTCATAAAAATACTCAAGTAAAGTGCAGAAACAAAGTATTTGTACGTTGTTACTTCCCACCACTGGGAGCTGCCTTGTTAACCACCAGACCGATCCAGAAGAAGCCGCAGTTCCTTTTTCGCCGACGCCGCTTTCTCATCCGGCTGTCAGTGTTGATTTTACACATAACCTTTTAGACGCTGCAGAAATAACATGGATCAGAGCCATCTCCGTTAGTCGGACGGGGGTGCAACCCACTAAAGAAGCCAACTTTAGTGTTTACAAAAAAAAAGGCCCTCAAGGAAAAAAGAATGATCAATGCTGGGAAAGCTGCAGCTGACAGTATTTTGTGTTTTTATTTGACGGTATAACCGACATTTGCTGAAATGTAGGCTATTTATTTTCAGGGCCTGCGCACGAGGCAGTGTAAAGGCCCTCTTGGAATTCCTGTTATTATTTTTCAGACAAATGAATCTGCTTGCTGGGGGGCTCAACATGCCCAAATTCTTTTTTTCCAGCGAGTGTATCCTGGTGAAAATGCAAAACTCACTCAGGAGTGCACCCTATAAATTAGCCCCATCACACCAGTTTTGATTTTCATTTGTTGGAGAATTTACTGCTTGTGGTTTGCAGTTTCATTTTAAAATGTCATTTTGCCAAAACATAAGCAGCAACTATTAATATTGCACTTGCCTAAAAAGAAGACTTAAGCTGTAATGTACTTCATTTGAGTATCTGTCATTTATTGAAGAATTTACTACTTGAAGTTTACATTTTGTTTTTGTTAATGTCATCTATGTATCCAACTGGGATTTTTGGGTTAGGCTAGTGAGGATCTAGGTATCTTGTAGTACCTATTTGCAGGCTGGCCGGTTGGCAGCAGAAGACGGGCGGCGTGACATTTGCGAGATTGTCCGAAGCCAGCATTGATCCGCTGCCTATTGAAGTTGTTACAATGACGACCTTTAAGAGCTTTATTATTTATTGATTTCTCAGGACGTGTGTCTCCCTTTCTCTCTCTTTCTGTGTGTGCGTGTGCACGTCGCCGGAGAACGAGTCTCTGAAAGGAAACTGGGATGAGTGTTCTTCGCATTCAGCAAATGCGTATTAGACTTGGTTTTGGGGTCTGGCGACAAGTGTGTGAAGCGATTAAGCAGGGATGAACGGGGAGGCTGGCCGCCTCCTTGATCACCGGCTGATGTGCACATAAGCGGCGGCATTATGGAACACGAACACGCTTACAATTCCTCCTCCCCAAACCCGCGGGTTCGACCGGCATACATCTCGCTCCAGCCAGCTAACGAACACCTGTAACCCATTGACATACGATTAGGCCTGAGCCGCTATCAGATTCTGACGCTATGATGACCGTGAGCAAAAATATTGCAATTCTACGCTATTGCAAACACAACTCTAAAATGTATTATTTTGAATTATTAAATTTTTTTCTGTTGGTTGTGCTCTAGGTACATTAGTACACGTACAAAGAAAACAATGTATTTTTTGGAAATAAGATAAAAAAAAAAATAAAAAAAACAGTAGCCAAACAGTAAAAATACTTATCAGACAATGAGGAACTACGTCTGCATTTCGTGGTTTTGTCAAGTAATGTCAGAGTGGAAACGAACTGATGTTAGCCATGCTAGCTAGCTAGTTGTCTGCCTCGTTAGCGAGTCTACAGTATTGATTTCACCAATTGTAGACATGCTAACTATTGTAGCTGGTTGCAAACATTCATTTCAAGACTGCGTTATACTAATGTATTAAAGTTCCCTTGAATTTTGTTGAGGAGTGATGGGTGGCATGCTCGTAAATGTGATATTGTCTTGGAAGTAGTGCCCCGTCTAGCAGTTACTCTTTTTTTTTATTTTTTTTATTTTTTATTTTTTTATTTATTTATTTTTTTTTTAACTTTTGCATATCATTCCTCTACAAAGCTGCAGCACCGGAAAAATTCCCAAAAGAGCCAACTTTTCTGACAAGTGGAAAAATCATCGGGCTCGCACTAACAATGGGAGGGGCAGGGGTCGTGTCACTTTCTCTGCACTCAAAAAAACCAAAATAATAATAACACTTTTAAACCATCAATCCATCTAACTTTTTAAAACCACGGTCTACCTTGAAATCGGTACCTGGCCGATGCGTACATACGATGTATTTTTAATTTGCTTAAGGAGCTTCCTGTCAAATTAGCCACACTTTTCCGACGGCGAATACCATCTGTCCCGTGCATCTCACGCCTGTCTGTGTTTAATCCCGGCGTGTCTTCGTAAAGATAGGACAGGGCTAATTTTACTTCCCTCCAATCGTAGCCTGTTCCTCCACCTCCTTTTCTTCATCTTCACCCGCCTCTTTCTCGCTGCCACCATCCCTCCATGGTGGTGTCACTCCCTAATCAAACAGCAGGCCTGCTTTCCGCTCGGTGGCTTTATGGCCGGGAGGGGGCTTTTTTTTTTTTTTTCTTCTCTTTGCCCCGCTATCTCCTTCTTTCACGTTTCTCCCTCTTCCTCCCGAGCGTGGCTAGCGCATTACAGGAAATGTCTTTTTCATGGAAGATTTGCCGCAATTTCCAAAATGGCTGCGTTGCCTAATGGACAACCGACTTGGTTCTAATGAACGATTACATGTGCGAGTGTGCGGCGTGGGAGGAGGACGGCGAGGAGACGGAGGAGAATGAAGAAGAGGAGGCCTGTCAGGGAATGATTGAATATAAAAGCCGGAGGGCTGAAAATGTTTAGTTTCATTGGCGGGGAGGGGGCTAGTCAATTAGCACGCTTGTCAAGCAGTGGGCATTACTCTTCTTTCAATGGGTCTGTTTTGGATTCTCAGCACAAATCACCGCACTCTGCCTGTGTGTGTCGTTGCATGGTTCCATCAGCATGGCGGCATATCCCGGAATCCAGATGAACTCCAAGAAAGGGGCCACAGCTGATTGGCACGGTGCGTGTTGTTTGTGTGTGTGTACAGTGCGCGTGCGCGCTCACATGTATCCGGGCGGGTCGGTGTTAATCCAATCAGATTAGCCGCCTATAAGCGCCGGCGGGCCAGCCGCTTCCAAAGCCGGTTTACGTCCACTCATCCCGCGAGTGCGCCGCATTCCGGCGTCGCCCAACCCAAACGTTCCCCGCATCCGGTCAAGCAGTCAATCCATGCAGGTTTCACCGCAACCAAATTAGGATTGGCTGGTTTCACCACCGTAACCTGCTTTTTGTAGCCGTTTCATGGTGATAAATGTTTTTTTTGTCTGATTAACAGCCTCTAATCCTAGTCTCATGATGGCATGGCATTCCGGAGTAATTCTCGTTTCCCATTATAGAAATTCCCACTAATCGGTCAGGGCCAATGCTAGGGCTAATCAATGGAGGTTTAGCCGGCTAGATGAGCCTAGTCAGATTAAAATCGCGGGGAAAATAATCAGTACGGTGTTGATTTAAGGAATTATGTCATCCAAGACCCCAAAACGGTTTGTAATTGCCTATAGAAGCCACAAGATGGTGATAAAACACTTTTTTATCAAAAACAGGACAAAAACAGTGAATAGGAAAGTTTTTCAGTGAATAACGGAGGATAGTTTCCCATAAAAATCTGTAAATAGGCGAATGCTGACCCGTGAATACCCGCGATTTCGTTGTACAGTGGCACCCCGACTTCCCAGTTTTCAAAGTTACGAGCCGTTACTCAGTTGATAAAATCGCCTCGGTGCCCTACATATCATTCATGACAGACAGGGGCGTAGCATCAGATTCTGGGCCCTCGTACAGCACCTTCGTTGCGACTCAGAGCGGAGAGAGTGAATTGATTTTTCAGGATTTTGAAGCCTCAATTTGTATGCTTATTTATTTTTTTTAAATTTTTTTTAAAATATATTTAACATTTGTCAGGGCTTCATTCACCGTCATATTTATTTTCACATTACAGGGACTTAAATGTAAAATGAGAACTAATAGTCTGAAGAAATTCATCCTTTTCAAACTGGGTCAAAATCTCACGTCCCTAAACAGGGTGCTGATCCAAGGTTTGGAAACCACTGTGCTAAAGCAATACATTAATCCATTAAAAAAAAGCAGTGGATAATTTAATAGAGACCCCTTGGTGGTCGTTGAGGCCAACACCACTCAGCCACTGGCTCTACAAGTGTCATGTTCTCACATTGTAGTCAAAAGAATGGTCGTGACATGAAAGGGTGAGATAAGGCCTCCCGTGTTCCTGCCTGTCTATAGCTTGAGGCGAGCGTTGACAGGCAACACCGCTGCTGCTTCGTCTCCAGGAGTTCAACTCCGGTTCAGCCTAGGGTCACTGCAACGTGCCTACTCGCACTTTCGGGAGCGCGTAAAAGCTCAAGAATGGATGCTGGCGCCGGGGGCCCCTCTTTTTGGCTAAACATTCCAGGTTTTATTTTGACTCTGCAGCCATTTTGCGGCCCACGGCGTGTGAAGTGGGATGACTAAAAATTAATTGCCAGTGCTGGAAAATTTGTGTAGCGAGATTTATTATTAAAATAAGGTAACAAAAAATAATAATTAAATAAAGAAATCTGGTACGTGCTGGCTGTGACCTACATGTGACAACAATCTCCCATAATCTTCATACCTCCCATTTCCCACAACAGCGGTTCTTAAACTTTATACACCTAGTGCTACCCCCCCACACCCCGAAAAAAACAACTTCAATATACTTTAAATAGTGGTTCAATTCTATTGCACGTAAACGTTAATAAAAGGTGTGCCCAAATAAATGTTTAAAACAAACAGCTCTTAAATATTAAAATCAAATGTATTGAACTTAAAAGATAACTCCATCCCAACTGTGCAATGGGCAGATTGAAACAAAATTCCCACGGCTTGAAAAAAGTGTTTAGAGAGCTACATAAATGGTTTTCCTTTGGAGAATAAAGTCACAAAACTGATCGAAAGACGACAAGAAAACAGGTTAGGGAGATGGTGAAGTGTTACTGACAAGTACTGGCTGTGTCCTACATGTGAAAACAACTTTCTGTATTCTACATATGTCTAGGCTTAAGTCCAGAGTCCACGTGACAGTTAAAATAGAAAAGTTTGGACATCTCTTGTACATTGGGAATAGTTCTGTGCAATAGGAACAAATATAAAATATAGGTACGGTGGGTAGGGAAAGTATTCAGACCCCCTTACAATTTTCACTCTTTGTTATATTGCAGGCATTTGCTAAAATCATTTAAGTTATCCCCCCCCCCCCCCCCCCTCATTCATGTACACACAGCACCCCATATTGACAGAGAAAAACAGAATTGTTGTCATTTTTGCAGATTTATTAAAAAAAAGAAAAACTGAAATATCACACAGAAGCACCCTTTTGAGCTTGTACAGCCATGAGTCTTTTTGGGAATGATGCAACAAGTTTTTCACACGTGGATTTGGGGATCCTCTGCCATTCCTCCTTGCAGATCCTCTCCAGTTCGGTCAGGTTGGATGGTGAACATTGGTGGACAGCCATTTTCAGGTCTCTCCAAAGATGCTCAATTGGGTTTAAGTCAGGGCTCTGGCTGAGCCAATCAAGAACAGTCACGGAGTTGTTCTGAAGCCACTCCTTTGTTATTTTAGCTGTGTGCTTAGGGTCATTGTCTCGTTGGAAGGTGAACCTTCGGCCCAGTCTGAGGTCCTGAGCACTCTGGAGAAGGTTTTCGTCCAGGATATCCCTGTACTTAGGTGAATTGAAGACTCTAAATTGCCCATAGGTGTCAATGTGAGTGCGAATGATTGTTTGTTTATATGTGTCCTGCGATTGGCGGGCAAGGAGTTCAGGGTGTACCCTGCCTCCAGCCTGATGATAGCTGGGATAGGCTCCAGCGCTCCCGCGACCCTTGTGAGGGTAAGCGGCTCAGATAATGGATGGATGGATGGCTATCCCTGTACTTGGCCGCATTCATCTTTCCTTCGACTGCAACCAGTCGTCCTGTCCATGCAGCTGAAAAACACCCCCACAGCATGACTCTGCCACCACCATGCTTTACTGTTGGGACTGTATTGGACAGGTGATGAGCAGTGCCTGGTTTTCTCCACACATGCCGCTTAGAATTAAGGCCAAAAAGTTCTATCTTGGTCTCATCAGACCAGAGAATCTTATTTCTCACCATCTTGGAATCCTTCAGGTGTTTTTTAGCAAACTTTCATGTGTCTTGCATTGAGCAAAGGCTTCGTCGGGCCACTCTACCATGAAGCCCCTACTGGTGGAGGGCTGCAGTGATGATAGACTTTCTAGAACTTTCTCCCATCTCCCGACTGCATCTCTGGAGCTCAGCCACAGTGAATTTTATGCACACAAGTTTGTCAGCTGGTTTTGAAGGCCCTGGTTTACCCGGCCATTGTTTCTCTGTCTGAACCCTGGCGGCACCATGTAAAAGGACTACGTAGATAAGAGACAAAGCTGAAATAAGAGATGAAGAAGAAAGTAGAGTCGTGTTGATGCATACAGTATACGAGTAGCTATGTAGATGCTTTTTTAGTGCTGTGTGCTGAGCTGTAAATGAAGTGAATAAAAAGACTGCCTCTTGAGAACAGGTAGCCCAGTGAGCGACGGCCGGCTCGAGCGACCCAATTAAACTGTGACAGCTTTTATTGGCGGATGATTTGGCTCGTGTGTCGGTGAAGAATGCAGCGAGCAGCGAGAACTAATGTGAAGTAAAGGGGGTGAAAGAATTGCGTAGCTTCGTGTTGTTGAACCGCGCTGTCAACGTGCCACCATCCCGCTCCGGTCAACTTGAGCTAAGGTCACCATTGATTTCCCTCCCCCGAGTGATTGCAACGACGGGAGCAAGCCCAAGAATCAGCTCGGCCTTTGGCAGGGTTATCTCCAGTCGACCTCCCAGCCCTTGCCATTGATAAGTCGTTATGGAGCTGCATGGCTTTTTCATTGATTGATAAGCCTTGAATGACACGGACACAGAGCAAAGCCTTACTCTGAGACTGATGCGCCCAACAAAGCCGAAAGACAGAGCGAGAGAGAGAGAGGGTGTCAGAAAAAAAAACGAGAGTGACTTGTAATCATTGCGCAGCATCACTGACTCGCTGTGTCACCCTGTCTCTTTCGCCCGGGCCAGTTGGCCCTCAAACGTCCACCCCCGCCTCGCACGTCCGCGGCTCGTGGAAAAATAACCCATGATTAGCAGACATTTCTATGGCCCGTAATGAGGGGGTGCTTCGCGGCTCCTCCAACAGGATTAGCCTCTATTGATTAGACTAGCCTAGCATTGGCCTCACAAGTGAAAATGGTGGGGGGTGGCATTTCTATAAATGGGTAATGAGTGGTGCTGCGGAATGCTACGCCATGACATGAGAATGGGATTAGGGGCTATTAATCAGACAAGAGGCTCGCACAAGTCATTAGACGGCCCGGCGGCAAAGTCAGTGCATCTGTGGGATGATTCCTGCGTTCTAAATTGGTTTTGGCCGTGTTGTTGTCATCCGCTGTCTTGCTACAAATCGCCCCTGAAAGTCTTTTAATACCCTACCCCGTGATGCCTCGTTCCTTGATGGCACCCCTTGTCCTTTCCAGTCATCCTCTTCAAAGACAGTGCAGAGCAGAGACCCGCATAGTCGTGCAGCTTGCAGGCGCATCACGTATAATATTAATAGTATCCATCCATCCGTGCATTTTCTTTACAGGTGAGATGAAGCCTATCCCAGCAGACTTTGGGGAAAAAGGTGGGATAGACCCTCAGCCAGTCGCCAGCCAATCATAGGGCAATGGACCGTATATATGCACAGCAACGCATTCAGCATGTTTGGTGGCCGGAAGTTAACACGCCACCGTACCCCAAACGTGGAAGCGTTGCGTGGATAGAGTCCATATCCAGATCGCCATGGCATTTAGATAAAGAAGCTTTTGGGTTTACAATCACACCAATGGACAATTTTAAGTTTTCAAAGTGCAAACGTACATGCATGTTTTTGTAATGTGGGAGGAAGCCGGAGTACTCTGAGAAAACCCACAAAAACATAAAATTAAGATTAACAAACAATACTTTAATGGACTACCGTAGGCACTGTTTGCTGGGGAAAAGACTGGTTGGTGATTGGTGATCAACCAGGAAGTGAGTGTACGACAGTGCTAGCCTAGAGCTACACTTAGAGGGATAAAGAGGGTTCGTTGTTGTAGTTGTCGTAGGTTAGGGCCGCCAGCAACCTGTTTTAGTTTCCAAATTAAAAGAAGCAGCCTGTTAGTGCCTCTGTTGGGAAGCTACAATATTTAGTAGCTAGATACATAAGTTGTAGAATCTAAAATCAGAGCAGGACCAGATATATTTTTCTTGACAACAGCCTGAAAAACCAAGGCAGGACTGTGCTGCCCAGAGTTTCCAGGAACGATCCGCCTTTTCCAATGCTGTCTTTTCTTGAACTGGTTGGTGTTGAAGTCCATGCACGATGCGATCCGGGACCTTGTCGACGTCTTGGTCCGAGGTCCTCTCGTTATTCGCCAAAAAATTCAACACATCGTTTACCGCTTGCGGGCGTTTGTGAATAAAAGTGTCTATTCATGAAGCAGAAGCTGTCTTTCCTCGATGGCCAGAGAAGGCATGTGAACTAAAAGGGAGAAGGCTGACAAGCGTGTTAATTGAATTGTGGGAAAAATGCAAATCCCATATTGCCTCTTTGAGATAGTGGGAGGAGTTTTAACTGATAGGGGATGCTATCTTTTAGCAAATGAATGATTGTGTTGTTTCAGTATCCCTCCATGCCTCACCCAATTTTTTCTTTTCTTTTACTCTTTCCACGCCGTTTTCTGCCCATCACGCTGTCGCCAGATGCAAGAGTTTTTTTTCCCACAGTAAAAGCTTTGGTTGCGATGCCATTCATAGAAAGACAACGATGGGGGGGGGGTAGATTTTCATTCTGCTGCACTTGTCTGTGTCGCTTCAGGGCAGAGCCTGTGCAGATCACCACAGCTTAGCCTCTCAAGCTTGCCTTTTTTATGTTGTGCATTCAGGCAGTGGTCACATGCACTATGGTGTCTGTCATGTCCTTCACAAATCATTACGATGTTTTGAGGCATGCGTTTTAGGTAAACCACAGGGCTAAAAGTGGCCGCTGCAGCCGCGTTACTTGTGCAAAATCCTTGTCCAAAGTTTTGATTCAGAAAAATGACTAACTGAAGAGTATATCTGTCTTCTGTAGTCCCTGTTTGTTTTTTGTTGCGCCACATTTGGTAACCACGGAATGGTGTATAAGTCTGGCCTATTGTCCTTGTTCATAGTAACATTTTAAAAATATACCTACCAAAATAGTGCGTTGGTTTCAATTGACCCTTATTGAATTTACGGCCATCTAATTTCAGTGTGGCATGCTTTGCTACTTATTAAGATAGCTAGCAGATGATTGCAAGTTCTGTAAACGTCGGTCCCCAACCTTTTTTGTGCGAAGGACTGTAGTATAAACAAATAAAAACAAATGATTAAAAATGAGGGTTAAGAGCAAGTCAGTAGCAGATTACTGAACTGAACTGACATTTTGAGTATAGCTATGTCCTGTTTTTATAGATATTTACAGTTTTACTTTATGATCCTGTCAAACAAAATGTTAATCCAGCAATCTTTTTTTTTATCCGTCTAAAAATAAATATGTTGACATGGGATTTTGTTGTTTATTTTTACGATGTCAGAAAGCAACAATGCTCAGGGATATGTCGTCGTCTATGGATTTGGCTTCCTTATGATTGACATCTACATTACCAAATGTTAACTGTTACATTGTTTCCACAGTGTATCAAATCGCAACACTCCCAGCCTGAAACGAATCCTATCGAACCGTTCCACTCTTAAAGACAGTTTTTTTATTATTATTATTTTTTTTTTATTTTTTTAATCGCACCCCGTGTAGCTAGAATACTGTATGTATTAAATCAACCTCATGCCAGAGATTTCCAATCCTAGTGTGAAAGTATCTTGAGCGTATTAGGCCAGGCCAGTCCACAGTAACGAACATGGGACTTTCACCCCGTTGAATGAGGGTCATTGTTAACGCTAATCCAGTTATGGTATTCTTAGTGTCTTCACCTCTTTGTCCCTCTCTGATCTGTCTCCTCACCCGACACGGATCCTCGAGATCGTAAATATATATTTTTTTAACCTCACCTCTGCTAACCCATTCTTTCCTTCTCTCCCATCGTGTCTTTCTTTTCTTTTCTTTTTTTAACCGCTGTCAAAAACCGCCTCATCCGTCGACCGCCTTCGCCACCGCTGTCATTTTGGGTTCCCAGCGTGTGTCTGCTTCCTCCAGAGAGAGGAAGTGATGTGCCAGGAAGTGCTTTTATCCGGCGGTGATCTGATCCGATGTGAGATTGAAGTCTTCGCCTGCTTGCCCACGGGGAAGCACATGACGAAGAGGCGTCCACCTCACAACCCCACACCCTTCATTTTTCTTTTAAATATCCAACAGACAGAACAAGTATGGCAGCCTTCTGGTGACGGCTACATTACTAAAGCAGTACTAATTACCTGCTACAAAATGATGATATGTTATCGTTTTCTTTAGCGGTAATTGATCAATACACAGGTGTCAAATATCAATATTATAGTAGCAACGTGACAAGATCTGTCAAAATATGGAGTCTGGTTGGAACAGCCACTTTAACCAGAGTACAACGCACCAATAATTCTGAATATCGAAAGATTGGGAAATTGTTTTATTTTCCTTTTTACAGGAAGGTTTTTGTGCGATATCACCTATAGAAAGTAGAAAATCTTGTCAAAAACGCCTCCAAATTAGTGTAAAACAGTAACTCTTCCTTTTTTTTTTCTCATCATATCTCCTCGGCCCTTTCCTTTCATCTGCTACTTGCAGAACTCCTTCTCTGATTTTCAATGTATAAACGTACATGCATGGTTTTCTAACGTGGGAGGAAGTCGGAGTACTTGGAGAAAACCCGCACAAGTGCAGAGAACATGCAAACTCCACACGGGAAGGCAGAGATTCAAGGAACTCAGCAGTCTGAGGTCGATGTGCAAACCACACCTATCATACTGCTGCAAGGCAATAGTATTAGTAAAAAGAAAACAAAATTTGGAGTTATAAACAATGCCGTAATGGACTGCCATAGGCACTGCACTGTATGCTGGGTGAAACAGTGACTGGTGATTGGTGGTGAAGTGAGGAATTGAGTGATGAAGAGGGTTTATTGTTGTATTTGTCGTCAGTTATTGCCGCCAGCAACCTGTGGTGATTTCCAAATAAAAAGCAGGCTGCTGTCAGTGCCTCTGTCGGGAAGCTACAATATTTAGAGGCTAAGTACATAAGTTATAGATACTAGAATCGGAGCAGGACCAGACATATTTGTCTTGACAACAACTTTATTAAATCCAGGTTTTGGGTCAGTTCGAAGGTCGTCGTCGTGCTGGTCAAGTTGGGTAGCTGTACTAATGGGTGAAATAGCCGGGTATTCAAATATGGAAAAAAGAAGGAAGGACTCTCTTGCCCAGAGTTTCCAGGAATGATGCTCCTTTTCCCATGCCATCTTTTTTTGGACTGGTAGGTGTAGAAGTCCATGCACGATGTTATCCGTGAGATTGTCAGCAACTCCTCCGAAGTAGTGTAAAACAGTGGAACTTATTTTTTTTCTCAACATATCTCCTCGACCCTTTGTGAATCTCAGTATTGTCCTCATTTACTTGTCAACACCCCTTCTCTAAACGACTAGAATTGTTTTTTTTTAATATGCATACGGTTTTCTTGAACAATGAATTAACACAAAATGTTAATTACCTTGTTTGTGTTGTCAGACTTGCACAAATGAAATTTTATTTCTTACGACCTGCGTAAGTCCACTTAAACTTTAGCTTTTAAAAACAAATGTGATGACTGTGACAATAATAGATTTTAGATTTGTGTTTCTAAATTTAATCTAATTACTGTCATTTGTGTGCTGTTTCAAACTCTTAGCTGCAAAACAGTTTTTTCCTGGCCCAGAAATCGGTATTTGGAAAGTTCGGCCGGGTATAACATTTTTTTTACTGTATTCTTCGCAACTGGTTTTATTCAATGCATTTCCCTTCTTCAATTACATTTATATTGTGATAAATCACAGATGATTTTCTTCCACTAGGTCAATCATCGCTCAGTCGATGTAAAGCGATATTATCGGTATGTTTCATTGTTGCAATAGGGTATCACGAGTTACTCGGCCATTCCACATCCTAAACTAGAAGTTTACATGGCAGACTTGATTTGTATGTGTCCCGACAGTTTTGTATTATCGACCAAAGCATCTGCGAGCGAAAACAAACCTCCACCCGCTCCCGTTTTCTGAGGCACAAAGCGCCCTTCTACATGACTAAACTCTTGATAAATCACAGGTCAAGTCTAAGGAATCGATAAAGGTTATATGAATCTTTCACAATTTGCCTTGGGTTGCCCTAACAAGCACATAGATTGTCTATTTAGGATTTTAATAGGAAAGGAAACCCCCATCCCTCTGAGAATAGACTATTTTCCCAAGCCAGTGTAGGATCTATCATCGGAGAGGCTTCTGTGTATTCTGGTCCAAACGCGATGATGCTAATTCCTATGCATCCACCGCTCATACGATTCATTCCAGAGCCGTGTATCTATCTATCTATCTATCTGTCTATCTATCCATCTATCCATCCATCCATCCATCCATCCATCCATCCATCCATCCATCCCTCCCTCTATACTGCTTATCCTCACTGGGGTGAGCTGGAGCTTATCCCAGCTGGCTTTGGGCAAGAGGTGGAGTTCAACCTGAACTGTTTGCCACCCAAAAGCAAGGCACATATAGGCAAACAACCACTCACACTGACTTTCACACTTACAATTTAGAGTAGTGATTCTCAAAGTGTGGTATGTGTACCACTAGTGCTACGCGGGCTCCCTTTAGTTGTACGCGATAGTGTCCCTGAATTAAACGTTCAAACTGTTTAAATGATACAGTGTCTTAAACTTTTTAATCCAGTACAGGAGGACATTTGTGAAGTAGAGTTCAGTTGTATTTAACTTGTAAGTACACTAAATTTGCATTTCATCTTTAAGAACTGTTTGTTTTTACACTATTTAGGTGTGTAATGTTAAAACTGTGCATAATATTAAAGTGGATTACAATTATTTTAAATACTGTATACTGTACTTTTTAATAACTAAATCTGAATGAATGCTTTTTTCCTGGTATGAAAACTATTGGAGTGTTTGCCCATATTGTCCTGGCTATGGAAATGTCCCGCCTGGTCATGTTTAGCTTCCTGGGGGTGACGGTGGGCTAATTCACTATATAGCAAGTATGATCATGTCCGTGCATAATCTACCGTCTCCATTTATGGAATGTGTGTTAATAATCCTAATAATCTACTAACAGCTAACTATGCGGTGTATTTAGATCCTTATTATTTGTATTTCTTTTTTTTTTTTTTGCTTTGTAGATTCCTTCGTCAATTTTAAAACCGAAAGAACCATCCCTCTGAATCCCGTCAATACAACTGCCACGCTACATATTTATATAACGTATCTATGTATTTCCATCCATGTCACTGGTGTCATTCTCTGACAGATAGCTTCCAAATAGCAGTTTTTAGCCAACACAACTTTCCAGACAATGGCCTCTAGGCAAATGCTTTTAAATCAATCTGGAAAGAGTGAATGCACATGCCAAACTGTTATTAGATGTGGCGGAGTCGCTTTGAGGCAATGTGCAAAAAATTATCAAGTGTGATTATTGTGACACATAGCTGAGTCATTTGCTATAAAATAGAAGTGTAGACGAGGACCCTAACTAGTTCATTTTGAAATTCTGCTCTTTGACTTGTGTAGTAAATCAATTGTGTGGTCATCTATGGATAATCGTATCATGTGCAAAGTATTAGGTGATGGGATATGTCACAGGGTTGTGTATTCCTGTGGGATCTCTTCCTTAATTTAACTTGGACATTTTTTTTGGGGGGGGGGGGACTATTTTAGACATTGTAGTATGTAATGTAATCTGAGATCAATTTTGCACCAACACTTTTAGGGCTTACATCAAAGTCTTGTTCTGGACTCAGTCAAGACCAAACCTTTGAGGGCTTGAGACTGAGTCCAGACCAAGACTTTAATGACATTGAAGGGTTGAGACTGAGTCGAGCAGGTTAAGCCTCATAAGGCCTCTACATTTAGTAAAGGTTATTCCAGGTCAGCAGCGTGATCCTGGAACAAATTAGTTCCCTTTCCTGCGGGGTAAAAATTAGTTTGTGTTTAAACCCTTCTTTTTTGTGCAAGTAGACCTTTTTATATAGTTCTCTGCTTCAGCTAACGTATGAAGAACAATAAAACCAACAATAATACTGAAAGGCAGAAGAAATTAAGATGCGGTGGCTTGGTTGTGGAATGTGTTTTGAAAATGCACCCCAGAAGCATTGTATTGATTTGGTGCTCACAACAAAGAACTGTGGGGGGTATCTGAAACCCCTCAAAAGCCAAAAAGCTCCAGGCGGTTCCTACAGACCATCAAGGGTTCGTTCCAGAAAGTCAGGCAAGCAGGACTTGGGCTGCTCCCCTCCCTCCCCCATCTCACGTTCGTGATTCTGGCCTTTTTGCATGTTGAGCGCCACGATGCAAATACTCTGAGGCACTCATGCAAAATTGCACTTTCCTCCCACACACACTCTTTGCAGTGCCTCGCTGACTTTATGGATGTTCACTGTTTGACATTTTCTCTTGTTGAATATATACAGCCCCCGCCCCACCCTTCTGCCGTTATTCGCATCCTCCCCTTCCGTCCTTTCGCTCTCTGTTTCTGCCGTCTTTTGTGCGGCATCCCTTAACGCTTGACCGGCCGTGCCTGGAGTCTTGACTTCAAAGAGCCACTTTATTCATCAGTCACTCATCGGAGAAAGAGCAGGCCGCTAAAAGAGAGGGAGGGGATGGAGATTGAGTGTATTAAAAAAAACGAGGTGGGGGATAAGTGTATGAAAATGGGGCACGAGAGTGCGAAAGAGAATCTGCATTTGACCGCTGGGGACCTGTGCAGTCAAAAGAGCCAAAAAAGGCTAAGTTGGGACCAAGACTTTAAGGGGTTACGACCATGTTGCGACCAAGACTGTGACGGGACCCAGACTTTGGGGGGTGAAGACCAAGACTTTGAAAGCTTGAGAACGTGAAAACCCAAGGCGTGGAGGGCTTTGATCCGTGTTGAGACTCATAATTGAGAGGGTGAGACCAAGTCCAGACCAAGACTTTGAGAAGGTGAGTCCGAGTTGAGACCAAGGCTTAAGACAGTATATTGGACTTTAAGGTTTAAGGAAGGACTTCAGACCAAGTATAGACAAAGACTTCGTGGGGTTGAGACCAAGATTTTGAAAGATTCAGACCAAGACCGAGGGGTTGAGACTGAGACTATGAGGCCCGACGACAGCCGAAACCTCCAAATATCCCACTTTCTTTTTCTTTTCACCCACATCCCCTTTCAGCTTGTGTTCCCTATTATTGGGCAGACAATCTAACGCTCGGTGAATTCTGCTTTACAATGATAGAGCCCTCATCGAAGCATCCAAACGCCACGTCGCTATGAATGCTTGGCCACCACGAGACACCTTGATATCGCCAAGGACCAATCAGAGCAAAGCTGTTTTCCCTATTTAAATTTCAATAACAGCGATCCAATCAGAGCAAAGCTTATTTCCATATCTAATATGAATGACAAATCCGGCCGTGTCAAATGCCGGGCGCAAAAGACCAACTAGAATACGAATGGCGAATCGTAGGCATTTTCAACTCAAATAATCTTGGAAACTCGATAGGACATCAAAGGTGACGAAAATGAAAAACGGTTGGCATGGGAAATTTGAGGGGTTGAGACAGAGTCGAGAAATGTATGAATAGTCAACGAAAGAAAAAGGATCTTCTCCTTGACTACAGGGAAACTCTGCAGGAAGGGGGGGAAAAAAATAAAATAAATGTTTTCAAAGGTTTTGACCTTAGTGGTGTTTGCTGATAACGTGATCCCTCCTCCTTTTCTGACTATCCTCTTTCCATCTCATCTTCCCATTCTCTCTCACAACAAAGCCTTGCAGTAATCTGCGCCTGCCTGTTTTTGGCACGGCCTTCTAAAATCTCACCTTTTGTGTTCACTGACATTCTCACTCCCCTTTTTTTTTTTTTTTTTTTTTTTTTTATCCCCTTGCCACATATCGCTGCTTTTCTCAGATGGCTTGCTAGTTTTCAGGTCATTGGGAATCGCTGTTGTGTCCCCTCTCAGCTGGAGTCCTACTCGTACTCAGAAAACAGAAATGTCACCTTCGCGCTGTGCGTGAAATGCGGTCAGTCAGCTAGCGAAAGATGCCTTGTTTATACCTGCGCCTGATTTTCCGGAGGGAAATGTTCTTTATTGCTCTGTGGAAGTCCGCATCAATGTACGAATACAGATTCTTATATTTGGGAGCAAACATCGAATTCATTTCTCTCTTCATTTTTTTCTTTTCATTTTTTTTTTCATTTCTCTTTTGGTTTGCTTCCCACAGAGACCAGGTGTTTTAAGATCAGTTGAATTTGCACCAAATTTTGTGTACAAGACATTACGAGGTCAATGTTCCATAATATGCGCCCTTTAAAGAAAGAAACGGCTGAACCCTTACACCTTGTGCTCACTTCGAGCCGCCTACTTTGGCCATGCGCCAGCAGCCACGAGAACCATCGACATGGCGCAGCTGTGCATGAATCACAGGTCTTAATTGAGCTGTAGAGGTGTGGAGTAGTTAATGAAACACCTTGTTCTTTTTTTTATTCAATTGCCAGTGACAACCCATCTGTACGTTTGCTCATCTTTGCGGTCGCGCATGCAAACACTGTAATGAGACTTTGACGGTTTGAGCCTGATTCGTGACCAGGACTTTGAGAGCTTGAGACCAAGACTACAACAAGTTGTGATCCAGTTGAGACCAATACTTTGAGGGGTTGAGACGAAAACAAGACTTTGACGGGTCAAGTCCGAGTTGAGAGCAAGACTTTGAGAGGACCAAACCAACTCAAGACCAAGACTTTGAGGGGTCAAGGCTAGGGGTTGAACGACTTGACATTTTTTGTTGTTGACAGTAAGGGAGACCAGTCGAGTGGACTTTGACTAATCGATGATGTCATTATTTTCTTTTTCAGTCTCAACGCTATGTGCGTGCTAATTAAAAACAAAACAAAACAAAACAAAAAAAAGCCCCTGTGCTCAATTGCTCACTCACTCACGCTCCCTTTCCTCCCTGCACAGACCACTCTCCTTAGACTTGTATTTGAATGTAATTTCTTTAAATGCATCAAATTTGCTAACCTGTCACTCTTTCAACTTTTTGACGATACCGTTCAGCTATTTTTTTTTTTTTTCACTTTGTAGATTAGTTCTCTTTGTTTTATTTATTTCTATTGTGCCCGGTGGTGGATATCAAGAATAACTAGCAAGTGGAGCAGTTGAGTTATTTTTTTATTTCTATTGTGCAAGTAAGCGAGTGGCGTGGATGTATTTTGGGCGTGTGCCTTAGCCTGTGCTTGCGGTAGACCTTTTTTGACTTTTTGGATTGTTTGTAGTTCTGTTGATTTCCTTTGTGCAAGTCCTTTTGCATATATATATGTATATATAAATAACACACACAAGAGGGGGCATTATTGTGCCTGTTTAAAACTTGCACATATTCACTCTATTATCATCATAACCTGGTTTACAGTCATACATCACACGTTCATTTGCTTTGCAGCTGTCCTCTTTTTCCCTGTTCTGCCATTAATTTATGCTTTCAGCAATTCCAGGCTTTTTTTGCCGTTTCAAGGCACAGACTTCTTTCCCACAGACTTCTGAGGGGAGGACTTGTGTTGCTGGAGAGGCAGGCTTTGGCATGCAGACAACGGGCTTTTTAGATCACACAACAGGCAAGAAGTCAAAATGCGTCAAATATTTAGAATACGCTTTTATGAGCGCAGGCTCCACGAAGTTCCAGAAAAAGGGCCACCCCGCACGGCGTTTGCTAAAAATTAACATTTTTGTTTTTTGTTCTGGGGGAATCGGGCGCTCGGCGCCCTCGCAGTGTGCCGCTTTCTCGTTAAATTTGCCTTTTAAAGGCAGAGAAAGCCACAGAGACAAACGGAATGTCATAAATAATGGCCTGCTGAGCTATTAATTGTATAAGCTCGACCTGTTTTTGCTTAATCAGAACAAAACATGAATGCCGCGTCTGTGTATACGTTGTATTTGTCAAATTCTATGTCAATGTGAGAAATTTTGTCTCGTTTGTTTAACTGGGTTAAGCTAAAAAAAAAAACTACGTAGCCGATTTCCATAATATTACTTACAAAGGGGGGGAACATGAGCTGAGGAAGAAATTACCTATTGAAGAAGATCTGGGTAAAATTAGGATAGAGGAATTATTTTGATTCAGCAATCTTTCAGTCACAATGGAACTACTCCCGCCAAAGTAACTCCCTCTTTTTAAGTACGTGTAATTTATTTCTGAACTATAATTCTTGCAAGAAATGAACATGAGAAGAAAGAGTTTTATCTAAAATTCGATATGGGCGCCAGCATTAGCCACCAGTTTCTCAAGCCGCCTGGGAACCGCATTAACGGATTTCACAAGGAACTCTTGTGGGATGGAAGACATAACTTCTTGTATTTGCCCTTCAAGTTCTTCCAAAGTCGCTGGTTTGGTAAAATAGACTTGCTCCTTTAATCATGGAACATACACAAACAAATTGAGAAAAATATTACAACATGAATAAATTCTAAGTATTTCAAAATAGGTAGTTACTTTTCATTCACCCTGTACAAATAGTAGAGTCCCTCTACTAATTGTACAGGGTGAAAATGAAACGTTTGATACCACTTTAAAATACAGTACATTGTGCATTGTCAGTTTTCCTATGCCGTAGATGATTTGGTTTTAAATTAAGTTTTGTCCAAATTTTACCCAGTTTTTGTACCAAAAAAAAAAGCGATCTTTCGCGAGCCACCTGACCACATCTCGCACAAAGAGGGCCATGCAGCTGCGTATGAGCAGGACTCCAGCTGAGAGGGGACACAATAGCGATTCCCAATGACCTGAAAACTAGCGAGTCACCTGAGAAAAGTGGCCAAAATGTTAATACATTGAACCTGACTGAGATTTAAAAAAAAAAAAAAAAAAAAAAAAAAAAAAAAAAAAGAGAATACACTGTTGTGACGACGCTGGTGTGTGTTACCATCTGCAACTCACAAAAATACCAATTGCTACTTTCCTCTTAGGCATTTTTGTTGCTTTTTTGGTTCACAGATGCATAGAAAATGATTGCTCGTGACACAAAGCAAGAACATCTACCGATGGACGGCTCGTAACAAAACAAAAACCTCTAAAGCTAAAATCGGTTCAAACGAAATTGGGTCACTCGTAAGGTCAAGGTAACACGTACAGTCAGTAAATGTAAAGGAATTGGCCTAAATGTTGCAATACTTGGTTGTTTAGTAAATACTTTGAAGTGAGCCGCATCTTTTTCCAGGCTAACCTGCCGGCTGCTGCGTTACCTTAATAGAACCCTCGCATTTTAATGCATCGATGCATATGCATGGCGTTACACGCGTCTGTTGTCAGCCTGTCTTTTGATAAATTTAACGTTGATGGGGGAGAATAAAAGACCCCCCACCCCCACCCCACCCTCGCCGCCGCTTGCTCACCTTCCACCGCACACGCATGCGAACATGGAGGAAATATGCTTCCTGACAGCTTTGGACTGCTGAGGGCGTCTCGCGGGAACGCCGACCCCACGGAATTTGAGATGCCATTTCTCATCTTTTTCCTTCCCTCTCTTCGTCTCACCATGTCTTACCTTTGCCCCCACCCCCCTCCACACACACACACATTCCCTCCCTTCCCACTGTTGTCATCTCCTTCGCATCTTCTCCCGTCCGTCTGATGGAAGGCGACAGATGCCAGCAGGCTTCTATCAGGCATGGCACACACCCGCTCGCTTGTCTTTCGCGCCTCCCCTCCGTTTGTTGCCTCTCGGTGCAATTTCATTCGTCCCTCCTCCCCACCGGTTTTACTTGAGTCGACATCTGAAAAGCAGCTGACTCCCACCTGGAGGAAGATTTGCCTATTAAAATGAAACCAGCATTACGTTCTCCAACAAAACATTCTCAAAATAATAAATACAACATAAACAAGAAACAGCTTCAATCGTTTATTTTTAGCGCTGATATTTACGTTGGTGCGATTGGTATCAAGCTAAACAAGTGACATACACTAGCCAGAGGTTGAGCTGCACTGTGCTTGATTACCGAGAGGCAGAGTTACACTTCCTGTCCTTGACCTAATATGTTTGGGTGCCGGTAAGCCTCGGTACCATTATTAAAAAAATAAAAAATAAAATAAAATAAATTCAAAAATCTGTATACAAATACTGAGTACTGTACTGTTACACCCCGGTTAATTACCACAAGGTTTTGCAGATATGTCGCATTTGGAAGAAGAAAATCTGTTACAATCTGCTTCCATTAAAGGGAATTTTTCAAGTAAAACAACAACACACTTTATTATGTTAAAAACTGTCTGTATAAACCTGACGATAGTACATCAAGCGTGACCGACGAGGTTTCAATCATTTTCGTCGTATACTCATAGCTGGTCACTGGCACACGCTGCATTCTTGGAACTGTTGACCCGTTACCTTGGGATTCAGGAGCTTTGTTGAAACTGTGCTGAAAGATCGACAATCGAAATAGAAAAAACAACAACTGGGCAATACTGTAAGACTAGCAAAAAAGCTCTCAGGCAGCTGAGTATTCACAAGCAGCGCAAAATTAACAATTCTGCATGGCAGGTGCGTCGATCACATCTTTTTGAATTGTAAATGATTGTACATTCCCAAAAATGGGGGTGGGGGTGGGGGGGTCATTGATGTAATGCTACATTCAAAGTTTTAAAACTGCCAACTCTCCTTTACGTCAGTGCCTACCGATGCCGGCAGGCTTCTGTCAGGCGCTGGCACACATCCGCTCGCTTCTCTTTCGCACCTCCCATCCGTATGTCACCCCCCCCCCCCCCCCCCCCCCCCGGCCTCAGTTTTACTTGGATCGCCATCTGAAAATCGGGTGCCTCCCACCTGGCGGAAGATTTGGAAAGAGACGAAAGGGGCGTTTGGGAATCATTCCTCTGTGCTGTTTTTCTCTCCTACCTGTCCATCTGCTGGGCTCATCCAAGGGAGGCAGGGAGCACTTGCTGTGTGTTTCTCTTTTCCCCCAGAGCTCTCATCCATTTATAATGACATGTCAAGCCATCCTCACCGCCAACAACAACACCACCCTCTCAACACTTTTATTTATTTTATTTTTACACAGTCATGGATTTTGGCACGTTGTCCCAGCATGTCATGTTTACCTCACCTGCCAGTTTATACACCTGTCTGTTTGCTGCCCTCCCCGTTGTACCTTTTGTTTACTAAATAGGTCGTCTTTTTTGTCCTGGCCTGCCGTGCGTTGCTTTGCCAGTCTGCAAGGAACTGACCAATGCCTGTTGTCGCCAAGGTTCTGGCTATTTGCACACGGATTACACCGATCTACAGGAAATTATTCTTAAACCACCCTTGTTTTCTTCTATTTCTTGTTAATTCTAATGCCCGGTACCACTAAAGGTATATTACCTGAAGAATACAATGAAAAGATAACACGGAATGCCTCAAAGCAGTGTTTTTAGCAGTTTAATGCCATAGCTATTCCTTTAAGAACCTGATTTTGGTTATTATCAAGAAAACCATGGGAAATGGCTTTTAAATAAAACTCCTCTGAGCTATTTTTGTTGTCATCATTATATTTGTCCAAACAAATGTACCCTTTAGTTGTACAAGGCATTAAAATGAACAAGAAACTGAAGAAACAAGGGGGGTCTAATATTTGTTTTTCCATGACTGTATTTCTTTTTTATTTTTAAAAAGTTTCACTGCAAGTTTCCCAAATACACACATTGCCACGAGTGCGTGAACACGTAATTTAGCACCCGTTATTGGGGATCTTAGTAAATCAGACCCTCACTGGGGGTGGAGGCGAACAACTTCTCGTCGTTTATTCCTCTCATACAGTTTGTATGAGCATTCCAGTCTTGGATTTGCACTTAAAAAGCAAACCTTTTTTTACGTTTGACGTTTTGCCCGCCCCCTCATCAACGTGCCTCGTTATTTACCCTCCATGTTATCTTTCTTTCCTCTTTTTCATGGTCGCCCACCACCGCCGCCTTTCTCTTGAACCTCTTCCGCAACAGGTAAGACCTTTTTTTTTTTGTCTTGCTTGTTTATCTTTGTGCTTTTTCACACACTTTCTCTAGGCGCTACGCATACACACACGCACACTTTGATGATTTCACATGCACTCACAGTCTGAGATCTCACGCACAGTCAAAATGCAAGTGTTGATTTGCGAAGCTAGTTAAACGTTAGCTCGACTTTTTGACGGGCCGAAGGTCTGCGTGTCGTTATTTGTTCTCCCCAGCAGAGTGTTTGTGTGTGTTTGCTCTCCCCCTGTTGGGACGTCTGTGTTATTCCAGGCGGGATTTGGCTTTGTCCTTCTTTCCTTCCTTCCTTTCATTCTTGCTGCTTGTGGGCCCTGTTTGTAATCTTGTGAATTAATTTTTTTATTATTTTTTCTGCTGGCAGCTTCTATCCTTCTGTCACTTGGCTCTTCCTTGCAGCTTTGCTAACCAACACCTGTTTGGACATGTGTAAATGTCTGTAAGTTGGTGGTGCCTTGAGATATGAGTTTGATTTGTTCCATGAACACTCTGGTAACTCATAACTATTGCATACCAAATCATATTTTTCCATTGAAATTAATGGAATGCATTTAAAAAAAATGTTTTTTAAAAAAGACAAACATTTTTGTATTTTTTGTTTTAATGAGGGAAAATAGCACTCTATAATATTGTACTATTACAGTACTATTAACTTACTATTGTAACGTACAGTATTGATATAATTAAATAGAATGTACCGAATTAAACTGTTTTTGTCACACTTTTTGCTTCAATTCAATGGAGATTATGCTGCTCGTCTCGTTTTAGTCTTTCAGTAATTTGCATATCGTTAACCCAATAGCATACATGTTAAATACCAATGCGCTTGCTAAAGATGTTGATTTTTTTTTTTTTTAATAAATTATTTGGGGTATTTTACATTTTTTTTTTTTTTTTCTTTAAATATGATTTTGTTTTTCTTTGTCTGTGTCGATTGCCAGTCATCCAGGTCATGGTAATCCGCAAAGGTTGAATCGAGGCAACTGGACTCTTCGTTTGTTCAATTTATTATTATTTTTTTTCTTGTTTTCCAAAAACTTTCAAAAATAACTGTTAGGTCAATGGTATTTAAAAAAAAAAAAAAAAAAAACACGAGCAATAATCTTAATGCCAGAATTCATGTATTGGCCTCTCTTGAAGGTGTATAAATTAGGATTGTTCTCCTATGGCGAAAGTTTGCGCATTCCTACTTTCTTTTTGTGCCTCCCTAAGCCCCCAATTGTACATGCTTATTATGTCAAGGAGAATTTGGGCCTAGTTTTGCATCAAGTGCCTGAGATAAATGGGAGATCAGATTTGGACACTATTGCTCCTGGAAATGTTAGAAATCCATATTTTTGAGTTAGCATTGATTCTGATTGATGCATCGTTTCTCCTTGTGCCATTTATCATTTGTTTTTAATCTCATCTCTTGCTTCTTGCACTTTTCCCTTTCACAATCTGTGCAAAGTATGTCCTTGCAGAGACCGGCATCCTGCTTCCTCCCACACAACTTTGTGTGTGTGTGTCTGTATACAGTCATCTGTCTGGATGTGTTTTTGTGTTTGTCTTTGTTCTCTGACGCATGGGAAGGGGTCCCACTGATGTTGTCGTCAAAGTCTGTTTCTTCCTTCTAAGGAGCAAACAATCTTAGACAAAACAGCGCAGCTTCAAGCACAACTTCGTTCTGAGTTTCGATGTTTTCCGCTTTAAAACAATATCACGGCCAACCGGGAAAACCGTGGTGCATTGAACGCATGGGTCGGAAGAGACGCTACCGCACAAATGGAGGACAAAGAGGGTAGCTCCTGTATCTAGTTGTCCAGGGAGAGACATTTTTATTCGTGTAGAGACTGAGGGCAAGGAGCTAATGGAGCATTGCAGCAAAGTGGAGATTCAGGAGTACGTGGGGCCCATATTTAATATTCCATCTTAAATAAACATGTATATTTATAGGATGCCGTTTGATGAGCATACCTGCTAATAGATGGATGCATTTGATATAGCTCTTCTTTTCTTTTGTCAGTCAACTCTACCCATAATGCTAGGTAACGTGTGGTCTCCTTTTTTTTGGTTCATGTATGAACAAATAGGTGCTGAGCAACAGGTCTTAAAAAGTTCCAGTTTGAATAAACGACAATTTCTTGGGGACTCCGAGCACTCATGTGGACGTAGTTTTCTGCCACAAGTGGTCAAGGACAGACACAAGCGGCGGTGCACTTTGAATTGCTTTATTGAACAAAGGGTAACCAAATAAACACACCGGTAGATGACACACTATATGATTGGCTAACCTCAGTTAACAAGAGCCAAGTACACTCTCATTCGCTGACTCAACAGGTCAGGCGCTGCCTCTTAAAGCCACAGACATTTAAATTTGCAGATACTACACCGAACGTGAGCATGGTGACCCTAAGTGGACAAAAAATAATACCTGCATCTCACATGCATATTTTGTATCGGTATTAAGCGTAAAGCTTTAAAATGTATCCTGTAAATAATAAAATAAATGTATTGTTGCTACTTCACAGATTTTTGTCTGTCATGGGGGGTTCTGGAAGGTTAACCCTCTTGATAAACTAGGTACTACTCTATAGGCGTTTTTACAAAATTTTAGGGGGAGGCGTTATTAAAGTACTATTTGGGGTAGGTTTCGTTCCCTATCGCCCAGGAGCGGCTGTATCGGTGTTTAGTCGTTGCCAGTAATCACATCGTTAGCTACTCTCCCCTTTGCTAGCTACTCTCCTGTATCTCTAGTAATTGCTGGCCAGGTCGACGCTACCTATTGGAAAGGGGCTAAACATGCGCACTGCCTGCATGTCACTAATGGGAACTGCGGACACTTGCGGCCGCCCTTTGCCAAATATCCGAAGGTCGTTTTTTTTTTTTTTTATGACCACCGCCAGCACCATCCTTTGATCATTTTTGTCTTCACTCCCGTTCCTTTTTCCCCCGTGCCTCCTGTACACCGGCCGCCGGGAAGGAGAAGAAAAGATGACCCAGATTGGAGGAACAAATGAAGGTGGGGAGAGAAAGAGAAGAGAGCTGACAGGTCGATAGATTTACGGGCTGACACCTGTTTGGCGCCGGCGCTCCATCAAAACATTCTTTCCTCCGCCGCCTCAATTTGTCTTTTCCTCTCGCTCTCTCGAAACAAAAGGACAAGGGAGCGGGAGGGGACAGATGGAACGCGCCATGCAGGGTGCCGGGGAGGGAGGGCTGGCCCGTCTTTGCATCACTTTGATTGCATGTGCACGCCTTTTTTCAAGAGGGGCTCTCAAACCGCATTATGAACTCATCTGGGTTTTGCATGAGTCGTCTCCCCCATGTTTTCAGTCAAAGCGCTTTTAATACACACCCACACCCAGACGTACACACAAAGCGGCGCTGTGCGCCCTGACAGCTCCCCAGGCTCCGATCCTGGAAAGGCGAGACACAAGTGTGCAGTGGAGCATGCTGGGAGAGAAGAAGAGGACCCGGACGTTCATCTCGGAGCCCCCCCAGCTCGGTTAATACTTAATATCCCAGCACACACACAAACTCTCTCTCTCTCTCACTCACACACAGGCACATAAACACACACGCACACTTTATAAACACGATCATACATACAAACCTAAGGGCACAGATGTGCGTGCACGCACTCACACACACACGCACACACACACACACACACGTGCATGCTCACCCACAGTACATCAAATATTCAAGAGGCCATGAAATAATGATGAACATTGATGGAATGAAACTTGCTAATTTAACGCCGGCGCACTCCTTCCTTTGTTGGAGAACAAAAATCGGAGTCAAGGGTGTGCACACACACACACACACACACACAGATGCAGAATGGGCCAATAGTTAAAACTTAAGAAACGTCCGAATTGCTCATGCATTCTTATTATTATGCGGCCAGATTTATTTAATTTTTTTCTGTGTCTCCGAGATAAAGTAACAAAAACCACAGCACGTTAAATGCGTCGGTCTGAACGAGACGCATGAAAAAAAATGGCAAGAATGGAGGGCAAACAGGATATTTACTCTTTTAAGGAGACAATTTTTAGTCAAGTGAAGAAAATGTGCCACTGCAGCAAAGCGGAGACTTTGGAGTCTCAGGAAATTGAAACGGCTTTATTTCTTTGTCATTATTATTACTGGAGCTAGTCTTTATTTACATACTCACCAGTCCACCATTTTGGTTTGAAGATGCCATTTCGAGGGCTCCTTCAAAATCAAATTCCTCATAGAAATTGTATTTGATTGCTACCAAAGTTTAACCTGGACCTAGACAGATGGAAGAGGCTAAATTCAGACAAAGATTAGTTTTTGTCACATGACATTTGGTAAAAAAAAAAAAAAAAAAAAAGAATTCTATAAGACTTGCTTGAAAAGCTCGGGAAGTCTGCAATTTTGTTTGAAAAGGCCAGTGCAAAGATTAATAAGATGCCCACCACTGCCGAAAAAGTAAGGTATTGTAGGTACCGTAATTTCTCGTGTATAATGCCCCCCCACCTCCCCCCAAAGATTGTCAAAAGTCAATAGTGCGCATTATACATGGGTACAGGGGCAAATGGAAAACAACTTTCACATTTTATAAATGTATGCCACCATCTCGTGGTTATGAAAAAGCTGTACACTTTCATTCCAAAATTCCACTGTCATATATAATAAAAATTATAATATAATAAAAAATAAAAGCGTAGCCTACACTTTCATTCCAATATGACAGGGGTACATATGACTGCATATATGTACAGTTGTGCTCATAAGTTTACATACCCTGGCAGAATTTGCGAAATATTGTTTATTTTTTTTTGTTAATACGACTGATAACTGAACAACAACCATCATTAGTTTCTTTATGTTTATGTTTTGTTTACTGATAATGTTTTTCTGAAACGCTTGACCGTTTAAATTGAAATCGATTAAAATAAAATGTGTTTTGCCTGTACCTTCATGTTTTCTTTAAAGAATTGTACCCATCTTACAAATTCTGCCTGGGTAATCAAACATATGAGCACAACTGTGTATTTCTAATTTACTAAATGAAAGTAGGGCTGTGAATTTCAAAATAAGAGCAAGTAAATTTAAAAAAGGATTAAGTCTTCAAATAAAGTGCTTAACTTCAGAATAATTCTTTGAAAAAAAACTAACAAAATACAGATACTTTGTTTTGATCATATGGGTAAAAGCAAAATCATGCATTGTAAAAATGCATTATCCATAGGTAGAAGGGTTTTCCAGAATTTTGAGGTCAACTTTGGAGGTGCGTATTATACATGGGTGCGCATTATACACGAGAAATTACAGTAATTGGAAAGTCTGTTCCTGACTTTCCGATAACCTCCAGACTCTGGATCCTCCATTTGTTTAACAGTATCTGTCGCATTAGGCTTCACGCACGCTGATATGTGTGTGTAAATGTGTATAAATATAATATCCTGTGTAAGTAGGGCAGCAGCCCTGTTTGCCTCAGTGCAAACAGAGTGGGAAGTGCAGCTATGTTGCCACATTGATTAGAAACGCTGGCCACTATATGTAGCATTGAAATAGAAGTTTGTTAATCTGTTAATTAAATCAGCTAATTAAATCATTGTTTGGAGGGGGGGGGGTGTTTTTCTCAACTTCTTTCGCGGCCAGCAGCGGGGAGAACTTGAGTGTGCGAACATGGGGATGTTCAAGAGATAAGGACACGTAAGGTGAGAAATAGTCTCTTGTACGCCTTTGTCAAACTCATGTTTATTCTCTTTTAGCTCTATTAAGTCACCCGGATTCCGTCCCCTCGCTCCTTTGCACGCTTACTCCCGTGTGACTTTAAACCGTTTCCAACATCTACAGCGTCACATTCCCCACGTGGCAAATTATAAGCGTGCGTGGTGCATATTTTACACTGATGTCAGAGTTTGGATGCCAAATCGCCGTCTTTGGAGCGCTGCGATGCTGGAGTGTTTTTCTCGTTAAACAATCTGCATTAGTGTTGCATTATCCAGCACAGTTTGTGCTCTGCGAGTATTGGAAGCATGCGAGAATGTTTCTTCTGGTACGCATGAATTTCAGTCCAAACAATTAGGTGACAATTATTTGAATGACTTTCATGCTTGGTATCAGAACACAGTGAGGTGCTACTAAATGGCCGGGAAAAGGGAAGCTGTGATTTGGCGAAAATTGGAATCAAAATATGAAGAGCAGCACTCAGGAAGTGTGCGTACCCCTGCCAAGGTTTATGCAAAAAGCCTAGTCAAAAAATGGAAGTGTTGGTCAAAGTTGCTCTCGAGCCCTGCGGGAGGCAGTAATTTGCATAACAAACTGATTGCGAATTGGCAAATGTATCAAGAAGTGTCCTCCATATCTGAGTTAAAAGAATGATAACGAATGGCTCTCATTGGAGTGCAGACTTCCCCCAAGGCCAAACTGAAAAGTCATGACTTGCCAGGCAACACTGGTCAACTCCCTCAACAATGATACATTTATGAGTAAATTGAGATGAGGTCATCATTATTTCGGTACATGTACTTTTTGAAAATGTTTATTTATTTTTTTATTATTATTTTTTTTTTATTTTTGTCCTTTTCGGCTGCTAGGTCAAGCAGAATGGAAAATCTGTATCCCTTTTATCCCGGAACAGTTTTACTGTGTCAGAGTGGCTTTTTTAAGCTTCCGCTGTGGTTTCTTAGTATTATAATTGAGGTTTATTGAGAATCAGAGTCGATCAGATTTTTGGAACATTTTTGTTCAGTGTTCCATGACAGTTTACTAATTCAAAATACGTGCATGGTCTCAATCGAGGTTGAGAAACATTGTCCTAAACAACACAACACAAAACAATTCAAATATTCCTGGATCCATATGAAACAAAAACATCCCAAAACTTTACCTACTTGGCAGAGGCAAATATGTGAAAGGTCACCCAAACAGAAACACATTTGTGTATCCAAATGTAGCACCCACTTTCCAAGTCGTAACTCCGCAGACGGCACCCTCAGTTGAAACCGAGCCAAGGCATAACATCCAGACCCCGGCCTCCTCCAGCTTTCAAATTACAGCGCAAATTGAGATAGCAAAGTTTTGTTTCGGCACCACTGTGATTTGTTGTGTCATGACTCAGGGCTGTTTTGGCGAGGCCTCGGATGGTACGGGAAGAAAATTACGCAACGAGCCTTTTCGTGTAGACGTGACCGCTCACAACAGCGAGACCTGGGAAATTGAAAGAATGTGACATCGTCTCCTGCGATGACCCCGGATGGAGGGCGGCGTGAGTGCTGGGTTGGGATGGGATCCCTACTGCTCAGCGGATTGGCAGTCCAGATCTCTCTTCGCTTCGCACTTTAATCTATCCCCCTCGCCCCAGGCTCTGCGTATAATCCCCCCCCCCCCGGGGTCCCCGCGCTGACAGGTGGACGCTGGGCCGGGTCGTCCTTGACCAGCGTTGCGCGGTGGCGTGGCACGATGCTGGATCAGGCTGGATCAGAGCCGAATCACCCTGAGCCTGCGTAGTTTGGGGAGATGAGGGTATCAAGAGAGGCTTTTGGGGAGTTGTGCGACTCTCCGCGCACGCTATTGGAAATCGACTTGTTCAAGCAGCTGAGCTTTAACCAGTCACCTACTTTTATCTGTATAAGATACTAAGGGATTTTACTGCATGCTATATAGGAACAGAATATGTATGTATGTTGTCGTAATTGACGGGCAATTTTATTCAACGTTTGAACCTTCCCTTGCCTCGACAGGTGTTCCAACTGTAAGACTCAAACAGTTTTTGAGTTTGTTGAGCGTAACTGGAAACTTATTGAAGTTAATTGATCACAATGAGGGAGTTCAGAAAAGTAAATGGACTGCACGTTCAACCGTTAAAGTTTGTCTCAAACGTTTAGTTCGTCACAAACCGTAACAAACTGTCAACTCTGGGTGCAGCGTCTCGGTGGCTTAAAGCGTTGGTTTGGGCTCGGTGCTCGGACTCTATTTGCAGAAGTTGTATGATAAAAGCCAGGACAAACAAAAAAAATCGTTCAGCACTGAATTTTAGGATAACCGGGGCAAACTCAAACCGAGATTTCACTGTACGAGTGAATTGAATTGAATGAAACTGATAAGTCTAGAAAAATAACAATCAGTCGGTAATTTTCCCAAAGAATAGATCAAGGAGTTATAGTCAAATTGCCATGCCTAACTGCTTATGTTGGTTGCTTGGAGTTTACTGTCCTGAAATACAAATTACAGTGTGAGAGAGTGTACAGTCTTCTGTCCGTGGACATTTTCAAAACAACATTTTTACAAGAATGCTGTGGTAAACATACCGTTTAGTTGATCAGACCTCTGCGTTAATCTTCCTTTTGAAAAGAGTAATTTTGACACGCTTAATTTGCTTAATAATGCCTTTGCAGTGGTTTTAGACATTTAACTTTTTCTAGGAATTCAGTCATAACATCCAAGCCGAGGCTAAATGAAGAGGCCGAGCCTTTCCACCTCTATGTGAAGAGAGCTATACATGCCAGAGCTAATTTGTTCAAAATACAGCTTTTTGGTATGAAGCCCAGTTTGAGACTTGCTCCCCAGACCCTCCCATATAAGAAAACATGGTTTGCAGCATGCATGCCTCTCTCCTGGCAAACGTTTCTGGATTCATGGGAATGTCAAGTGATTGACATTGAAGCAGCAGAAAGGAATGCAGCAGTCCTCCATCCAGACACGGTGCAATAACAATAACTTGCAGAAGAGCTGGCAAAAGCAAATTAAAACCTCATGTCGCCTCACACACGCGTCGTCCTGCACTGGAAGTTGTTTTTCATTTGGCGCAAAGTTGAATGGCAGATAATGGCTTCCATTGAAGGTAGGAAATTGGGCTTCGTACGGCGGTGTTTTATGCTGGCTATGTTCACATGTTGGCAGGAGACGTATAAACATTTGAGAGAGTCATTGCCTCGGAAAAATTTTGCTGGAGTAGCCACAGTGGCGCCATCTGCTGATCTAAGGAAATAAATCAGCAATAGGCCTACAATATTATGTATGCATCAATGCCATTGTACTCAATGAAAAGCGTACATAACTCAAAAATGACTCACACTCATTAAAACATAAGGTTTTGGCCCAAATATTCCCAAAAATATTACTACAAATTAACAGAAAAGAAAAACAAGCAGCTTAGTTTTAATTTACTTGTAGTATTCGGGCCACACTGAAAAGAAAAAGGTTAAACTGCGAGTGCGAGAAGAGCCTCATTTTTTTCAAGGAATTGTCGTACTTTTTTCCCCCAATTTAAAAAAAAAAAAAAAAAAAAAAAAAAAACATTTTTTTTTTGGGGGGGGGGTTGGAATACAGCAGTCGTTTTTTTGAATTTATTTTTTTATTTAATTGTTTTAAAGGAAAAGATTGCAATATTCCAAGTTAAAAGTTGAAATGTAATGAGTGATTAAAATATGTAACAAGTGAACTCCAAAATATTACATTACATACATCATTATGAATTTATTCCAATAATACAACTTTAATCTTATACTATTGTACCCTTTTTTTAAAAGACATTATTTTCATATTACACCTTTTTTCTTGTAAAAAAAAAAAAAAAAAAATTGCTTAAAAATACATTTATGTATATTTTTTCATTTTGGTATGGTCTTAGTACTCCTTTCTAAATATTCTAGAAATGCAATCATTAATTTTTTTTTAATCAGATTTAGTTAGCATAAGCTAACAAAGTGTTGCCTCATTGAATGTTTCATTTATTTTACCATCGTAAACATTGGTGCTTCAGAAAAGGAAAGTCTTGACATTGTGAATTATGACATCACTCCCTTAAAAAGACTTTGGAAACACATTGAAGCCTCAGGGTAGGACATGGCTCCAATGGCAAATCAAATCCAACCATGACATCATAACACTGAATTTGTAAAAAAAAAAAAAAAAAAAAAGTAAAGAAAAAAAAAGTGACTGCAGTGTGGTCCTTGAGGTCCTCCAGAATCCATGTCATTGTTTATTCAGCTACAGGTGGACTGCAGCATGTGCATGACACTTCATTGACAAGGAGGACATTTGTTTGAGTTAAAGCTTTGGAAAGCATGGCGTAATGTGGAACTCATGGGAGTATGAATTGTACCGTTACGTACTTGAATATCTCAAATGATTTGGACAGCGTCCTTCAGCTAGAAGATCGTCCCGTTGAAATCATACTCTTGGCACGGAACGTCGCAAATTGCCCTTATCGAAATGCCTTTGGGTCACTACCTGTTGACCGTTGGAGATGGACCTGGAGAAACCACAATACCATAATGAGGGCCCAGAGGCTCAAAGGCTTTAGACTGAGTTTAAAACATTTTCTACATATTTATGCTAGCGTGCAAAACAGTGTTATTCTGGCAATTGGCACTGGCCCAATTCTCAGTATCTGCGTAACCTTCTTAATTGGCAGGATTTGCCATCGTGAATATTGAACAGGATTAACATTTACGCAGATCAGGGTGAAAAACAATCACTCCTTACCTCACGCCACATCTCAGGGCAATCGCCCAGGATAATCTTTTCAAGATATCCAAAAATTAGGGCTTTTGCTAACTTTAATTGTAAGGGAGGGAAAATGCTCAAATTTGGCCCGATTGTCAGTATGTGTGTACCCTGCTTTTAACTTATCATGTCATCTCACTTGGCATTTTATTGTGCGACATCACCCTATCATGCCACAAAATCCCTGGAACACGGGAGTCGCTATAATACTGTATATTGCGACACCCACCCCAGAAGATTTCGTTCATCGCACTTGCCATCTATTTTTCCAGCGGGTCTCCCCACGCGGTTCTTCCCCGACAGACCGGTTCCAGTTCAGCGGCAATGAATCTATCAAAGCGTAGTCGATAACCTCCTGTCGTTTGGTACGCGTGGTTAACCTGGTGGTCAGACTTATAGATCTCCAAACGTATCACACAAACGCGAGATGATATTCAAAGCCATCATGAGGAGGTTTTATGTTAAAATGTTGTGTCGTGGGGGGGTGGGGGGGTTATGTCTTAACCTAGTCGGTGAGCAGATCTTTCCAGCCACTTACAGCCTCACTTTATTTACAACTGATGTTAAATAATTTTAAGCAACCCTATGAGAGCTTAAAACAACGTTGAGCTTTCAATCGTGAATATAGTCGCTTTCTACGCTAGATTAACTGTTCCTTTGCTCATTGCACAGTGTTACCAACGAATGCCACATTTTGGGAATCTCTGTGATGATTAGACAAACAAATAATAAAGACAAATAATCAAACAAATCTACCACTTGTACAAACGCGTAACTTGAGGACTTAATCATCAACAGTCTTCATCTTGAGGCAGGTTTACATACATTATGATGCTAATGACTTTCTTTCTCTATTATGACTTTATTCTCGTAAGATTACATTTAGGGCTGCAACTAACGATTATTTAGTAATTGATTAAACTGGCCTTTTTTCATTAATCGATGTAAAGTTATGACTTTCATTATTTTTGTATTCCGTTGTATGGTTTACTGATATTTTGTTGTATTTTCTCGTATTGTACATGACTCTTCTCAAGGGTTGCTCTATTATTATTTCATGACATTTACAATTTTACTTAAAAATACGACTATTCTATTTTCCTCAATTGTGACACTCATGATTTCATATTATGAATTTTTTACAATTTCTCCAAATTTTGGGGGAAAAAATAATGTTTTTTCTCGTAACATTGCAACTTTTAACATTGTAACCCTAATACACTCTAGTACAATTTGTTTATCAAGTGTATTTTTTTCACAATTTCAGATTTTGTTTCGTTAAGTATGGCCTTAATATTGCTTTATATATTTTTTTTCTTGAAAAAACTTGCAACTTTTATCTCAGAATATTGACTTTTTCCTCTGTAAATAACAATTGTTTTCATTGTAACATTGTGACTTTATTCTCAAGTGCGACCCTAATAGTCATCTGTACAATTTATCGGTTATCAAGCATATTTGTTTTTTGACAATTTCTTTTTTTTTTCCTGAAAAACTACTTCATTCTGACATTACGATTGGATTCTTTCTCTTTTTAATATTCTTTCACATGATTCTCTTGAGAAAAAAAAACCTACCTCCTACTTACAACTCTTAGTATTCCCCTTTTCGTCGGAAATTACAATTTTTTTTTCCCTCTATCCTTGCGACTTTATTCTCCTCTGTGACCTTAATATTCCCTCTTACAATTTCCATTATCAAGCTTCTTTTTGTCACATTTAGCACCGGTGTTCGAAACAAAGTTCATTGATCGTCGCTATTCTTTTTCCCTTTCGTGCGCTTTGGCTCAGGACGCGGTGGTGTAAAAGTTCATCCTGGTCCTTGGAAAGGACCCCGTTGGAGAAAAACAAGGCATAGATCATGTCGTATCATAGCAAAGCCCTGGAACTGACTCCATAGACCTTGCGATGAGCTTGTTTAATCAGCTGCCATTTTCACCGCCACGGATGAGTCTCCATCTAAAATTTGGAGAAACCTTTCGCTTTTGACTCCCGCCATCAGGCTTTCACATTTTGAGCTATGCGCTGATATTTGTTACAAGGAAAACTAGGCTAGAATTTGTTTTCAATGGATCTTGCATATTATATTATATTATATTCCGTGTGTTGTCTTTCATGTGCTGCCAAGTGCTGATTTATCAAGGGAGCATAAGAGAATGGATGGAGATTAGAGATCGACAGTAGAATCCTAATTCTCCTCTTCTAATGGCCTACAGTCGAGGCAGAGTAATATGAAAAGGATTAACGGTGGGATGAATGCCCAAGAGGCGGGCAGGAGAGCCTGCGATTACAATGAGGGCTTTGTTTCTCCCACTATCTGGCTTAGGTTTCCCGCTAGGATCCATTACTCTTGCTTTGACGCCGGCTTCTCGATGAGCGGCGCTTGTATTGTTGCAACGGTGAAGGGAAATATCACCGGCGCGCCATTCGACATCAATTCATCTTGCGATATAAAGCGGGATTTCGTGTGTACTGGGTTTTTAACACCTTAGCCGATTTTTAGCACGCGGCAAGGAACAAATAGGCAAGTACTATTAGAATAAGAAATAGAATTGTTCCGTTTCACGTCACAGTCACGCAGTCCGTGACTCGGCCCAACTCGGTGTTGACCGCACACGGAAAGATTTGCCGTTGTAAATATTGAACAGGTTTAACATTTTCGAGCGTCAGCCGTTTGACCGTTTTCCAAGCAGATCAGGGAAGAAAAATCATTCTTAACACACCCCACACCGCAGGATAATCGTTGAGAGAAACCCGATAATCAAGCCTTGATGACCATGTTCAGAAAAGGAAAAAAAAATTTTTTTAAATAAGATCCGATCATCGGTATGCACATTTAACTTTGCTGTTATTACCTTTGGTGTTCAGTTAGTTTAGTTTTGGCATTCCAACTTATTGGAATGCCCCCCCCCGCCCCCCCCGATAAACACTCAATTACCCTGGATGCTTGTTGTCCAAGATGCCGTTTGTCAACTATACGGGCCGGTTGACAAGGAGCAGATTGTCAGAGAGCACGGAAGTCAGGGACAATTAGAAGATGGCTGATTTATAGCGTGCAATAAAGAGAAGCCCTCGGCTCGGCGGGGCGGGTCGGGTCGGCGCGAGTCCTCGCTCGCGCGCGGCCGTCGGACAAGCTGACGTGACAGAGTTTGACGGATATCCCTGGGACGGCGTTCGCAACGTCATTTCTCCCGTTGTTCCTCGCGGCGCAGATGTTTTGGTGTGCACGCCCGATCCCGACGCACGCTCGCGTAATGGGCCCGAGCGCCGCACGCATCCTGGCTCCAGCTGTTCCGTCGGGTCGTGGGACACGCTAGATGCCTCTATTAGAGCGGCGCAAACCCCCCCCCCCCAGAGGTGGGAGAGAGAGATGAACGATGGCTGGGGAATGAAAACCGGGGAGAAAACATGAACAATGATCTGAGCTGTCATCACCGGATCGCTTTCCAGTTCTGGTCTGGCCAGTCTCTCCGTAAGACATTCGGGGAGAGAGAATCGGCAGAGCTGAGGGGTGGGGGGAAGTTTTGGGGAGGGGGTCCACAGAATGGGTGATGAATGTCACTGGAATGCTCTTGGAATGCTGGGATGGGGATTTTTTTTTTTTTTTTTTTTTTTTTCTTTTTTTTTTTTTTTAATAAAAAAAGAGTCATGGAGGCCTTTTCCGTAACCAGGGCAGATGTGGCCCATAGGCAAATCACAGGCTCATCTTTCCCGCTGCTGTTTACCTTCTTTTCTATGCACACACACACCTCTCAAAGGTCTACACACACATTCCAGTGGAACATTCTCGCCGGTATGACCATCAAGGGAGGTGTGGGGGGGGGTTAAAAGTGAGATTTAACCTCCAGCTGGTTACCTCCAACCTTTGCAGATGGTGTTATTTACATTTACAAGGATTTACGTTTGCACGTTGGAAGTTATAGCCAGCTGCCGCGTGTCCCTTTTCGGAGGTGAAGCGCGGGGTCTGCACAGAAAGAATCCTACTGTGGCAGCCGGATAGCTTTAGCTGAGAAACTCATCGGGCCTTCCAGTTGCGCAACGCTTTCCTGTAATCACTCAAGGCGTCATGAAGTCGTGGGGCCGCGGTATAAGCAGGGCGCACACATTCCGATGTGCAAGGCTGAATTTCAAATTTATTCCCCCCCCACCCACCCCCGTCCACAAATCCCGTTTTGTCGGATTTATCTGAAAGTTTAGCTTGAGTGATTATCCTGTGGAATGGAACGATACGTGATTGTTTGTTTTATTTATTTTTTAATAGTTTGTACAGTAAATTTTTTCTAAAACTACATTCTTTCGGCATCTTGTCTGGTAGTGATCGGACTTTTCTTTTAACTTTCCGACTTTTCACCACAAAACTGTCATACAAATTGCTGATTATCACGCATATTTTTTCACACCAAATTCCTCATTCTTTTCTATTTTCCATTCACAAGTGGGGCCCTATACGCCTTTGTACAATTTAGTGATTATCAAGCTCTGATTTTAGTAAGTAGTAGAAGTAAAACAACTTTATTCTCATAAGATTCCGATGTTTTTTTTTTTTGTAAGGTTCCAACATTTTCTTCTCGTAATATTACAACTTTATTGGCAAGTGTGGCCCTCCTTCGTACAATTGACAGCTTATCAGGCATGTTTTCTTCAGAATGTATATTTTTTTCTCAATTTATTTTTTTAAAATACATTTTTTTACGATGTCAACTTCTGGTAATACGATTTTTTTTTCACAACTTTATTTTCATGTGTTGCCCTAAAACTCCGTCTGTATGTACAGTTGACCTTTCAAGCACATTTTTTCCAATGTATAATGTTTGTATAAGAAATACTTTATTTTTGTAAGATTAAGATTTTTTTTTTCTCGTAGTTACCACTTCATTCCCCAGTTTGACCCTGTTAATGCTCGACTGAGGGAATCATATGACCTCTGGCTTGCACAAGGCTTCCTGTAATCACTTTACCGTTTTGCGGATCGGCGAGTCCGCCATCCGCACCCTCGTGAAGGCCAACCGGAAGATGAGACGGCGGCGGGTCAAGTAAGCAGACCGGTCCTGCGGGCGTTTTGGACGACCGCGCGTCAGCAGTTAATAACTTTTCTGAGGGATGCACCAGTGTGGGTGGTTGAACCGATAACACGAAGCGGTAGGACGGAAACCGATGGTGACCCGGCGCGTAGGAGGTATGCGTGCGGGCGGAAATGTTTGCTCAGCTTCTCGCAGAATGTAAATCAGGGCATTTCTCCAATTTCCTCCATTGAGCCTCTTCCTATAGCCATCCATCTCCATCCTGTCCTTGCATCCTGTTTTCCTTTTCCACGTCTCCTACTGAGCGGTACTACATCAGAGCTACAGATTTTATGATAAAAATGTGGAAAAGCGCTCAGCCCTGCGTCGGGGACTCGGTCTCGGTTTGTGTTCGCTCCACTCGCCAAATGGAGGAGCCTCGTTTGTATGGCCTATTGTTCCCCTGGCGCTCGGTCCCTTGTGAGGTTCTGCTGCAATATACTTTGTGACCAGCCCATCATCACTGGCTTTCCCAGCCATTTCCGAACCCTTGACTGGGGCCGCGCACAGAAAAATCGAAGGGTGCAAGAGCCACTTTCACATTCTTCAACTTGAATTCATTACACACACAAAAACCAATCCATCAAGCAATTTTTTTACATTGTTCTTGTATAGAAGACAAATCATATTTTTTGCCATTACACCCACGCAGGCACGGGGAGAACGTGCAAACTCCACAGAGCCGGGGCCGGGATTTGAACCCCGGTCCTCAGAACTGTGAGGCAGACTCTCTAACCAATCGTGCCGCCCAGAATGCAAAACATAAAACTGCTTATCTTTTGTGTAAACGAGCACAGGTTTAATTGAATTTAAGATGAAATTGCAAGCAGTAAATTCGGAAGAAGAAAAAAAGATTCTCAAAGAATGTGGAGAATACAAAAATGCATGTTTATTAACAGATTACATTCATACAACTCGAGTCCATAAAAACAAACTCAAATGGTGCATAGCGTGAACGCGCCTTAAAACTTCTTTCTTTATCCGATTTCTGGGTTTGTTGGAGCTTCACATATGCTCGCCGAGACTTGTTCCCTTAGACTGGGCGCATTCATTTAATTACATATCAGCCTCCGCCCGCACCGCTTTTGATAGCTTCCGAGGAGACAAAATCTGCTATTGTTAGCATCGCCGAGTCGAGACATTTCACTTTATGTTCTTTCCATTCAGTAGCGGCTCCAAAGCCCTTTATGGCCTCAATACGTTTGCTCAAGAGCAACACGCCGGCACGCTAAAGAGAAACGCTCTTAAGCCCGCCGCGCACTGAACAACGCGGCCGAAACCGACTGAACTCTCGCGCAGTGGGCGGTGCTCGGCATTGAGAACTCATGAGTGGCCGGCAGGCGGCCGCTGGTTTTGCGGCGATTCAATATTTGAATCGCTGTGTGACTGGTGATTTGTGAGACAAACCCATAACACAATCAGTTGCTCCTCTATGTGTGTCCAGCAAAAGCGTGAGCCTGAGCAAGCTTCCTTATTGGCTGACAGGTCACAGTCGACGATGTCCGTGGCTCGGCCGAACTCTGTGTTGGCCGCGAACAGAAGGATTTGCGATCGTAAATACTGAAGCCGAGCTGATGTGGCAGAAAAGAACATCAGTCTTAGCACGCCCCGAACAGCAAGATAATCACTCAGAATAATGTTTTTGACATCTGCTAATCAGGCCTTTGCTGACTTTGATGGCAACAGAGGGAAATTGCTGAAATTTGGCTCGATTGTCCGTAAACGTGTACCCCGCCTAATGTACTGCGCACAGCCAATAAATGAACATTTATTCCTCTCCTACAGTAGTTCTGCTGGCCAAAGGGGAACCTTGTGCCTCTTTTGGTTTTTTTGAAGGCAAACAAGTCCACTGCTTTCCAAATCTACCCAGATGGCAAATGCAACAGATGCTACTTAGGGGATCCAGCTTTTAGATCCGTCCCATTTTTGAATTGCGTAGTAATGGCGTTCCGGTTGGGGAGGTTCTTCACCTCAATGACAACACGTTAATAAAAGTTGGCTTGTGTCGTCTTTTTTTTTTTATTATTATCCCGTCGGGGTGCATCTAACCCTAATGACAGCTGCTGCAACTCCCGAATACACCTTTCGTACAATTTACTGATGTTTTTTATGTTTGTTTTTTTTCCGCCCATAATATTACAGGATCTATCTTATAAGATTATGACTTTATGTGCCAGTGTGAGCCTCATACTCCATTTTAATTCGATAATTGATGATCTAGCATACTTTTTCATAAATATGTTCTTGTACGCTTCCATTTTTTTATCTCCCAATGACTTTTTTCATCAAACATTACAACTCTATTTTCAAGTGTGGCCCTGATTCCTTTTTGTACAATTTACTTGTCAAGCATATGTTTGACCATTTATGTTTCCAAAGCAAATGTAAGATCGAAACTTCGCAATGCAACTTTTTTCTTGCCACGTCAGAACTTTGAGACGTGCATTGTGTGTGACCTGGGCTGGACGATTAATCGATTTTGATCAATTAACTCGACACTTAATTTATTGTGTATTTTTGTTGTCGTCGTGGCTTCCGTAGTTCAAAGTGTGTCAGTGCTGACATGCACTGCTTATGCTGACAACACAGATGCAAACAGTGAGCTGGTTTACAAAAGCAGTCAGTGTTGCCAACTTAGCATTTTGGATGCTATACTTAGTGATTTTTCCAACTGCTCTGGAGATTTAAAAGGAAAAAGGACTACTGATGTTATTTCCATCTTAGAAACCGACAACGTGAACGAAACCATTTTGTTTTCCGTATGACAAGAAAGGAGCTCAATGGTCAGCAATTGCGCTAAAGGTCGCCACGGGCAATACCGTTTCGTGAATCGGTCACCCAGAGCCTCACGAAGGCCCAACCACAAGATGACGAGCGAAATGCTGGCAAGTCGTTTCTCGTCGGTCGTCGGGGAACGTCACCGGGCCAACGGCTGCTGCCACTCGGCATTCCTCCGCGTGTCATCCGGGATTAGCAAGTGGCGGGAGACGATGCCTGGGACGGGCATGCATTCAAAGAGTGGAACACATGTTCTTAAAGGCACACACACAGATGTAGCGCGGGGGCTGATGCGCTGTGGAGGCCAGATGTCACAAGGCTTATAATAGAGGGATGCCCTCTCATAAGCTGCTGCGGAAAATCAAAGTGTCATATCAATGAGCAACATGCCCCCACTTCACACACTCCTTTCCGCTGTTTCCAAAAGCAGTTTTGAAGTTGTGTGGCGGGGATGAGAAGGCTTTTCAGTTCTTATCGCCGTCATACGTAATGGTATGAGAAAAGCGCAGAGGCAAGCGAGATGGCGGTGCGGCGGGAGTGTGGGGGGAGGGAGGGGAGGGGTAAAAGAACGAGGCTAAACAGAGATCTAATACAATCCTCGTGCCAACCCAAGGCCAGAATTCTATTCCTAAGTGCCTGTTTTGATCAAACGCAAGCATCGCATCACTTTAGTTAATCCCTTTCTTGTTCTCATCCAAAGAGGGTAGACCACCACCAAACTCTCCCTTTCCCCAGGTGGTTACATTTCTCTCTAATGTTTAATTTTTTTTGACACTTTGTTTAGATCTATGTAGAATTCAAAGTGGGCTTTCAAATCGTTGTAGTCAATGTGCACCTGACAGATGGTCTCCGGGCTCTGCTACTTTTTCTTCTTTTGCTCTTCCCCCCCCCCCCTCCTTCCTCACCCCCTGCTTCCTATTCGCAAGCCGGTGACAAAATGTTCATTTTTGCTGCGTGTGTTTGTTCTGCTTTGTCCCAGATGCGCTCTGAAATCGTGTTCGTCACACTGGACTTAATCCCGAGGTTAGCAGCTGCCAATTGCGAGTGCGCATATGCGTTTGTTTGCGTGCACGTTAGCGTGTGAGTGAGGGCTTCTGTGCAAAATCTATGCAATTATCCTCATTGTACCGGTCACCTGGATGTGAACTGTTAAACGAGTCATTCTCAAAGTGTGGTATGTCTACCACGAGCTCAAACATTTGGACATAGACAAAAGAATAATGAGCAAAACATTAACTGCATGCACCTTGCATGTACGCCATCATGAACCCATGTTACATATTCAGCAGTTCAATTGTTCAACACAAACAAAGCACCTTCACATGAGGCCCATCGATAGTATTGGCTAGCCTACTAGCCTAACTAACACGCTAGCACAAACTGACGTTACATCACACATGGGCAAACAAATATGCGCACTAGCATTTTACAGAAATGGTGTCATCAAAGTCATCCTTTGCCGTTATTCCTTCACATTTATTATTGTGTGTGGATGCCAAAGTAGACTTGACAAGTTGCTTGTAACTGGATCACGACTGAAGCCAAAAACATACAGTTTGACTGCGCATGAGATGCATTTAAGGATTGCCAACGACACAGCGAATAAGGGAGGATAGAAAACAATTCAGGACTAGGCCAATTTGCGAATGCCAAACCGCGAATATGCGGGGGTCCACTGTAATGTCATCTGCTTGGAGTGACGCGGGAACGAACGACGGCAAATGAAAATAATTGAAGACTCGAGTCATGACTTTGAGGTCTGCTGGACAATGAGCTTCTTTCAGCAGCACTCGCATGCACACACCACAGAGCCGTTGTTGTGTTCTCCCCCTCCCAAAACTGTTGTCGTGCCCGGTGCACAATATTTGGCTCTCGGCATTTCATTAGGGTCCCCTTTTGGTCCTGCCGTTTTAGTCATTGTTAGGGCTGCTTGAGGAAAATACTCTGGCGTGGTGGCGGCACGGTGCAGCTGCATAATGAAGCGGAGGATGTTATGTTTATGCTTTGCTTCCCTGGAACTTCCTTTGCAGTTGTCTTTCTCTGACCCCCCCCCCCCCCCCCCCCCCCCCCCACCCCCCCATTCCCTGCTTCCCTGCACGGTGTGCTCATTAGTCCCTTTGGCCTTGTCTTAAAAGTTCCTGTGAAGCAAAAAATTAAAAAATTAATGTAAATTTGACACAGCACAGAGGACAGTGTCGTTAGCAATCGCCAAGTATACAGTCGCCCTGTATGAGGCTTTAAAGTTCTGAGAAATCAAGCCATTGTCTCCGCTCTCGAGCACTGTGGGCGTGTCCGCTGAGTGCGTGAAACCACGCCCCGTTGACGCATGGATCCCACTTGGCCGAGCATCTTTCTTATGCCCACACATCCCTGCGTTTGATGCGCAAAAAAAATCTTTATCAAAGGCTATGGTAGCTGAAATATATCCCACGGCGATGAGCTGGATTAGCCACCAGCTAGCTTGTGAGCTAATAGTCTTGCGTAGGCTCCATGCTTGGTGTTGTCGCTGTGCAGGTCCATATAATACGTGGACGCGCACGTCATTCTGTGTCTCACGCTACATGATAGACATTTGAGCACATACTTCCTGCTAGGTAGATATGCACAGTGCTTTGCATTTCGAACATATTACGATAGCGTGAATATCTCGATATACATAACACTTGGGACTTTAAATAACAACACCTAGCTGTTCTGTAATTTGTGGCATCCAGGGAAGATGCATTTTTGGCATTTGTAGGCATACGTAACTACCTAACTGCACCCTGTAGTGGTAGTAAAGGACCTAGTAATGACAACTAAGTAACTCGCACTTGAACATAACCACTAATGCGAACGATGGTGCTCGAGTTCTTATATTGTAGGTTCGGGGGAAACTCATGCCGAAGTGCCTCACTGGGCTCCGTTTTAGTCACACCTGAAAAGAAATCAGGAAAACTGAAATAGTGAAAGAGTTTAACGCTATTATCTCCACAATTTAGTACTACATACCGTAATTTCTCATGTATAATGCGCACCCATGTATAATACGCACCACCAAAGTTGACCTCAAAATTCTGGAAAACCGTTCAACCTTTTCCTAACCTCTAGGGGGGCGGTGGCATATTGGAATGAAATTACAGCTTTTTCACAACTTCTAGATGGTAGCATACATTTATAAAATGTGAATGTCTCATTTTCCCCTATGCCTATATATAATGCGCACTATTGACTTTTGACAATTTTTGGGGGGGGAATGTGCATTATACACGGGAAATTACGGTAGTTCTCAGTTGTTGCAGTTTTCAGCAAAGATCTTCATACATGTATAATATATTTAGAAACAGATCACTGAATTCACTTTACAGGGTCTTTAACAGGTGGAGCATATTTGGCATTCTTCGTCCGGGGCAGGCAGCCAAAACTGGACTTGGAAAGGCCCCTTAGCCCCCCCCCACACACACACACACACACACTCATATCAAAGCCAGGCCCCTTCACCCGCTTCTGCCTGGCTTCAGATGTTTTCCTCATTTTAAAGAGACAATTGTCCTCCCCGCTTTCCTATTCCCCAGGGGGAACTTGTGGTTGGTGGGCTGGTCAGTGGAAATGCTCGCCGCCGGGACTGGATGACTGACAGCGGCCATGCTGCAACGCTCCTTTTCTCTTTCTAACTAGAATGTTACAGACATAGGAGAGTGTATAGCTTGCGGCTGCATATTTGCATATTGTATCTTTGAACTTCGCCTTCAAGATTCATGCGTTATTTACTGCAGAATGTCAAGAAAAGTTGCACAAAAATGATAAAATTAATTTCTGGAGTTCACAAAATGATTGGATTTAAAAAAAAAAAAAAAAAACTCAAATGTTGTAAAAATACAAAAAATATTAGGGAACTGAAAACTTTGATGAAAAAAAATATTAGAAAATAATAAAAAATTTTGGGACAAAAAATATAAACAATTACAAAAATGTAAAAATATGGAAAAAGCTCAGAAACATTTAAGGTAAGAAAAACAATCATGCGCAAAAACAATTAAAAAAAAAAAAAAAAGCCTATTGGATAAAGCTAAAACATATTTAAAAGATATTCGGGAGGGAAAATAGCAGGGGAAAATATCTGAAAATAAACAATATATGCCAATACACAGAAATATGACCAAATAAATATCCAAATATTAGGCAGATAAAATAAAAGTATTGTACGAAAACAGCCAAAAATATTAGAACAAATACACAAACTCTTTGACAAAATATTAAAAATGTAATAATGTCACTCTGTGAAATGCACGCACTTTTGCGGTAAATATTCCACTTTGTGACGTCCGGATCGATTCGGATGCGCCAATATTGCGGCATCAAACATCATGGAACGGAATAACCTTTAAAGGGAAACATAGCAGCTCCGTTGTTGTGCAGACATTTAAATGTCAAAATGTGAGCCTCTTTGTTTGATTTTGTTTGACCTGTGTGACCGTTTATCTTTTTGCCCCCTCCCCTTTCTTACTTGTACTTTTTCAAGGATACTTTGCCACAGAGAAGAATCCTCATGTGACTCCGCTCTGTGTTTTGTTTTTCCGTGTTGCCGGGCATCTATTGAGACTACTGCTTAGCTCTCTGTCAATAGGAATCATCGCATAACGAGATGAGACAACATGAGATTTGGTAGACATGTCTATCGTGAGTAGACCCACAAAAAGAAAGTCTCAAAAAGCCATTCTCAAAAAGACACAAGAATTCTGCCGATTTGGGGTCTGAATCAAATCCTGTATGTGGCTTGAAGCAGCCATTTTAGAACGCACCATAAAATGTGTGCACCAATTAGACCCCCAAATTTGGTAGGCGGGAATGCAGGATTCCATTGTCACTGCACGTCGAGAATTCCGACAAACCTCTGAAGCGGATGCAGTCATAGCAAAGTAGTAGGGGAAGGAAACAAGTGTGCGCGTGTGCATTGGCTTCAGTGGGGCTGCAAGAGGGCTGGTGGGGAGGTTTGAATGTTAGCTACCTTATCAGTATAATTTCACACTCGCTCCTCCAGTCGCGCACACACACGCGGTGAACAGTTGCCTGCAGTCTTGTATCTAACGACTGATTAGTGGGGGGGGAACGGGTGTCACACACTTTAATCCCAGCCAGAGGGGAAGGGGGGGTGGGGGCAGACCGGTATCCTCCTCATTAGCCCCCTTTTTACCCAGACTTTAATGGCTCCCCGAGCTCTGAATGGCCTCTCTCCCTTTTTTCCCCTCTTCCTCCTCTCTGCTTATTTTCTCCTCATTATCTCCTCCATCTCACAGCTAAACGCGAGCTACGGGGACGTGGCAGTAAGTGACATCATCACGTCGGGAGAATGAGGCCATACTCTGCAGGTGCATCTTAAGTGGTGGTCCCCGGGTGGGCTCGTGCAGCACAGTCCTCGCATTATCTCAGCGATGATGGCTTTGACCTCGCTATCAGGCGGACCCCGTTGACCGAGCAGAGAGGAATCGGCATGCAGACGGGCCACTTGATTCTTTTTACATTTTTTTTTTTTTTTCATCTGCTCGTGCGTGTGTGACGAGTAAATTTGCCAATTTTTTTGTTAGTCGTAGCCTATTATTGGGGGAAAAAAACAAAATTGTTGCTGGCAAACTGTTACTCCACATTTCAGACCAATTCTTGGCGATAATGCACAAATGAGGACGTTTGCCACTGTTAACGCTGACAACAGGGGCGCTAGTTCACTGAAAAGGCACCGCTTAGTCAGTCATTTGGAATTGCTTCGCAACGTCACACTGTGAGCAACAAACTGCAAAGTATATACTGAGTGTGTGGGTATAAACGCTACAGATTTTGAGACAACAAAATCAGCCTTTGCTAAACTGTTAGCATACGCATTATTATGCTAGCGATGACCGTTTTAGGTGAGAAAAACAGACAAACGCTATCTACCACTCAGCTCACTCATACATCATGTTATATGTACATTATAAAAAGCACTTACAGATGTGCCTCTGTCATTTTTGGCAAAGTTTATCACTGGCCCAACACTGTGTCCGTCTGTAATAAATTTCTTCCGGAGGTGCGAGGCAGAAATTCTGCGTCGATCTATTTTTGAAGTCGACTTCTATTGATCTACTTGAGTTGTACAATCTGTCCTCGGGCTTATCCATACGAATTACACGTCCACAGGTGTTCTGTTTATTAGTACAGGACGTGTTTTATCAAGTGACGGTGGATCACTTTTTAACCAACTACTTCCGGTTATGTAACTTCAAAATAAGAGCGTCTGGAAGTGTAAACATTATACCTTGTACGTCAAAAAGGGTTTTCAATGTAGGGGTAACATTGTAACAGTATATGCGATTTAAGGCTTCATGCTGTAGAGAAGCTTATTTTATTCTTTTTTTTTTTTTTTTTTTTTTTTTTTAAATCAAAACTAGGTAACATACGTATGAAAAAAAAAAAAAAATGCTCTGGCTTCACTCCAGTAGTCTTAATATAAATATTGTTCAAATATTGAAATTTGAATTTTTTCCCATAAATAATTATTACGTAATATAGACACTATATTAAGTCTACTGGATTGTATACCACGATTTTCTGAAAATGTATTGATGTTGCTCCTCATGAAGCAATAGCCAGAAAATAATGAATGCATTTTTGAGCTTGGGCTGCCCGCCACCTCTCAAAGGCAAAGCTTAGCACACAATCACTCGCTATTATTTATGACCTTCTGGCTTCAAACCAGAGATAAAGCCCAGTGCTTAAGCAACAAAAGCTTTTCTTTCTTTTTCTGTGGGGCCAATCATTTCCTTCTTCTGCTCGAATCAAAGCGGCTAATAAGGGAATAAATAAAATGTTAGATGTAGCACAGATTAGAAATGATTACTGTCCATTGAAGCGACACAAAACCCGATTACCTTGTTTGTTGAATATGGTTGGAGATTTGATGAGATTTCGATGACGGTCTGCGTTAAATGTCATCATTACTAGTTGAAACCCAATCAAGAGCTTCTCTGCCGGTTGCCACGTTATTGCTTCAAGGCATGAGTAATCAATTCAGCAAAATGGACTGATAGACATACTGATCAATTAATTGACTGTGCTGGGGTGTCAAACTCATTTTTGTGCGGGCCACACTATAGCTATGTTTTCCTTCAGTGCACTTCCAGCGGTATTTATTTATTTTAATTTTTTTTAACCTCCTCTTATCGGCGGCAATCACGGGAAACGATGTTTTGTTTGGACACCGTGGTGCAACCAGCCGTGTTACGTGTTTTTTTTGTTATTGTTGCATCTGCACGACAAGCCTCGCGAACGTTTTTAAACCTTGAGTGGAACGCTGCAATAATGGAAATATGTGACAATACAAAATATCTCATACTGATGGTTGATTAGTTTCAGGGCCCATTAAAGGGAAACTAAACCACATTTGGTAGGCATATCATGAGCAGACCCACAAAACCGTCCCAAGAAACCATATCTGAAAATATACAGGAAGTAGGCAGTTTGGTTTGAAGCGGCCATTTTAGGATCTGACTGTTCATCAAGTCTTAATCACTACATCATCAAGCGTAAAGGCGATTTGATTTTGGTGTGACTTTATTGGCGTATATTTGAACCTAACATTCTGGTTGAATTCCATCTTGTACCTCCCCCAGAGGCATTTGCCTCTAAAGGTTCCGCTGATTTTTGTCTTGGGAATCTGTCGGGATTTTTCGACTGGAAAGAAAACGCGAACATCTTCACATTGCCCTCGGCCTTTTCTTTTTGTGTCCGCTTTCTTTTTTCCACACTCGTCTGTGTGTTTAAGAGGAAAATAATAAAACACATCTGAAGCGGGCGAGTTGTCTGAGCCTGGAGGCCGCCATCGATCGACTCGGAGGCGGAGAGAGGAAGAAAAGATGACCTCGGAGCTTGTCTGAGGCCGAGGTGTCTATTTCTGTCCGTCTCTGTGCCTCATTATTGGACAGCAGACTCTGGTGGTCTGTTGCTGAGAGTCGTTTACTCCTATACTGTATTCGTGTAAAGTAAAGTTATCACTCGACGACTTATTTTGCTGTTTTCATGGTCGGAGGTTTCCATACTTTACGCTCATCGTCGGCTCGAACGTCGTATTAAATTAGGGCTTTTACAATTTCAACGATTTCTTAAAACTATAGAAATATAGTTTCAATATCCCAGCAGCGAAAGAGGGGACCTCGCGCCCCTATTCTTCGTGGCCAATCTTCAATCCGATGATCAAACTTTGAGCCACAATAGACAGTGTAGGCAGAAAAAGTTTGGCAATTTAGAATGGCATTGTCGAGTAAACCCGCTTCTGATTGGGCCTCACTTGGGCTAATTAGTAGTTCGTCTAAGTACGAGCTCTGGAATTCTCTCAAAATGGCCGAGTTCCCGTTCTATTTTGGGTGTGGGCCCTTGAGACTTTTTCAATTTTGTGTCAATGGATGAAACTGGTGTTGGGGTCGGATTTTTGGAGGGTTGTGATCAGAACCCCTAAAATACATTCATTTACCGCTAGTACTATGCAGGCCCTCTCTAGTGGTATCGGTTTTCCCCGATATGAAAGCATCATTTTATACAGTATACTTGGCAAATTTGATTGATTTATTTTTTAAATGATTCAAATTTGGGATGCTTGTTAACAACACTCTTCTCTGTGGTGTGTCCAACTTAAAATATGTATTTATTTCCACTTTACAGGGACTTGAACTTTTTGGGTGCGTGCACATCGCTCACAAGGCGATGACGCATTTTCAAAAAGAAAAAAACAAAAAGAGACAGGTCTACGTGTCGGTTGAGCCACCAATCAAGTCCAGACGTGTTGCTGCTCTCCCTTTTTATTTTATTTTTTAAATTTTAAACACACGTACGCACACGCGCGCACACACAGGGCTGATATCATCTGCACTCCCAGCCAACACATTCCACAGGGCCATTCCCCGGGAAGCCGAGGGAGTGGCACAGCAGTCGGTGGGCTTTCCCGTCCAAAAAAATAAAAAACGCGACACTTGAACACCTAAACAGATGCTGTGTGCACAGGGCAAGGCTCCATTCATTCCATCCATCCATTTTCTGAGCCGCTTCTCCTCACGCGGGTCGCGGGCGTGCTGGAGCTTCTCCCAGCTGTCATCGGGCAGGAGGCGGGGTACACCCTCAACCGGTTGCCAGCCAAGGCTCGTGTTAAATAACAAAATAAAATGGAATAAATCTAATTGTATTTAGGGATCAAACCTCAAGCACCCCTAAAAAAGGTTTATTATTGCCTGTGTTAAGAGTTTAAACCTCAAATATGCACTTCATTTTAATACTACACTTTAATATTGTTTCAAACTCATTTTACAACAATACCCATAAAAAGAGTGTGGCGTTTTGCAATTTAGCAAGGGATTCCTTTCCCTTTTCAATCAGTTTTGTGTCGACGTAATTTGCTAAAACATCATATTACTCTGTGGTTTTGAAACAGCGGGCGACTGCCGAGTGTTTTCTAGCCCACCGCGACCGCCTCCTCCAATGCGTGAAACGACGTCCTCGTTAGCCTCCCTCGCCAAGACTCACGACCTTACGGAGATGTTTCCCGCGACCCTGGCAGCTGCATTTTGGACTCCTCAAGGCAATTGGCTCCCAGTGCACTTAGATTTTCGGTTTCCACGCATTACTGCATGTAAGGGGCCACTTCATGTCGTTTTCATCACAAGAGGGTGCCCAGGTATGAATTACTGCCTGTGCACGGATGCAAATGCCCAGTTTTGATTGACACGGGCGTGGGAGTGGGGGGGAAAAAAGTTGTTATTAAAAAAAGATGACGTATTTTTAACAGGCGAAAGTCGGAAAATTACAACAAGCAATTTTGCTAGAATAACGTACTAGAACTATTATGTGAAGCAAAGCGGTCGGGGTTGAAATTATGAGCGTTTTAATTTTTTTTTTTTAAACTTAATTATATAGTATATTGATAGAAGCAAAGATTGTAATTCTCAGAAAGAAAAAGGCTGAATATTAAAAAAAAAAAAAAAAATTATTCTAGGATTAAATTTGCTCAGTGTTACAAGAATAAAGTTGTATTTTTTTTTATAGGTGAGAACAACATTTACATCTGCAAGAAAATAGTATTTAATTTCACAAAATACCTGTAGATTCAAAATGTTGCAAAAAAGTTGTAAAGTTGTGTGAGAGACAGACAGAAAAATGGTCCTCTTGCATTGTATTGTAATATTGAATGGAAATGTGACTTTCAACCCGCTTAACCGCTCTTGAAAGGATGCCATTTTCAGCACGGTATGTCCGCCAGGTTTTTGCGTGCAGACTTTGCCATTGTTTTAGAGAGCTTTGGCACTTGACTAGGTTTTCTTTAGTGAGTGAGAATGAGCTTGTTCTTGGAAGGTGGAGCGATAGTTTGGCGGTGGTCCCCGCTGAGAATCAATAAGTGCAACAAATCCCTCGGCTTAACAAACGGGAATGCCCACCGAACCCTTTAGAAAGTGGTTCCTGGTACCCCGGATTTAAAGCCATTTATAATTGTAGCTGTAACGCGGGTAATCGAGGGTTGGCACATTCTGCTATCTGGAAACACGCTACCAATCGCACAGACTGCCTCGGTCACATTCTCCCATCTGTGTCACATTTTAAAATGTATAACACCCTAAAACTATTTGAGAGTTAAATGCGCTCCATGGTTTTTCATTGCATCTAAATAGCCGCTTTAAGGTAAATAGCACTCATCCATATGTTAACTGGACACGTTATTCGGGAAGGAGAGTACGGCGGCTTTAAAAAAAAAAAAAAAGTTTTCTTTTTTGTTTTAATGGTTTGTTTTAACGAGGATCGACGTCGTACTGTGGCCAAAGGTAGATTCCGCCCGAGCTGGTTTGCACCGGTCTCTGTGCGGTAAAATTGTCGCTGCCGCCGTCATCTGCCACGCTCAGATGGATCCCGCTCGTCGTCCACCTTCAGCGCTGGCTCCTTTCCGGCTTCGGTTGTGGCGCTGCCATTTTCATCCCCGGCTCCCACACTTCACGCTCAACCACGTTTATACTGTTTTTCGTGTTGTGTAAAATCACCTTTGTGTATCCCGAAAAGCGCTACATAATTTTCACATTTCATATTTCATTTTATTATTGATAATAATTATTATTGCCTTTACAAAGACAAAATACTAAAACGATTGATGAGCGCCATGTGAAGGTGATTTGTTAATGTTGAATAATTGAACAACTGAATACACTCATTTATGTAACATGGGTCCATGACTGTGTGCATGCTAGATGCGTTGCCTTGATGCTTTGCTGATTCGTCTTCGTCTGTGTTGTTACTATAGGCCGCAGAAAATACACAATCCAAACAGACTACCACTTTCCATTTTAAGTGATTTTCCGTCACCTGGTGGCATCTATATGGAATTACAAACCACTTTTAGGGGGGCGTCAATTATTGTTGGATTTTACCTCTTGATGGCAAGGATCTGTCCCTATTCCTGAAGAATAGCCAAGATTCACTGTACGTCCATCCGACTCATTTGTTCCACCCCAGTCCTGTAGTTGGCGGTAATGCTCATTGCAAATTGGATGCCAACTGTCTCACACAGCAAGCTTTTCTTTACCGCTACCATTGCCTTCATTTGGCCTCGCTGCAAGTGGACTGTAACTGCGAAAGGTGCGAGAAATATCCCAGATTTGCACATTTATCCGGAACTGCCCCCAAATTCTGTGGCTTATTACTTGCTCCATGCGCCACCCTTAGTAAAGTTTGATGAAAATTGCCTATCGAATTGATTAGCTAGCCCCCAGTCGGCCCTGATGCAAGCAGACTGTAACTGTGAGAAGAAAATAAAATATATCCTCAGTGCGTGCCAAATTTTTAAAAGTTTTTCCTTGGCCACCCTTTACAAAATGTTTGTGAAAATCGGAATTTTATTCACGAGCTGATTAACACCTTCATCTGCCGGATCTGGTGGATCGCCGCCTCTCTTGGCCGCGATGCGAGTTGACTGTAATGATAAAGAAAAGTAATACTTTCATCATTCTGCACCAAATGTTAGTTTGTTTGGGTTTTTTTTTTTTCCTTGTCGTTTCTCGGTTGATAACTAACTTACAGCTCCGTCCGGTGAGTCGCTGCCCCTCTTGGCCTCGATGCAAGTGGACTGTATACGGCACAAAAGCAAATGAATTACTCAATACGCACCTTTATCTACTGCCACACGCAAATTTAATGGGTTATTCCTGGACCCATATGCATAGCCTCTAGAAAGTTTTGTGGGAATTGGTGGTAGTCGTAGTAGTAATAGTTTTTGTCATACGGCAAACAAACAAAATATACTTGGTGGCGGTAATGCTTTTAAATGACGCTGTCAGAAAGGTATTCATTCATGAACAGCAATAAACAATTCATGTTTATTGCTGTGGTGATGAAGTCCACTGCATAGCGTGGCCGCAACACATGTACCTAATGTTGCGGCCAGTGAGGTAGATCGTCTGTCGCTCTCCGGTGGTCAAGATGGCCACCGTTTTTAGACAAGCAGTTATGGTTTCAGCAAACATCCGCGGACTATTAATAAATGCTGGCTTCGCCGGCCGGCGTCACCGTGTTGTTTGCGTGTCTGGTATGCGCAGCCGTAACATCACTCTACTGGCCGGACGCTTAAATTTAAACACGACTCCCAAACAAAATGCCACTTTTGTCTGCCAGTGATTTGTGCAGACCCGCAGGTGTTCTGCACTCTCCTTCAGAGGTCGTGTTAATTATTTCCCGCAAGAAATAATATAACGTTAATTATTTTCCAGGCTCAAACTGTCACCCTCATAAAAGCTTTATTCACTGTGCAGACAAGGTTTTTTTTTTTTTTTTTTTTTATTAACATATTAACCATCACAAGAGTGGAAATTTTGTCGTAATGCACTGTTTCCCAACGTTTATTGAGCCAAGGCACTCGGCGGGCCATCCCTCAATTTGCAGAACGCACTTTGGGTCCTGCTATCACAACAGGATTTGAACACAACCCAATGCCTGGAAGGGCAAGTGCGTGGTAATCTAGCCATACACACACACACACACTCACTCACTCTGAGTTACACTAGTGGTGGAGGGAGGGTGTGATTAAGAGAGACTTAAAGCCACAAGAGGAGAGAGGTTAAAGAGGTTTTTGAAGTAATCATTTGGGATTCTCAGGAAAGCCTCCTCCTCGAGTGTGATTTCGCTTGATAGCACTTCTGACATAGCCACATGCAAAGTGTATTTATTCAGAATAGTGGCCAGGAAAAAAAATAAAATAAAAAAATAAAAAATTCCTTCCTCAAATAAGCCACCCGTGATTTATTTGCCGGGAAAACTCGCCTTGTCCCAAAGTAGCCATTTAGGCAGCTGTTGCAGGTTGTTTCATTGCGATCATTAACTGCGCGGGGATGTCAGTGCAGCAGACAATCGCTTTAAACGCTCTAGGAAAAATAAATGCCTCCCTCAAATAAGCCACTAGAATCTATTCGCTGTTAAAAACTCCCCTTGTCCAAAAGTAGCCGTTCAGGGAGCCGATGCGGTTTGCTTCATTGAGATGTGCGGCGACGTCAGCCCAACAAGGACAGTTGCGTTCAACACTCAGGAAAAAACGAATACCTCCCTCAAATAAGCCACCAGATGAATTTGCAGACAAAAAAAAAAAAAAAATCGCCGTGTCTGAAAGTGCGCATTCATTTAGCAGATGCAGGTTGCTCAATTAAAATCATTTAATGACAGCTGCGTTCAACACTCTAGAAAACCTAACGCCTCCCTCAAATAAGCCACCGGTGTTATTTCTCCAGCAAAAGTCGCTGTGTCTTAACGTGAATGTTCAAGCATCTCATTCGGGTTGCTTAATTCCAATAATTCAAATACAGGCAAATCCAAAATTAATAATGGCCAATTATAGAGTATGTGATATTGTTATTATTATCAGTCTGACTCTCGGCGAGTGCGATTCAAGCCCACGCATGCAGGTTAGATTCTGTTCAGTCGCGGCAAACAAAACACAAAAACAAACCAAAAAAAAGACAGGACAAGAAATAAGTGGGCTGGAGTCGTAGTGGCTCAGACAATAGCCGCATCGCACTCGTCTGTGCCAAACACCCACTTTATTATCAGCACGCTGTGCCAAGCGAGCGCTGTGGAAAGGGAAAAAAAGAAAAGAAAAGATGAATCGATACTGTAAAGTGCCGGCTGATTTACTTGACACGTCGCACATGCACGCACACGCTCCTGCCAGCAAAAAAAAATAAATAAAAAATGCACACAAAAGAGCGCTTTATTTCGGTTGACAAATCGGTATTCCCAAAAACAAATTGTTCGATGAATGACGCACAAAAAGTAAATGAGCACTTAGCCGCATAATCGTATGTATTCTTTTTATTATTATTATTGTGGGTTACAGCTGTTTCTACTTTATTTTGTATATAATAGGAGTAAATGCAGCATCCGAGGCAGCTCGTAATCCGGAAACATCCCACTTGGACTCACTTTGAAGTGTTCCAGTAAATACTAAGAAAATTAATACAATAAAAATATAACTTCCTTGGTTATTTTTAATGAATACAAGTGTATACAAATTTATTTAAATTTCTTCTTTTTTTTTATGTGATGTGATGTGTATCTGATTGTATTATATTAGTACTGCTATAGTTTTTTTTTTTTAGTTTTTTTTTTATCGGTTCTTTTTGGAAGGCATCTTTGATCATCTTGCAAAGTGCGGCATGCAGCCATTGTTTTGACAAACAATACAGTATGAATCCAAATTTTCCATACTGCTCTCAAATTGGATCTCGCGACTGAACGGCGACAACGCGTCTGATGTCATCTTGAGACGAGCTAATGTGTTTATTGTGCATAATGAGCCTCATCACCTGCAGGCGTGTGCCACATGCTTCCGGAGACGTCTGACGTCAGCCAGCCGCTGAGAGAATGTGTGTGTGAACAAGTGAGACCCAGCAGAGTTTAGTGTGTGTGTGTTTTATTTATTTGTGCCCGCTAATATGCTCCTGCCTTCATTATAGCCGCAGCCATAACTTTGATGAATCACTTGGGCTCAGGGCCTTCGCTGCTTTCACAAAAAAACTAATTGAAATTCGCATCCGTCCAACCTCACATTAGCTCCCTCTTTCCCTCTTTTTTCTTTTTTTTAATCCCCCCCCCCGATCCCCTGCTAACCTTCCTCCTCCTCTTTGCTAAACTGTGCCGAGTTCCTGCAGGGGTACGCAAGCCGAGGAAGGGAAGGAAATGTCATCGCTGATTTAATAGCCATAGTTCCACACACACACACACACATGCAGTGCACTCTGGGGAGTGTTAGTAATGATGAAAATGTCATCACAGGAATCTCTGCAATGCACCCTGCTCCCGTTTTGATCGTGCCTCCCTCCCCTCCACGCTTTTTTGTTTTCCGTCATTAGATGGGAGGACAAGATTGATGGGATTGAGAGTTTTGATCTTCGCCCTCTTGCGCCATCCTGGGATCCAGGGTGCGTTCGGCGACTTGGCCAGGATCTCCCAGCTGCCGCTGGATTTAGGGATTACTCATGAGAGTCAGTGATATCCCTCTTTTTTTTTTTTTTTTTTTTTATTAAGACTAGGAGGGATGCATTTGGGTAGTGCTTGTTTTGTCATCTGGGATCAAACCCAGGCTTGACTGATGGACAGGATAGATAGATGAATAGCCCACTACATACAGTAGCTTTGCTTTAGCTAAGTCAGTTTAGCGTAATGCTAACAAACAAGGCAAAACGGCGTCGACTGGCTCGCAGATAGCATCGGTGTTGCGGGATTATAATGTGTCAGTTGTGAAACTCTTCTTTGTGTGTGTCTCGTTGTCTGCGTTGTACTGCGCCCAGGTGGCCAAGGCACGCACACCAGAAGGAGCTGCACGATGTCCATTGAATTGAAGCACAAATGTGGCAAAAGTTGTTCTATTAATTATATCATTACTACATGTGTTTATGAAGTAAAATATTAGTGCTGTTTGTCTTTTTTAAAAAAAGAAGGAAATAACAGTTAAAAAAAAAAAAAAAAAAAAAATGTTGTTTGTATTCGAACGGATCTCTGGCATTTCCATTCTTTTTAAGACGTACCTCAAGGCACCACTACATTGATTTTACAACAGAGATTGTGATTTAAAAACAAGCTTTTATTAAAAGTGATCCCCGGTTGTTCGGCGACACCACTTTTAGTCGTACGCGCACGTCAGCACAACAAATTGTCTTTCTCTCCTCTGGCATGATGCAGGAGAGCGCGTGTGTATGTGTTTAAGGATGAATCCATACCATCACTTACAGGCACTCACACACACGCATTCTGGTTGTGTGTGTGTGTGTGTGTGTGCATGTGGTTAATGAGAACGTGTTGACTGATAACACTGGAGTAATTAGGTGGAATTTGAAGGCATGGAAAGGTATCCGATCTGGTGGGAGGGTCCTTTCTGGAGGCGTATGATGTGCTCCATTTCCACACTAAAAACACAAAAATAGACAAACAAAACACGCACAAATTACACGAAGAAAAGCTCAAAAAGCAAAACAGCTCACATTCGGACAAAAGAAAAACTACGAATGTAGACAAAAACTCACACAAAAAACAACACACTCAGACAAAACAAAAAAACAAAACAAAAGCTGAGCTGCAGCTGTTTAATGCTCTTTTGGGTAGGTGTCCAGTCAGAAGACCATTACAATAGTCAAGTCTACTTGCGATAAAAGCATGGATGAGCGTCTCCTGGTCTGCTTGACACATGCTAGCCTTCACTCTGGATATGTTCTTCAGTTGGTAGAAGGATGTTTGAAGGAGGAATGATTGATTTTATATGAAGACTGAAAGTCAGGTCGGAATCTATCAGTAGATTTACTTTATTGAAACAAAAAAAGAGTAAAACACTACAACACGACAAAAACACACAAAGACTCAGGCAAAAAAACAAAAACACATGACCACACAGAAGCAAAACACTAAAACCTGCACACAAACACGCACACCACAAGAAAACAACACAAATGCACGCAAAAACACACGAGCGCACGTGCCAACAATGAGCAAACACCAAAACAAAACACAGTCACTAACACACACAAACGCAAATCACACACGCAAGCAATAAAAAAATACAGCATAAACACACACAAACACATCACACACGCAAGCAAAAAAAAAAAAAAAAAAAAAAAACCTGCATAAACACACAGAGCCTAAAAGAAGAGTAAATGTGGGATGCAGCATGAGTCATCTCTTTGTGGGGCAGCCCCAATGCTTTCGCTACCAGAGCGAAAATGTGCTTGTGCCAGCATTTTTCTTTCTTTTTTTTTTCTTCTTCTTCTTTTTGGGTTTGCCGCAAAAGTGAGCTGAAGACTTGACCGTACGCACTTCCTGCCGAATGTTGTTTTCCTGTCTGCTGCTCACATTTGTTAGATGCATCATCATCCAGCCTCCTCTTTCTTTTGTTTGTATATAAATAATATTTTATGTTCCCCTCGCGCAGAAGCGGGCGGTCCCCGTGTCTTGTTATGCGGTAAACACCGCCGCCACTCGGCCAGGAGCAGAACTACAGGCGGTCTTCTTATCATGTCACCTCTCGGTCGCCCTCCCTGCCTCATCTCCGCTGTGCCGCTCGGTGCGAGTAAAGTCATTAATTTAAATACCACCCTCTTGTTTTTACTCTCTCTTAAATGCGTCCGTTAGCTTAATGAAGAAGCTTTTTTTTCGTCCCAGGCAATTTGCTCACCTCGCCGTCTCGTCTTGTGTGCGTTTCCTCCAGCAGGAAGTTCTATTACATCACGCTTCTGAGGGACCCGGTGTCGCGTTACCTGAGCGAGTGGCGCCACGTGCAGCGGGGGGCCACGTGGAAGACCTCGCTGCACATGTGCGACGGGCGCACGCCCACGCCCGAGGAGCTGCCCTCCTGCTACGAGGGCTCCGACTGGTCCGGGTGCACCCTGCAGCAGTTCATGGACTGTCCCTACAACCTCGCCAACAACAGACAGGTAAAGCTAATTTCCTGCAGCCTTCCTCATTGCCTTCTTTCCTTCATTCTCCTTTCCTTCCTTATTTCCTTCACCTTCCTTCCATCCTTCATTCAGTCTTTTCATTCGCACTACTTTCCTTGCTTCCTCCCATTCTCACTCCCTCCTACCTTCCATCATTCCTTCTTTCTTTCCAAATTTCCTTCCTTCCTTCCTTTCATCCATCCTTAATTCATTCTTCCTTCCCTCCATCTATTCTTTCTTCATTCTTCCTTTCTACCTTCCTTCCAGCCTTCTTTCACATCCTTTCATACACCCTCATTTCCTTCTTTCCACCCTTCCAGTCTCTCTCCCTTCTACCTTCCATCGCTCCTTCTTTCTGTCTTTCCTTCCTTCCACCTTTCCTCTTCCAGCTTCTGTCTCACTCAACGCCCCCACATAAAACTGTGCTGGCAAGCTCATCTCATCTGAGCTTGAGTGCTGTTATTACTTGGAGGTCCTGTGAGTTGGAAATGTGAGTGACATCAACACACAGACACACACAGTTGCGCGCTTGCCTACTGAAGCATCCTGTTGGCCCAGCAGGTGCATTCGGTGAGAACACATCAGTATGCAGCGGCCTCGCCCCAAATGTAACACAACACTTCCTCAATGCACGCCGGCGTGATCGCTGTCCAAATCTTACAATTGCATTATGGTGTGTGTGTGTGTGTGTGTGTGTGTGTGTGGAATGCATTATCTTCAAAACATTTGAGTGGTCAGCCACAGGGTACATTCACGGTTTACGGATAAACCGTGGAAACCGTCGGAATTGCCGTTTCACTTTGGAATCATCGTTACTACCGTATTTAGCGGGGCTCTGAGAGTCGTATTAATCTTCGGCTTTTCCCAATTAACGTGTGCCGCAACGGCAAACAATCAGGAAACACGAAGACACAAACCGTAGAAGAAGAAGAAGAGAATGACAGTTAATATTTCTCGTATTTTTATCTAATGCAGTGCTTTTGTATAAGTTGTGATATTTGTTGTTGTTGTTTTTGAGGGGGGCTGATGGGAAAATATTTTGGGATTTGTCCTCCAATGTATTTTGTATTGTCTAATATTTTTTGTTTGTTTTTGGATATTTCTTTTGTGTCTTTTTGTAATATTCTTGTATTTCTGTTATTATTGTATGTCTATATTTTGTAATGTTTTTGAAAATCTTTCTTTCAAAAACTTTTTTGCATAATACTGTATATTCCTACTTTTTTTTTTTAATAAATTGAAAATTTGTATTTGTTTTCCTAATATTAATGTAGTTTTAGTCCTTTTTAGATTATTATTTTTTTTGTAATATTTTGAGCATTTTTGCATATTTGGCTGTCATTAAATGTTGCTGGTGTACCGAATGGTTTAACTTGTGTGTGGTGAAGCAACATGTGGCTCGTTACCCATGGGTATTGTGCACGGCCTGTTCCAAGTAATAACAATTGTTTGTGAACACGAGGCGAGTCAATGTTCATTCCCTGCACCTGCTCTGCCCAAGCGCTCCTCTTTTCTTTCAAGGAATAAACTTACAACTCAATACAGCTATATTTATAGAGGTACACTTAAAAAAAAAAATATATATATATATATATATATATATATATAATTATACGTAAAAATGATTTTTTTTAATATTACTGTAAGCGCCTGTAACATTATGCACAGTTGAACTTTACTGCTTAAATTTTGGGGAAAAAACTACTTTAATAATGATTCAATTAAAATGCACTGTGCAAAAGTTCAACGGTGCAAAGACAATACCTTCACTGACCACATTGTGTCACTTCCTGTCCCGCAGGTGCGCATGTTGGCCGACCTGAGTCTGGTGGGCTGCTACAACATGTCCACAGTGCCCGAGAAGAAGCGGGCCCAGCTCCTCCTGGAGTCGGCCAAGAAGAATTTGCGAGACATGGCCTTCTTTGGCCTGACGGAGTACCAGAGGAAAACCCAGTTCCTCTTCGAGCGGACCTTCAGGCTGCGCTTCATCCGGCCCTTCATGCAATACAACAGCACCCGCGCCGCCGGGGTGGATCTGGACAACACCACGGTTTGTACTCTAAGAAGTCATTTAGAATTGTCACGTCTGCCATGTCAGACAGCTAATCTGTCAGCCAATCACATTCTACTAGCCACAGCGTAAATCTCTTTCAGGCTTTGTTGATGATGCAATAAGTGTCTGCGTGGCAGATCATTATACATGTAATACACTACAACAAGGAACCAGTGAGAGTTTGGCTTTATCATGTTTGCCTGTTCCTGTCCCCATGGGTATGGGGGCGGGGGGTTCTGCTACAAGCTTAGCAAGGTCTGAGTTTCCCTGTTTTTACCCTCTGTGAATCGCGGATTAAGACATCGGTGAAATCTGTTTCCTGACCTGCTATATATGGATTGCGGAACGTTGCATCACCTTGGCCATCCTCAAAGCCTGACCCTCTTAACTCTGAAGCGAACTGCACTGTTGACGTTAAATTGATTATCTTCTTGTTGGTGCAAGCAGTCAGTGTGCCCCTATGACTTTTCCCCTTGTCAAAAAAGTCAGCTATTTGTCAAAATAAAACACCCCAAAAAAATAATAACCTCCCACATTCAGCGTTCATGCACACGCAAACAAAGTTTCGCATTTTACAGCACCGAGACAGTCTTAAAATAGACCACGGCCACGATGCTGTGAAGGGATCCTGGTTAAAGTAAGCCTTTTGAAAGTGTTTTGCCAACAGCTTTTTCCAAAGGGAAAAGCGTTTCCTCGCACCAGCCAAAATGTGTCTTTCTAGCGTTGAGACCAAATCTGCGACTCCCAAAAAATGTCGACCAGGACTTATATAGATAGATTTCAAATAATCAAATTAGATCATTTTATTTTGGAATAGTACAGGGAGTAACGATTCGATTCGATTGTGATTCACTATTCAGTCGTTACAGTCAATGCGAATACCGATTGGGGATGTAGATTTAGATTTGTTTTTATGAAGTACAATACTTATACTGAAGAGTGCTATTTGAGTCTTTGAATTAAACACACGAGTCCAGGTATCATTATATAAAGGAATCAGTGTATTATTTTGTACATTTGCCATCACCCCCGTCCAGGTGCAGCGCATTGAGGAGCTGAACGAGCTGGACATGGAGCTGTACGACTACGCCCGCGACCTCTTCCAGCAGCGCTACCAGTACACCAGGCAGCAGGAGCGCCGGCTGCAGCGCCTCAAGAACCACATGCAGCAGAGCCACCAGGGCCCGGGCCTCAGCCTGTGGCCCTCGGCCCGCCGCTGCCCCCCGGGCTCCGAGCGGGACGACGACGGTGACGAGGAAGAGGGCGGCCGGACGGAGGAGGCGGCGGCGGCGGCGGGGGGCGGCGGGCGGCTCCCCACCGAGGACTACATGAACCAGATCATCAACCGCTGGTAGCGACCGATCCGCCGCTGCTGAGACTGCTTTTGCATTTCAAGTGACCATTTAAAAAAAAAAAAAAAGAGAGAGAGAAAGAAAAAAAAAAAAACTAAGTCGGGTTGCGCCGTTACTATGACGACCAGGGGCCGTCTGGCTCGGGGTTCGCCCATTTATTAGCGCTCGCCCATCACCCCGCCGCTGAGTTCCTCTGTATCTCCCGCCATCATTAGCGACTGATATTTTGAAAGACGCTGACATCCATTTGTCTCTTCCTCAAAAGTGTGAATTCGTGGATCAGACGGCGATGGATCCGCGATATTTCCTGGACAGTGTGCTCCAAAGCCCACATCGCCCACTTTTCGGACCATTTTAGCTCATTGTGTCTTCTGTGTGGGTTGATGCTTTTTTAAAAGCAGAATTGTAGTAACACTGAGACCAACATGGCTGCCTGAAGATTCCTTCTTTACTATGGAAAGCTGGTTGAGCATTTTGTTTTCCATATCCTCAATGTCCAGCTTAAGGTCCATATACTAGTACACTCGCAGACAATAAATGCTCAATCAGATTTATGAAAAACTGTTTGAGCATTTATTGGATATACTTTACCACTATTAATGCCACTTTGGGTCTTAGTATGCAATCAAATCTAAGTTGTAAACTACTGTGCTGCGCTATGTAACACTCCTTAGCCCAGTTGAAGGCACTAGTTTGAACAATGATACTAGTGAGACAGTCGTTCTACTAGAGCGCCAAATAGTCAAGGATATCGAATAAATGCTCAAACGGCTTTCCATATGTACTTTCTTTTTTTGTTGTGGTCGTTTGTTTAGTTTTAGTTGGCGTCCGAGCGTCCTTGCCCGCTGGAGCGAAGCTTCGCCTCGCGCCGGCGTTGAGGGACCTCTCTCCTGTTTCACCTGCAGATTTCCGACAGCCAATTAGCACGGCTCACTCCCGTCGGTCGGGAAGGCCTCAAACTCCGCGCACGAGGGAGGGAAGTGGCGCTCGCCATGGCGGCCGCTGCCCTTCATTTTGCGAGGGGCATTTTTCAGTTTCTCTTATTTTTGTTTTGTTTGTTTTCCTCTTATCTCTCCTCCTCTTTCAGACCAAAAGGGTGGTTCATTAGCTATTTAACAGCTTTGAAGCGCAGAGGCGGCAGTGCCTCCATGCGTTGCGCATCGGGGACGGGGAACCTGCGGTGTGGGGGCCATATGTGGACCCCCCGCAGAGGGCGTTAGGTCCGAATCTGATGTCCTCTGCCAAAAGAAAGGAAGCCGCTCCTCATTGAATATTACACTAGCTCAGTGATTCCCAACCTACTGTACATACTGGGTTTGGTTATAAAAAGTATATACAGTGTTATCCTACATATGCTGATTTTTATTTTTATTGTTTTTTTTTGGGGGGGGGGGGGCTATCCTCCATTTTTCGCTAAACAAAATGCATATACCCAAAAAAAAGGTTTATAATTGCCTATGGCTGCCACGTCTAATAGAAAAGTAGTGATTTGGCGCCATTTTGCGGCATCTGAAGGCCAAGAAACTATGACGGAGTGGCGGACCTTCCGTTAGACAGGCTAGTCGCTGCGAAAATGCTAAATTTGACCTCGTGACTTTATTTTATTTCTCGTGAAAACCACTTGCTGTACTTATTTTAAGACAGTTTTGACTTCTTTAAAATTTTTCAGCAGGGCAAAAAGGACTTCCTACTGTAAGAATCTTATCAAGTCGATTATTGAGTTCCATTGGCAGATTTCTTTTTTTTTCACTTATTTTAGGAATATTTTTTTTACGTTTTGAGGTCTCACGGAAATTCTAAAGCTTTTATGGAGGCGGGGTGTCAATTACAGTTTTTCGCTATTTGCGGTGTTGACACCCACCAAGAAAGGTTTATAATTGCCTATATTAACCTTCTAACCGAGTTTCAATAGTAACTATACCACAAACTATGTATTAGCCAAAATCACTGATAATTTTCAGACTCAACTCAACATTACCATTAAAATTAAATGTCTTACAGATGATTGGATTAAAAAAAAAAAATTTTTAAAAAGATACACCAGCAAAAACACGCATGTGCACCGAAGACTCGACGTAACTTCTAACAACCCAGGCTAAACTTAGCTCCTCCTTGATTGGCAGGAGCCAATCAAGTGAAATTGGATCATTTCGCACGGCGCAGTGGTTGGGAATCACCGCGCTAGCTTCCCCGACCGACCCTGGTTTCCATAATACGATTGCCAGTTAACAATGCCAGTTCTTGACTCGTCATACCGTGATTGGTGCGTGTGTGCGTGTGTGTAAATACGATATACAGTACGCCTCCTACTGGCGTATGTGTATGCCTTTGTAAATAGTGTGCTTGACTGAATGAGCGACGACTTTCATGACTAATAATATTTGTGTTGTTTAATCAGTGGCGGTGGTCAACCTTGCTGCTATAGCGACCAATCGCCCCCCCCCCCGCCCCCCTGCAGGGGATTGTCCTGCTATAATCCTTATTTATATCTTGATTTAGTAAATCTGGCCCCTAGTTTGCATATGTTCACTCTTAGAAAATGACAGGTTGGGTTCTGATGGCATTTTTGAGGAATTTATAATTATTTTAGGACTTTTTTTTTTCTTCTTCTTCTTCTCACCCCCCCCCCCCCCCCCCCCCCCCCCCACACACACACACACCTCCCCTCCCTTCCGCCTCTCAATATGGCATTCTGGTGTTGGAAGCAAACTCACAGCCTTATCAAATTAGAATGCCATTTTTATTTATTTAATTTTTATATATATATATATATATATATATATATATATAAAATACTGGATGAACTGGGGTGAAAGAACTAATTTTATTATTTGTTTTAATTTTCAAATGACCTCATAGCTGTAAAATCCAAATTTGGGAAATAAGCTATATACTCAAATTTTTGTGACCAAGTGCCATATTTGGTTAAGTTGGGATGGTGCAAAATTTTAGTTCTAATGCTAATGAATTTTTGTTGGCTGTTTTATCTAATTCATCATTTCAAGATGGTTTCCTCAAAAGTTTTTTTTTTTTCTTTTTTTGTTGATGAAGAAGCATTGGACAAATGCTTTGGCCAATTAACAGGCAACAATGTTTTATTCATATAATTGCATTCTGCTCTGAAAATAATTAAACATTGACTTAATATTTTTTGTCAAGTGGTTCCACACAATTTTATATATTTTTTTAAACTAAACATCCCCCAAAATGTTTCCAGAAAAAACATATCGTTAAACAAGCTACTAAATGTAGTTGTGTAGGAGTTGTTGAAATACAAATATTAACTCAAACAAAATGAACTTTTTTGTTTTTGTTTGTTTGTTTCACCAATGAAATTCAATAGTGTGGCAGTGGCTAGATAAAAAAATCTTGATATAGGAAAACAAGAAAAATATTTTGTGTTTAACTGACTATATACTAATATTTTGAACTGGCTGTCATTAAAAATACTAACAAATATATACTATTTAATTTTTTGTGTTCAACTTTAAAATACATGGATATTTTAATCTTTAAAAAATATATTTTTGTTTTTAACTACAAAATACAATTGTGTGGGTTCAGTTGACATACAACAATATTCAATATTAACACAAAACATACATAATGTCAATATTTTTGTGTTGCGCTGTGTAAACTCAAAATACTTGTTTAAATTGTTAAACGGGGGAAAGTGTAGAATATTTTTGTGTTCAACTAGAAAATATATTTGTGTGTTTTCACATGACACAAAAATATTTAAAAAATAATGCAGAATTTTTTATTTTAACACCAAAATACAATTGTGTTGGCTTGTTGTTCGACAAAAAAAAATATATATAAACTGTATTTTGGTGTTAAACTGACAAAATACAAAATACAATTGTGTTGTAAAAAATTAACAAAATATATCAATATTGTATATTTTTTGTGTTCAACTTCAAAATACCAACTGGGTGACTTTATTGACCTGAGAATGTTTTCATATTTTGTATTTTGTTTTTCTGGTGCAACAGCCAAAATAATTGCATTGAACAGGTTTACATCCAAATATTAAGTCAATGTTTCATGATTATTTTCCTCCTTTTTTAGTGTTGTACCATACCAACTTGAACCAAAAGAGGCGTGAAAATTAAAAATGTTGAGGAGCCATGATGTAATCATCCATCGTTTGCATCTTTATGACTGAAACCTAATGAGAAGATTTGTATTGCGTCCAATACAAGCTGTCAAAACTCAACCCTGGCGTCAAAAAAGCGTTGAGGCAGGACAACCAATAAGGGCGAAAGGGAGAAGCGAATGTACGATTGATGAGCGGTCGTGACACTGAATGATTGAGGGCGCTTCCCTCAAACTGTTATTATCAATCAAAAGGGATACATCCAGAGTGGATAGGCTGGTTTTTTTGGTGGAGCACATTTTTTTGTTTTGTTTTCACGTTTGGGTCCCATGACTGATTTTTTTTTTTTTTTGTGCTAAATTTACAGTGGTGCCTTCAGATAACAAATCTAAAATCATATTTCCCCATTGAAATGAATGGACATGCTATTAATCTGTTCCAGCCTCCCCACAAAAGACTTTTGTTTTGTTTTTTAAATAACGAAAATAGCACTAGTAATATTGTACTGCGTACAAACATATATTAATAGCGTCATTAAATACAATGTCAACAATGAAACATTTTGCGCATCATCATTCATTGCAGCTCCTTCTGGTGTGTGCGACTCGACCACCAGGGGGCAATATAATACAGTCATGCAGACGCAAACGAAGAAGACTTTCACAACTACTGCAGTAAAATTAGTTGTATTTCCGCAGATGATAAAGACTATATACCCGTGAGTATTGTTGTGTTGGCTGTCTACATGTGTTGCTGCACCGATTGTTTTCAAATATTCGTCGCTTAGAGGGTTATTATAAACTTCAATTGGGAATGGCAGAAGCCTTGGAGCCTCTTTTTTGAAGAATTGCTGCTTGTTGTGAAGCGAGTTGAGTTCACTGCCACCGTACAGCGCTCGTGTCTCAAGATTTTTTGCAAAAAAAATAAAGCAAAACATATATATATATATATATATATATATATATAATCGACGAGTCTCTCGCTCAAGGCACCACTGTACAATTGTTCAACCTGAAGCCAAACTCTCCTTTCGAAAAGATCCCAAATGAATTTCACTGAAATGATTCCCGAACGATGTCTTAACAAGAGTTTACATTGTGACGGTAAAACAACCCGAATGTCGCGATCTTGGGTTTTTTTTTTTTTTTTTAAATTAATATTGTTTATTTTGATGTTTTCGAAGCGCGGGATTGAGACTTTGTTTAAATCAGCAGTCTGTCTCAGGCTCTTTTGTGTACGCGTAGTCATTCTGGCGCTGATTCTTATGACTGCAACCGTGAATCATCAAGCCACCGATTAAAAAGATTTCCTTTTTACAGGCTTGTCTGTGTCGTGCTTGCAACTGCGGGGTGATTACAGTGATACTGATACTACCCGTACATTTATCTAAATAAGATATGAATCCAACAAAAACAAAGGAGGGGGAAGCGGAATACTGTGCTCTGTATTGTATAGAAAACGCATATAGGCATTGCCATGATGACTGATGTCCTTCAAGGACATTATCAGTTACTTCCATTTTGCTGAAAGGTGCTTAACAGGAGAGCCGTACTTACAGTCATAATGATTGTGAACTAGATGGAGTAAATATCCGTTTTGTGAACAGATGTTTGGGGAACGCGCGGTGCTTATGGCTCGAGGTGCTGTCACTTTTGTGACTAATAACAACCCGAATGTGTCGTGACGGCAGGGCGACTTTGAAATTGGAAAATGTCAAAGCTAGGTCACTTCTTGTCTTCTTTCCCTTAAAAAAAACGAAATCTAATGAAAGCTACAAAGGAAGTTGTATGCGATTTGGAATTACATTTTTTTTTTTTTAATAAAAGAAAACTGCCTTGGGAAATAATTGCTCCCATGTCAAAGATTATTGCTTAGGAGGCAAGTCACTTCACATTAAGTCGTAGCTGACTTTTTGGTTGTTGCTATTAGTGACTACTTTCGCGACTTTGTACTGTATGTGAACCCCTGAACGTAATGACAAGGTTAGAGATAATCGGAGTCGCGAGTCAGCCAACCTAGAGTCCAATCAATGTGACGAGGGTTGGGGGTGTTGGTTAAAGCTGCCCGGCCCTAAAACAAAACCAAAAATCAGTTTTGAGTTTTCTATTATCAAGAAGACACTTTTTCCACCCTGCACTGTGACGTTTGCATGTTGTGCTCAGTAAAAAAAAAAAACAGAAAGCATGTTGTTAGTTAAAAAAAAAAGAAGAAAAAAAGGCATTTGTCTATTGTTGTAATTTAGACAAAGATCAGATCAATTTCAGCCAAGTCATTCTAGAGGGTTCTTTGTGCTTTCTACAATTTGTTATATTTCAGCATTATTCCAAAGAATAATTTGGAATTATTTCCCCCCCTCAAAATTCTACACACACCATCCCGCAACGACTACTATACGTGAATCATCCATAAATGGAAGAAGTGGAAGTCACCAGGTTTTGCAGTTTGAGCTAAATGTTTTGAGAAATGCACTTGATGTGGTGCAAATAGTGATGCTGATTGGCGAACTGCGTCAAAGCTTTTGAGGAGAAAAAAAAAACAAAACAAACTTTTAACAGGACGTTGTGTGGGCAAAAACGGAACCCGTCTTTGTAACATGACAGGAAGTGGAGGAAAAAGTGAACCGCTGTGAAAGGTTTCCGGATGCACTGTACTTTTTCTTGCAACTGTATACTATAACTTAATTTGCATGAAGGAATATATTTTGAATGTAGATCTCATATTCTTTTTGCACTTACAGTACGTGATACTGACATGCGGCTCAGCGGATGGAGTGCGACACATTTACGGGTACGCAACAATGACGTACACGCACGCGCACGTTCGTCCCATCTCTTCGACGGCAGCTGTGTGCGATTCTAAAATATGTTTGGCACACTTTGACAGTTGTGGAGCAGTTGATGTCATGTCGACGGAAAAGCTTTTAACACGCACACGGGAAGAGAGAGAGAGAGAGAAGCGTGTGTAATATTCATAAGGAGCGCCCCGCGCTTCCCGCGCGGTGTACTCGGACCTGACGCGCTGCTGATATCGTATTCACGACGCTTGTGTGTGAGATGGCTTCCACTCTGTTGTTTTCTTCTGCCCCATTTCTTGCACAAATGTTCAGCGGCAGCTGTTTAAATGTTGTATACGGTCCAGGAGGAAAAGGAGAATTACCCGAAACTCAATTAACTCACCATAAACCACTTTTACCTGTTTCGTTGCCCTCCCGTTTGACTGTCAAACGGGGGAAATACTGTTCCCCATCTCCACTAGTTGCTGATGGTGGAAGTAGAGGATGCAAAGATTTTGCTGTAAAAGCAATATTATCATGCCCAGGGAGCTTCGGCAACACGAACGTAACATGGCAATCTACCGTTGTTGTAAATGCTGACGGTGTTCACGCACGGTTATGCGAGAAGTGGGACAACCGCGTCATCGTTTCAGGAAAACCAGAGTCACGGCTCCCTCTCGTGGACAAACGGTGCAACGACATCATTCTGCGGGACACTTGACAGCGTTTACTGTTTCATGAGAAATTAAGAATTTATCGATGTTTCATCGGCAAAACTCTGACTTACTATGATTATTTTTTTAAAGGGCTCAAATCAGCCAATGAATCGTTTGGGCCCGCAATACATACATAATATATTACAAACGGGCAAACCCGCTCTGAAAACTAATAAAAATAGAATTGAAAATACAAAATGTCAAAACGAGTGAAGTGGTTTAGCTGACACGTCCTTGCGTTTGACCTTGTTGAGAAGCTCTGCCTTTGACTATCTCACACACACACACACACACACACACACACCCTTTATGCACCCCACCCCCATGCCTACCCACACAGGCAAAGGGAGTCACGCATCACCTGCAAAGACTGTGAGAGTGTAGGTTATTAATGAGTGCATGTTCTAACAACCTCACAGAGGAGAAGGAGAAGAGGACACGCTGGGATAAAAAAAAGACGGACTGAATTAAGAGAAGCGTCAGGGAAGGTGAAGTCTGACAAGCGCAAGATCGAGGGATGCAATATTAATATGACTTGGAGAACTCCGTCAGGGATCAAACATTTACGTCCCCCCAGGCAGTGTGCAAAGGTCTGCAATTTAATCCTAATGTAAATGTGAAATTTAGAATAAAAACGTGTGTGTGTGTGTACATATATATATATATATATATATATATATATATATATGCACAGTATATGGGATTTCATTTATTTACTGTATAAATAAACTAATAAATTCTTTATTATTATCATCATATATGTGATTTCATCGTATATTTATTTGTTCTAAATAAAAATATTAAGATTTTTTAAGTCACAATGATATCGGGTTTTTGGGGAGGTGTTTTCCATTTTGATATTACTTTCATCATGAACAACAAAGATTGTTTTTACAATTTAATTGTAAACATTGTTTCACAGTACAAATGTCAAATTCAACTGAGCAATGATTTTTTTTTTTTTTGCCTCGTCAAAATATTTCTTCAGATATATGTATTTTTAAAAGCTTAATTATGATGTCAAATTGGATAAATGTATTCTTATTTTTTTTCCCCCCAAACATGTTTTGTCGCCAACGGAAACCGATTCTCCTTGTTTAAAAAAAGAAATTCCCGAGGTGAGCGGCACACTGCTGAAGAGACATTACCATCTAGTGGTTGCTATTTGAACTGCATCAACAAAATCTCAACCTTTGTGCCTTCAAGAAGACCTTGCTTGACATTACATGGACCAAACCCTTTAAACATACCTTTTAAAGGGAACATATTATAGAAAGTTGACTTTTTAATGTTTGTCTACAAATAGTCTGGCCTCTGGAAAGCGTGCCCACCCATCAACTGTGAAATTAAACACTCCCAAAGAATATGGGATTTCTTCACCAACAACTTGGTTTCCGAAGCTAAAGAACCACTTTGGCTGAAGCGCGATCATGTCATAGCCTAAAGGTAAGCAGAGCTGCAGATTAATGTTAGCTAACAGCATGAGCTTCTTATAAGAATTATTCTCTCTCTCTCTCTCTCTCTCTCTCTCTCTATATATATATATATATATATATATATAGTGCATTTCAGAGGCTTGGTAATGAAACCCTGCAAGCACCCGTCATAATGCAACAAAATCTCGATTGGGTGATCGCTTGAAGTGAAATAACAACTTTAGCTTCTTAGGAGCAACACTCGTCACAAAACGGTGTCATCACGGTGTCTACTCGAAAAACTTGGAAGCAAGCAAGGCTAATCCCCTCAACGCACACACACACTTTGTGTGTGATGAAGAGTGTTAAGGATGGCTGGTAATTGAATAATGACACTAACACCTGTGATGGATGAGCTGACACTCAGCTCATTCTCTCCCTCCATCACTGTCATCCTTTGCTCAGTGCACAAACCCAACTGAATGACCCTCTCCTCACTTACAATGTGTGTGTATGTGCATATATATATATATATATATATATATATGTTGTCACGAACCAAATATTGTCAGACAGTAGCGATATTTGGTTTATATCGAGTAACCGAATAAGCGATTAATCGGCTGATTCATTTAAAATTTATATATAATGAATAGCATACTTTATTTTCTGTTCCCCTAACGCTTACAACAATAAAGACATTTAATTTTTTTTACAATTTTTTTTTTACAATAAACAATCATGTGTTTAACGTTACAACAGAGCGAAAAATCAGCAGATTTTTGCACATTTCAAAAAATATATTTTATGTTACACTGAATGTTTTGATCGTCAGTTTATGTTGGAATGTCTTAATTTATTTTAAAAAATAAAATAAATCGACAAAAATCTTCAATGAATCTGACAATGTGTTTGACAATTTGAAAAGGGATAATATCGGCCGATTAAATCGGACAGCCAATTAGTGGGTCAGGTACTAGTTATGATATCATGTCATACTGATTTAAAAAAACAATAACAGATTGAATGTCACGTGACACGCCCACGCACTGAGTGGGTTTGTCTTGTCCATCCTGAACATTCCGCTAAAGACCACACGGGGCTGAGGGTGACTTTTATTTTTATGCCTCACCCCCAAAAAAGAATAAATAAATGAAAATAACAACGTTCAACAAAATAATAAAAAATAATTGGAAGATATAATCACACACAAAAATAACTAAAAATAGTGTGATATCTGGAAATTTCAATATTCTTCTGCCACCCCTACTCTTACTGTTACTACTACTAATACATGCCAAATATTCAGTCAGTATCTTGAAATGAAAATGAATTAATAAATAATAATAATAATAATAGTAGAGAGGCGGTACAGAAAAAAATGGATGAATGAATAATAATAATGTGTGTCGCAAAATGAATCAATTATGATTATGACTATGATAATGATGATTATTATTATTAATACATACGTACATAGTAAAGCTAATCTCATAACTGGAAATAAAATAGTGATGTCTTACAATTTTTATATTAATACACATAATAATAATATATTACCGTGATATCTTGAAAACATATATTGATTAGATAGTGTCATATCTTGCAATAATAATAAAACAATAACATGTTATAATACTAATAATTTAAAAAATGACATCAGTGCCATGTTGAAATAAAAAAAGGGATCAAAGATCATGATTTAATAACAAAAGTGAATCAGTTCTTTATTGTCTCACGTTACACTTTTGAGACAAAAGTAAACATAAATGGAAGCAATTATCCGGTGTAGACGAGTGCGAGGCTCTCTGGTGGCTGTCCCGGTGTCACGCTTGCAAAAGAGCGCTCCGCCATTTTGTGCTGCGTCACTCTCGTTTGGCCATCTGCACCGTCGCCATTCTTGTGCAATGATTGGTGCCCATTTCCCAAAATCTCAAATGAAGCTGAAATTGGCGCTTTGATTTGCCGTTGTTGACCTCTTTTACGACAAAGACGTGTCCTGGTCCCTTTATGGCCGCCGACGCGTGACTAACGCTTCCCGTCAAAGTCCCGCCGACGGCGTGTCCGTAACCTCTTGTCCGGCTCAAACATACACAATGACGCCTATGCTTAATTGCGCAAAACTAATACAAATATTAAATACAAAAAAAAAAATGTTAAAAAGTGCAAAGGTTTGCATGTTACACAAAAACAAATGAACACGATCTTCAATAAGTTACAACCAAAAAATAGTACACACAATATTTAAGTGACAAGGGAATGAAATGTTTCAAAATCTACTTCATAAGTCTATTAGAACGACCAATAACTCAAACTGTTAGTATTAAACTCACCAATAGATTCAGCCGATTAGTAAGTTATTACAACGACCGATAACATGAACCTGTTAGTAAGTATTAGACTGACCAATAACTCAAGTGTAGCAGGACGACCAATGCCTCGAGGCAGTCAGTAAGTCATTAGAATGACCAATAACACCAAACTTCTAATAAGTGAATTAGACCGACCGATAACATGAGCCTGTTCGTGACCAATAACTCAAGTGCAGTAGGCAGACCAAGGCCTTGAACCAGTCAGTCATTAGAATGACCAATAACTCCAAAACGTTAATAAGTGAATTAGACCAACCGATCCCATTCCACGTGTGCAACAAAAGGTGACTTTATGTCACAGTATGCCACGCCGCCACCACTTTCTCGGGATATTCCACGGTTTCTTTCCACTGCTCGGCGGCTTCCTGCGTGGGTGCGTCCAATCCCAGCTGGACCTGCGGGATCGTCCAGAAAAAAAAAAAAAAAAAAACCCATCAGCAACTCCAACCGCTCACTACGTGTATTAGACTGATCAATAACTACAACACGCCCGGAAGTGTATCAAAGTGACCAATAACTCAAAACTGTTGATAAATGTATTAGACCGACCAATAACTTCAACATGTAAGTGGATGAGACCAACCAAAAACTCAAACATGTTATTAAGGCTATTCGACTGATCAACTACTACTACTACTACAGACCAGTGACTCAAACCTGGTAGTAAGCGGATTAGACCGACCAGCAACTTGAACACGTAAGCGTATTAGACTGACCAATAGCGCAAGTGGATTTGAGCAGTGGTTCTCAAACTTTTTACACCAAGTACTACCTCAAAAAATACAAAACAGTAGCTCTCTGTGTACAACCATCATGGCAACATTAACATACAGTAACGTAGTGGGCCTAATTGTTAAAAAAAAAGAGCGGTTTTATTATTAAAAAGTATATTTATTATTGTAGCCACTAAAATATTAGCACTGCTCTTAAATATGGGAAAATACAAAGAGGACACACATGAAAATTTATAAACATTGGATAGTTGTTTAAAAAAAATAAAGCCGAAATGTGAATGTATTGTATGTATACAAATAAACTGGTCTTAAAAATTTACTGCACTTGAAAGGGGGGGGGGATGTAATGTACATCAAAAGTAAAAAATGTACTCTAGTGGATTAAAAGAAAGTTATAGCTATAAATATGCTGTATACATAGTTACAAACTTCATTCTGACATTTCATTATATTTCAAGTTTGAAATCTTGAAAACTTTATTTGTATTTAATTCAGTGATTTCTTTTTACCATACCACTAGAGGGAGCTCGAGTACCACTTGTGATACTTATACATTTCTTTAGTTTTCATGTACAGTCCATTCTTGTGTACAGTCCATTGCAGTAAAAAAACAAGTTTTGTTGCAATTAACCTTTAAATAGAATACATTAGCATTTAATTTTTAAGATTTTTTTGAAACATCTATCAAAATTGTATTAACTTTTTATGTGCAACACATTTGAATTGAATCAGTCATTATTTATTTATTTATTTTCCTATATTCAAGAGCGGTGTTTATATCGCAGTGGCTTACAATTTTAAAAAAGTACTTTTTAGGAATTAAAAAAAGCAAATTTTTGATAAACACGGGCCTACTTTGTTCCTGTATTTTATTTAAAACTCATTGACTGCCAGCCCTCCCAGTTAACATGGATATTTGACTTCTAAATCCGTCAATGGCAGTGAACGAGTACACGGACGGAGAGCCAAGTACTTTTCCAAGGTGGTACTTGGAGTAAAAAGTTTGAGAACTACTGCACCTGTCCGACACACTGCTTCCTCTTGACCGAGCTGCAGCTGAAGACTTTGATTGAGAGCGTGCACGCGGCCGGGTCCAGGTCGTCCAAGTCCAAGAAAAACGTGGCGTCCCACTGACACTGCCCCCTGTGGGCCTTGAGCACTCGCGTCTTCATCTTGGTCGGCGGCCGGTCGGCTCCGTGTATTTCCACAGTCACCGTGTACCCTGTGTGAGAAAGACGTCGCGAGAATATTGTTTAATTTTGGGTGGATGTGAAAATGATGCGTTGCGGATTACCTGGCGGGAGGGGCGAGGAGCAGGCCGGCAGGTTTTGGGCGGCGAGGACTCGGACTTGCAGGCGTCTGCAGACGGGCTGGAAGCAGGTCGCCAAATGGAGCTCGCATCCTCCCGCCTGCGAAACAGTTGCAGCAACTTTGACTTGCAAGCTAAATTTTTTAATGATTTTTTTTTTAATTACCCCTGCCAAGTAGGTTATTATTGCTATTAATTACAATGTAATTACTTCATCCTGAGTGGACTGAAAGGTTCCCATAAAATAAAATCTGAACCCGATGACTGACCATAATGTAAAAAGGGCATGGGAAAATTCCATTCAACGTATTGACATGACTATATCACGCTCCCATTTGTGGCACGTATGTATTTTTCCGCAGTCCGAACCTCAATTTCGCTCAGTTGTGACTCACTCCCCTTTGAAGCTTTAACAGAGGTCTCCTGCTCTTGTTTTGATGTTTCTCGGTTGTTTTGTGAGAAGCAGATGGAAGCAGTCCTTGCATTTTGTGCTCGTTCAAGACTGCAGTGATTGCAACAAAATGGAGGCTTTGTGTGTGTTGGGGGACAGATTGAGGGGAGGGAAAAAGAAAAACACTGTTCCTCAGAGTATATAATGATGATTCACCGGGTGTACAAGCAGCGCATATTTTACCCCCGCTCGCCACAAATTGCCCCATTTATCAGGACAAAAAAAACTACTTTTGTGTACTCTTGATGTGCTTTGAAGTTGAAATAACAACACATTTCCTCTTCGAAATACACGATAGCAGCGTCAGGCCTCACGCACAGTTTAACAACCAGTAAATCCGGAATGTTCCCTCTCACACGTAAGGAAACGGGAAGGAGTGTTTGGGCTCAACAGCTGCACAGCGAGTCGAACCACATTTCGCCACAGCCCAGAATAAAACTGGTTTACGAGGGAGGCCCATCATGAGCGCTGATTAGGTGACACACACTGTGCAAACAGTAGCCCGTAATCTGTCCGTACCGCGTGACATACTATGATAGGCTGCGATGTTGGCAATAACGCTATGTAGAAATGTAGACTATCATGTTCACAATTCAGATCAGCTCTGGATTCAATTTGAGTTGAATGTAATCCGGATAAATTCTGGATTCAACTGGATCTTACCCAGAGCCTGCATATACAGTACATTTTTCAATTTACAAGGACCATGAAACTGCATACACATACTGTCATGGGTGTGTGTTCTGGTTGTTGTCTTCCCCCGGTCTCGTACACACCTGCTCCTGAGCGCGTCTTCGCCACCTGTGCCTCGTTTGCCCTAATTACCCCATGCATTTAACCTCGTGTCTCATTCTTCCTGTTGGCTACTGCTGAATGGAGCCGCAATTCTGCCGCGTGTCATTCTCGGGCTTCTTTTGGAAAGACTATGGAGCATGATTTTCAGTATTCCACACCAGATCATGAGGCAGCTCGCTCCCTTGTCACCTTACAACAAGGCAAGCGCAGGGTTTCAGATTACGCGATTGAGTTTCGCATTCTAGCAGCTGAGAGTCAGGGGAATAACAGGGCACTACTCAATGCATTTTTTTTCAAGGACTGTCCCCCGCCGTCAAGGATCATTTGGTCCCACTAGACGTGCCCACCGACTTTGACACTCTCCTCGCTCTCGCTGTAAAGATCGACAAAAGGCTTTTGGATCGCGAGCTGGACGGAGATCGGCGGAGGGATGCATCACTGCGCACTTGGAGGACGAGCCTCGGTGACCAGCCAAACCAAGGCAGATCCCCTGTTGCCAGTCTCAATCCACTGGCTGGCGTCACCACGGATGAACCCGTGCAACTGGGCAGGTTCCGTCTCTCCCCTGAGGAACGTCAATGCCGGCTGAAGGAAGGGCGCTGCTTCTACTGCGGGCAGTTGCGTCATTCTGTGAGCAAGTGTCACGTCAAAGTTGCCGGTGCCGGTAACAAGGGCACGGGAGCGGTGAGTCTAAATATCATTAAGGAAGACCCTAACCAGGTTCTTCCAAAAGTAACACTATGCTCTCCAGATCAAGAGATTCATACATCTGTATTTATTGACTCTGATCCTAACTTTTCTCAAGTGACCACCTGTTACCATGACATTAAAGAAGTTTTTGTCCAAGTCCAAAGCCAAATCCCTTCCACCCCACAGACCTTACGACTATGCAGTTGACTTGTTGCCTGGAACCACACCTCCACGAGGGAGGGGGTTTCAATATCTGGTGGACTGTGAGGGCTACGGGCCTGAGGAACGTTCATGGGTGCCGTCTGGGTTTATCGTTGATGACTCACTCATTCGGGACTTCCACGTTGCGCATGCTGGGGCTCCGGGGCCGTGTGGGGCCGGCCGTTAAGGTGGGGGGGGGAATACTGTCATGGGTGTGTGTTCTGGTTGTTGTCTTCCCCCTTGTCTCGTACACACCTGCTCCTGAGAGCATCTTCACCACCTGTGCCTCGTTTACCCTAATTACCCCTTGCATTTAACCTCGTGTCTCATTCTTTCTGGTCGCCAGTTTGATGTGCCTTGTTGTCACATTCCAGCATTCCTTGTTTCCACATCACCGACTCATAATAAGACTACACCCTGTTCTGATTATTGACCTTGCCTTTTTGCCTCACTTTTTTTGGATACCGTTGCCTCTGCGGATTGCCTGCCTGTGTACTGACCTCTGCCCGTTTTATTAAACCTGTCCATTAGAATTGGAGTCGTGCATCTTGGGTCCAGTCGTTTGTTCCGTTCAAAACACGTACTAAATTTCATTTAAAAATGTTACCAGCAGACTGCTACATGTAATCAGATAATATAATCTTTGGTGAAGCAGCATGTGGCGTGACACCCCACTAACAAACAAACTTAGCGTTTGACTTCAAAATTAAATTAATAAACAAATAAATACATCTCCAATGAAATTGGAATATGTGGCAGTGTTCAACGTGATTTTCCATATTGCGGTGAAAGTGTCATCTGGATTCAATTTGATTTGACCCTGCATTAGACATGAAAAACATGTGCTGACTGACCAATCGATTGACCGACCAACCGACTAACTAACTGAAAATAGAATCTGCTCATGTAAAATCGCAATATTTGGTCAAGTTTCATGGGGTTTGCCATGTTGCGCTTCCATTTCAGCAAAAGCGCGATCTGGATTAAACTTGATTTGACCTCGCACAAGTGTGATTTCTCCCACGCTCGTTTCCATTTTTGCCCTGTCGGCACTCACGGAGGACATGCCCGGGGCGCCGAGGCTCAGCCACCACTCCGTCTCTTGCGGGCCGAGCCGCCGCAGCGACATGACGCACTCGGCCGCCGTGCGCTTCTTGGCCCCGCGCGTCTGCAGCTTCAGCAGCAGAGCGCTGTGGCATAGGGTCTGGAGGCTCAGCGTGAACACAAAGGTCTCCATGAAGGATACATGCTGTGTGACGACAAAACGCAAAGTTGACTGAAAAAGGTCAGGACGTGGTGTAACAATAGCGGTAACAGCTGAGTGCACACCAAGGGTTAGCTTAGCAAACATCTTGAGCCGAAAGCTACGTTGACGCACACATGCTGGAATTACACAAACAAGTACAACAGGGTCGTAAATAAATTGTCACAGCAGCAGCAATCTCTGTCTACGTAAAAAGATTTTCGCAAGCTTTGAAGTTTAACTATAAAGTGCAACTGTAAGACCATTTTAGCCAATCAAAACCTTGAAGGAAGGCATTACTGGAAAAGGCAAAAATGGCAAATCCAAGAAAATGGCAATCATTTAATGGGGACAGAGCATAACTTTCATCTAAACTCTTGGAAGTATTTGAAAAAAAACAATCAGAAGCCTAAAGAAACTTGTTAATGGAGAAGGCGCAATAATGAAAGTAATTGAATAAGATTTATCGGAATTATTAAGAACAACAACAGTGAATTGAGGAAAATGGGAATCCTCTTATGTGGACAGGTCATAACATCAGCATTAAAATCTAGGAAAACCCTTTTTAAAAATGCCTTTGAAATGTCAAAAATGTTTTTCGCACCTGAGAGTATTCCTTGGTGGAGGTCTTGAAGTGGACCGGTTTGGGAAGTGTGATGACACCTTTGATTCGGATCTTTGGCTTTTGTGCTTCGTTCACTGGCAGGTTGAGTTGTGAACACTGATGAGGAAAAAACACACGAAAACTGCCTACACTTATTGAGCTATTTTCACATTAGGGGCAGTGCCCCACCCGCTACAGTAGATGGTGTTGGGATTGGAATATTAATGTGGGTTTAACGAGTCTTGCCATATAAAACTCAAATAGCTTTTTATTGGAGTCATTGAAGCATTTATCTGCTCGGCAACAGGGCTCTTTGCCGCAATTTGCAGAGGAAACAGCGTAGAGAGAGAGAAATTTTAGATGTTAAAGGGGTTCAGGCACAATCCAACCTAGTTTAGATTTCTTTTTACAGATTTCACATACGAAAGCAGCGCCTTGTCCTTAGAGCCAATGAGCTTGCCGTTAAAGCATCATTGTGTGCGTTGACGCACACTTCCTGTGGTCACACAGAGGATTCATTGACTGGGCGCACAAAGGACGTCATTGTCCCGGTGAGGACCCAAACAACGAAACCTTACCTGGTCCAGGGTGATCCACACCTGCTCCATCTCCTCCTGGTAACTCAGTCGGACACACAACCTCCCTAGGTCGTCACCCAACAGTGAGAAAGACTCTGCAACGCAACAGAACGCAACGTCACCTACATGTGTGTGTGTCTCAGGGGCAGAAATACTTCCGCCCCATCTATTTTGCCTAGCAACCCAGGACATTGTCAAGAACAGAATCAATAAATACAAGAAAAAAATGACTCAATGACACTACGAGATAACGAAAAAAAAGTCCCTTGACAACACTAATGATCATGAAAAGGTTTTTCAACAAGTCACTCAATGACACAAAAAAGTGCACACAAAAACAATGCTAAGGATCAACACAAAGTACTAAAGTGACTCAATGACAGAAAATAATACAAAAAAAATTACTCAACACTAAAGAGCACCAAAAAGTGACTCAACAACAAAGTCACACTAAAGATCACAAAACATGAACATAAAACAAATGTGATCAATAAAAAGTGACCCAATGAGAGAGAGAGAAAAAAGCAAAACATAAACAACACTAAAGAATTAGCAGAGTAACTCGACAAAACTCCAAATCAACAAAAAAGAGTCAAAAAAGGTGACTTGACAACAAAACTAGTCTCAATGACACTAAACAGAAAAAAAAATCCTCAATGACTAAAGAACAACAAAAATGACGCAAAGTGGCTTGACAACACTACAGATGAACAAAAACATAAGCCATACAAATACAGAACTAAAGATCACAAAAAGTGGCTTCAGAACACTAAAGATCAACAAAAAGTAAAAAAAAAAAAGACTTAAATATACAAAACATCAAAAGTATTAAAAAATGAGTCAATGAAAGAAATATCAACAAAACGTCAAAAGGTGACTCAACAACAATGAAGACACGACTACACAATGGCTCAACAAAAAGTACAAAAAGTCACCTGAAAACTAAAGATAGACATCACTGAAGATCAACAAAAAGAGCAAAAATTGACTCACAGTCATTCACCAAAATTAAGGATTAACAACACTAGTAAACGTGTGACTCCACAACAACAACGATAAAACAAAAAGTATATGTTCATTTGTACCTGTGCTGCTTTTAATTGAGTCAGTGATGGAGGGCGGAGTGCTGAGGAAACTGGATATGGAATTGAAGCTCTGCAGGGGACAAAGTATGTATGTAAATACGCGTCATGTGATGATATGCGTGTATTCCTTTGACAGGAAAAGACCAAACATTAGGAGTCTGACCTGCTTGTGACGATCGTGAGAGCTGTCGAGCTCGAACGTGGACTGACTTAATCGCTCATCAACACCTGCAGCCAGACAAAAAAGCAAATATTCCATGGCGAAAACAAACACAGTGGCAAAATAAAAAGCTCATTCACATTAGGGGCAAGTGGGAAAGTGCCCCACCAAATGAAATGTTATCTTCGCATGACCAGTTGGGAATCCTCGCACCTCATGAATTCTGCCGAGCAACAAGTGATATTGCAAACGTTATATATACGTATGCTGTAAAGTGCTTCATAGCTTTGGAAAAAAAATAGCTAACTTGCATCTGGGGCAAGCTGGGAAGTGCCCCACTACATCTGACAGACAGTGACTAAAATTGGAAATGGACCCGAGGAGCAGAAATATTTGTGCCCCACAAACGAATCACACTATTAGTAGTTAGTAGTTTTAGCGGGTCTTCAAACCTGAGGAGTTTTTGTTGCTCCCAATGTCTCGGGGGTTCTGGCCCGACGAGGCCCTCTCAGGACCCTCGGCTATAGCGACGGCGCGCAGGTTGGACTCGCAGCTGTACACTAACGGAGCGGTGGGGGTCAGGAGCTCGGCCTTCCTCTGAGCGTACGTGCAGCGGGCCGGACCTTGTAACACAAAAGAGTAGCGAAGGAGGTCAGCGTGTCGACCCGGCGACCACACGGAGAGAAGGTAAACGTCCAATTCTTGTCCAAACAGGACATCCTGCTTGCACCGATGAGTCACACCTCAATGACTTCTGAGCACATTTTAATCAAAGTCAGACCCATGAGGGCTTTGTTGGACCTTAGCATCTCATTGACCCTGTCTTGTGAAGGTTTTGGGGAATAAAATTGCTTTTTAAAATGTATGTAATAATAATAGCAGTACTTTGGTGAAAAACATAAAACACACCAAAAAATACTATTGTAGTAGTGTTTACTGCACCTAAAAAGTATTTTTTTTAAATCCTGATTTGCATTAGGGGCAAGGAGGGAAGTGCCCCACCACATCCTGATGACACTGGGGCGATAAATCGAAATATATTTAAAGCTACTGATGTAATTCTCTTTTTGTTGTGCTGTTTTGGAGACTAAGATTACTGAATTTCATTAGGGGCAACCAGGTAAGTGCCCTGCAATATATCGCAGATGGCACTGTTGCTATTTTTAAATAAATTGCTAATTTGCATTAGGGGCAAGTGGGGAAGTGCCCCATCACATTCCAAAGATTGCACCATGGTGAGAAAAAAAAAAAAAAAAAAGCCCACGGTTGTCCTCGTGGTGTGTTTGTTTTTGGGATTCATCTCCTGTGTGTCCCCGACGACTTGTGCTGAGTGAATTCCGCCCAGCGACAAGTAACATCCAAATGTGTGAACAGGAAAAAGAATCTGGGTAAGGAAATGTTGAAAGCATTTGAATGAGGGCAATAAAGTTTTTTTTTCTTTTTTCTCTTTCTCTTTTTTTTCTGTGTTCTCTTCAGGCACTGTCCATTAATTATTTGAACCTGAACTCTTTTTTTTTTTTTTTTTTTGCTATTGTAGATTTGGAAAAAGGAATCGTGACAACATCCCCAGTGATTATGTTGCCTTACATCACTGCAGCAAAACCAGCTCTAAAAAAAAATGTTTTTTTAAATGCTCATTTGCATAAGGGCAAGCGGGGAAATGCAAAACCACATACAGCAAAGCCGAGCTTGAGGCTTTTTCTCAGAGAGTCTGGGTGGAGTTGTTGAAATAATGTACATGAACAAAAAGTGTCACTCCCTGTCCTTTTTCTGCAATGTGAGGCAGCTGAGCCCTGTTCCAACTTTCTGTGTTGGGAATTTCCTTTTAATGGATTAAAAATAAATAAATAAACTAATCCGGCCTCCACTCAAACCCACTCCTTTGCAACGCCCCCCCCCCCCCCCCTTCCCCTTTTAAATGCCCTTCACGGTGTGTGATGGTGCGTAATTAAACACAATGGAAGCTGTTTCCAATAGACTTGTTAAGCCTGTCTGTAGCGCTAAATGGAAAGCTGACCTTCCCCAAGGCTCAATAGGTACTCCTGCTGTAACTTTGGGGTAATTTGACCCATTTTTGACATTAGTTGGCGAGAAATCACAGAAAAAAGCAGGAGAAATGCCACCCAAATGTACGTACCGGGCATCCCGTACTGGAGGTCGGGGTACGTGGCCGCTCCCAGCTGCACATACGATGCCTTCAAGGTGGCCAGGACAAATGGGACCTCCTTGCCGTTAGCGGGCATCCTGGACAGTAGGTAGTCTTCGCCAACCCCCCATCTGTTGGGGGCTGCTGCGCTGCCGATGGGCATCTGCACCGCAACGCCTTCGAGGGACAAATGATCATGATTTCATTTTTTTATTTTTTTTTTATTTGTGTTGTTTGGTATTGCGGGCAAGTGGGCAAGTGCCCCACCAGCAGCAGCAAAAGTGTGATGTGACCAGGCAAAATAACTTGAGATATTTTGTAGAATGCTCCACAGCGGCGTGCATGTCTGGAACTCGTGTATGCCACATGCCAATGTGAAAGGAGCTTTTCTTGTATATTTTAAGTAGAAAAATATATTTTTATTCATTTTATAATAATTATTTGTTACTATTATATGTAACGTTTATTTTTTTGCAGCATTCTGAGTATGTTAATTAATAAAGTAATATAAACAAATCCTATTCAACATAATGTATTTTTTACATCAAAAATCGCTTTGAAAAACCTTTTCAATAAAAGTTAGATTTTTTTTCAAATGAGCCTTTTAGTTGCTTAAAAAAATAGCATCTGAGAATCCCCTAAATAAAAGTTATTAACTTTAGCTTGGAACCAGAAATTAAAAAAACAACAATTTTACTCAATTTGCAAAAAAAACTTCTCAAACATGCATGGATCCAATGTGTGGCCGCCAGCCCTCCCTGGCCTTTTTTCTGCCTTATTGGGCAGCGTCGCCCTCTGCCCCCGAGGTGCACAATCACTGCAGTGTCGGAGTTTACCTTGCGTCTCCTCCGGCTCCTTCCCTCGCTTTTTAACGAGCCTCTTGCAGCAGTTTTTGATGCACTCCATGCCTGAAACAAAACAACAATACGAAGTTTCCACAAACACCCAACGTTTTACAATATACCGAATTTGTGTGTTGGACTTGTAAGTTTGCATGACTAATACTAAAAATATGATCTCTTTCTTGACTATAAACTACATGTTGTCCAAAGTAAAAGTAGATGTAAATGTATTATTTTGATTAAACACAAAAGATAAGTGGCGGACTCCTTCATGGAGGACTACAGAAGATCGGAGAATATTTATTGTCGAGAGGCTAAAATTCCAAAGATTTGGACAATTTTAATTTAAGCAATGTCTCTCAACGATTGATCGATAATCAAAGCAGTTGTCCATTAATTTTATAAACGATTCGTTGTTCGATTAATCGTTGCACCTCTACTATTAAACATGGGTATATTAGTAAGCTCTCTATGAAATGAGTTAAAAATGCTGGGCCTTTTATTGTTAATTATTAAATTAGTAATATTAGTAATACATATGTAAAAAATAGTAATACAAATGTGTGTTTTGCTGTCTATTACTAGTAATTCTTTTATAAAAAAAAAAAAAAAGAACACAGATCATCAAATAACTGACAAATGACCGTTGCCATATACTGTACAGTACATACTGTATGTTAAAGCTGCAATATCTGCAGACAAAATAGTAATAGTACAATAAAATATAGCCTAAATAGATGTCTTTTTTATGTTAAATGCAAAGTATGTAGTTGTTGACTCAACATTCCAAGAAGTCATCAAAATTCCTCAAGTTTGTGATGAATCCACTTTCGAATTCACACATAATCAAGCGTGCGACTTTATTAACTATAACAGCAAGCATTGATCGTTCAGGTCTCACCAGAGAAGTGAAAGCGGAAGAAAGTTGAGCCCAGTAATTAATTAAAGGAATTTGTCAGGCATAAAAAAAAAGATGGTAAAATGGATATGAAGATGAAGAAAAAGTCTTACCCGGACTGTGTATGCTTTTTCATTGAAGGATTTTTGTTGTTGTTGTTGCGCCTCCAAGCCAGTCGAGTCCAGGCGAGAGTGACGAGAAATGCCAGCCGATTAATGTTTATGCTCCTCCTTCCTCCTCCACACACCTCCTTTCTTCCTCCTCCCTTCATCCTATAATAGCATCGTTTTATCCTGTCCACGGGAAAAGTGGAGGAGTCTTGTTTTGTGGAACTCGGTGCACAGTACTGCTCACGACTGCATAAGACAAATTGGATAGGTCAAAAATGACAACGTGGTTCCTGGAGGTGAAATACACTTCAAATTATTTCATTTGAATTCAACTGTTCTGTTCTTGTTTTCAGGTTCAGATGTATCTTGAAATTGTCGCTTTTGTTTTATTTTTATAACTTCGCACCCCCCCCAAAAAAATGACAGGTCATATTTGTAAAAAATAAAAAAATAAAAAATAAAAATAACAATACAGAATAATCATCATGTATAATATATGCCTTATTACATTAATTAAAAAAATTTTTTTAAACGTATAATATATACATATATTGCATTATATGATTTTATAAATTATTTTGGGATATTCATTACACGTTAAAAATATATTTTATATTTTATCTTATATTTTATGTATATTTCTTATATTTGTATTATTCATAATTGATCCTAAAAATACATATTTATAAAAATGCTTTATCTTTTAAATGTATATAATGACATTGATGTATAAATATTTTTTTAAAAAGATCTTATATATTGATTCTAAAACCACCAAAATATTTTAAAAAATACATCCAATAAAAAAAGTTACTTAATACAAAAATAATACGTAGATTTTAGAATGTTTTCAAATTATATGATAATTAGATGTTGAAATTGTAAGCTATAAATATATATAGATATACACCTACATACATACAGTACATGTACACATGCATGCACTCTATTATATAATACATTCTAAAAAGACAAATTTGACATTTAATCAATTGAATTATTCTTGTTAGTTATCAGAGATCAAAGGTCCAAAGCTCCTCCTCCTCTCGGTGTGGACGAGTCTAAATCCCGGACTGATGACGTGTTTGTGCTTACTTCCCTGAAGTGCAACGAGCGCACATTTACTTCAAGCAAAACTTCTTTCATCTACCTCTATGCTGCCGTCATCGCATTATTTGTTTGTCTTGAGATGAAGTGCGGCAGCACAGTGTGCGAGTTAGTGGTTAGCATGTCTGCCTCGCTCACCAGCAACCCCAATGACGATAAACACTACAAAATGGATGGTTGGATTATTTTATAGGGTTACTCCTTTCAGGCAAAAATGCATTCGCTGTAGGGTTTAAGTCTGCCTCACAGTTCTGAGGTTCTGGGTTCAAATTTCAGGCTTTTCGGTGTTTTCTGTCTGTTCTGCCTACATTCTGAAAACATGGATGTTCAGTTGCTTGACGACTCGAAATAGTCCATAGGTGTGTATTTGTGTGAATGCTTGTTTTCTACTGTGTATGGGCCCTGTGGCTGACAACCAGTTCAGAGTGTACCTCGCGGGATAGAAAATGGATGGATGTGATGAACTGAATAGGAATTAAAGCAAGAAGGCGCTGCAGTGGTTTCAGTGGCCTGCTCATACAGACGTTTATTGTAATCAATAATTCATATTTGATGATACACAATAAAAGTCTTGTTCACAGCTGATCTGAAGGGGAAAAGATGCAGCGGCGGAGGTGCTGAGAATACAACATTTGCGGTACTTCTAAGAAGAGGATGCCAGAAATTGTACACCGGCCGCATCCCGCCATAGCGTCCATCTTGCCGCCTTAAGAGCTCAGAGTCCATTAAGGCGGGGCGGGGTGCGTTCCGTCGGGCTCGTTCCCGACCGTGACGGCGCGTCAGAAGGGGTGCTCCGACACGAAGACGGTCAGCCGGATGATAGAGCTGCCGCGGAAGTTGATGACGTTGTTGACCGTCACCATCTCCAGGTCCAGGACCACCTCTCTGGGACCCTTGATGGGCCGCGACAGCACCAGCGTGGCGCTCATGTTGCTGGTTTGCTAATACAGCAAATTTAATAATGTGTTAAAAAAAAAAAAACAGAACATGCACTACCAAACGTATTTAGAACGATTCTGGATTATATGCAAACATGAAAACAGTGAGTGGTTTTGGCGCCACCTCTTGGTGGTTTTCTGTAGTCACAATATTTTATATTGTATATTGTTTTTAAACTGCCAGATTTAAAGCATCTGTATTAAAGACTAAACAAAAAACAACATTTATTAACACATGAAGTACTGTAAATATAAACAAATAAAAAAGATGAACATTGGAAAGAAATTGTGAACGTTCGAAAAAAATATAGAAAACACAGTGAAGTATTTTATACTCTTGAGTGTCTTTGAAGGCCATGTGTGCTTATGTTTCATGTCACTATTTGTTGAAGGGGAAAAATAGAAATTACGGTAAAATAGGGTGCAATGTCTAAGTCCGACCAGCAGAGGACAGCGTTCACTGCCTTACAGCAGGGCCAAGTAAGAGCCAAGCGCAATGTTGGAACAGCGGTGTGACGGCGAACATCATAAACAAAAGTTATAATTTTGTCTTTTACGGATCAAACAAAAGAAAGACGTTTTAAATCAAATGTGCAGCGACACATTGAGACAAATCCTCTCTGCACCACTAAAGTTGGACTTTTGTCACGCACATTTCCGTCGAGTTTGAGCAAGTAAGTCGGGTCACTCGTATCTCCAGGCAAGACCACTTCAAGCGGCCGACGTGACGTGTCGCCGTGTTACTCACCCTCATGTAGAACTCTTGGCCCTCGTTGCCCGACTTGATCTGGAAGATGTAGAAGGCGCCCGGGTAGCGCGTGGTGGCCTGCATCTGGAAGATGTCTGCGGGCACGCTGCGTCCGGACGACAGGTCCATGTGTCGGTACAGGATGGTGAAGGGCTGGTCCCTGCACGCGGGGTGGCCCGTGGTGCACATGCACTGACTGCGCACACCGGAGAGCAGAACGCGTGAGAGCGACGCCGACATGCTGCCGCGGCACATTAAGAAGCGGGACGCCGCACTCACTTGTCGCCCACTTCAACGTAAGGAGGCGGACACTGTAAAGGAGCCAGGCATGTGTGGCCTCCCTGGAAATTGAAACAGACTCGTTCTGTTGTACAGGTGTTGTTACCACTCTCACATTCATTGATATCTTCAAAATCAAGCACACGACAACACCACTCGGGGTCAGTTCAAACATCGGAGGGCGCAGGAAGAGCATTTGATCGGTTTCCGAGCGGCTTTCGAGTGTACCTTCGCAGCTGCGGCCGTCCTCGTAGACGTAATAGCCGGGCGGGCAGATGCAGTTGAAGGAGCCCGGAGTGTTCACGCATCGGTGCTGACACAGGAACTCGGAGAAGCTGCACTCGTCCACGTCTACAGGGAGTTGCAAAAATAGGAATTCATTTCAAATATCAATGACAAAAATACAAGTAGAAAGACTCCAGGAAAGCAGGCATTGAAAAAGAGATTGTTTTTCAATGAAGTTCACAAGTGCCATACTAAAGGCCCGCAGGCCAGATCCTGATTTTTCTTCTTTTCTTTTTTGTAGCCCACAAGTGTGCCTACTTCAGGTTTCTTGCTAAACAGATTTGTTCTTTTCATTTTGGCAGAAATTGTGTACAAAAACTGAAAATGTGCATCACTTTTGACAGATGACGAGCAAAAGAAGCATTTTTTTCAGCATATCCTGTCGCACAAAGGTTGTCACTGTTTTCTAGGACTTCTGATTTGAAACTGAATTCATTACAAAAAAATTGTGGCTGCAGTATGTAATAATAACTACGATGTTGGCCATTAGTTTGACAACCCTGACGTAGCTCATCACAATACTTTTGTGATGCATTTAAGTAATTTAGTAAGTAGTTTTGTATTTAAAAAAAAAAAAAAAAAAAAAAACCAATAAAATACTATATTATAGTGGTGGCTTGAGACGCAAGTTTAATTTGTTGTGTGACCACGCTCGTAACTCAAAGCAATTGTATCTCATATCATCTTGCCCTATTAAAATGAATGGAAGTGCCATTAATACGTTCCAAACCCCTCCTTTTTTGTAATGTACATTTTAATAAGGAAAATATTGCTTTATAATATAGTTATAACATAATTAAATAGAATGAATTTAACAAAATTGTGCATTATAATTAATTAACTGCAACTCCACTTGGAGGCAGCCTAATACAGTCATGAATAAAAAACAAAGACAACTAGGGTGTACTGAAAGTGACTCAGTAAACTGCAGTAACATTTGAAGAGGATAAAGAATATATGCCTGTGACTATTGTTATATTGTCTATCTACATGCTGATGGATGCACCATTTGCCTTCAAATATCTGTTGCTTTAAGGGTGAAAGGAAATATTGATGCCATTTGTAAGCCCGTCGATGGCATTTTGGATCGTGTATTACCATTAAATTAGCAGAAGGCAAAGTGGTGAGGTTGTGTTAAACACACGATGCATAATTCTTTGTTTTGTGTCCTTTGACAATACACCAACGAACTGGGCGTATGTGTGTGTGTGTGTGTGTGTGTGTGTTGTACTGCAGGTGTACCTAATAAAGTGGCGTCGGGGCTTACCGTTGCACGAGGTTCCGTCAGCCGCCAGTTCGAACCCTTCGTTGCAGTTGCACATGAAGGAGCCGTGGTTGTTGAAGCAGCCGTGGCTGCACGGCTCGTCTGCGCACTCGTCCACGTCTGACACGTGCACGCGCGCACGCACACACACACACACACACACACACACGGTTTGTGCAATAATTCCGGGAACTCTTCTTTTTCTGGAAATGTGTCCAAACAGATGATGTGCATTTCCATGTCGTTAAGGTTGCGTAAGAGCGATTCTCTGGAAACGTCCCGGAAACATCAGAACCTTAGACTTTATGTCCGACAGTTAATAAAAAGCATCATAAAACCTCACACGCCGGCCAAGATTCAGGTTACAAGGTGGAGGTTGCGGAAATACGTGATGTCAGCGAACGCACCTTGGCAGCTACGGTTGTCCGGGTTGAGGACAAAACCAGAGTTACACGAGCAGGAATACGAGCCCGGCACGTTGGCGCACAGCTGCTGGCAGTAACCATAGCGACACTCATCGATATCTGCAAAGAACATGGTTATCACACATAGTGTGAATTAATCACCTATTCCCCCCCCAATTGTGATCATTAAGTTGGCAAGAAATCTGCATTTACATAAAACTACCACAGGAGGCCGTTGTTTTCCTAAAACAGCCAATGACTGCCCCTTGCATTTGCAATTTATATACACTTGGAAAAGCAATCAAATAGTATTGTTTTTACCATTTATAAAATAACTTGTCAGCCAAAAAAAATACAGTACAAAATAAAATGTAAAACATTTAATTATCAAAAATTTAAATAGAAACAAAATCCCAGAATGTATAATATTCATTATGTCAGGTATGCATATTAGATTTGATACAACTATTGTCAGTACTGTGAAATGTTGATTAGCAGTAAACTGCTGTTTAATATGGCATCTGGGAATATGCTAAGTTATGGAGTTTACGGAGTAATATTCAAAAAAATAATAATAATGTGTACTTAAAACACTAATGTCAAATTTAAAACAATTAACATGATTTGGAAAATGTGAACTGTAACAGCAACCAATTTGGATGCCCCGGCTGCGGGCGAGGCCACCCTGGACACGAAGGCCGACCGATGAAGATCCACTCACCCTGACACTGGCCCCCGATGAGCCAGAAGCCCTCCGTGCAGGAGCAGGTGTAGCCCCCCGCCGTGTTGATACACACCTGGGTGGGGTTACAGTGGTGGGAATTGGTCTCGCATTCATCAATGTCTGAAAGAAGGAAAACAGAGCCAAAAGATGGAGTAAAAAGTACCTGTGTCTGGTGTGAAAATATATTGCTTTCAACGAAATACCTGCTTCGCAGGGATCATTTTCCCCCACACGGACTAATGTGCAAGGTGTACCACAACAGCACGTCTAAGATCGCCAACGCATACTGAAGGTAACATCGATAGTAGCTTATTTTATATAGTGTACCACCACACACGAGAACATATTGTAATGCCCGCAAGTGGTCTAGAATACACACAGCCGCAGGGGCACTGTCAATTGCTTCACTGAAAAAAAGAAAACAGCCAGCCAACGCTACCCTCTCATTCGCTGACACCCACGTCACTCACCAGGCCAGGCCCCGCCTTTAAGGCCATACACATTTAAAGTCACAGGTACGAGTGGAGAACGTGAGGACGGTGACCCCAAATGAACCAAAATAACACCTGCACCTCACGAACGTTTTTAATAATGCAAAATCAATTTTAATCCGATTACACAAATAATCAATGGGATAGTCGATAAAATACTTGATTCTATAACTATTCGATAGTTGCAGCCCTACAAAAAATTAAAATCCCCCAAAATTAAAATAGCAAATTTTAACAAAATTATAATTAAATATAAATATTAGTTTTAATAAATAAAATCAATTATAAACAAGTGAATTAAACAGCAAATTATTAGTCCTGTGTGTAATGCTGTACAAATACAATTTGATTGATTGATCAAATGATTGACATGTAGACTGACCAATAAAAGCAAATGTCAATAAATGCAAAATCTGAAGCAATTCTGCGGCGTCAAGAAAAACATTATTTAGTGTCTGTAAAATGGTGACTTTGTTTTTTAAGGCAGCGTGAAAGGGGCTTTTGTCAAAATTCCTTGTGGAAAAAGTGATTGTAGCATGTAGCATGTTTGCAGTAGCAGTAGTAGTAGTATTCTTGGAGGAGTTTCGCTTTCTTCCAAGTAATCCCAGAAATCTTCCAGCTGCCCTCGCCCCCCCTTCTTTGCCGTGTTTTTTTTCCCCCCACCCTCCGGCCTTTGTTTCAACAACATTCCAGGTTGGAGCTGTCAGCTATCGGCTCCCATTTTGTTTTTGCTCCACATTAACAGATCGCTCCGATTACGTGCACAATTCCTTCGAATTCCTTAAGAGGCAATGACAAAAATCGAATGGGCCCGAGGGAAGCGGGGGGGGCGGAGTCCGAGGGGGCCTTTTGTTTCCTCAGGCGGCTCAGACCGGCGATAAGTGGGACACCGCGCTGCCCTTGAGGGAACCGAGTCGACCCACCCAAAATTAAGTCAAAAAGCATTAAGTGACAGACTGGTGGTCGCTGGACGCTTGAGTCATTTAGACTAGACTTTAGGGAAAAATCCCCCTCATGACTTATTACAGTCAGTCCGTTTCCGGGAGTACAGAATTTTTGGGGAATAATGGAAAGAGGAATATCAAAAAATATTATTTTTAATCCGCTTCAATTGAGGCAATGTTTTAAGTAACATTTAAACACTGTCATACAAGTGTAAAAAGAAGTTAACCAATGTTCAAATTAAATCACTAAGTCTGAACTTTAAATGTAAAACAAAGTTAAATACATTTTTTTAAAAACAAGATATAAATGAGGATTTTGTTACTGGTATTTAAGTTAAAATTGTAATGAATTTAAATGAATACAATTTTAAAAAATGTAAATGTAATTTTATATTTTAAACAAATGTGGAAAAAAATATTTTGAAATAATTGTAACAAAAATAATTATAAAATCTTTTTCATTTAAAAAAACTGAAAAGATCTATTCTTCATTCTTCAAAATACATTTTTGTGTAGTTATTGAAACAAATTTAAATATTTAACAATCTTTCTGGACTATTATTGTCAAACATTCAAAATAACATTAAAGAAATATATTTTTAAACCTTTTAAATTCTTTTAAAATATTTTATATACTCTTTCGAAAAACATTTTTATGTATGCACCATCGCTCACGTCAAAGTCGCGTTTGTTCCACATCCAGACAGGAAGTCGCAGTCTGTAGGTGGCGTCATTACATCATAGTACGTTGGCAGGGAGGGGGCGGGGGGGTCTAACTACACACATACACAAGCGGGCCTGTTCTACACAATGCAAATATGGCAACATGACTTCATGTTTGGTGCTGGCACCGTGTCGTGCCAAAACAAGGCACTCTTTTGACGAACACTTTATTAGGTACACTTGCACGCCCTCAATAACATCCAACAGAAAAACAAGAGTGCCTTTGTCTAATAGAGTATTAATGTAACAATATTCTTTATTGTGGTTGCAGTTTGCAATGCATCATACTCCGAAAACAATATGAAATAAATTTTGTACACAGGACCGGAATAACACAGGTGTGTTGAAATGTCATTGTAAAAGAAAATTTAAATTACGGATTTTTCTAATATAATTTTTGGAATTTTTAATTTATTTATTTATTTTAAATATGACTAAATGTTTTAAACCAAACATTATTTATTGATTTTGTTAAAAGCTAAAATATAGATAATGTACTTTTCTCTACCATCATGACCAACAATAAAATACAGTAATGTTGTAGGCGTACACTACCCTACAGGTGCAGTGTAAGTGTTCATCAAAAAACAGGCATAGGTTTTATTACTAAGTATTAAGGATTTAATACTTTTGTGAGCTACTGTAACATTATACAGTTTGACTATGAACACTTTGCATAAATAAAGGTTTAAAAAATGATACAATTAGAATGAATTGCTCATAAAAAGTTAAATACAACTGAACCTTACTTAACAAAAATACTGTATGGCATTAAAAACAAGATTAAGCCACGGTAACATTATGGAGTTTGAGCATTTAATTAAGTGATTATTTCACGTATCACTATTGCGAAGCCGTATAACACTAGTGGTACACAACCACACTTTGCAGATCACTAAACTCTGAAATTACATTTGATGGAAAAAATATTATTCACAAAACATTCAAATTAGAACCTCCCCCAAATGTCTTGGTCGTGCTTGCACATGCAAACAAGTGACAACAACAAGACACACAAAGAACAAAATAAAAGCACTCACCATTGCAGGTGCCGTCGTCAGCCAGCGTGTAACCCAGGATGCACGGCACCGGGTAGCTCACCTGCGGGTAGCTGGGTTCGGCCGACCTCGGCGGCGCCGGCACGTAACTGTCCGGCTGGCCCGCGGACGTGCTGCTGGCGCCGCCGCCGCCGCCACCGCCGCCGCCGCCGCCACCGCCGCCGCCGCCGCCGCGCCCCTGGTAGGCTGGCTCGGGCTGCTGCTGCTGCACCTGCGGCACCTGCGCGGGATCGGGGCCATAGGACTGGCTGTAGAGACCGTGAGGCAGGCACAAGTAGCCCCCGTTCTGGTTGATGCAATGCATGTCCCCCCTGCAGGGGTCTGGAAGGGTGCGACACTCGTCCACGTCTACGAGATGGACACATCCGTGCTCACATTAGCGCATTTTGGTCCTCCCATGCTTAAAAACACTAGTTTTGCATAGCATGAGTAAAACCACAAAAAAGTCTCAGGAATCCATGCCCGAAAAAACACAGGATGTCTGCCATTTTTGTTTGGCTATTAAATTTGAATCACGTACCGTATACTAAACAGACAGGCGACACTAAATTGTGATTTGGACATTGTAACTGGTAACGTAGCTTAAACGGCACAAGATAAAGCACTTACCTATGCACTGTCTTGACCTGCGATCGTATCTGAAGCCATGTGTGCATGTCTGTGTGGACAAGAGGTGACTTTTGCATTCAGTTTATTACTGTGAGCTGCACGCACACACCATTCTCGTCATTTGTCAAATTCTGCTTTGAGTTGCTCACACATTGAAGCATCTTTTTAATGCGTGATAGGTGAAAATTTCAAGCTTTTTCCAGCAGCCTCCAGCTACACATTGACACAGTAACATAATGTACATACTGTTTCACATTAACAAGAGCTAATAAAATGCTTTAAATCACCCTTTTCCAAAGTTAAGGTCTGCCTGGTCAGTTCTACTGTTCTACTTCTACGAATAATAATGTTGAAATTGGCTTTTCTGATTCACATTTGTTGTCATGAATCAGAAAATCAATGTCTGCTGTGCTCCTGATCATTAATTTAAATACGTATGCCTTCTACATACTGTATGTAATTTTATACATTTTGGGGGGTGGAAACACTACTGTAAACAAAATAATTGTTTTTTTTTTTTTTGGTAAGTGAATTCAACTTCAGGAAAACACAATTTAATGGAAATATGATTAATTTCTAACAACTATTTATCGTGGAAGAAATAATCCTTAAAAGCCAGTATTTTATCCACGTTTTCCAAATGTGCAACTTTAAAACAGGCATTTCAAGGTTCTTTAATAATTAAATTCACCAGTATTGTGTGCACTAACCTCCAGAATAGATCATGTTCATGATCGTTCGAATGAATGAAAAATACACACACAAAAGAGCTTTAAAAGGGGCTTTTTTTTTTTTCTTTTAAAACAGATTTTTTAAATGTAAGATGTTAACGGTGCATAACTGGTTGACTTGATTTTTGAGTGAAATCCATGAGGAAAAGTGCTTACCTGGCTGTGTGCGGACTGCAGGCAAAGCAAAATAAATAGCAGAGCTGCCACCATCCTGCAAGTACAGGAGTCAAATGTGTTTTTGTTTATTTCACCTTTAGCGTGCAAAACAACAACAACACTCATGCAGCAAGATCCAATACTGACCTTGTAGAGGAGCAAAGCGTCAAGCCACGTATGTCACCGAGCGCGTTTTTCATTTCCTCCCTAGCTCCTTTCACTTCGACGACCCTTAAAACGTTGAGACCCCCCCCCCTCCAGTCAGTTAAGACCCCCGCCCGCACGATGTCATACACCACAACTCCCCCCCACCCCCCCAAAAAAAGAAAAGTGGACTGAGGCGCTGCTTGTGTCGCCTCTTTTTAAAAAAGATGATTTTGCAATGCCCCCCGCCCCCTGCCTCACTCCACAGCTGGATCCCATCAGACTGAGAAGGGACGGCCCCCCCAGACACCCTCCTTTCATGCCTGGCCCCAAATAAAGCTAAGCCACCAACAGGGGGCAGAAGTACTTTTATTCCCCCCTTCCTCCAATTTACAAAAAAAGTCGCTGATTTACAATAAATGTACAAACAAGTCTGTAAATATAAATATCCCTATCAAGCATGTACACTCCAGATTATACAAGTTATTTGCACAAAATAACAGGCACTTTGATGTCCTACCTCATAACCAGTGCCCATAAATCCAAGAAAAACAATCCCAGCCAATAAACGTGTATAACTGTGTAATAGTAGCGTCGTTGACGTACGCCCGTCATGACTCGAGCATGTGCTGTTGGGTAGACTCTGCGGGCTACCGCGGCCACAGAATGCTTGGCAACTACGTGGCTTGCATGCTCGACATCATTTCCATCATCATCAGAAAATAAAAAGTTTACCCCCCCCCCAAAAAAAAAGAAAAGGCTGAAAATTGCGATGTTCACAAGGTCACTTGGGTTTAGAAACAACGTGGTGGGACAAGTTTGAAAACCAAATTGTTTCCCTTCCAAAAGTTCGCGGTAGATTTTTGTCACGTAGTGGGGTCGATTCAAATACCCTTAGCGACATGAAATTTGGGAGGCATGTCTAGTGTTAAATGAAAATGGAAAATCTGCTTCTTCTTTTTTTATATAGTCACGTAGTAAAATGATTCAAATAAGCCAGTTCCCCACAGCAACATGAAATTTGGTATCATTATGAAAATTGGCTATCATTAATGAAAAGGAAAAATCTGCTTTTTCCCCCGCTTCTAAATGCGGCCTTTGATAGTAGATTGTTGTCATGTAGTGGGTTGATTCAAGAAAGCCACTTTCCCTCAGCAACGTGAAATTTGGAATGTCATTCATGAGGAGACCCCTAAAAAAGTCCCACGACGCCATATCTAAAAAGACATCCACCATTTTGGTTTCAAGCAGCCATTTTAACAACAGTAGAGCAATATAGATGTTTTTTGTTGTTGTTTTTTTTTTTTAAATATTCAGCCCACAAAGCCAGTTTCCCTAAGCAACGCAAGATTTTAGTACATAAGATCGTTATGAACAGACCAGCAAAAAGGTGTCAATAACCTATACCGGAAAAGACACCGTAAATCTTTCATTTATGTTCGTTTTGGCGACTTTCAGGGGTCCGTCAAAGATGAACTTGTCCCATAGATTTTGTCCAATTGCTACCAAATTAGAGTCACGTATACTACAGATGGCTGACGCTAAATTGCAAAGAATTAACTCATTGCTAAATTAGATGTCTCGCCCTCCAATGCAAAACTCTTAACACACGGTCAGCCATATTCACTGAGCAACACCAAATTTGGCAGACATGTCGATCACTAGTAGACCCACAAAAATGTCAGCAATGTCGGGAAAAAACACAGGATGTCGGCCAATTTTGGGTCATTTCTGCCATTTCCAGGTGTCCTCAAAGATTAGACAAGACTGTGACATTTTACCTGATTTCTACCCAAATTAAAACACGTATAATTAACCGATGGGAGAAGCTAAATTGCGAAGTTTGAGGGTGGCGCATGGCGGCAAAGTAAAATTTTTCATTCTAATAACCGAACTCCACAAGGTCCACACCAAATGTCTTATTTCGGATGAAGGCGAGGACCTGTTTATCCATACTCTCAGCTTTATTATTATTATTTTGGCAACTAAATAGCCTTTTAAGAGGGTTTTATCTTAGGTGGCCAAGTTTTACCGAATGACGACAAATTCGGTAGAGACGTTTCACATGACAGGACGCATGAAGAAGTCGCAGGCTATGTTCGGAATCGACTCAGAGTGAACGATTCTGAACAAAAACAAACAGGAAGTCGGCCATGTTAGTTTGAAGCCACCATTTAGGGGGTTCAAATGCTCTCACCCAGCTCTGGTTTATGTAAGGAAGCACTTTGATGAATCTGCATAGGACAAACACATCTTCTATGCACACATGTCCACTTCACTGCTTCAACAGGTCCTTGAGCACGGCACCGCCGCTGGCCTCGGCCGACACGGGCACGGGCGTGAAGGTGGGCAAAGCGTCCGAGATGGGCTTCATCAGCAGGTGCCCGCCCGGCCCGCCGGAGACACCGGCGGCCAGCAGGGGCACGGCAGCGGAGCGCGGTGCCAGGAAGGGGTTGTTGGACTTGGCGGCCGCCGCGCCGCTCGTCGGCGCTCTCCTGGAGGGCGGGGCGCTCAGAGGCCTGATATCCATGACGGGAAGTTTGGGCGGAGGGAGCGACGGTGTCGACTCCGTCTCCAGGAACTTGACAAACATCTCTGAGAAGGACTGTGACAGGAAGAAAAACAGAGTTTTACTCCATAAAACTCTAGTTCTAAAAAAAAAAAATAATACAATAAATGTCATCATATCATTTGAAGAAGAGCATACAGCGGTGCCTTGAGACACGAGTTTAATTTGTTCGTGACCACACTCTTAACACAAATCATGTCTCGAATCATCCTTTCCCATGCAAATGAATGGAAGTGACATTAATCCATACCAGCCTCCCCCCAAAAATATTGTAATCAATTTTTTTAATGAGAAAAAATACTTTGTGACTTTTGTTGTTGTTATCAGAGGGGTGGTGAAAGTAGTGAAGTCACTGTAGAGTGTGTCAGCGTTGTTTCTTCTGACCGTGTTAAAGCTGTATCCGCTGGTGGGCCTCTGGGGAGTGCCGGGGACGCTCTGAGCTCCTCGGCCGCCGAGCCAGCTCGACACCCAGCCGCTCACGCCGCGAGCCGTGTCCTCCTCCAGCATCTGGACCGCAAAAGACCACATCTGGAAATCAGCACTAACTAGGGCCGGGCGATATGGCCTTCAAATTAAACTGCATAGAACTCTGGCAGTTGGAAATTTTGCGGTTCTGCCATTTCTAAGGCGACACACGTTCTTGTCTCAGAGTATCGCAAATTTTGGTTTCGATACGGTTACAGGCGTAGGGAAAAAAAAAAATTGCACATTTCAGTTTTCTGTGATAAGAGCAGGGATTTCGGAGACCAAAAATCTTAACGATGAACCGGGAAACACTGTAATATGTCACACCAGATGCTAACATTGGTGTCATCTAATTATCTGATGGTGGCATGCCGTGTTGCTGTGTGAAAGCGAGTCAATATTCCTCCATATCAGGTTGTGTGTTAAAAAACAAAAACAAAAACCACACAGCTGACAAATGCCAGATCTTCTGTCGTGGCAATTTTGCGGCAGAGGCCTCAGACAAGTTGACGAAGACTTAATGGTCTTCATTTCCCCCGCGCTCTGTCCGCATAATTAGATCCGCTGGGTATTTTTTCGCTGACTTGACACGTCGCTGCAGCCGGAAGCGGCCTCACCGCGCTGTCATCCTCCCTCGTCGTAGACGTCGCTCGCTCGCAGCTGGATGCACTTAGAGCGCGCTGTGATCCCGTAAGGGGGATGTAAACACAAGCGGGGAGGAACATTGGTGTTTAAAAAATAAAAAAAATAAAAACACAGGAGGCGAGGGACACACCATGACAAAAGCGCACCACCATAAAAATTTTCTTTGTCTTTGGGGGCACAGTAATCCAAGTTGCCATATCTGCTTCCCTTTAGGAGGGTTGGAATGGTTCCTCTGGGCTGCTGCCACATCTTCTTTCCACTTTTGTGGAAGTTTTTTTTAGGGTTTCTTGGGGTCAGAGAAGAGCAAATTTACATTTTTAAATGTGCGTTTCAAGCTCACTGCAATGTTTGTTCACTCTCAGACTTAACTTTAGCTTTGCAAGATAGTGGACGAATCTAAGAGATTATATTGAGACACCTCCAATTTTCACACTTTTTAATAATCACGCATCAGTCACTGTTGTTTGGACAGCGTGAGCTTACAGAATTTGACATTTGGAAAATCAGTTCTTAATTAGTCGCACTCTCTTTTCCATGAGTGCTTTGAAAACATGAAGACAAAAAAAAAAAGAAAATATATATATATATATATATATATATGTACTTTGTTGTTTTTGAACTCCTCCTAAATACAGTATATTGCGTTAATGCATGGGACATTAGTGAAAGGCGCGTTTGAACACACACTACGCTTTGCTTGTGCGTTTACAAGCCACGCTGCAACAGGGGCGGCGTTATTCCGGTGTGCAAATTCTGCTACAATGATGTCGCTCATTTGAAAGGAATACGCCTTTCAATTCATTTCTGACCTTTTCCACGTCCTCTGGGCTCAGCCCCAGCACACTACCCATGAGCCTCAGCACGTCCATGCGCTTGGCTCTGGGTGTGTGGAAGTAGCCCTGGAGCAGGTTACGCATCAGGGCCCTGGGGGACACAAAATTTAAATGTCATTTGGTGTGTAATGAATGTACAATGTCCATCACTGCATCAAGGAGCGCATTGAGAAAATAAAGACTCATTTGATTTGTATTATTATTTCCTTGGGGAATAGTAACTATGCATTTTTAGTTATTTGCCCCAAAGGAATTATGGAATATTACTATCATTTGAGGGAAAATGGCGAAATAATGCATCATAAATCATTTTAGGCTCACTTTCCAATCTTCAATCAAAAAACAAAAATCAGTTGAACCACAGCTCAGATCTGAAAAAAAATCAAGTCATTTCACTTGTATCTCAAGGCAACACTATATTATGTATAATTATTTATAATTTATAAAATTATTTCTTTAATAAAACATAAAATGTTAAATGGATATAGAGATTTTTATTTAAAAAAATAAAGGGAACAAATGTTTTAATTAACCAAATATTTTTGGGGGGGGGGGGGGGGGCAGCTAAATTAATGCGACAAATATTTCAGGACACTGGCTAATGTGAATGCCCCAAATTAAAGAACAGAGCCATTCTTTGCCCACCACTGAACTAAACAAAAAAACATCTATAACATTTCAGTGGTGTTGTTATGATGATTGACACTCATTCAGTCCAATAATGCGTCACCGGTACCTGAAAAGTCAGCAAATGAAGGTACATACAAATGAAGTTATGGGAAGGTAGGACTTACGACACCAAAGTCATAGAGAGAGGAGTAATGAGTGCTGACTGAGTGATTGGTTAAAATCCATCCTAACAGGTCTAATATTACTTACAATTCATTATACTTCATAATAAACAAACATAATTGAGCTGCCAAATTCCGCTGTCAATCATGTCACCTACTTGTCAATCTTGCCCTCGGTGCTGTGCAACAGGTTCATCAGTTTCTTCTGGGCCTCCTCCAACATCTCTTGTCTCACGTCCACTACAAACACACACACATCCATTCATAGACGCCACGTACTGCACATGTTCCATAGGTGGCAGTTAGATAAGAAGCAGGGCAAACACATGAACTCATAGAGCAGGTCTAGAATAACACAACCGACCAAGACGGAGTCATATCAGATATTGCATTCAAGAACAAACAAAGGCGTGGGAGAAATATTTCATCCCAGACAGCCTTCTTAAGTGATGTAGGAAAAGTCCTCGGGTCATTTGTTTTCAATAAAACAAATATCAGGTTTAACAACGCGATAGTTTAACAACAACAATCCCTACATTAAAAGGAACTCCAGGAAAACACTACATTAGTCTTGATCGATCCATCTATAGACACACATACACAAATATACATACACTTGCCCCTGACACAAAGAGGCCTTCATGTGTGTTGTTGGAAAAGTCTGTGGGACGTTTGTTTTATTCTAAGCAAGAGGAAAATAACTTTACTGTTGTTAAAAGGAAGGCCCAATGGCAGCAAGGGCGAGGTTAGGGTCTGGAGGTGGACCAACCATCATCCAAAAAAAGTACGGAAATTGGCTGCTAACGTGTGAAAGTTGAAAATTTCCCTTCAGGGGGCAGGGGACAATAAAGGCTTTTGTTCTTGTTCTTTTGCTCTGTCGTTTATTACGTCGGACATGAAACGTGAAGACTGCCCATGACCTCACCTTCCTGCTTCAGCTCCTCAATCTGCTCCTCCTTATAGTCCAGCTGGTCGGTGAGGCGAGACGCCGAATCCAGAGCGGCGTTGGCCTCGTCCAGGTTCATCTGCAACGTGAGCGTCATTTCCACATTTAGACCCACTTTATGTTAAGGTGGAATGCAACCATGAAGCGGTTAAACCACCTGAAGGGCAGACGCTTGGTCTTCTAGCTTGTCCGCCTTCCTTCGCCACTCCTCCTTCTCCTTCCTGAGCTTGTCCAGCTCTGCAGAGTACATGGCTTTCTCCTCTGAATGGCAGCAAAGGAGACATTAGGACACTTTTCCACCCAGAAAAAAAAATTAATAATAATAAATCAGTTCCCAGGTCAAAACAGTCAAATTGTGACGCACGAGGAATCAGTATCTACGCTCTACTCATTTTGAAAGCAGACAATTTGAGCGGCTGTCACTGTACACCCCAGGTAAGAAGTTGTACAGTCATACCGACACAACAGGACTTTATAAAATGCTTGCTTATAAACTTTGTGTCACTTCTGTTTGTACGTAGGTACGTGCTGTAAATAAGCTTCAAAAAGGGGGTTTCTGGCTGTGCTGGATTTGCTTATAAATGGTGATGCTAACCTGTGCACCCAACAAAAGTACAGCTCTGCTTAGCTTTTGGCTTTGACGTGATAAGTGTTCCCATGTAGTCCAAAAAAAAAGTAAAAAGCGGAACATCGTACAGTTAGCCGCTAAGTCACGGGTGGAGAAATTGTGTGTGAAGGCAGTGGAATCAGAAGCTCACGCTAATCTATCAGAATCAGAATCAGAATCATCTTTATTTGCCAAGTATGTCCAAAACACACAAGGAATTTGTCTCCGGTAGTTGGAGCCGCTCTAGTACAACAGACAGTCAATCTATCTAACCAACAGCACAGCACATTGGTTTATGACTGACGTGAAATTAAAAAAAATACTCCTACATTCAAAAATGTTATTATAACAACAGTGGTGCCTTGAGACTCGACTGACCTAACCTACGGGTTTTGAGATGCAGACGATTATTTGCTTTGACTTGCAAGCGCAAACTTGAGATATGAGCGCTGTATGGTGGCAAATTACACAACTCACTTTACAGCAAGCGGTAGTTTGGCAATTATAATTATTAAAGATTCTTAAAAAAATTTTTTAAAAAAGAGGCTTCAAGCTGTTTATTGCCGTATGAGATGTAAAAGAGATTTCACTTGGACACATGTTGCATTGACTACGGTCCTTGCCTTGCTGGAACTGCTCTAGCACCATCTGCAGGTTGGAGAGGGATACAGCATACTGCTTGACCTGTTCCTGGGAGGTCCTGAGCTGCAGGAGGGCGTCATCCCGCTGCTTGACCACGCCGCTCAGCTGCTCCTGCAGAGACTCCACCTGCATGCTGGCCTGCTGGCTAAAAACACAATGAAGACGTGAAAAAAAATTAGCTTAATTAGCTTGGTGCTACTTGAGTCCACTCAGTTAAGTTTGATCCAGACCTGGCGCTCTCCACCGCATTGGAGGACGTGGCCAGCCTCTCGTCCAGCTGGGCCACGCGCCGCCGCAGCTCGGTCTCGCGGTCCTCCGCAGCAAGCGCCTCCCGCGTGTACGAGTCCTCGATCTCCAACAGGTGGTTGCGCAGCCTCTCCAGCTCCAGGTTAAGGCGCTGCTCTTTGTCCCGCACGTGCTGCAGCTGTCCGGACGCACAGACAACTTGTTCAGCTGCTGTTGTTCTGCCCATTGTTTTCTTGTCCCTCCCCCGGTTGCTAAACCCACAATCCTGTTCTCTCGCTCTCTCTATCCCTCTACTGTCTCTCCATTTAAACCCAACTCGCCGAGGCAGAAATCGTCAACAATTAATTTCATAGTTAAAGTCTTTGGTTTTTATTTTTAACCTTTGTTCTTCTCTCAAGTGTCTGATTCCCCCCGCTTGCTCGCATTCGGGTTATAGCACGTGACGTACCTGGAAGAACTACGGCTAACTAGCGTTAGCAAAGGCGCACGAAAGTTAAAGCATTTCACCAAAAATACTAAAGACGAATACGATGCAAAATCTGCGAGACAGAACTTGCCTTTCATGGCAACACGACAGCAATATATGAGCATCTAAACACCCCCGTCTGCAAAACATGTTTCCCTTTGGGACTTCAAAGTATACTGAAATGAACATTCACACCTCGGTCTGTAGCGCCGTGGTTTCCATTTGCTTCTGCTTGAGTGCCATCACCACCTGGTCCCGCTCCTGCTGAAAGGCCACCGCTTTGTCCTGCATGGACTTGATTTCGTTCAGGAGTTGATTGAGCTCACTCGATTTACCCTGTGCCAGTGAGACAACAGTAAAAACCACACGTAGTTTACGGAATTTTTCTTTGACAAAAAAAAAAAAAAAAACAATGAATAAGACGTAAAAAGAAATTTTAAAAAATGGGCAAAATTACAATTTGGTTCTGATTTGATGAGCATTTGAGATTGCAGAGGTTCTGGCCCTGCATGCACTGTTCAAATGTAATGTTGAACAATTCTATGATTTAACAAAAATACAAACGCCACTAACTTCCCTGGTGAAAGGTAGCACAACGGCCTTAATAGTGGCGATGGGCCGTGAACTGACCTGTTCTTTGTCCTTGAGCATCTTCTCCACGGTGGCGGCTTTGTCCCTCATGGCGCCGAGCTCAAACTCTCGCTCACGTAGCAGCATGGACACCTGCATGTTGGTCTCTTGCAGCGCACGGAACTCCGACTCCTTCTCCCGCGAACGCGCTGCCACCCGCTCGTTCGCCTCCTTCAGCGTCTTGGTGTCCATCTCCAGGATGACGGCACGTTCCTTCAGGTTGGTGACGGCCTGCTTCAGGACTTCGTTGTCGCTCTCGCGGTTGCGCAGCGTCTCGCCGACTCGAGCCAGATGGTCCCCTTTGGTCTTGATGAGCAGGTCCTTGTCCCGGACGGACCTCTGTAGCGCCTCCAGACTGGCGCGGACCTGCTGGAGCTCGGTGGCGTGGCTCCTCTGCTCGCTCTCGGAGGAGGAGGCCGAGCAGGAGAGCCGGTGATTGTTCTCCTGGAGGGTCCGGATCAGGTTCTCCTGCTCGGCCAACCGGGCTTGAAGTGACGTCAGGTCTTGGCTCGGAGCGTCGACCGCGCTCGACTGAGCTTCGCTTTCAGGAGCCGCGTGGCCTAGACGGCCCAGTAGGAGATCCTTGGTGGTGTTGAGCTGGGTGAGGGTCTGCTGGACCTGGGCCAGCTCCACACTCAAGCTGCCCAGCCGTTGCTCCTTGTGCTCATAGCTCTGAATAAGCCTGGCGTAATCCACCGAAAGTTTGGAGCCTGCGTCGCCATCGGCAGACACCTGAGCCCGGAGGTTGACCAGTTCCTCCTGAAGCTGCGCCGACTCGTGTTGCATGTTCTTGACGGTAGTCATCACCTGCTGCTTCCACTCCTCCATCTTCTTCACCTGCTGCTTGAGCGTGTCACGCTCCTTAAGCAGCTCCTCGAACTGGTTGCTGCTGACCCCGCCGGCACCAGCGTCTCCGCCCGACGACTGCAGCACCGTCACCAGCGTCTGACACTTCTGCGTCAGCGCATCAATCTCGATGTCCTTCTCCCGGATGATGCGTGAGAGATTCTGGATGGTCTCCTTAAACATCTCCTGGCTCCCCGATGGGTCGCCGGAGTTGGAGAGCCGCTGGTTCTCCTGCTGCAGCTTAAGCAGCGCCGCCTCCTTGACCGCCATGATGTCCATGAGGCGGTGGTAGTCGGAGCGGAGCTGACTGTTCTCTCGGGTCTTCTCATTGAGCACGGCGAGGATCTGCTCCCTCTCCACGGCGTAGGCCTGCAGCTGCTGCTGGAGGAAGAGGACGTCCTGACCGCCACCCATAGTGACTCGTGTATGAAGGGCCTGGATCTCAAGGTCCTTCTGCAGGATCATCTGAAATACCAAAAAACATTAAATTAAAAAAATATAAAATGGTAATAAAACATAGTAGATAGTATCAAAAAAAATGTCTTACAATAATGCCTGCATAATCGCGGTTTAATTTTAGCAAACTGATCTGGTATTCGATGAAAAACACACCTCACGTACCAAAGCCCATTTATTAGGAAAGTTGTAATCTGTGTACGAAGAATGCTGAAGTGACAAATGAACCGTTCAAGATCTTTGGATGTCAGCGAAGGCCAAAAACAGCGTGGATTACTGTTCATTAACAAAAATACAGTAAGTACGTCATGAAAAAGAAATACTTTATTAAAAAAAAAAAAAGAATGATTTAAAACAAATACTACTAGATAAAAAAAATAAACACCACTACATGCTGCGAATAGCAAAAATCTGCTATCAGCTGATACCCCACCCAAAGATTTAAACTCCACTGTAATTGCCTAGGGATACCACAAGACAGCAGCAAAGGACTATTATCTAAATGAAGCACCTCAACAGTTCCTTGGCACCAAGATGGCGTCAAAGCAATACAACATCGCCAATGCCAAACCGCGAAAATGCAGGTGTTTCACTGTATTTGGATGTGTTGCTGATATAATATTGTTAATGAAGGTCAAGGGGGTAGTATTAAATACGTGAAGGGCCTGGTTCTCCAGGTCCTTCTGCAGGATCACCTGTGAGAGCTTCCCCACTTCATCACGAGACACCGCCAACTGGTCCAGCTGTCTGGTCAGAGACAGGTTCTTCTCGTTCAGCTGGCTGATTTCCGTCTCTTTCTCCTTCATGCCCATCACTAGTCGCTCCAGTTCCACCTTGGAGAGGTCATGCTTCTCGTTGCCGTTCTCCTGGTTCAGCGACACAGTCTTGTCTTCCTGCAGGATAACATCACCCCGCTCCGTCGGGGACTCGACGGGGCCTCGTCTCTCCAGGATCTGTCGCAGTCCGGCCAGCTCCTGGTCCCTGGCCTGCAGGAGCCTGTCGAAGTCTAGCGAGGCCTGCTCCAGCTCGCTCCGAGATCCGAGGAGCGAGGCCTGCTGCTCCTCCAGGCTCCGCCGGAGATCCCGCACCTCCTCCTCTAGGCTGCCTCTGGATGACTTGAGCTGGGTGATCTCAGCCTCCAGCTCGGTGATGATGTCCAGGGTGCGCGGAGGTCTGCTCTGCTGATCCCGTGCGCGGTCCATCTCCTCCTTCAAGTGGCTGTTGTCCTCCTTCATGCCCGCCAGCTGTCTGTCCTTTTCCTCCAGCGCCTGTCCGAGCACGTCAGCCTCCCTCCTCGCCACCGCGACGCTCACCTCGAGCTCGGCACGCGCGTCCGCCACATTCTGCTTCAGCGTCTCGGCGAATGCGTCCTTCTCCTGGAGCAAGTCTGTAAGCTGCTTCTGCCCGGCGACGGTGATGGCGAGCATCTCGTTGGTGTCCCGGTGGTCGGCCGCCAGCTGCTCGCCGTCGCGGCGCAGCTGAGCGATCTCCGTGTCCTTCTCCTGGTTGAGCTTAACGGCGCGCTCGTGCTCCTTCTGCAGAGCCGAGTCATCCATGGAGTGGGCTCGGCTCAGCTCGTCCACAGTGCGCTGGTACTGTTTGGTCTGTTCCGCAAGCGAGCGCTCGGCCCGCTGCAGCTCGCAGTCCAGTTGGTCTTTCTCCAGCTTGAGGGCTTCGATGCGGGTGTCCTTCTCCTGCAGCGTTTTGCTTGCCGCTGTCTGGCTCTGTTCCAACAAGTCCTCCGCTTTCCTCACGGCCTCCTTCAACTTCCCGTTCTCCATCTTCAGCTCGAAGTCCACCGACTTCACTTTCTCCAGCTCTCCTCTGAGATCCAAAAGTTCTCCGTCCTTCGCTGCCAGCTCATCTTCATCCGTTCTTGTCCTTTCACCTCGAGCGAGCTTTTCTTTTGTTGCCAATAGATGCACCTCCTTCTCCTGCAAGCTCTTCTTCAGCTCCAATATTTCTTTGCGGGCCTCCTTGGCCCGCTCTTGAGCTTGTGTCAGTTTGTCCTTCAGCTCCCGGATGATGCCCTCCAGCTGCTGCTTGCTCATGTGCAGGTCGTTGAGCGTGAACGCGCTCTGGCTGATCCTCTCTTTCTGGGCCTCCAGCTCCTGCTCCAGCGCACTCTTCTGGTCTTTGGTGGCGCCATGCTCTGCCTCGGCCTTCTTCAGCTGCTCTTTCACGGCGATCAGATGCTGGGAGAGGAAAGCACAATGACAAGTGAAGATGAGAGAATTGCAATTCATGTTATAATGGTGCATGAATGATGAAGAGCTGATGAACTGAAATGCCATAGAATTAGTTAACATAGAATGTAGAATGCAAGCGTTGGAGAACTTAAAAATACTTTAATTTCTTTAGATAGTGGCAAAACACCTTCCTGTTTGACATCTTGTCACCTACTTCACTTTGTCTGACAGGTACCATTTAATTTATTGATTTCCTGATCCAACAAATCTGGCTCGCAGTTCTGAGGTTCTGGGTTCAAATGTTCCTGTGTGGAGTTTGCATGCTTTCCCCATGCTCACGCAGGTTTTTTGCGGGTATTGCGGCTTCCTCCAACATTCCAAAAACATCTACGTTAGGTTCATTGAAGACTAAATTGTCCATAGGTGTGAATGGGAGTGTGAATGGCTGTTGGCTCACCCGGAACTCTAATGAGGAGAAGCACTACAGAAAATGGTTGAATTAATTATAGTACCAATAAAGTGAGAATAGCTCAAATCAGTGTGATCGATGAGGATTTTATATCTTGTCCTGTATTTATGTACTTTTTCTAATGAGAATTGCTCAAATGCTAACATTCTAACAGTAGGTATGGCTACATATTGCAAAATTGCAACCTGAATGGAAAGCAAATGTCCTTCGATTATGCTGAACAGTTGGAAGTTGGAATGGTTTGAACTGGTTTCGAAATGTGGAAGGGTTAGGAACATTTGTAAAAGGTCTCCATTCATTTGGGTATTTTCTCCCAAAAAAAATGTCCAATATTGAAAAATGCGAGACTTTTGGCAATGCGAACAATACTTTCCGATACATCACAAATGAGTTGAACATTTTGAAGTTGGAATGGATTCAATAGATAAAAGTGGAAGGAAATACGGAATTTCAATTCGATCTTTTTCATGGAAAATGTGGAATTGTGAGGGGAAAATTGGGAATTTGGGGACTGTAATAAATAGTTGCCCACACGTCCTGAAGGAGCGGAATATTTTGCGGTCGAATAGTTTTAATCAGTTGAGAATTGTGAACGTCTTAGAAGTACAAGTGGCAGAAGAATAATACAACTATTTGTAGCAGAATAGCACATGTGAATGCAGCATTCACATAAGAATTGTTCATATTTTCTAATTTGGCACTGGAAGTTCAGTCGGACCTGCGTCGCTTCCTGGTTTTGCCAGTCCAGCTCCTCTAGTTCAGTCAACAGAGTGTCACGTTCCTCCTGGGTGGCCTTCAAGGTTTTCTCTATTGTCTCCAGCACCTCCTTCAGGTCTTCCGTCGACTCTGTTTCAGCTGGTCGAGCTACGCTCTCCCCGGCGACTTCCTCCACGGCTGCGCTCAGTCTCTGCTGCAGATCGAGCTTTGAGAGGGAAACGAACAAAGCATTAATCTAGTGTCTGATGATGAAAGGCCAACTTGCAGAAGGCCATTAGAAGCTTGGATCAATCCCAGTCGTGTTTGTATTTGTGGAAATTGGCAGTTATCATGAATATCTGGTGAGAGGAGCAATTGCATTTATCATATGACAGGAACATTGTGCATGCGCATGTGCCTACTTTTTGGATTGTAGATGGATTCTAGTCATTCTGTTCATTTCAAGGAATTGTTCAAATGACCTTGTACGAGTACGCCCATTACACAAAGATGACATTATCCCACCTTTTCTTGCTCCAGGGCCTCCTTCTCTTCTCTTAGTGTACCGATGATGGTGTTCAGTTCTAAGATATCAGCATGCTCAACCTCCTCCTTTGGTTCTGCCTGATTGGTGAGAATAAAGGCAGAAAGGTCATTATTTAGAAAACAATAATTGTGCGCCGTCAGAGCCACGGACTCACTTACCACAAGCAAGCTTTTCAGTCTCTCCGTTTCCTTTTCGGCACCGGCGAGGTTGTCCCTCAGCACTTGGATCTCATGCTCCATTTGGGCTTTCCGCACAGCTTTGCTCTCCTGCTCCCGTACCCGTGCCTGAAGCTCCTCCACGGAGGCCTGTAACCGGGCGTAGTTCTGCAGCAGCGCCGCGTTCTCCTCTTGGACGTCGTCCCTCTCCGACTGCAGCGAGGCCCGATCCCTCCGTGCCTCCTCCAGGCTTACGGACAGCTCAGAGAGACGCGCCTCGCGCGCCTCCCGCTCCTCCGCCGCCTCGCGCAGGACAGCGACAGTGGTCTGCAGCTCTGGCTCTTTGGATGGGTTTGATGGGGAACTGGCTGCAGAGGAGCCTGAAAAACATTTGGAGAAATTAGTTGACGCCTGTACATATATATCGAACCCATCGCCATCATTGATGGTGTTTTTTTCGTCAGCATTTGCGATCTCTACTGTTACTGTATGTAACATGGGCTCATGATTGTGTATTTTAAGTTCTTTGCCGCCTTCTTGTGACATTGAAAGGCAATTACTCCCCCCCATTTAGAGGGGTGCACCAATTATTTGCAGATATTCGATTCTCGCAGCAGGGCTCGGTCCCTAGCTACCATCAATAAAGGGGGTTCACTGTCATTTCATTGGCTTAGGTCACATATAGAAACATCAGATGACCATTCTGCAGCTGGTCCTCGAGGTCCTCGATCCTCTCCTCGTATTCGGCCAGCTCCTCCCGGTGGCGCCGGCTGAGGTCAGACATCTTCTGGCGCTGGGCGTCCTGCAGGGCGGCGAGCTCATGCTGGTGCTCGTCCACCTCGCGGTTCATCTCGTCCCGCAGCTCCTGCAAAAAACAGAAACAAAGGTCAAGTCTAACAGTTTTGCTAAAGTGTTGGGCATTTTTAGCATTTTATTGGGACACATTTTTTTTTCACGTGAATTTACCTTAACTGTTCTTTGAAGCTTGAGAATTTCACCCTGGTCAGAGTTACCTGCCCCCACTGCTGTCGATGCCTAAAGGAGAAATGCAAAAACTGTGACATCAGCGGTAAAATATTTAACAGAGTTTAATATGTTCAACTTAGTGTGTTTTCACTTTCATTTATAAGTGTAATTAATTGAATTGTAATTCATCAGAATTGTTTTTCAATTTAAAGTGAAATGAATGAAGTGACATTTTTGGATTCAATTTAATTTTTAGAATTTTTAAATCAAATTTTAACTTGAAATAAATGTTTTATTCATTGGAAGTAACCGTTATTTTAAATGTTTTGTATTAAATTTAATTTTAAATGTAATCTGACATGTAATTTGACATTTAAATCTCATTACCTTGACATTTTTATACGTGTTAAATTTTAATTCGTCTTTTTACATTTTAGTTGCATTTCCTTTTCATTTCAATTGAAATATAAATGTTTACATTTTTTATTTTATTATTTAACTTGAAATTGAATTATACATTTGACTTTTTTTAAGTGAGGAATTAATATAAATTTATTTGGAAATTAAACTTTAAATTGGGAAATTATTTCAATTTTTTATTTTTTTTTATTCTTTGGAAATTTTATTCTAAATTGGATAGTGTAATTTTAAATGTCTCTGGAAATATAATTTCAAATTGGCAAATGTAATTTTAAATTGATGTAGAAATAAAATCTTAATTGGGAAATGATAATATTGTGTATATGATTTGGAAATGTAGTTTCTTAAAATCGATTTGGAAATTTAATTTAAAATTAGAAATTTAAAATAATTGAAGCAAAATCAGCAACTACAGATATAACGGTCGAAATGTTTTATTTTTAAATGTAACCAGAGAAGCTCAGGAAGCCAGTCTTTCTAACTCACTAACAAGCAAACGTCATCAACCTCATCTTCACCTGCGACATGCGCCTCCAGTGCGCCACCTCCGCTTCCAGTCGCAGCACCTCGGTGGACAGCCGGTTGATCTCCTGCTGGGACGAGATTACTTCGCTGAGATCCATGTCGTCGCCATGGAAGCCGTGATGGTGGTGGTGGGACGCAGAGGGCCGTGATAGGAAGGACGACACCGTGGTGGAGACGCTGGAGGACGCCGTGGTGTTGGGCAGCAGGGCGGGGCCGGCAGAGGCGGACTGGGCTGAGCACTGAAGCTTCTGGACGTCCTCCTGCAGGCCGCTTTGTCGGGCCTTTAAGTGACTGATCTCCACCTGGAGGACACACAGTGTCAGGAGTAATGGTTGCGTTTTAGCTGTGATTCTGTAATCTAAGGCAGTGGTTCTCAAACTTTTTACAGCAATTACCACATTAAAAAAACAAACAAAACAAAAAACTGAACTCTTCAAGCGTTACCATCATTAAAACACAGTAATGTTGTAGGGCTATAAAGCATAAAATAATTAAAAAAATAAAGCAAACCTTGTTTTGAATAATGTTGTCATTTGCTAGTGGTGGAAATAAGGGTTGAATATAGGAAATTTGACTTTTCTTAGAAAAAAAATAATAATAATTTTAAAGCAGTATCGCTCAGCCCAAGGGGGAAATGAACGAGAATTCCATTCCAACCAAATGAAGTTGATGCTCGTACATCTTTCTGCTGCAGAAGCGTCCTGTACTCGGCCGACTGCTGCTTGATTTGGATCTCTGATGCCTCCAGTTTCTCTTCCAGCTCGGCGTGGAGTTTTTTCAACCTTTCGCACTGCAAAAAAAAAAAAAAAAGACACAGTTGCTCATAAACCGGTCCCATTCAAAAACAATGTCAACAGGAGTCAGACGTCCGCGGGCTGTTAGCCAAACAACAGGTAAGCAATCAGACGAGATGCTAAACATTCCTGTCATGTCAACAACATGGTAATAATCGAATTGCAAAACACCACAACCAGTCAGCGTGACGCCAACCTGTACCGCGTGTACCAAAGTTCCGTTAAAAATAAGTGTCTAAATACTGCCTTACAACAATATGACCGTCACCACCACCAGTGTACATGTCTTTGCATTGGCAGAGCATCAGGTGGCATCTGTAAAGCTGTCTCACTTATGGAGCAGTTAAAAAAATAATAATCTGTAAACATTTGAAAGTCTGAAATAAATAGAAATAAAGATGAAGCTTACCTCGTGCTTCCATATTTTGCCAGTTTTTCCTTTTGATGTAAAGCACGACCAAAATAAGCGATAAAATATACTGTACAAATATATCTATTAATAATGAATACATCAATATCAAATCTTTGCTGATAGTTATTAAAACAAAGCGCAAAATTTGATACCATAAATACTATTAACTACAGTTGGATCTTTTGTGGAAAAATAAGTAAAACTATATAAGTAAAAAAAAGTTTTCAGAAAATTTTTAAGAGCTATGTCGCTGTTGAGTGGAATAATTACATCCCCAAAACTTTTATTTTTCAGGAAATTATCATTAAAGAGCGCAAGTTATTTTCAAAACTTTAGCTTGGTTAATCGTTTGTAAAAATAACAGAGTCTCCTGAAGACTAACCAACAGTATCAATTAGTGATTTTTTTTAATTATTGACCAAATTTGGACAAACGTTTCCACCTGACACCAACAATACATTTTTATTAAAATTCATTATATATATATATATATATATATATATATATATATATATATATATATATATATAAAGTATAAGTTGGACTCGGTTGGCATAAAAAAAAAAAAAAACATTTTGAGGGTTTTTTTTTTTTTCCCCCCAACGGACAGCAATTACCCTGTAACATTTGAATTATGTGCAATTATTTATTTTGTGGCAAATTTTAAGAAATAATATTCAGTACAATAATATCGTACAGTTGAGTAACTAACTCCTTGCCACTACATGTGGAAATACTGCCTATGTACACCACCTTACTGCATTCTAGTCAATATCTGAATTTTTCAAGCAGATCTATTTGATTACAAAAGTAAGATTTTATCAAGGGGGGCGGGGGGTATAAAAATAAAATAATAATCCAACCTCAAATTTCTGAGAGGAAAAGGCAGCCTCCAGGTCCGCCAACTTGGAATTGGACAACTGCAGCTCTGTGGCGGCATCTGCATTTCCAGCAAACAATCAACATATCTTTGTTATTTTCCACTCAGAACTAAATGCATCCACATATGTACGATGTGACGACATGCATTTCCAGAAGGGGAACACAAACAGAGCACGTGTCCCTATCACATGGCGAGCAAACAAACAACACATTGACTGTCCTGTGCAGTCAATATATTGAACACTCCTGTTAGTTTCATTGGCCGATGTGTTCCTGCTTGTGCGGTATTCGTTTAAGCAGACTGTTAATCTTATGATTTAGATGAAGATCAGGCTACATTTATGACCTATTTATGCAGAAATGTAAGAAATTCCGAAGGGTTCAAGTACTTTTTCCTATCACTGTATCTTCTACCTCACTTTGGAAAACAATTTAGTTACTAACTCATTAGATAGCCATGTGATTCCATCCTCGACGTCACCCATTAATGAAATAAATTTACGTATGCGTTGATGGAATACTCATTAGTTGGATTAGCGAGTAAAGTGGTTCAACTCCCGATGATGATGTGGCGATTTACCTCCGACCTCTTCCACTCCCTCCAGCAACATATCTTTGGTAAAATTGGAGAGCTGTCCGGTGAAGGACGACAGGCTGCCGCCGACCTGACCCAGCGACTGGCCGAGGCCGGAGCCGATCCCGCCGAGCCACGATGACATCTTTTTGGGGGTGGCTCAACAACAACAACACCGTCAAACCAAAACAGACAACGGGGGTCGGTGAGGGCGACCCGGGCGGGTGGGGGTAGTTTAGCCTTGCTTCGGTTAAGCCCGCAAGATAGGTCATTAAGCTAAACTGTACAAAAATACAAATAAAAAAATATGAGTTAATTTAGCCCCTCAATAGTTTACCTTGACAATTAGCAAACAGCTTTCACTCGTTCGGTTCATTAGACTGCCAACTCGGCCGCGGCAGCCATTATCGGGCCGGCTGGCTGTCAGCTGTGACGTGGACACAACCGCCGCGGTGCATTGTGGGACACGACGTGAAACAACCACCAGTTTTTAAAGGGCCAGTGAGCACATGCGAGGCAAGCTGAATGGGACGTTCCCGTCGTAAATTTGTGAATTACGTCGTTACGGGTACGATTTAATCTCAGTTTTATCGTTAACTAGCAAAATGACTCTAAAATCATTTAATTAATCTCGCCGAATCATTGTAGAAATTGTGACATGTGGGTGAAGGAAGAAATAATTAAGATTACGGTGCGGATCCGGTTCCAAGATTTTGTATGATGCCTGTGTGTATGGGTGGTGACAATCCATGTATGAAACATAGTTGAGAACTATAATATCAATCAATCTATCCATATACAACACTTGTGGCTTGTCTTCATAAGGGTCCCTGGTGAGCTGGAGTCTATACCAGCTGATTTTGGGCCAAGTGGCAGGATACACCCTGAACAGGTCGCCAGCCAATGTCAGGACACAAATAGACAAACGACCAGTCACACTCATACTGACACACGTTGAGATTAAGTCTTCAATGAACCTAAAGGTAGGGCTCAGGGAGGCCAGAAAATATTAAAATAATGACGGGTTAATTACAGATTTCTGACACCCCTTTTTTTTTTTTTTTTTGCAAAGTGTATTATTTGCCATTCATATAGTTAAACAACAAACACCCTAGTTTACCCCAAATTTACACACACACATATCATCACACAATGTGGGGCAAAAAAAAAAAAGGTTTTAATGTCAAAATCCCAAACATTTTAATACAACATTTTATGTATAACTAATTTCTGGGATGTTCCATTTATCACAAACATTGAAAAAAATGTTTTTCAATGGTTAAATACAGCAGGTCACATTGACCTATGAACATTTTCAGTGTACCAAATACCCATGTAAAAAAAAAAATAATTATGATCATAAAATACAAAACCGTTTAAAAAATTGCATAATTGATATGAGGACAAATACTTACCTTGAGCGCTGAATTAATTTCAGTACAACTCTTTACTGTTTAAGTCATTTATTAAAATAATCTTTTTACATTGTTAAATACAATCTCTAAAGACAATGAAAGCAGGGGAGGAAGAACAGCTACCGGGGAGCTTTTATCCCAATTACCGTTCATGAGACAAAACTTGAATACCTCTCAGCAATTTTGTATAAAACGTAATGCCGTTGTCAGTTGAGTAATGGGAGAATGAATAAATCAGCAAGTGTCTGTATGTGCAAAAAATTTTAATAAAAAAAAAAGTCAGATCCCAGAGCCCCCGCAGTTCAGCAGCCAGTGACATTTTCATCTAGCTTCCGTCAGGACGGCCATGGTGCATTTCCGGAGAGTAGGTCAGGAGCACAATCATCACCCAGAGATGTAGTACCGCCTGTTAAAAAAAACAGTCAACAGGTTAAGGGGTGGAAACCACAGCTTTGATCCAAGAGTCTTAACGCTCCTTTGTTTGCATTTACGTTTCTCTGCTGCGCCAAAATGTGCTCACGGGTCAATGTGACCCAAGGCACGTTTGCAGTACGCCATAAACTGGTTAATGAAACTCGCATCGTCACAGTAGCTCTAATCCTTTAAGCAATGGATATTTCATCACAAATGGCGCAGCAACACATGTAGACAGACAATGTAACAATACTCATATGTATTCTTTCTATTCTGCAAATAACGACTGCTATGACTGCATCTTACTGACCAGTTGTGACCGGCTTCTTCGTTTCTATCATATGTCTATATTATACTGTATATCCTATGCTGCTAAACTACTACCAGGATTCATACAATAATTCACGAGTACTGAACACAGAAAAAGTTTTATCATAATTTTTTTTTTTCAATTTCCAAAATATTTTTCTAGAATTTTGACAAGGGTCAATTGAAGCCTGGCAGAAAGGTTTTAAACAAATACTTGCCATGTACAAGATGACAAAAACCCTGGCCATGGGGTAGCGTCTCAAGAAGATCCCCAATCTGATGCTGGAATGAGAGAAAGCGAAACTATACTGAATCACCAGGCACAAACCAAAGTGGACTGCGGGTAATGCAGTCTGTTCAGGACTCGCGCTTTTACCTGAAGCGGTCAATGGTGCTGGCTGCCTTTTGCACTTTCCCATACATACCAGGACTCTCTTCATTGTTGAAAAGCACCGGAATGTTCCTCTGTCTGGCCCCTGAAAGTTTGAAAAAAAAAAAAAGTTTTGAAATATGACAACTTAATTGGTGGTCAAAAGTGGCGAGCGCGAGAGGTTACCCGGCCCCTCCACGCCGCTCATGTTGATGGCGGGTCCTCCAGTGCTCGGACCCCCCTGGGTGTTCTTCAGCTGCTGCTCCAGGCGCTCCAGCTGGAAGACAAGTGAGCTTTTCTCCGTGCCCAGAGCCTCCAGCATGGTCTGCTTCTGGATCAGCGTCTCAGTCAGCTGGTGCAGGCGGTTCTCCAATTCCGTTTGGCTGCTGCTGCTCAGCGTCTTGTTGGTCAACTGGAAGAAAAGAATAAGCATCAGCATGCACGTGGATATGAAACTGAAGTTGGGGTACACCATTAAAATTCTTTATTTTATTTTTTAATTACTGCAAGGGGTTGACTCCCCCCCACCCAGAAAAAAAAAACACAAAAAATGAAAATGTAAGTTAAAAATTAACTCATTCACCGCCAGCCCTTCCAGTTAATAAGCATATTGCATAATGGCACATTTGACATACTGTAGCTGTCAGTTGCAATGAAGGAGTTTAACAAAGAAGAAAATAATAATACAAAGAAAATGAAAATATAAAACAAATAAATTGGACAAGACATTTTTGTGATTGACTTAAAACTCTTTAAAAAACAAAAACAAAGAATTACAACGAATAACAAAATTCATTGTCAAATAAACATGCGGATAACTTGTTTTGCAGTTGAGTACTGTGAAACTACACACAAATTCAAAGTACAATTTGAAATGATCAAAATAAAAACAATCTATAAAATAATTCAAATGAATAATATACTAGAACATGGAGACCTTTTAAGATCTTTTTGTGGCTGACATCTTGGGAATAAAAGTTTCAAATTACATACATTCTGAATAAATACTAAAAAAAAAAACAAATAACATTTGAAATTATAAATAACAATAATAAAAATATAGACAATTATTTAAAATGAATAATTATAAAGAATACAGGAAAAAACATCTAATAATACAATTTAAAAAATACATTTTAAGATCTTTTGTGGTTAATTTCTGAAAAACCAAAACAAGTTTTAAATCAACAAGAAAATAATTAAAGAATAACAATTGAAAATGAGTAATAAAATAGAAGACAGGAATACCTTATGAGATCTGTTTGTTGAGGGGAAAAAAAAAAAAACACACCACCAAAATGACAATGTGAATGGAATGTGTTCAGACCAACCTGATTCCTGAGTTTCTGAATTTCATCTTCTCTGTCTTTGACTCGGGTCTGCAGGGTGGTTTTGGCGTGGTTGTGCTCTTCCTCCACATACTGCAGTTCCTGGGAAAAATACGAAGAGTTTGACAAAAACCTCAAAAGCTCCATTTTGAGACGACGTGACATCATCAATCCCTTTTCCACCTGCTTGTGCCGCTCCACTTCGGCTTCCAGCTCCTGTTTGACGCGGCTCAGCGCCGCCTGCTGTTCCTCAAACTGCGCCGTCTGCTGCCGCCACGTTTCCGCCTCAGCGAGGGACTGGCTCTCCAAATCCTACAGGTTGAAGCCATACATCGAGTTCCCCATCCATCAAGTTAATCATATCAGACTAACTTTGGGAGATATGGCCTTAAAATAAAGGTTTTTGTTTTGTTTACCACCCCCCCCCCCCCAAAAAAAAAATCTGATTTCCAATTTGAATTGCTTTTCCACCCCTCCTCCCCCCCATATAGAAAAAGCAAATGACAAAGACATGATCATGATAATGATAAACTCTTTTGTCCCCTTCAGGGAATTGCTTTATTTCTGTCAACATTTTTTTCCAGCAAGTGTTTTTTTTTTTTTTTTTCCCCCAGGATTAAGTTGCTACTTGCGAATTCACCTATTCGCATATTTTTTTAACCCGTTTTCCTGAATCTCCCACTCAGGTCCGTATATCAGACGTAACTTTTTCTCTCACTTGTAATTCAGTCCGGAGAGAGTGCACTTGGACTTGCAGCTTCTGGATCTCCTCCCTCTGCAGCTCGTTCTCGTGGCGCAGCTCCTCCATCTCCAGAGCCGCCGCGCCGCTGCCGTCTAGCGTGTCCAAACCGGAGCCCTCCTTCAGGCTGCTGATCAGCTTCTCTTTGGACTTAACGTTGATTGCCATTAGACACACACATCCTATAAATCAGTGGCTCTCAACTGTTATCACCCTGTGACCCGCATTGTCCTACTTTAGCCAAGATGAGAGTACTCACTTTAATAGAGGTAAAGAACAATAAAGAAAATTACAGGAAATATTTGCATAAAAAGACTTCTCGGCCGCAAATATTGAACAACCCAATGAAAAACAGAAAGGCACTAACTGAGCAATCCTTCTTGCACTGCGTGTCCCTGGATTCTGCCGCCGCCGCCCAAAGTAGCTCCCTGCGTGCCATTCGTAACCTCCATCTATCCATCCATTTTCAACACCGCTTATCCTGGTTAGGGTCGCGGGACACTGGAGCCTATCCCAGCTGACTTCGGGCGAAAGGCGGACTACACCCTGAACTGGTCGCCAGTCAGTCGCAGGGCACATATAGACAATGACAACCATTCGCACTCACTTTCACACCATCACTGAGTGGGAACTGAACCCACGCTGCCTGCACCAAAGTCAGGCGAGTGTACCACTACACCATCAGTGACCTCCCATTCGTAACCTCAAAATGTAATTTTTTATTTATTTTTTTTACTCCCTGACCGTGATCCACTTTTGGGTCCCAACTCCCCAGTTGAGAACCACTGCCATATGAAATGAACCGAGTGCTGCTTACTTGTAGGATGCGCGACGCCTTGTGCTTGTAGTCCTGCAGCTCGTCCTTGGCGGCCTCAGCGGTAGCCTTGGCGCTCCTCAGCTGCTGCTGGAGGTTGTCCACGCGGAGCTTCTCCTCCACGGCGCGCATCTCCGCCACAGTCAACGCCTCAGCCAGGCTCTGACGCTCGCACTCCAGCCGCGACTGGCGGCCGGTGTATTCGCTCTAAACCAACAAATCAAATTGGTCTGTCCATAAATGAGCCTCTCGGCTACAAATGCACAGTTGTCGCGTCAAAAAGTTAAAGAGAATGAAAATGCATCACCTGCATTTGTCGATAGTGGTCCTCTTCCCTCCTGACGGCCTGCTCGGCTTGTCGCAACCTGTCGTACATGCTCTCCAGAGCTTGGGAGTGCATGCTGCTACCTTCCGTGTGGTCCTCCAAGATCCTAAACAGAACAGTGGTATCCTAGACACTTCTTTTATATAAAAAAAAATAAATAAATAAAAATAAATGCTCCTGACATAAAAATAAATATCGTACCTGGACTTTTCCTTCTGCGCCTCCTCTAGCGCCACGCTGCGGCTCCTCAGGAGCTGGTCGGCCTCGTCTAGTCGAACCTTGAGCACAGCGAGCTGTCCGTCTTTGGCGGCCAGCGCCTCGTTCAAGTCATCCACCTGCGAGCGCAGGCCACGCAACGCACGGTCGCTCTGAGACTGCTCTGCGTTCCGTTTGTCGGCGCGTAGCCGAGCGTGGCTCAGTTCTGCGTGAGTGACAACAGGGATCAGATCGAAAAAATTATTCTTTAAAATTCACCATCGCTTACCTTCTTGTAGGTGTCCTGCCTAGAACTCAGTGGGATTCATAATAACGCCTCAACTCCTCTCTTCGATCATCAGTACGGCACTGATATTAGTAGTTCTACGCAGAGGATAAAGGATATATGAATATATGTGAGTAGTGGTATATTGTTAGGGTACGTTGTTGCTGCACCATTTGTTTTCAATCCGTTGTTTAAAGCAGTTGTTCTCAACTGTTTTCACCTTGAGACCCGCATTTTTGTATTGTCTCTTTGGCAATGATTAGCGCGATCCAACGGGCTCCTACGGAAAACAATGTGACAATGCTTCCGTCCACCTAGTCTGTTTCTAGTCGTGTATTTGAAAAATAATCGCGAGAGGGGTCAGAAGAGTCACTAAATTTGGCAACACTGACAGCTTTGGTAAACAAGTTCCACTCTGTTCGTAATTATGTTCCTCCTGGAAGCAGCGCACATCAGGGGGGACACCCTTTGAACTAGAGAAGCCACAAATAAATAACATACATTTTTAAAAACTCCCTGGGAAACTTGTATTAATCAATAAAATGAGTCTTACCTTCTTGCATGTCCTTTGATCTCTGGATAACCGAGGCCATCTCCTGGTTGAGTGAGGCCACCTCACTACGCAGGAGTTGGTTCTCCAGACGCAGGCTGGACAGAACCTGACCCTGTGGCTCCTCTGGGGGACCACATAACTCCGGTCGGCTGGACTCCTGAGGGGCAGCCAAGCCCGAGTCGCAAGTCTCAGCTGAGTCTGGACTGGCTAAGATGACAAACAAATTAATTTAACCTTTTTGTTGGACTGCAACAGTATTTTATTGGATTTTATTGTAATATATTTTAAGTTTTGCGGATTTTTCTTATCTTATTTCAAACGTTATGAAACTTTTATTTTTCATTAAAAAAAAATTACAATGAAAAAAGGTCTTTGGGATACAATTTGGCGGCACGGTGTACGACTGGACCGGGGTTCAAATCCCGGCCCCGCCTGTGTGGAGATTGCATGTTCTCCCCCGTGCCTGCGTGGGTTTTCTCCGGGCACTACGGTTTCCTCCCACATCCCAAAAACAAGCATGGTAGGTTAATTGACAACTCTAAATTGTCCGTAGGTGTGAACGTGAGTGCGAATGGTTGTATTGTTTGTTGTATTGTTTGTATCTGCGATTGGCTGGCAACCAGTCCAGGGTGTGCCCCACCTCCTGCCCGATGATAGCTGGGATAGGCTCCAGCGCGCCCGCGACCCTTGTGAGGATAAGCGGCTCAGAAAATGGATGGATGGGTGGGACACCATTTTGAGATTTTAACCTTTTTGTTCTCTTGTAATAAATACTTATTTAAGTTTTAGTGTTTTTAAATTTCAAAATATAAAGAAAAGTTTTTCTTACAAACAATAATTTGTCTATTTAAACTCCCATGTTTTAAGTTAAATTGTTTTTGTGATTTTTTTTTAATTTTAAATATTTTTTAAAAATTGCTTTTTTTGTAAATTTAAATCACTTAAAAATTTACTTTTGGATAAAAACTAAAAAACTGATCAAATATGGAGATTACAATATTTTCTTGCAATACATATACACCAAGTACATTTTAGTAGAATTTTTTTTATTATATTTGTATTATGAAATACTGATTTAAGTATCTTTGTTTCTGATTTATGATTGAGTCATTATTTTTTTTTGCATTTCTCTTACAGTGGATATAAAAGGTGTACACACCTGTATAAAAGCCAGATTCTTGTGATATAAAAAAATAGATCAAGATAAATCAGTTAAAAAAAAAATTTCACCATCTATAACCTGTACAACTCAATTGAAAAAATAATGATGTAGTTTTACTGCTTATTTGCATCAGCTAAATAAAAAAATAATAATAAATTGCATATAATCTAACATGTATGTTAGAAAAAAACATGGTAAACAACAAGAATCAAATAGGGTTTTTCATTTGTATGTTTTAGAAATAATTCAATGTTTTTAAAATTGTATTTTATATTCTAAACTGGGTGAAATGTTATAAATTCACTTGCTTTTGAAACCGTATGTAAATAGCCCATGGAGAGGGCGCCACGTCGGGTAGGGCAGGCTCTGACAAAAAGGAAGTCCACGCCTTTAAAAAATGGTGTGCCTTACCGTGGCTTTGCTCGTTCGTGGAGCTCTCCTCTGATGGTTTCATGCTGTGAGCAGACAGCGAGCCGAGGCTGGACGCCCGGGACACGGCGCATGTCGAGGGCGGCGTGGACGGGAGCGACGATTCGGCGGTCGGAGGAGTCGGAGCCGGCTTTTTAGCCTCTGCGACCGCCACTTTGACGCTAGCATCCCTTCTGGGGTCGCGGCGGGCACTGACTGGCGGCTCCGAGCTGTTCAAAAAGTCAAAGAGCATATCGTCGTCCACATCGTGAGCACTCTTTTTGCGCTTCACAAAGCCAGAGGAGGAAGATGAGGAGGCAGAGGTGGGGGCCTTGGAAGTTCTGCCCGGTGCTTGATTGTGCACAGAAGCGGTCACAGGAGCAGACACAGACTTCTTGATGTTGCCTGCTGCTGAAGAGATAAAGCTTGACGCATGGTGAGAAGTGGCGTTGGTCTCCGCCTCGCATTCAGGAAGGACCGCCGCGCCGTCTCCGTCGTAGTAGGACCTGAGGGACGATGTATTGGTCTGACTCTTGCTCAAGGCGGTGGCAGCACCCTGGTCGACTTGATTCAGGAAGTTTTCGGCTTTGCCGGCAATCTCGGCAAACCAGGACATTTTGCGTGCTGATGGAAATGAAAGAGAAAATCAACAACACAAAGTGAAGATGCCATTGAAAAGGAAACAAATATATAATAATAAAGAACACGACAGAATTTTCCTTAAAATGATCAAAAAACAGACTGCATATCGTGCCACACTTTGAGATTAACTGAAATAAATAGTAGCAGACAAAATAATCATAATAACCGAGGGACCAAGCCCTGCCGCGAACAGCGAAAAAATGTGACTGACACACCCTCAAAATGTTAATAATCCCCTATATTAATTGTTTAAAAAGTAAATAAGACCCCCCCCCAAAAAAAATAAATAAATCAGGAAAACTGAAATGGTGAAAATCAGTTTAACGCCAGTACTGCATAGTTGTTAGTTTTTGCACTTTTGCAGCAATGATCCTCAACCATGTGTAATGTAATTAAAAACAAAGCAAAGGATTCACTATACAGGGTATTTAACCTTGTTCCAAAAAAAGTTTGTTATATATTCCGGGAATTTTCACCTATCGCATGTGGGTCTGGAAGGTAACTCCCATGATGAACGGGGGATCACTGTATGGGTTATTAGGAGAAGTTTGAAGAGGGGCTGCAAACAATAAAGGCAAAAAACAAATAATCCAATTACAAAAGAATGTCAAGGCAAAATCTCTGCCTTGAAGCTTCTCAGGGATGTTTTTGTCCACACAGACTATAATGTTACTGCAGTCACATGCATCACTTGAGTCCATAAACGCCATAGAATATCCAAAGTTTGGGATCATTTCACATGTAACAAAGAAGATGAGAGTGCAATGTGTAACACAACAGCACATCAACCATCACCAACACAAACTAACATTACGATGATAGCTGATTTGATATAGTCTAAGTTTACCGTCACGAGTTACCTCTTGTAATACCCCTGCAAATAGTCAAGGGATAAACACAGTCAACAATGCACTTTCCAATCGCTTTATTGAAGACAGCTCTGTCACTCCTCTGGCTAAGCTCTGCCTTTTAAACCCATAATAATAGTAATGCATCGCACGTATAGTGCTTTTTCAAGACTCTCAAAGACGCTTCACAATTGCACACATTATCTGTTCACTCCAGTCACACCCCAGTGGTGGTAAGCTACTTGTGTAGCCACAGCTGCCCCGAGACAGTCTGAAGGAGGCGTGGCTGCCATTCTGCGCCTACGCCCGCTCCGACCACCACCAACCATCCAACTGCATTCATCCAAACACACTCAAAGTCACAGATTCTACGGTGCAATGACACAATGGCGGGCCCAAGAAGACAACAATAATAGCCTGCAACTCATAAATATATGTAATTGTGTTCAATAATGAAAAAATCAACTGTAACTGATTATTCAATTCATCTATTGGATAATCAGCAGGATACTCAATTCTAAAAATATTCAATAGCTGCAGGCGCAGCCCTTGAAGACTAGACTTGGGAACTAGCGAAAGGTGCATGAGGATGTGCTGCCAGGGCGTTGAGCTTCTGCAAATTCCGGCAGCAGAACTCTGGACATAGGTACTAGACCCTGTCCAGGACAATTATAGGCACCAGAGAAAAGAATCCGGCATGGATGCTTGTACTTAATACGTTTAGCTGTCTAGCTTAAGCTACACTACTTGCAGCTTACCGTTTAAAACGACGTCCAAATGTCAAAAACGTCCTCGGCCACCGAGCTATCGCTGAAGCTGAAGTGATGAACAAGTGATCGCAGTGTCGTATAGGTACAAATAAACAAGTGTCATTGCGTGACAAACTACAAAAACGGGAAAAATTATCTCCTCGACGTGGACCAGGAAGCTACCTGCGAGGACCCCGCAACACGAGTGGCTACAAAAGTGCCTTATCAAAAACAACCACCACCAAAATAAAACACTTAAAAAAGGAGTTACAAGCTTAACAATGAAATATCGTTGAATTAAAAACAGGAAAATGTCATTGCATTATATACAAAAAATTAATTATATGAAAAACAAAAATTAGCACAGCATTTCTCTCTCGTCACAAGTGTGGCCACAACGATGCCTGATTTCTTTAATGAGATTTATAAATACAGGTCCGGTCAATGCCAAGGATAGATTGTGCGCATTTGCTTTGACAAGCGTTTATAAATACGAGCTAAATAATAAATGTGAAATTACGTCCTTTGCATAACATTTCCAGGTAGTGCATGGCAAATAAAAGCTTTGAGTATAGTAGCCTACATGGGATTTTTAAAAAATGAGTATGAAACAGTGCCTCTTTATTTTTTCTCTCCTCCCGAACTCACTCCAAAATGCATATTTACATGGCATGCCACATCAATACAACAACCGACTATTGACAATCAATAACAAATAGAATCTGCTCTGGGAGTTAAGGGCGAGGGTGTTTTTTTGTTTCGTTTTTTTAATCGTTTTAAGCAACCTAATGAGAGATATACAAGAAGAATGAAGCAACATCCATAAAAAAAAAACTAAACAGAAAAACACTTTTCCATTTCACCCTTTGCCCAATTCATAGCATTTACAAAGTGACAGATGTCATAATGTACCCAAAAGTATCTGCTCCATTTTCCTTTTTGGTAGATACTTGACAAACATGGAGGACGGGCATTGTGAGGGGGGGAGTACAGAGGGCATATTTTAATTGCTGGTCAAAAGCTACAAACTGTCCAGTAACTTCAAAACACAACAATGTAGTATAGTGAAGTCCAGCGCCAGTGAGTCCTCTCAGTGGGAAAAAAAAATTAAAAAAAAAAGCTCCAAGAGGATTAAACATTTATAAAATAAACAATGCCGAAAAATACTAATGTTTTTACGTTTCTTCAGAGACAAAACCTTTGAGAAAAACGTGTCTGGATCAGTATGTCCTCTGATAAAAAGTCCATTGTCGCACACACACCCGACGAAATCTCTCATACTCATACACACACACGCACACACACACGCACGCACACGCTTCTTTCACAGCCTGTTCCTCATGCAGCGTGTTGGTCTTCAGATGAGCCCCCTCCTCTTTTTGTAGTCCTCCAGGTTGAGAGACCGGCGGGGGGCCCCGTCCTTCACCGGGAGTGCGTTGGAGCTCACCGACAGCGACTTTGCTTCTAGCATGAGGGGGGAGACGGGCACACGTTAGCATTGTTCATTAGCATAGCATCGATTGGGGAAGTGAGAGAGGGGGCGGTGGGGTGTCCCTCACTCACCTGCATTAGGAACTTGAAGGTCAATTTTTACATCGAAATCATGAACTTTGAATAAGTCTTCAGAGAGGTCAGTGGTTGGCTTGGTTACGTCTTTGTCCTTTGGGTCCGTGGGACCCTGTGGTAAATGAGGCGCGCGTTATTATTCACAAGGTCTGACAAATAAAGAAGACTGCGGCATCCGCGCTCAACTTGACGTCAGTTGGCCGACTGGCTTATATCACGACTTCTCGCCAACCGTCGTACATAAATTGTTCCCTTCTCGACTGTGCGCTTCTTTTCAGGCTCTTGAGAAGTACACTGACTTCACAATGTCACTCTGTGCTTCTTTTCAGGCCTTTTGTGTGTTTTGTGTAGCAGACCAATTGTGATAGTCACTTCTCTCACTCTGTGCTAGGAGTTGAACCAATGAGCTAAAAGAAGTATCAATGACATCATTGATTGACTTCAACTCGAATTTTCATCCCATGGTCGACAACAAAATCTTTTGTTCAACCCCTACCCTGTGCTTCTTTTTTTTGTGGCAGGCTGCTGTCCTGCTCTCGCTTTGTGCTTCTTGTCAGGATCATATGTAGGACACGGTTGTCCCTTCTTTCCATCTGTGCTTCTTTTTCAGGCTTTTGTGTAGCACATTGCTGTCATGCTCAAGCATACTCTCAGACTGCTTCTTTTTCAGGCTTTTATGCAGCACAGTCTCACACGCTCACCTTGCGCTTCATTTTTATGATGTCATGCTCTCATTCTGCATCCTTTTCAAGCTTTAGTGGCACACAGTGCCATCACGTTGTGCTTTTTCAGATTTTTTTTTTTGTGGCACACTCTCACTCTGTGCTTCTTTTTCAGGATTTTATGTGGCGCACGATCACACTAATCCTGTGCTTATTTATCAAGCCTTTGTGCCACACACTCCTGTTATGCTCGGTCACACTCTGAGGCTGCGCTTCATTTCACATAGTGAGAGATGTGACAGTGTGAAAGCAATGCGTTACACAAAGTCCTGAAAAAGAAAGATCGAGAGAGAGAGAGGTGACCAATGTGACGAGATCTTATGCAGCATTGTGACATAAGCAGGGAGTCATTTTTTTACCCACTGTTTGGTGTAGCAATTTTCACTAAATGTCAACACAGTCTTTCAACCTACCGGTGATTAAAAATTTCAAGAATTATTCTTGGGGGCAATGTCTCTGACCTGTTTGTTCTGCTCAAGAGCGGTGGGATCCGGCGTGGATCCGGAGCCGTACTTCTGGTTCAGGTGAGCAAGAATGGCGGCGTGCACTGACGGGTCTCTGGCCTTTGGAACACACGCAAGCATGAGTGTGATGAGTTCATCCAAATATAAACATTTATAATGGATATTCAGCAGGACTGTTGGGTAAGAATGGAAACCTTACGTTGGACACCATAGTGGGTTTGCATTGTCTCCGAGTGAATGGGTCCATTTGTTGGTTTTTGGCATTTTGTCCTTCAGCCTATAGGAACACACAATTTAAAAGTGACTGCTCTGTTGTTATTGGAACGCACTTCCTCCTATTTGACGAGGTCACCTACCACCAAAGCTTTTTCCGATTCGACAATGTTCCAGCTTCTGTTCCTCTGATTAATGTAGCTGCATAATAAAATATAAACAACAGCGTCAAATTTACAGGGAAACCAGCGACACGGTGAATGACTGTCTTCAAACCTGATGGCAGAAATGTTCTTGGTCCGCTGCCTGTCCAGCGCCTCTGCACGCTCCTCCAGCTCATTCAACTCATCCTGGATGACCTTTACTTTGTCGCCGTCGCCACTCTCCTCCGCCATGGCCTTTAGGCAAAAAAACAATTCTAGTTAAAATGATTCATTTATCATATTAAAATTCTATACATCTCTACTGTATCATATTTACACCACAATGAATGGTCTACAATACAGATCTACTATATCATATTTATTGTTGTAAATCCCCAAAGTGTTTTTCATCTCTTGGCAATTACCAACTTTTTTGGGGTGGGGGCCAAGTACACAATATTTAATGCTCTATACACCTGTTTGATATTTACATAATTAATTATTTAATGTTTGCTGTCTGCAAAAGGTACATTACTGCTGCTTTGCCACAATGTTCTTCTTTGTGTCGTTTCATCAAATCTACTTGTTTTCTCCATCTGTGCGCCACACTGCCCACATTTACATATTGCATGTTCTATATTATCGTATTTGATGGTCAATAATGGTAATGGTAAATGAAGTTGAACCGAGGCTATACACCTCTAATGTACCATCTTGGGACACTTAAGAGCATGTAATGTGACTTCGTTACCTTATCTTTAAGTAACTGAGTTTTCTTCATGGCGTAGTTTGGTGGCGCTTTTCGAAATCTGTCCTTCTCTTTGACGATCTGCAGAGAGGGAGAGAGAGGGTGATGGTGGTTTTAGTTGCGAGAGGTTCGTGAATAATCAAAAGTGCGCCCCTTCCCCCAAAGAAAAACACTTACGTCCTCTATGTCTTTGTCATTGAACTTGTAGTTCATGGCTTCTTTGATGGACTGCTCCTTTTTCGTGATCTCGTCCAGAGTTGGCACTTGCATGCCGGCAACTATCATCTGCATACGGGACAGACAGCGAGAGAATGAAGCAGCGATCTTAGGTCGTCCTGGTGGTTTTGTCATTCATGCGCGTGTCGACTTACTGCCTCTTTCCACTTCATGAACTCGTTCTCTGTGAACTCCTGATTGGATACAAACTCCAGCCGGAAGACGCGCATGTCACCACCGTGCCTGAGGAATACAATGATAGGATAAGATCACACTGTAGCACTATGCTAAACTTTAACAGTCATGCCTTGACTTACAAATGTAATTAATTCCGTGACCACGCTCATAACACTCTTAGCTCAAATCATTTTTCCTCACTGAAGTTAATGGCTGTGCCATTAATCCGTTCCAGTGGGGTTTTTTTCTTGGTCAGAAAAATAGCCCTATATAGCATTGCACTTTATAAAAACATACAGCAATAAGAGATAGAATGTAAAGAACTGAAAAGTTTGTGCATCATAATTCAATGGGTATGGTGCTGCTTATTCTGGTGTGTGCATTGGTCACCAGGGGGCAATATAATACACCCAGGCATATTAAACGTAGAGTAAATGATAAAACACAGACCAACGTTGCAAGGCCACAGTAATATCAGTCATTTTTCGCAGACATTAGTATTCTTATATTATCTGTCTACATGTGTTGTTACTGTTTGTGTAAAAAAATAAAATAATAAAATCAACTGTATAAAGGTTTATTACTAGCCTGACCGATGCTAGTTTTTTTCTTAGCTCGTCTACACTGGCAATAAACAGCTTGAAGCAAGCACTTTGCCTCTTTTCTTTTTTCTTTTTTCTTTTTTTTTAAAGAATTGTTCACCATTTGCCAAACTGCTGTTTGGCGCCACCATAGCTACTTTTTGTAACTCAAAATTTGCTCGCAAAACAAGAAAAAGAAAGACGGAAAAGTAAACTCAGCCTAGCAACAGCTTGTATCTAAGTCTGGTCATTCATTGTCGAGATTCCACTGTTCCACTGTAGTTTACCTACCGTAATTGTAAGCCTTTGTTGGTCCGCGTCGTGCCCAGTTGGTAAACTTTTGCAGTCTCCACCACATCCATAATTTCAGCAACCTTAATACACAGGATTAAAAGTACCTTAGAAATCTGCCATAATGTGTAAAAAGGTATCTGCAGGTTTAAGGAAGCCACAGCTTAGGTCCAGAGAGCTACGCAGCCGAAACCGAGGAATCTCCTGCCCAGTGTGCAGGGTTTGGCAACTAGTTTACATGCGTAAGTGGGTGACTGTCAGCTACTGGAGACTTTGCGGCGAATTTGAAGGGTTTAATAAAAATGAATGGATGGATTATACAAACAACAAGAACTGATCTTAATGCAGTAAAAGTATCAACAAAATACATTTAAAAAAATACTAAAAATTACAGACTGTGTGTGGTCAAAAATGGCCACGAACATGCTGAAAGGGTAGCAAAACCGAACAAGGCCTAAGGGTAAAGAGTGTCTTTTTTTTTTTTTTTACCCTGTAGACTGGTTTACTGCTGCTGTTCCCGATGCCGATCCTGACGAAGCAGCCAGTGACAGTTTTGGCAAAGAAGGGCATGTGGCACCACCGTTCCAGCTTGTGTCGGGACAGGCGGATCCGGTTGAGTTCATCGGGCAGCGACACGGGCTGAGACTTAGGCGGCGTTTCTTCTTTTCTGTCAAACAAAGACAGCCGTACGTACGTGCTTAACACACAGAGGACTTTGCCCAGCGGGGAGATCAGGAATGACACTCACTCGTCATCATCGTCAAATGAGGAAGAGCGCGAACTCCTATCGCTTTTGACTGATGACTTGTCGTCATCTTCCTCCTCCTCCTCCTCTTCGTCGTCGGAGTACACCTCGCTGGTCTTCAGGGGTTCACGTTTGGCCAACAGTTCTGCTGCTCGGCGAAACAAAATGAGTGTCAATGCCACACAAACATGCACACCCGACAGTGTCCCTCGCGCTTGCTGTAGTAAGAGCGTTCGAAAGCGGCAATGAAGACTAAAGATTAGTCGATTAATTGCCAACTATTTTGATAATCAATTGTTCATAGAGACCTTGCGCAACGTAAAACAGTCCAAATCCTTGGAATTTCAGCCTCCCAACAGTAAATATTGTCAGCTGTATGTCGTTCTCCATGAAAGCAGACAAGGTGATCTTTGTGGTTAATCAAATTATGACATTTTCAAACATTTTCTTCGACTTTGGTAAACAAAGATCGACAGTCTCTCGGGGTTGGACTCATCCTCAAAATCCCCGTTCGCTATTCATATTGACAGTAAACAAATGACTCCAGAATTAGTATTGAATCGTTACTCCTGTATTATTCAGAATTAATAGTCCAATAAATTAAATGTGTTGCATTTTAGCCACGTCACCCTCCGGAAAGGTTTTTCTTTTTAGTTTAAAATGGCCTACAGTTTAACCAGGATCCCTGGTCAGACCATGGCCAAAGGTAGAAGCTCGAGTCTGTTGTGTGCCCATCAGTGCCATAAATCCTCGCCACCCTGGCCCAAGCGACCGACTTTATATGTAGCCTGCTGGCTACCTACCTGGCTCTCGTCATCGTTGATGCTGTGTTGGATAAACATTCGCCCATTTTTCAGCCACGGTCGCCGCCCACCTCGGCGATGGCTCAGTTTTGGCTTTGTTTGTAGCACTGCCATGAAGATCTGTGAAATTACTCAGATCTAGGCTAATGGACGCCTTCCTCCGCAGAGATCTTGTTTTTCCGCTCTCTATTTTTATTTTTAAACAAATTTTATGCAGAGATATCAGTGGAGCTACAATGCGTACATCCGCAGAAACTATGCACAATAAGTTCAAATGAAGTCGGCCGTAAACAAAGGCTAAAAATTTTGAGATATTTTGTACTTTATTTAAGTCAAGGCAGTGTGGCAGCATTACAGCTCGTCAGAAAAAGTAAGTTGTATGTTATTCTTTCATTCGTTATGGTTCGACTCCAAAAACTCTGATTGGGCATTGTTTTTTTTGTTGTTTTTTTTACTACGGATTCGTGCGTATTCCTAATTTTTCTGACATGCTATGGACCAAACCAGCAACTAAATCATGTTAATCAAGTTATGTTTGTGCATTTTCTGCACTGTTGAAATTATGTCCAGTTTTTGTAAATCAAGGAATGGAAATTTAAAAATGTTTTCTACCCGTTTCATCAGAATCAGCTTCATTGGCCAAGTATGTTACAAGACACACAAGGAATTTGCCTCTGGCAGTTGGGGCTACTCTTGTACCATCAACAGATTAATCAATTGTACAAATAATTGTTAGTTTCAGCCCTAAGTAAGACTACAGTCTACAGCAGGGGTCCCAAACCATCGGGCTGAAGTGCTATACCGGGCTGCACAAAGAGACTGAACAATCTTTCTTTCTTTTTTTTTTTGAGTGGAGCAGAAGTCAGGGTTCAAGAAAGTATGTGCTTGCTTTTGGATCCCGACAAGCCAAACAAACAAACAAGACAGACAGACTGACAAACACACACACACACACACACACACACACACTGCACTGACCAGTTTTGTTCTTCTTTTTTTCTCTTTCAGCTTTCAGCTCTTCCATAGCCTGAGACTTTTTGTCGAGTTTCTCATCACGTTTGGACCGCCGCTCCTTGTTATGTGACATGACCTAGAGACACATAAGAGACATGACATGAGCGCTGAACACTTTTCTTTACAGTCGCTGTGCATTTTTTTTATTGGGGAAGATGGCTTTTCGGACGGCTTTATTTGTAGTCCTTCTGTTTATTTATATTGTGCACAAATTCATATTCATATATATTCATAATTCATATTGTCGCTGTCGGGCGGAAACCCCGAATGTCCAATGTTACATCTCAATACGATTGCTGTCCCCACGTCATCTGTTATTTATATGCATTATTAACAAATTTAAAGTGTTGAAAATAGCTAGAGAAGAACTCTACACTCCTGGAACGTTCAAAATGTCTGAGGAGTGTTGTATAACTCTACCTCTTCCCTCATTCTGCGGAAGCCATGCATCTTAATTGTCACCTAGATTAAAATTCGATGTTTTTTAGACAATGACGAGTAAAAATACTTAGGTTGGATACATTTGAGTAGATCTGTTTTGTTAAAATGGATTGCTGTAATGCGTTGTTGCAGAAGGAAGCTGCTGAGTTATGTAGGCAAGCTTGCGTGCATGATTAATATCCGCCTAATACGCGGAATTCGTCAGCTCATCATTTTATTTATTGCATTGCTCATGGCTCTAAAACCAATGAAAAAGAGTTTGAGAAGATGACGTAACACAGGGCTTTGCTTTTGTGAAGTATTAAATGCTTTTTGTAAAGTCGAGGGCGCTGCGTAAGTGCAGTATTCTACTATTTTAATAAAAATTATTAGTATTAAAATTGCGATTTAACATGATTTTGGAGTGCTGTTGTGTTGATGTTAGTGCACAACGGTATATGATATCAATATAAGGTATAACACCAACTTCAACAAAGCGGTGTCTGGGAAATTGGGATTCCGCCCGACATGGACGATTTGCTCCTGAAAATTTTAGGTCAAATGTAAGTTCAGGGTCGGTTGGTAAATAATAGCTTCGATTGGTACTCACCACTTGGGTGTCTTGAACCTGAGATAGCTTGCGTTTTTCTTGCTCTTCCTCCTGCTTCTTCTTCTTCTCCTCTTTCTCCTTCTTCTTTGCCGTCTTCAACTTCTTCTTGATTTCAAACCTTTTCCAAACAAATGTCAAGTGAATAGACCTTTTTTTTTTTTTTTTTTTTAAATCATGACTTCACTCCTACTACCGGGTGGCAAAAGTTCAAGCCATCTCCGATTCCACCACTAGTAAACAAACCCTTGTTTGTTATTTCAGCAAGGCAAAACAATTCAGAAAACATGGTAAACTACTTGAATGACCATTTGAGTCTTCTTTTGAATGTGTGAAGTATCAGCTGAAAAAAATGGAACGTGAGGTCATTTAATTTAAAGCGAAACAGAACGCTAGCCGTAGTATAAATATCAACAGCTAAGTTGATTCAAAAATAGACGTGGCGGAAACTCAGACATAGTTAACATGATCTTTGAGGGACTGGCTGATTAATTGACTTTTTTGTTGCTCTGATTATTGGCACAGACGTGGTTCTTTTGATGCTGAAAAGGATAGCGTGCTATTGATGTTAGCTAGCAGGGTTGCCATTAAAGCTTTTCTAAATTACTTAATGACAACCCAACCAAACGTTTTGTACAAACCTGTAAAAAAAAAATTTTTCCAGTAACCCGTTGATGGTTTGGTAAAAGTGGCTACTCCGCCACCAGGCAATCTTGTAATCTTCTACTATTTACAACATTCACTCAATTTATCCTCATCACTCACAGGTTCCGCTTAGGCATGGGCACCGGTTTCACAATATACTGCAGTTTTAAAAAGTCACGGTTTCAAATCTGCTAATACTTTCCATCACCGGTATCAGCTGTATGTGTTTTTGTTTTTTCATGTAAGAAAGTGCCGACTGTCTATTATGAATCCCACTTGAGTTCAAAGCAGGACGTTGCAATATCATATTATCCAGGAATCCTGGCTTCAGCCAGCCAATAATATTACAGCGGGGCGTGTCCTGCTTTGAACTCAAGTGGGACTCATAATGTGCTGTATGGCGAGAGAGCGTCTGTGTATAAAGTAAAGACTCAAGTCAACTCGACACTAATTAATATTGCAGCATTAGTTGATATTATACGGCTATACTACTACTAATAGTAGAAGTGTGACGGTATATGTTTTTACATAAACTCAATTAGATCATGGAATACTGTGTTCAAATGTATGTTTAACCCATGTTTAATGTAAGTTTATTTGCAGCTGAGGTCATTGTTATGCAAATTCAGAGTAAATTTACATCTGTATTTTTTTTCCCTTCTTAGGGCATTAGTAGCACTGGCTGCAATGTCTCCAAAAACACTTGAGCAGTTGGATGTGTAAACCAACTTAAGTTACTGCATTTCATTTTGAAGTGTTGTTTTTCCCAGAAGAAAATCGATTGTTTTCGTTGAGATGATTGTTGTGCTGCGGATTTCTCTCACTTAAGGTACAGTACTGTGGTTTTTATTTATTTTAACACAAAACATTCTGTATTTTTATTTACCCAAATATTTCACAATAATACATTGTAGAGCTTCAATTGCAATACCATTTTATTTTTATCATACTGTTAGAATCTGATACAGGCCCATGCAGAATTCCGCAGGATTCATTATTTTTTTTAAGGAAATTGAAATATAGCCTACCTAAAACCTTTGGGGTAAATCTGGCGGTGCAACTCCAAACAATTTTTTTGGTCTTCATTTTCAGTTCAAGTTAGCAGTAGTCAATCACTTTCTGCCACCCATCGGTACCCTGGCATCTTTTGTTTACAAAGATTATGAAAGTGTCTATATAAAAATGCGCAAGAAAAGTACACCGTGCGAGGGATGGTGTCTCACCGTCTCTTGAGCACCTCTCTCTTCTCGATCCTGTTGAAGAGCTCCTGCTCGCGCTCCTTCTCCGTCATCTGCTCCAAGCGCGCTCTGTCCTCGGCGTCGCCCATCAGGTCGTCGTCGTAGCCGTCCCGGAAGACGTCGTCCTCTGACGTGTCCGAGTCCGAGCTGGAAGAGGAGCTGTTGCTCTCCGAGTCAGACACCTCGCCTGAGAAAGACATGGACTGTCATAAATTTTCTTTTAATGGTTATATTTGAGTCAATGAGTAGTGACTTCAGTGTATAGACGTGTTCAGTTCATGTTGTGAGCCAGGTACGGAGCAGCCATCTTAAAGATGAGCTGAAGAGTATCAAAGAGTGACCTCTGTCAGCTGAGCCGATTCGGCGGCGATCCGGTTTGTCACTTATTTTTATTTTATTTTTTTTCGGGTTGTTTGTACATTGCACAAATATTTTGTGTTAGATTAACACTATTATGAGTAAGTCAGTCTACCAATATAGATCACAGCAATGCTTTTCCAGCTTTTGTTCAATGGTGTGACGATAACTCCTTGGATATTAGTGTTCTAAAAACCAAGGAGCTAATTATCGATTTTGGACAGAAGAAAGAAACACCAAAAGCAAGCATTAGTCCAATAGAATAAGTTGAGCTTGTTGATTCGTATAAATACCTTGGCAATGAGTTTAATTCCTAGTTAGACTTTGACTTGAACACAGATGCGGTCGTAAGGAGAGGTCAACAATGGATTAATTTATTACGATACTTCTTGTATTCAAACTTTTCTTTCATCCGTCGCTTCAACAGGCTGTCATCAAAGACAAAAACAAAATGCTTAAACGGCATTGTCAAGGGATGCACCAAGGAAATTAGGGTCAATCAAAAAGACTGTCACTGGAACAAACGGGTGGCTGGAAAAGCCATATAAATGATCAAACAAAAGAAAACATGTTCTTGCCACAGAATTTGTCAAGATGCCCTCCGACCGGCGCTACTGTGTAGCTTTGATGAGGACTGATACTCAAGTCTTTAATTAATTAATCCTAGTACCACTCTTTTTAAATAAATAATGTTCTTTTTAAATAAATAATGTTCCCCCCTATACTTTACATGATGGGATTTTGTGTTGCATTGCTCTTATTTCATTGTTCTTATTTATTAACTTCTCGCAAGTGTTCCCATGTGTGCAATGTCATTTACGACGCTGTTTATTATGTGTTTGTCTGTTGAGGCAGCGCGTGCACTTGGACCTGGAAGCTGTAAACGAATTGCCCTCACTGGGATCAATAAAGTTGTCTGAATCTAAATCTAATTAGCAGTGGCTTGTTTGGAGTGCCAATGCTAGCTTAGTATTGCTACGGCTGCTTTTTTTTTGTTTTGACAGTATCGGTGACAACTCTGGACATCAGTGGGGGACACAGCTTCAGTCAGACTCAAGCGGAGAGTGGGATTAGTGAAGCTGAAAACGACCACTTTAATTTTGAGGGGGGAAAAAAGAGAAAAAAAACACTTGCTTAAATAAACTAGCAATTCCCCAAGAAAATTTTATGAATTTTCTAAAAACGTTGATAATGTAATTAAAAAAGGTAATCTTACATTATTAGGTTTCTAAAGTGATATTGTTTATCAACGTACCCTCCTCTGGCGCAGAGCTCTCCCCTGAGCTGTCTCCACCAGAGCTTCCGGACGCTGTCGACTTATGAAGCTTCTTCTTAGTGGCATTCTTCTTCTCGGGACCTTTGCCTGGTCTCCCCTTTTTTTTGCCTTTGGTGCCCCCAACAGTCCACTAGACAAAAGCAATGGTAAAAACCGTTTCACATCAAGAGCTTTGTTTTGTCACATAAAACGAAAGATGAACTAGAACAAACATGACTGTCCAACCTCATCGTCGCTGTCTGACGTCTCGGAATCAGTGGACGCTGCCGGTTTGCTCACCGGCTCCTCCTGTTCGCCGGAATCCACCCGCTTCCTCTTTGCCAGTGACAGCAGCTCCTGAGGGGGAGAGGATGTCCATGTCAGCAGACATGGAGAGGTCTTCTTCCCATTTGGTGATTGATAAGTGCATTGATTTAGTACATGGAATTTATTTATAAACTTTTAAGAGATTTATTTTACTTTGCGGGAGAAGCTTCATTATTTGCTCGGCAAACTCCGGCAGTTCGAGGGTGCTGTGGAGTCTTGGTATTCTTTTTTTTAAATTGCTGCTTTTAATTTATTGTATTGAAGAAAGTTTCCAGCTGTTATTTGGAATTCTTAGAACAGTTCATCACGTGTTCTAAAAACATTATTGTTAAATAGTTGTTGTAGGTGGTTAATTCCATGCTGTCCCCATGTACTAAAATGAAGGGGCATATTATTAATTTCGAAATCTGGATTATGACAGATTGGGGAGAGCGTACTGGGAGCTAATTGAGATCGATACTAAACTTTGCCATTAAGGTGGATGCGATTACTGGATTCTTTAAACATTTATGCCATTTAAGACTAGTCGAAATGAATGGGAGTTTTGGTAGTTTGATGTTGTTGCAGTCTGTTTGTTCCAATTCTAGCCAAGAATCACACTCCTCACTGTGGTGCAACCATTTGATGAGGTATTGTAATTGGTTAGCTAAATAATAGTGTTTAAAGTTGGGCGCATTTACGCCTCCCTCCTGTTTACTTTTCTGAAGAGTGGATAGACTGATTCTATTTTTCTTATTTTTTGAATAAAAACTTATTACAACAGAATCCAAGGTTTGAAACCATTTAAATGTGAGCTTAAATGGAATCATTGAAAATAAATAATTTATTTGAAGTTTATAAAAAACTTTTTATAAAACTCATTAAAATTCAGCGGTATACACCTTGAGACCACCAACAGGCCGCTGACGGAAAAGAAGGCAGCCAACTTGAAGACAAAGATATGTTGTGAAATAATCAAGTTACACCATTTTACTCAAATTTGAAGGCTTTTTTTTTTTTAAACCAGATTTTCTATAGGCGATATCACGCAAAAATGTTCCACAAAAAGCTAATGTTTTCCAACACCAAAATCTAAAATTCGCTGGAACCCATCATTTGATTTTCAAAAGTCTTGGTGCGTTGCACTCAGGTTGACGTGTCCATTCCAACTAGATTCCGCATTTTGACATTGTTGTTTTTGGGAAATCTGCTAATAGCAGTACAGAAGTAAAAGCAGATGTTTGCAAACTTCTACCATCTGAAGAACATATCCAGAGTGAAGGCTTGCATGTGTCAAGCAGACCAGGAGAAGCTCATTCATGCTTTTATCTCAAGTAGACTTGACTATCTTAATGGTCTTCTGACTGGACTCCCTAAAAAGAGCATTAAACAGCTGCAGCTCATGTTCTGACCAGAACAAAGAGGTCAAAGCATATTAGTCCAATTCTAAAGTCTTTACACTTGCTACCATTCACCTTTAGAAAAGATTTTAAAGTTCTGCTACTGGTCTATAAATCACTAAACGGTTTAGGGCCTGAATACAGGAATGAAATGCTAATAGAATCTAAACCCAGTCGGGGTCTGAGATCGACAGACTAAAGGTCAAATAGTGGAGCACAGAGACCAAAGCAAACATGGTGAAGCAGCATTTAGCTATTATGCTGCACACAAATGGAATAAGTTGCCAACAGAAGTCACGTCAGCCCCAAGTGTGCATGTTTTTAATTCCAGGTTAAAAACTAATCTTTTTCCCCCATGCTTTTTTTTTTTTTTTTTTTAAGTGATCTATAATTAAAATTGAGAGTTAACTTGACTGACTTGACTTTCTTGAGACTTGGAAGTGTACGATTTGAGACTTACTTGAGACTTGATCCCATCTCTGAGCAAGGATATCGAATAAATGCTCAAACGGCTTTCCATAGTTGACGTTTATGCCGACATGCAAACGGGAGCTTTGACGGATTACGACTCGTTCAAGTAGTCGCTCGCTCTTGTTTGACAACAACGCACCAAAATAGCACGTCAGTGACGTCACCAGGGCGATAAGGTTTGCTATTTAAGACGAGGCGCCGCCATCAGCAGCACTGGTGGTAGTAGTAGTAGTGGTGGTGGTACAACGCAGCACCGCAAACATGTTATATTCAAGCCCGCTCGGTCACGACACTTAAAAACTAAATAGCAGACTTAAAATATTAGCAATGATCACCACACGGGTGCAGCCTATGTCTAAACTCAAACGTTCACCTTAGCGTTAGCATTACGGCGCTAGCACTGACCTGCTGTTCTTTATTTGTTATAATGCATACAAACTGTCGTAACACGTGTCAAACAACAAACAATTTGGTCAACTTTATGGCTCCGGTGTGGAAGAATTTCAACAAGACGAGTCTACTTTCGGTTGTTTCTCCTCCCCCGCTGCCTCCCAGAGCGAGGCCAAGTGAGCTAACTACTAGCATACATTGGCTTCACATGAGCAAAAGTGTTGACAACTTGCCCGGACCGTCCTCACCTGGTCCAAGTTGTCGTCGCTGGCACTGTCTTCGGAGTCCGAGTCGATAACGACGCGACCTTTCCGCTTCTTTACGTTCACCATGCTTACAACGTGCAAAGCGGGCCAAGCTAAGATGCTAGAACCACCACTACCGCGGTGGAGTCGCCTTATGTTAGCTGGGAGGGAGGGAGGGAGTCGGGGAGGGTACTGGTTACCGCTGTTGCTACTGCTAGCGTACTATGGCCTATTATGAACCCCACTCGTGTTATAAACAGGACACGCCTTTCCACAATTTTATTGGCTGTAGAACACATCCAATGCAATATGATAGACTGCTCCAGCTGTACAACAGCCAATAATATTTTATTAGGGCGTGTCCTGCCAAGAACTTGAGTGGTATTTGTAATAACGCGACACCGAGTGTGCGAGCTGAGACAGACGTCAAACCTGTCGCGAGAGTCCATTTGTTTTGTTTGAAATTATTAATGTATTAATTTAAGTAATTTTAGTAATTATCTAAAAATATTTTTTTTAATTACATATGTAACATTTGTACATATGTATGTATCATTACCTGGATTAAATCCCGTTTTGAATAAATGTAATAATAGCACAGAAACCAAGGCACCACTGAGCAGGCGCGCTCCCGAAAACGTAATTGCGTTAATATGTCTGCGTGTGTGTGTTCGGTGGAAATTAAAGATATTTTACATGTTAAATAATTGGATGAGATGTCTTAAATTATTTCCTGGATAAAGTAAATAGATAACGATCTTTTCCTTGCCTCGATGAATGCATCCTTCCGGACACAAATCGTCGGTGCACACATGTCGTCCACGTGAGCATTTATCGACGTAGCCAAAGATTCAAAAGTGAATCCTTATTTTTTGAATACGTATCGTGCAGTTAATTTGATTAACGTCCAGAATAAACTAAATACCAAAACATAATGGAACCATCACCATCAGTCAATGCATCATTCCGGATACAAATAGTTGGTGCACACACACCGCCCACATTACCGTCAAACCATCGAAGTCACTAAACCTTTCCACCGGTCCTCGTCACTTTGAGAAGTTTTGATAATTAATTTGAAGTTTTGCAGAGTGTCCTACATGGGTTGCCGTTTGGATCACGGACGTACAAATGTAAATTATTTTAAAATAAGCCAAGGACGACCTGACCCACACAATCCTGAGTCATATGAAAGCATCAGAACGGTAAGTGCAAAAGAATGTCAACATTTACTGTCTAGTAGTACTTGATTGTAACAATTCAAAGCTGTTTTATTTTTTTTTCATCGGCGTTCACCAAATTCTTAATGTGCAACTTCCTTATTTTTATAATAAAATGTTCACCTTCAATTTTGGTGACAGCTGTTTAGATTCAATAGCAAATTAAAAAAACGTTTAAATCAGATTTGAGCCAGAAAGGACATTTAAAGGGTGGGGGGGGGGGGGGGGGGGGGTATGCAATTAAAACAAAAAACAACATTTTTGTCATAACCGTTAAAACTGTCAGTATGACCTGACAGTAGTACATGAGTAAAATGATCTGTGAAAAAGATCACCCGACTCTGGCCCCATCTTGTGCCTTCAATTTGGTTTGCAAGAAACAACCGCGCATGTAGAACGTCAAATTCCTTGCATGCATTCTTGCCATTAAAATTTATATTCTTTACGTAGTATGAAAGCATTTATTTTATTTCAATTTTCAAGTTTTTTTTTTTCTGAACTCTCAACTACTATAAGTTTTGCCTCCCAGCAGTAAACTGTCTATGTCACTAGCACAATGTCCAGCATCCTTCGTCTTCCTTGGATGAGGCTGCTGGGATCAGGATGCCTCCACCACCAGCAGCACCTTCTCCGTCTTGTGCTTAGTCGAAGCGTGACGCAGGGCGAATACAGACGACCCGGCAAGCCCAGAGAAGACAAACCTCCGTGGCAGAAGATCAACTTCAGCTTCTCCAAAGGCTTGGACGGCATCTGGAAACATATGACGCTGCTAAAAAGGGAGTTCTTGGAGCGCTGGGTGGGGCCCCAGGGGAAGCCCATCTTGGAACACATGCTGGAGCAGAACCAAGTGGTGTGGGAGTTCCGGGGGCCCGAGAGCCTGGAGCAGTGGACCGTGTCGTCGGATCGTGAGATAGGAGGCCAGAGCGAGGCCTACTTGAAGGTCGGGAGGAACAACAACACGTGTTTTCTCTACGGGACGCTGAGCTCGACGCCCCCAAGGGACGGAGAGACGCGCTACAGCGGCTACTGCAGTATGCGTTCCAAGCAGCCACTGGTTAGCGCCTCCATTTTTTTTTTGTGTGTGTGTTTTGTGCAAATGCTTAAAATCCCTATCAAGTGAAAATACTTATAAAGATAGATCATGAGAATTTTGACACACTACAGAGAATGATGTTATTAACAACCCTGCCAAATTTTAATGGTTAAAAAAAATGAATTGCCAAGTATATAAAAAAATTTGGCTTCAAAATCACGAATAATCAAGTGGTTGTCTCCGCTCCTCAACACTGGAGGTGTGTCCGCTGAATGCGCTGAAACCACTCCCTGTTCAACTGTCAGTAAAATACCACTAATGTGACCTGGAAAATGGATGATGCCTCATCCAGCATGACAAGTTGTTAGAGCCGCAAAAATACATCCGCCGTTTATTAGTATTCTGAACATGATAATGACATCTGTCCCAAGGCATCGTTTGACCGAAAGAAGCACTACGACTGGTCCAGCTTCAACACGCTGCACCTGCGCGTGCGAGGCGACGGCCGGCCGTGGATGATCAACATTGCCACGGAGACCTACTTCTCCCACCAAAAAGACGACTTTTATCACTATTTCCTGTACACCAGAGGGGGGCCCTACTGGCAGGAGGTCAAGGTGATTGCCTAGAGAAATAAGAAATAGCACAGATGTTGTCAGTAGTATAAATAATATCAATTGTCTTTGCAGATACCCTTTTCAAAATTTTTCCTCACACATCGTGGAAGAGTTCAGGATGATCAGCATCCTCTCTGGCTGGACAAGGTAGACGTTACTGTCAATTGCAATGCCAATCAGTTACAATAGATAGAATCAAAACATGTCCGTCTTTGTAGTTTGATATTTATTATTTTGTTTCACATTTAATGTTTCATAAAAGTTAAGATTTTAATGACCAAAATGTTAGTTTAATGGCTTGTGTGTGATGGCAAGTCAATTTGTACTTGTATACCAGCTAATACTATTGATGAGCCTCATGTTTGTTTGTTTGTTTTGAATAATTTAATGACTGGATGCAGCAGTTTATGTAACATCGGTTCATGCTTAATGTGCATTGTAGGAACATGGCAATGATGCTTTATGCCCGTTTTCAATTATTTGCTGCCATCTTGTGGCATATGTATGAAATTTTAAAAGATGGGGGGGGCCTTCATTCTCATTTCTATAATATTGTGTTGTTAAAAAATGAAGTGCCAATGTATTGAACTTAAAAGTTAAATACAACTTAACTATACTTATTCTTTCACTGACCACTAGTGACACGATAACACTCTTGAGGATCAGTCATAAAGTAAAGGTTACTTCAGCCATAATTCCTGTTGTTTTTCCTGATAGAATGTAAAGCCGAGGCATTTCTTTATTCAAGCGAACGTAATCATTCATAACAGTATACTGACATGTCCGACCTTAAAAGCATTAAATTCTTTTTAACAATATATATATTTTTTTAATAATGTACAGATTAACACAATCGGATTTACCCTGGGAGACAAAGCGGACGGTCCTTTCCAGCTGGAGATCAACTACATTGGCGTCAGCAAGGACTATGCTCACACAGAGGAGTTTGCCTATGAGCTGTATAAGAGGAATCCGGAAGTTTGATTGTTATTTCATTACATTTTCAGGACAATAACTTATTTTTTTATTATTATTATTTTTTTTAAACCAGGTAAGGCAAATGAGAACAGTTGCTCATTTACAATGCCGACATGGAGGCAATTTAGGGTTCAGTGCCTTGCTCAAGGCTGGTAGTTTTGAACCTTTGCTTTTTGGAAAATTGGAATAAAAGACGCTTCTCAATTATAGTAGTGACATTTTTCATTACATACACGGATATGATCCATAATACTTATTTGCATCTTTTTGCACAATTGTAAAAAAATAATAATAATAATAATAAATGTACTGGCATTACCAGATAACTAGCAACCCTTTCCTGCTCAGTGAAGGTTTTTTTTTGTCAATGTCTTCATGTCTCAAAAGTGTTCTCTGTCAATTGACTGTCTGTTGTCGTACTAGAGCGGCTCCAACTACCGGAGACAAATTCCTTGTGTGTTTTTTGGACATACTTGGCAAATAAAGATGATTCTGATTTGGAGAGATCTACTCAAAACGTAGCCATGGGGAACACTTATGCACACTCGTTGAATAAACAATGTATTTTTCACTGAAAATTTGCCACCCTCCGACAACTAACTAACACAAGGAAAATTTCCAAGGAACAAATACGCTATCTGTCGTTTTGACTAGTCACAATTCTGTTACAGATGAATAAAAATTCCAAAACATATTTAAGCCTATTTAAGAGTAGTTCCTACGACCATAAACACACCGGTGACCGTATATGGAAGCGACCAGGAAGTAATGGTGAGATCTTTCTTCCGCTTCCGGCCCGAGAGGCGCAAACAAACAAGAATCCTACCATGGCAACAGCAACAACCGGTGGTGCCTTCGTGCTGATTGTGGCGCTATTAAACGTGACTTTAGCGGACAAGTTAAAGTACAAAGCGTCCACAAAACCTGTAAGGTTATTCACCGAAGAGGAACTCCGGAGGTATGACGGCAACCGCGTACGTACAACTTGAGTGACCAACCGGTATTGGAAAGATACAATAAAAAATGTAAGCTAAAATGTATCACTGTCACAGGAGGGCGAACCCATCTACTTGGCGATAAAAGGGGTGGTGTTCGACGTGACCAAAGGAAAAGGTGCGGAAAAGTTCACACAGGAAACAATAATAGTCCTTATATGACCTCACTTTTCAATAATATACACGTTTTGAGATCTTTTTGTTATTATTCAAAGGTGGAGTTTGCAATGCCCCCGCCCCCCCCCCCCAAAAAAAATTAAGTACTTCATAAATGCCATATTTTGTTAAAATGAAATTATTTGTAAGAAATATCAAATAAATTTGATCTTATCGCTCTAATGTGATTATTTAAGAAACAACCACACCTCGTAAAAAAAAAAAAAAAAAAAATGGAAGGCTCGACTGACGAGGTGTCAATCATTTGCAGCTGACTGTGGGCTTGAGGAGCTTTGCCAAATCTATTTTGGAATAGCTCGCCTCGGGGGGAAAAATCCCATTCCATTGTTTGCCAGCAACAAGGAATAAGACTAGCAAACAGAAAAAGAAGGAATTGGATAGACACCAAGACCGAACAAGTCATGGGAGTTACCTTTCACTTTCAGAGGTGGAGGAACCTGATTAAGGCAGCTGAGAGGATTCAGGAGAGAAGCAGAATTCTGTTCAACAGATACATTTATCACCTCTTTTTGGCTTTTTTTGATTGATTGTACATTGCACAAAATAAAACTTCAAACCAATAACAGTGAAGGAGCCACAAAGCAAAAACATTGTTCGCTTTTAACGACTTCAAAAAAACTTCGCTGTCCTGCCCCTGTTACAGCTCCACTACGGTTCCGATACTACCTGGGGAGCTGGAAAATCTCAATGTTGACTTAAGAACGCCCATATTCAGTATCAGTACTTAGGCAGAACAAAAACACAGCAAAAAAAAAAAAAAAAAGGCAGAAAAATGCGTTCAATTTTAATTTCCCCTCCTTTCAGAGTTTTACGGCAAAGACGCGCCTTACAACGCTCTGGTGGGCAAGGACTCCACTCGAGCCGTGGCCAAGATGTCGCTCGAGGCAGAAGACCTAACGTCGGATACCGTGAGTGTTGCACAACTTCACCGCACCCGTTCCCCACATTGTCCAGGTTCAATTACCTCCGCAAAGGAGAATTTGTCAGTGTCCGTGAGCAGGATTAATGCTGAAAGACTCACACAAGGCCGCATAGGAGCGGGGGCTAGGGTTTGACCCCGCCGATGAGTAAATGTGTCTTGGGTTTTCGTTTTGTCCCGTCTTTTCCGTGACAGTCGGGCCTGACGGCGGAGCAGCTGCGGTCCCTGGAGAGCGTCTTCGAGGGCACGTACAAAGCCAAGTACACCATCGTGGGGTACACGGCTGCACGCATCCTCAACCAGGACGGGAGTCCCAACGAGGACTTCAAGCCGGAGGACCAGCCGCACTTTAATATCAAAGATGAGTTTTGACCTCATCTCCCCCCTTTTCTAATTTTGAATTTATTAGCATTGTTAGGATGATGCTGTTGCTGTATGTTAAGAAACACACTTGACGTGTACATTTGAAACGTGATGACTGACTTCTATTGAATAAACACACCAAGCACTTTGAAGAAAAAAAACAAATATATACTTTTTGGTCACTTGTCTTTAAATTTTCATAATTTTTTTTCTGTCAAACGTCTTCAAATAGCGGTATTGAATTTTGATGGTTGTCTGAACCAAGAAGGCCAAGGTAGCTGAGTATTGGATCAAGAACCCTGTCAACCTTTGAAGGCCACCTGAACCAAGATGGCCAAAGTGCATAGGTTAGGTACATGTTTCTGGTTATTTCTTTATGAGTCACAACTCTTAACTGTGCTTCCTCAGACATTCGGAGATTGTTGTTCAGTAGAGGAAGAACCCTGAAAATTTGTTTTTTGACAGATATCTAAAACAGGAAGGCCAAAGTAGCTGTAGGCGCATGTTTGTGGTTATCTTTTTACTCGTCACAACTGTTAACTTGCACCCCTCAAATATTCAGCGATTGTTGTTCCATGTAGGATTCATGTACCTTTTTTTTTTTTTAAGGGTAACTGAACCAAGATGGCCGATGTACCTACAGGTATGGCTTGGTACATGTTTGTGGTGTCTCTCTTACTAGTCGCAATTGTGAAGTGATCATCCTTAGACCTGCAGGGATTGTTATGAGGAACAAAAACACTGTTTTTGACGAGTATCTAAAACAAGAAGGCTTGTTGCTCTGTACATGAAAAACAACAGTGTCAACTTTCATCTGAACCAAGAAGGCCAAAGTCGTAACGTTAGGTACGTTGGTCCTTTTTACAAGTTATAGATGTTAACATACATTTCTCAAATATTTAGAGATTGTTGTTTTGTATAGGAAAGATTTTTAAAGGGTATGTTAGTGCTTACAAGTATGGCTTGGTCTAGTCCTCTGCTCTCTTGACACAAATTAACTGATCTTTCGTAGACCTTAAGGGATTTTTGTTCTGTATAGAAACAAGAACACTAATGATTTTTGATGATGGTGTCTGAAACAAGATGATTATAAAGTAGCTGAGATCAAAGCTCATGATGTTACTTTCTACCTGTGACGGATCATTCCTGAAACGTGCCTAAGTTGTTGCGTTGTATAGGACAACGAACCCTGTTGATTTTTAGGAATGTATGTTTCTCACGACTATATCACGGGTGTGAATAAATAGCCGATTGACTGACTAGAAACATTTCTTGTCGATATTGTCTTGAGCCCTCGATAAGCCTCCATCCCTCTGAACCTTCTGCGTACATAAAGCAGCGCGTCACGCTTATGGACGGCAGCTCTGATCGAAGGTCGTCCTCGGCTGCCTTTTGGACGGACGTCTCCTTCTTGTTTGTGCGATAGTAACCAAGTCAAAGGCGCTACGTCACAGCCCCCGCAGTTCAAAGGGTACACGCCCTGTCCTCCCACAGCCAGGCTAGCCAGCCACAGCCCTGCCACCTTCTTTAGCAGGTGGACGCTCCGCTGCTTCCACAGTCCTCTTGGGAAACACCCTACCTCCTTCTTCTACTACCGGACAACCATCACCACCGCCAAGATGCCGAAAACGGTAAGAACGGGGAACTTTTTATCGGTCAGCAAATAAAAATGTTTTGCTATGTTTGCTCTTTGTTCAAGCTTGCAAGAGGTCCCTTTCCTTCTTGGCTTTTTACTCATTAACCAAAAGTAGAACTTGACCGGTTGCCACACACATTCCAATCTATCTAGAATTTGTGACTCTCAAATAGTCTCGTCACTTGTGACGGTCTACGTGAAATCAGTTGATCTGGAGAAAAACTTGCTTTGCCTGCTGTCGTTGGTGTAATAAGACCTCAAATCCAGTCCAATAGATTTTGATGCTCCAAGGAGAAACTCTTGCTCGAGAGGTCACAGTGACGTCAAGTCATGAGTCACGTCGCAGGTATTTCCTGCCGCCTTCTAAAATGTCACTTAAAGATGGATTTTTTTTTTTTGTCTTGTGTGGAATGATTAACTGGAAAGAATTTGAATGTACTTATCTGTGTATGGAACTAAGGCGGTGATGGTGAAAAACGTTCCACTTTTTGTTGCCCAACTTCCACTGGGTTATCTTTATGGCGGCCCGGGGCGTGCTTAAGCGCGAGTTCATAAAACCATTGCGTAAGCGAATCCGGCACAGAAGGGGACGGCGGGGGTCACGTGCTGTTTCTCGTCGTCCTAATTTTTTTTTTTTGTAACCCTTTTTGGCGAACAAAATTCATCGCCTTGTGGCACAAGTGAATGCAAGGGGGGGGAAAGAAGAGGAGCCTCACGCTAATGTTGTTGAGGTCTTGCTAGCGATCGCTGTGCTGCTTTCCATTGGTGACTGCAGTCCAAAGTCTAATGAGATAGTGAGGAATTATTGTTTATGAGCAATCCACTTCCACATTAAAAAGCAATTATTTACACCGTTTGTCTTGCTTTTCATTCAGCATAATCAGTATTTCCACTGAGGTCAATGGGGTGTGTGTGTGTGTGTGTGTGTGTTGGAGGTTGAGGAAGGTGTCTGGTCTAAATAACGATATCAGGAGTTGCATATAAAAAGAGGGTGAGGAGTGTCACTGTGTCACATGACTAAACAACCTTTCCTCCCCAGGTCAACGTGCGAGTCACCACGATGGATGCTGAGCTGGAGTTTTCCTTCCACCCAAACACAACCGGGAAGCAACTCTTTGACCAGGTCGGGGGCCCATAATGTTACGATAGAAATTAGGGTTGGGATCCAAAAATTTACACACACTCCAATGTCTTACGGAAAGTCTTCCCAGAAGCTGTATTTCCTGTAGGTGGAATTGCCAGGTGTCCCAAAAGCTTTTCATACAGGATTTTGAGTGGCATTCCTCAGGGATATGTTTGAAGTCCCAAAATACTTAGCATTTTGTTATAATACTTTTGTCGTCAGTAATGCGTACCACTTACATGGCGCATTCAAAGACTCTTTTACAATGGCACATTCATTCACTCCTGTCACATCCAAGTGGTGGTAAGATAGCCTTTTGTGCAGATGCTAAAGGTTTGTTTCTCAGTCACTCCCGTTGAAATAATAATAAGTTGAAATAATCACTTGCCTTTTCCTTTTCATCACTTTTCCTTTTCCTTTTCAGGATTATCAAAAAATGGATATGGTTTATTGTATTCTGTTGGCAAGAGCTAAAGCATCGATTATGAATAGAAGGAGTAAGAACTTTTAGTTGTTTTTTTAAAATATGTTCTTGTTTTTTTTAGGTGGCCAGGACAATCGGGCTGCGCGAAGTTTGGTACTTTGGGCTCCAGTTTGTTGATGGAAAAGGTTTTCTCACATGGCTCAACACCGGCAAGAAGGTTATTTTGTTTATTTTGTGTAAATTGAAACACCAAACTCTGTCTAATAATCAAAAAATCATTTGAAAACCTGTTATGCAGGTAGAGTATGTGAGAGAAGAAAAAAGCAATTGCAAATGACCTACCTCCTGGTAGTAGAAGGGACTTCTTAAAAAAAAAAACATCCAGCAAATATAATAACACCTAGTATATTGAGAAGAGATAGACAGTGACAAGAAAAAGCGCTAACAAACATTTTTGTGGGTCCTCCCACTAGGTCATAGGTGTCAAACTCAAGCCCCGGGGTCCAGATGGGGCCCGCCACATCATTTTATGTGGCCCGCGAAAGCAAATCATGCTCGTCAACTTCCGTGACTTTTTTGCTCAAATCTGTACCCAAATTCCAAATTGTCATAATAGTAAACAATAATGTTGAGATACTGCATTTTTCTGTTACAAAACCCTTCTTCTACAGTAACTTAAACAATACTTGAACAAACTATTATCCTTGTCTTCTGATTTCAAAACTAGTTAGCCCTCAATTTGTTGTGTAATGGTAATAATAGGATTTGGTGATTAAACATTTCACTGTTCTAACGGCCCTCTGAGGGAAATCATAACTACAATGCTTCCTGAGACAAAAATGAGTTTGACACCCCTGCCCTAGGTGATGTCCCAGGACGTACGTAAGGAGACACCGCTGCAGTTCAAACTACGTGCCAAGTACTATCCAGAGGATGTGGCGGAAGAGCTCATCCAGGATGTGACGCGCCGCCTCTTCTACCTGCAAGTGAAGGAGGACATCCTGAGCGAGGACGTCTACTGCCCGCCCGAGACGGCCGTGCTGCTGGCCTCCTATGCCGTCCAGGCCAAGTACGGCGAATACAAGAAGTCGGTGCACCACCCGGGCTACATGTCCTCGGAGCGCCTCATGTCGCGCAGGTTAGCGAATGTAGGATGCCTAAAGACAACAACAACAGGAACACAACAATGCTAACCTGCTAACTTCCTCAGAGTCCTGGAGCAACACAGCTTGTCCAAGGAGCAATGGGAGGACAAGATTCAGGTCTGGCATGTGGAGCACGGATGCATGCTCAAGTAGGTCCAGTCGGAGACCTCCGCCCTGTTCAAATTTTCACAACTGTTGGTTTATCTGTTTGTCTGCAACGTACTACAGTAAAAAAATAATCCCCTTCCTGGTGTCAAAACAATCACTTTCTCATGTAGTTAAAACAATCACTCTCTCGTGTAGTCAAAACAATCACGCACTGACGTAGTTGAAAATAATCATTCTTGTGTAGTCAAAACAATCACTCGTGTAGTCAAAACAATCACACAGCTGTGTGGTTGACAATAATCAACGAGTAGACAATCGAGTAGACAAAGCAAATCCTCACTCTTAGTCAAAACAATCACTCATTTGTGTGGTCAAAACAATCACTCTTGAATAGTCAAAATAATAACTCTCAAGTCGGCAAAACAATCTATACTTGTGTGGTCAAAAAGTCCCTCTCTGGTATAGTCTAAACAATCACTCTCACATATAGTCCAAACAATTACACACTCATATAGCAAAACAATCGCTCTCTCGTATAATCAGAACAATCACTGACTCGTGTGGTCACAGAAATCACACACTTGTGTAATCGAAACAATCTCACTCATGTTGTCTAAATAATCACGCTATCGTGTTGTCACAATTCTAACTCTTGAATAGTCAAAAAAACCATTTCTCATTAAGTCGAAACGATCGCACACTCTTGTAGTCATTACAATAACACACTCATGGGGTCAAAACAACCACGCACACACTCCCACTAAATGCACTGATGGAAGTCTTTCCTCGCATCTACCGTTTTGCGCGAAGGCATATCATTTTTTGCAAAAGTGTGAACATTTTTGCTTGCCGCGCAGGAACGAGGCCATAATTGAGTACCTGAAGATCGCCCAGGACCTGGAAATGTACGGCGTCAACTACTTTGAGATCAAGAACAAGAAGGGCACCGACTTGTGGTTGGGCGTGGACGGCCTGGGCCTCAACATCTACGAGAAGGAGGACAAGTGGGTTTGTTTGTTTGTTTGTTGACAGGCTCATGCGCGCACACACACACACACACACACACACACACACACACACACACACACACGGCGTCATCGCACCTCCGGTTGTCGACCTCGTCCAGCTGACTGCGTTTGTTTGGCGAGGTCGTTGAACTTACTCGTGGCTCTACAGTACAGCATGCATCTGTGATGGGCTGTCCAGACCAGATCTGTATCAAAATTTCAAAACATTTTTCATCTCACACCCCCACAAAGTGTCATTGAAATGCCATTTTTGCATAATGTTGCTAAATAACAAGCCAACGAACAATCGGCTTTATTAACAAACACAATATAACCCCTTCCTTTGTGCTTTTGTTACTTAAATATAGATAAAATCTTTAAGGACTAGTACCTGGATCTGTCCCAAAATGTATTGACTTTTTTCCCTTTGCTCACCTCCCCACTCCTCCACAAAGTTTGTGAAAATGTAATTTTCCCGTAATCGTGCTAACACAAGATCTGACTAATAAACGGCTTCATGAATTATTACGATATAACCATAGTGCAATACAGTTTTATGGTGAACAACAGTTTTCATTTCATTCCTTAAGGATGACTCCAAAGATCGGATTTCCCTGGAGTGAAATCAGGAACATTTCCTTTAACGATAAAAAGTTCATCATCAAGCCCATCGACAAGAAGTCTCCTGTAAGTACTTTACTCCCGGCAAAACATCAAAGACACAGCTACGCTAATCACATTGATAAGATAAAGGCGGGTCAGAAATTGGGGATGGTAATGAGCTAATTAGCTGGATCCGATTAAAAGGAATGAGCACGGTGGGCAATGGAGTGATTGTCTTGGTAGGCCAGAACAAATGTTATTCAGCAGGGAACACATCAAAGATGCTCCTACACAAATTGACGCAGGTGGGTAGGATACAAGGGCAGGTTAGGAGCTAATTGGCTCCAGCTAATTAAAATGAAAGAACAGTGGGCAGCATAATGATTGGCAGGTAGGAACAGGAGCGATTCAGTAAAAAAATAAAATAAAAAAATGTCAAAGACACCGCTGTACTAATCACACGGGAGGCATGAGGGCGGGTAATAAGCTAATTGGCTGAAACAAAAGGATCACCGTAAGTGAGGTCATCATTTGCTAGAAAGAAGACACAAAAGGGATTTACTTAGAATAACATCAAAGACATAATCACACAGGAAAAACAAGGGTGGCTAAAACAGAGACAGTTTGGAGGTGATTGGTTGACACGAAAGGAGTGCATAGGGCAAAGGTTTGATTGGCTGGCAGGTAATAACAAAACTGCTTCAACCGGGGGGGTCAAAGACATGACTAGACTAATCACAGGGACCAGACACATCGGTAGAACATGGGGGCAGCTTTTTGGCTAGCACAGAAGTAGTGCAGTGGCCAAAGTAGTCAACGGCTCCCTGGAGAAAAAAACATCAAAGACACAGATAAGACAATAGGTAGAAGATTAGGGCAGACAAAAGAGCTGATTGGCTACCATGTAAGGAGAACAGTGGGTAAAGTAGTGATTGTCTGACTGGCTAGCATGTAAGGAGAACAATGGATAAAGTAGTGATTGGCACCATCCCCTGGGGAAAAACAAAGACACAGCTACGCTAATCACAAGGTGAGCAGGATGTTGGGGGCAGGGCATGTCAGGAGCTAATTAGCATAGAAGGGGCACAGTGGTCAAAGCTTTGGCAGGGTCAAAAGCGATTTAGCTGGGAAAACATCAAAGACACACAAGACAAAGGTGGGTATGACATTTGGACAAGCAATGAGGTAATTGCTAGCGCCGAAGGAAAACACAGGTCAACGTAGTCACTGGCTGTAAGGAACAAAATTTACCTGGAAAAACATCAAAGACACGGCAACACGAATCAAAATAGGCAGTTCCCCTTGTGTGCTTACTATTGTCTTCCCCCCCACCCCAAAGGACTTCATCTTCTACGCGCCGCGGCTGCGCGTCAACAAGCGCATCCTGCAGCTGTGCATGGGCAACCACGAACTGTACATGCGCCGCCGCAAGGCGGACACCATCGAGGTGCAGCAGATGAAGGCCCAGGCGAAGGAAGACCGGCTCCAGAAGAAAATGGAGCGCGACCAGCTGGACAGTGAAAAGAAACGGAGGGAGGCCATTGAGCGCGAGAAGGAGCAGATGGAGCAGGAGAAGCGCGAGCTCATAACTAAGCTCCAGCAATACGAGGAGACCACGAAGAGAGCCGAGAGGGGTGAGAGTACCGAGCAAGCTTTGCTTCGTCTGACGGCACCTACTCTGTCCCGATGCAAGCCGACTGTAACCGGATCTGCACTGAAATGTTACGACCTTTTCCTTTGCACATTAGCTGTCCTTCTGAAAAGTTTTGAGGAAATTGAGTTTTAGCATAATTTTGCCAAATAACAATCCAACCAACAGCTATAAAAAAAAAAAAAAAGACATTTTACCTTTTGCTTTTACAGATCCATCCATTTTCTTTGCCGCGTATCCTCACTAGGGTCACGGGCTGCTGGAACCTATCCCAGCTATCTTGAGGCGGGAGGCGGGGTACACCCTGAACTGGTCGCCAGCCAATCGCAGGGCACATAGAAACAAACAACCATTCGCACTCACGTTCACACCTACGGGCAATTTAGAGTCCTCAATCAACCATATACCTTTAAAGACTAGTCTTAGCGAGATCTGCACCAAAATGTAATGACTACTTTTTTCACCGGCTCGCCACTCCTCCACAAAGATTTGTGGAAATGTAGTTTTAGAGCGGCTGAAGGCTCGGTGATGTATGATGTATGATGAGTAGACGGTGATAGTCCTTGTGATAATACAGGTGATAGAGTTCTGGAGAAGCAGTAGTTTTTGTAGTGTCTTGTGGGGGAGACCAAATAGAGAGTTGCAATAATCCAGTCGGGAAGTGACGAGGCTGTGAACAAGGACAGCAGCAGTGTTGGGGGTGAGGGATGGACAGACGTGACTGATGTTTTGTAAGTAAAGTGTTAATGTATGTAAATCAGGAAAACTGAAATTATGAAAAACAGTTTAACACTTGAGTACTACGTAGAGTATCAGCAATTATCTTCAAACGTACGTAAAATGTATTAAGAAACAAATCTCTCAATCAACAAGAAACCCCACAACAGATGAGTCTGTTGCACGTTAGCAAGATCTGCACTTTAAATGTGATGACTTTTCCCATCACCAACTCACCACCAGGCGACAGAGTTTGGTGGAAAGATACTTTTTGCATAATCCTGCTCAGTAAGGGTCCAAGCAACAAACCGCTATCAAAACATGACCAATTGTCATGTGCCTGTCATACTAGTATAAGGTGACACACATCAAACATTCAGGGGAGTAGCGATGCGGTGATGCCGGTACACACAAGTTTTTGGCGCACTGTGATGACAAAACATATGTACCGCTGCCGCCTTGCAGAGCTCCAGGAGCAGCTGGACCGGGCCATACGACTGGAGGAGGAACGGAGGAAGGTGGAGCAGGAGGCGGCCCGGCTGGAGGCCGAGAGGATGGAGGCCATCATCGCCAAGGAGGAGCTGGCCAGGCAGGCTGAGGACCAGATGAAGAGCCAGGAGCAGCTGGTGAGATCCCGGTAGATCCTGTCGCATTGTGTCGCGTTAGACGAGCGCTGTGAGATGTTCCTGTAACCGTTTTCTTCAGGCCACGGAGCTGGCTGAGTACAGCGCGAAGATCCTGCTGCTGGAGGAGGCCAAGAGGGTGAAGGAGGAGGAGGCGGAGACGTGGCACTGCAAGGTGAGCTATTAACAGCGGCATCTGTACTTTACTTGAGTACAGTCGTCCCTCTATTGCGGGTTCAGTGCGTTGCAATTTTTTTCCCTTGTACAGTACAGTACAGTTCCTCAACTGCACATGCAAAAAACGTGTGAATGATGTGTTTGCGGGCTGAACGTCGTCAACTTTTGTAGTGAAGGCGGCCTGTAGACGAAGTTCCCTGTCCCCAGGCTAAAGCGGTCGAGGAGAACCTGGTGAAGACGCAGGAGGAGCTGCGTACGGTGATGACCAGCTCGGCCCCCGTGGCCGCCGCCTCCTCGTCCTCGTCGGACAGCGAGAGCGACCACGAGCACAGCGAGGAGAACAGCACCTGCAGCGCCGAACTGCACTCGCAGGGCATCAACGACCACCGCCGCGAGGAGGACAGGCTCACCGAAGCCGAGAAGAACGAACGCCTGCAGGCCAAGCTCAGGGTGAGCTGACGTGCGCGGGACACGCCGCTAAGTATTTGAGAGGATTAGGGTTTCAAGTCAGGGATAGGGTTTCAAGCCAGGTTTGGGGTTAAGGCTTTAGAATTAGACGTTCAAGTCAGGGTGAAGGTTTCTAGCAAAGATTAGGGTTTTAAATTTGGGTGCAAAGCCTGGGTTAGGGTTTCAAACAAGGGTTGGGCTTTTGTATTAAGGGTTTCAAGCCAGGGTTAGGGTTTTAAATTAGGGTTTCAAAGTAGTGTTGAGGTTTTGTAATTAGGGTTTAAAGCCTGGGTGAGGGTTTTAAAGTTGAGTGTCAAATTAGTGTAAAGGTTTTAATTCAGGATTTAAAGCCTGGGTTAGGATTTCAAATTAGGGTTTCAAGATATGGTTAGGGTTTTTAATGTATGGTTTAAAGCTTGGGCTGGGGTTTCAAGGCATGGTTAGGGTTTTGAAATAGGGTTTCAAGCTAGGTTTAGGGCAGGGGTGTCAAAGTTTTTTTTTTTTTTTTTTTCTCCTTTGTCTCGGGCCGCATTGTGGTTATGATTTCCCTCAGAGGGCTGTTAGAACAGTGAAACCATATAAATGTTTAATCATCACCAAAACATATTACAATTACGCAACAAATTGAGGGATAACTAGTTTTGAAATCAGAAGACAAGGATAATAGTTTGTTCAAGTGTTGTTTGTTACTGTAGAAGAAGGGTTTGGTAACAGAAAAATGCAATATCTCAACATTATTGTTTATTATTATGACAATTTGGAATTTGGGTACAGATTTTAGCAGAGATCACGGAAGTTGACGAGCATGATTTGCTTTAGCGGGCCACATTAAATGATGTGGCGGGCCGCATCTGGCCCCCGGCCCTTGAGTTTGACAACTATGGTTTAGGGTTGTGAATAAGGGTTTTAGGCCATGGTTAGGATTTGAAATTAGAGTTTAAAATTCACGTCAGGGTCTTAATTTAGGGTTAGTGTTTCAAATTAGGGTTTCAAGACAGGGTTAGGGTTTTGAATTAGAGCTTCAAACTAAGTTTCAGAATAATGGTTTCAAGAGGTTTAGGGTTTCAAACTAGTGTTAGGGTTTTAAAATGAGGGATTAAAGCCTGGGGTAGGGTTTCAAGCAATGATTTCGCTTTCAAAGGAGGTTTTCTAACCAGGAGGAAATGTTTCAAATTAGGGTTTCGACCTAGTGTTTGGGTTTTAAATAAGGATTTCAAGTTAGGATTAGCCTTTCAAAGTATGTGAGTTGAGGTTTGAAAGTCAGGTTTCAAACTCATGACTCAACAGGAAGCGCGGTGCGTTCACTGACCCCCCCCAAACCGCCCCCTCAGTGTGGTCCTTTTAGCTCCTCTTACTCTCTTGGTGTTCCTCAGGCGCTGAGCTCCGAGCTGGAGGAGTCGCGCGACCACAAGAAGAAGACGCCCAGCGACCTGCTGCACGCCGAGAACGTCCGCGTGGGCCGGGACAAGTACAAGACGCTCCGGCAAATCCGCATGGGCAACACCAAGCAGAGGATCGACGAGTTCGAGGCCCTGTAATGTAAAAGCGGCCCTCCGCCAGGGAAGGGTGTGATCAAGCCAAGCACTCAAACATGGAAAAACCACAAACACGAGTACTGTACACACAGTTGTGAGCATGCGTGTGCTTTTATGTAGTCTGAGCAGCTCTTTTTAATCCTTCAATGTAGTTTATTTGTATTATTACGTTTGCCTCACAGCATAATTGCTTACGTCATTTTTTAACGTTATCGGAAAATGAGGAAAATACTGCAACATATTCAACAAACAAGTCCGGTTGCCTTCATTCAAACTTTGCCGATTACCATGACTTGGATGCCTGACAATCTACGCAGATGTCGGGGGGAAAAAAAACACCCTTTTTTTTTCTTTTTTCATTTTTCTTTTTTTTCTTTTTCTCTTTTTGCTCCTTTTTTATTTTTTTGCCTTTCTTTTTCTGTTTGTTGTCTTAAAAAAACCTTTTTCCTTTCCTACTTTTTTCTTGTTTTCCTTTTTTTTTTTCCATAATTCTTTTTTCTTTTTCTTTAAAAATAACTTACTTTTTTCCCTTTTCTTTCTGTTTTTTTCTTTAAAAAAAGAAAAATATATTTTTTTACTCTATTTTTTTCTCATTTTTTTCTTTTTCTTCATTTTTTAGTTTTTCCCATTTTTTTTTACTATTTCCTTTCTTTACAAAACGAAAAAAAATACTTTTTGCAAGCATATTGGTATATATATCGACAGTGGGTTAAAAATGACTTTAGCTATTATGCTACTAGGCTAACGTTGAGTCAAAGAATCGCCTCACATTTAAATAAAACTTGACTACTTATTCCAACTTGTTTTAGTTGTCCTCGCCTTTGTTATTGGAACAAGAACGTGATTGAATTAGGGTCGTGTATGTTTCTGTGGTCGTGTCAGCGTTTCTTTGGAAACCCTGACCATAGTGTGAGACCCTCATTTGAAACCGTATCCCTCGTTTCAAACCCTAAGCCAAGCTTGAGACAAATTTGGAAGCCTCACTCTGTCTTAAAACTAGGGCTGGCACTATTGAATCTTTTTAGACTATTGTCCTGGTAAAGCATGATAATGCAGATGGGCAAGATTTTTAAAATGAACCAGACTTGAAGACCATCGATGTTGCGGTTTTACAGCCCTTCCCAGTGAATATTTGTACGTAGACAAATAATGTAACAATACTATACTCCCAGGCATATATTATTTATCCTCTACAAAGAAAGACTCATATTCCTGTGTAGTTTTGACCATCTCCCTGTACAGCCGTACATCTGTATTATACTGCCCTCAGGTGATCAAGACGCACCCACCAGAAGAAGCAGCACGATGTCCATTGAACTGAAGCGAAAAGAAAATACAGCAAAAACTGTAAAAAAAAAAAATAAATAAAGGATTTTTACATTCCATTTGTCATTGCTGTTGTCATTATGAAGTACAATATTATAAGTGCTATTTTTCTAATTATAAACACGTTTTGTTGGCTTTTTCGGGAAGGCTGGAAGGGATCAATGGCGTTTGCATTCATTTCAATGGGGAAAGATGATTCGAGATGTTATGAGCATAGTCACTGAACCAATTAAACTCATATCTGAGGGCACCACTGTTTATTGTAAAACGTTATTACACATTGATCCGTCCATCTATACTGCTTAACCTCACTTCCATAATATTTTTGTTTTGTCTTCAATACAAGAAACCACGTCAAGCTCAAGGCCCAGGGGCCAGATCCGCCCCACCATATCGCTTTATGTGGCCTGCAAAAGCAAATCACCTGCGTCAACTTCCATGATTCTTGCTCAAATCTGTGCCAAAAATTGTAATTGTCATATATAATATGTAATGTAAAATTATAAATATTTCAATTATTTGCTATCGATCCCGTTTTTTTGTTTTTTTTTTACCGTAACTGAACACCTACCCTTGACTTCTGATTACAAAATTTGTTATCCATCAACAAAAAATGACTGACACTAAACATTTCATTGTGTATTTACATTCAGAAAAAGAAAAGGGGGGTTAGAGTTGGCTGCCCTTTGTGCCCCCACCCGAGAGAAGCGCCCCTGGCCCTTAAAGGGAGAGTCGGGTTCGTGCAAGTTTACCTTCGGTGAGAAAAAAGAAACGGGAGTGTCACTTCAATATTGACTTGGGCGTCGAGTTGCGCTCTGCTTGTCATATTCACGTCGCGAGACAACCTGCACGGTCAATATTTGCTCTTGTTTGAAGACAGTCAGAGTGAGTGAGACCTTCCTCCTCTTCATCCTCCCGTGTGGGGTTGCCCACTCGTGTTATCCTCCAAAATAGACGCTGATGACAAACAATCCGGTGACGTGTGGCGGAGGGCGAGGGAGGAGGAGGAGATCCTGAAGGGAGAAGCTCCGTGGCAGCGGCGGCGGTGCTGCCCGGACGCGCACCCCGACTTCGGGGACACTTTTCCGCTCCCCTCTCGCCTCTCCTCCTCCTCCACCATCATGAAGAAGCAGAACTTCCGCACCCTGGCGCTCATCATCAGCATCCTCACCTACCTGGTGGTGGGCGCCGCCGTTTTCGAGACGTTGGAGTCCCGCGAGGAGCGCGGCCACAAGCGGCGGCTGGAGGGACGGCGTCAAGAGATGATGCGCAAATTCAACCTGAACCGGGCCAACTTCGACGAGCTGGAGCAGGTGGTCGGACAGCTGCGCGCGCACAAGGCGGGCGTGCAGTGGCGCTTCGCCGGCTCCTTCTACTTCGCCATCACTGTGATCACCACCATAGGTGAGTGAGGGGGGGAAACTGTTAAGGGTTTTCATTCAGATTCCAAAGCCACAGTTGGGTTTCAAGCAAAGATTAGGGCTTTGAATTAGGGGGAATGTTTCAAGCAAATATTAGGGTTTCAAAGTAGGATTTGAAGCCTGGTATCCAGGCATCCTCTAATAATTGGATGCTGCATGTATGCCATATGTACTATAACCCCAATTCCAATGAAGTTGGGACATTGTGTTAAACATGAATAAAAAACAGAATACAATGATTTGCAAATCATGTTCAACCTATATTTAATTGAATACACTACAAAGACGAGATATTTCATGTTCAAACTGATACATTTGATTGTTTTTAGCAAATAATCATTCACTTTGAATTTTATGGCTGCAACACGTTCCAAAAAAGCTGGGACAGGTGGCAAAAAAGACTGAGAAAGTTGAGGAATGCTCATCAAACACGTGTTTGGAACATCCCACAGGTGAACAGGCTCATTGGGAACAGGTGGGTGCCATGATTGGGTAGAAAAGGAGCTTCCCTGAATTGCTCAGTCATTCACAAGCAAAGGCGGGGCGAGGTTCACCTCTTTGTGAACAAGTGCGTGAGAAAATAGTCGAACAGTTTAAGGACAATGTTCCTCGACGTACATTTGCAAGGAATTTAGGGAGTTCATCATCTACGGTCCATCATTTCATCAAAAGGTTCAGAGAATCTGGAAAAAATCACTGCATGGAAGCGGCAAGGCCGAAAACCAACATTGAATGCCCGTGACCTTCGACCCCTCAGGCGGCACTGCATCAAAAAAACGACATCAATGTGTAAAGGATATCACCACGTGGGCTCAGGAACACTTCAAAAAAACAATGTCACGTAAATGCAGTTCGGCGCTACATCCGTAAGTGCAACTTGAAACTCTACTATGCAAAGCAAAAGCCATTTGTCAACAACACCCAGAAACGCCGCCGGCTTCTCTGGGCTCGAGCTCATCTAAGATTGACTGATGCAAAGTGGAAAAGTGTTCTGTGGGCCGACGAGTCCACATTTCAAATTGTTTTCGAAATTGTGGATGTTGTGTTCTCCGGGCCAAAGAGGAAAAGAACCATCCGTGATGGTCTGGGGCTGTGTTAGTGCCAATGGCATGGGTAACTTACACATCTGTGAAGGCACCATTAATGCTGAAAGGTACATACAGGTTTTGGAGAAACATATGCTGCCATCCAAGCAACGTCTTTTTCATGGACACCCCCGCTTATTTCACCAAGACAATGCCAAACCACATTCTGCACATGTCACAACAGCGTGGCTTCGTAGTAAAAGAGTGCAGGTACTAGACTGGCCTGCCTGCTGTCCAGACCTGTCTCCCACTGAAAATGTGTGGCGCATTATTAAGCGTAAAATATGACACCGGAGACCCCAGACTGTTGAACAGCTGAAGCTGTACAGCAAGTAAGAATGGGAAAGAATTCCACCTTCAAAACTTCAACAATTAGTGTCCTCAGTTCCCAAACGTTGATTGAATGTTGTTAAAAGAAAAGGTGATGTAACACAGTGGTAAACATGACCCTGGCCCAGCTTTTTGGGAATGTGTTGCAGCCATAAAATTCCAAGTTTATGATTACTTGGGCGGCACGATGGGCGACCGGTTAGAGTGTCTGCCTCACAGTTCTGAGGACTGGGGTTCAATCCCCGGCCCCGCCTGTGTGGAGTTTGCATGTTCTCCCTGTGCCATCCCAAAAACATGCATGGTAGGTTAATTGAAAACTGTAAATTGCCCGTAGGTGTGAATGTGAGTGCGAATGGTTGTTTGTTTGTATGTGCCCTGCGATTGGGTGGCGACCAGTTCAGGGTGTACCCCGCCTCCTGCCCGATGATATGCGGGATGGGCTCCAGCACGCCGGCGACCCTAGTGAGGAGAAGCGGCTCAGAAAATGGATGGATGGATGATTATTTGCTAAAAACAATCAAGTTTATCAGTTTGAACATTAAATATCTTGTCTTTGGAGTGTATTCAATAAAATGATGAAGGTGCACATAAACGTTCTCTCCTCTTGGAAACATGTGAAACAGGTCCGGAATCGGAATTGGAAGGTTTCGCTCAAGCTGTGTACGTTGCGTTCTGTCCCCCAACAGGCTACGGCCACGCGGCCCCTAGCACCGACTCAGGGAAAGTCTTCTGCATGTTCTACGCGCTGCTGGGCATCCCGCTCACCCTAGTCATGTTCCAGAGTCTGGGCGAGCGCATCAACACGCTGGTGCGCCACCTGCTGCACCGAGCCAAGAAGTGCCTGGCCCTGCGCCACACCGAGGTCTCCATGGCCAACATGGTGGCAGTGGGCTTCCTCTCCTGCGTGGGAATCCTGTGCGTGGGGGCGGTCGCCTTCTCCCACAGCGAGGGCTGGAGCTTCCTGCACGCCTTCTACTACTGCTTCATCACGCTCACCACCATCGGCTTCGGCGACTACGTGGCGCTGCAGCGGCACGACGCGCTGCAGAATGAGCCGCGCTACGTGGCCTTCTGCTTCGTCTACATCCTGACGGGCCTGACGGTCATCGGCGCCTTCCTCAACTTGGTGGTGCTGCGCTTCCTCACCATGAACGCCGAGGACGAGCGGCGGGACGCCCTGAGGCACGGGGCCCCGCGGGGCGGCGGCAAGCCCGGTTCGGAGGTGGCGTGCCTGGTGCCGCCTGCCGCTTCCGCGCCGTCCACGCCCAAGGCCAAAGACCTCTACACGGAGGTGCTGCACTTCCAGACCATCTGCTCATGCCTGTGGTACCGTAGCGAGGAAAAGCCACGGGATCTCTCCTCCGCCGTTTCCCTGGAGCTAGGCTTCTCCGATGCCTACTTGCCAAGGGACAGGACGCGCTATGCCGAAACGGCGTCCACCGGCTGCGTGTGCACGCCACGCCGGCGTTCGGGGAAGCGCCTGGACATTCTCTCGCCGTTCAGAATGTTTAGGAGACGCAGCTCCGTGTAGAGGCAAAACTACGCCAAAAGCGGACGACTCGTACGCAGTTGGAGGGGGATTTCCCCTTGTGGTGCTAACAAAAACAAACATGCAGTCGACTTAGGTATTCTTCAGGTGTACAAACCTAAGCAGCAAAATTTGGGGTCTTTGGTTCGATGAAAAAAATGAACAGAATGACTCAAAATTGGCGACAGTTACAGTGTTCTAGTTAAGTGTCATCAAGTTCTCAGTCGGTGCAAGTGTTGGTTTGATGATGAAGGCCCTCCAAAAAGAGCGGACCAACTCAAAACAAGCAAAAAAGTTGCAGTCATTCTGTGTTGTCAATTGATACGACACAACAACAACGATTTGCGAACAATTTAAAACAGGTCTCCAGAGTCTTTGAGACGCTGGTTCGAAGATAACTACCCAAATAAATGCTAGAACAACTCAGTGCTGCAGTGTTGTAGTGTCATGAAACATTCAAAAGAGGTCTCAAAGGTCAGTTCAATGATAACCCCCCCCCCCCACCCCCCCGCCCCCCAACACTAAAGAAACAAACTCAAAAAAAGCGACAAAGTTAGGAAAGTCTCAGTCAGGCAGTGTTATATCGTGAAGGTGCATATTAACGTTCTCTCCTTTTGGAAACATTTGAAACAGTTCTCAAGGGTCTTTCAGAGGCTGGTTAGATAATACGCATCCAATAAAATCACAGAACGAATCAAAATAAGCAGCAAAGTAGCAGTGGTGTAGTGTCAAGTCGTGAAGGGACATGACATGTCACTGATGTTCTGGACCCTGAAAATGCAAACATTGGAAAAGAGGTCTCAAGAGTCCCTTGATGATAAATGCCCAGAAAGAAAGAAAGAAAAAAAAAAACCTCAAAAGAGGGGGCATAGATGTGGTGTTGTATCATGAAGTGATCATTATTTCTGAAGGGGAAAAAAAGGTGGGGTGAGTAGTAGATGGTAAGGGGACTATTTTTAGGGACTATCTTTAGCGTCGGTCTACACTAGCAGATGGGAGGGGCTTTGTCATGTTAGCACAAAGGATAATTATCAAGCTGTCAATCACAGGCTGACATAGACTCCAATAGAGCGTGATTAGAAAAGTCCACTATAGGCATAGGGACACTTTGTACATCATGTTTTGCTATTTTAATACCAAAAATATTCATAATCTGTTATAGTAATCCCTAATGACAAAGAGAGGCACACTGTCTATAGTCAGTTTCTATGTGTCCAATGCTTCTTATGCAGAACGTATAGAACCCACTGTGTGCTCCAGATGGTTTCTCCTTTGGAATTCTGACCCCGGTCCAGTTCCGGAAAACCTACAGCACAGTCGTTATATGTAGCGGCGTGACATGGTGTCCCGCTAGAAAATCAGCACGTGGGACACCTGAGGTGGGGATCGTTTGACAAGTCGGAGTGCTCGGTCATCTTCCATGGCTTATATTGCAAAAAAGGTAGTGGAAGTGGAAAAGCGCTCAGTCAGTATGTGTGTGGGTCAGGGCGGGACAGAGGTGGGAGCCTGGGGTGGGAGTATGCTACCAAACAACTAGCCAACGACTCGAAACAAGCCACAAAAAAAAGGAACGTTGGAGTAGTGCCAAGGCCTATTATGAAGTGATCTCGCATGTTCACGTGTTTAGGCCAGCGGGTGGACAGCGGAGTGATGGGTAAACGTGCTGAAGCATGGTACGACATAACCGACCGACGTTGAGTGCCAGAGGCTGTTTTCACCGTGTTTTTTTTTACAGGGTTATTTTCACGTGTACATACCTCAGCATTTGCACCGTAGGCGACTGCGCTCACCCAATTGACTGGAAACCGTTAAGAACGCAGTCGGGACATACGAACACCCCGCATTTCCGCCGCGTCCGAGCAGCTTGCGAGGCCTGGCGTTGCGCCCGCGAAGCCCACCTGCGGCCATTAGACCGGCGAGTGAAGGAGCATCCGTTGGACAAATCCCCGTATTGGACCCCCGCCGGTCGAGCATCTGCTGTTTGTGATTTGGCAACCGACTTGACTATCTATGTCAGAGACCAAAAATAGTCCCCCTGAGAAGGTCAGCCTCCGAGTTACGTCAATTGGACATTGAACGCACCATCGGGTCCCCTAAAAAAAGGAGCTATTTTAAAATGTACCTGGCAGCACTTCTTCCCGGCACACCTTTGCTGAGCCGATACACCTTTTGTTGAGTGATGGCTGGTGCTAGTTCTTCTTGTGTAGCCTCCACATTACACTCTTCTTCTTCCAGAGCCATGACGGATACAATAAAGACATCCACCAAAATGGATGTTAAATGCAGCCCTCTCCAAAAATGTCCGAGAGTCACTTGGTGTCATGTTGAATCTTTTATTGTTGACAATATTGCAATTACTCAACTGTACGCTCACATTTAGGGGTCAATAAAAGTTATATTTTTTAGAGCTGTAGCGATTTATGATGCATTAATGGGATTAAATAATCACTTGTTTTGATTAATAAATCCTTCTTCCTATTAGTGATTTGCTGCATGTCTTATTTTACTTGGGAGAACATACACATGACTATATACATTGAACCCCACCTTGCAATTTGCATTTTTCCCTCTTTCTATAATGTTCTAAGATGCCACAAGACGGCACCAAAGCCATAGATAATAGGGAACTAGTAATTGGTGTCATGGAAGTACAGTGGTGTCTTGAGATATGAGCGCCTTGACTCATGAGTTTTTCGAGAATACGAGCCGTTGCCTGGGGGTTCAGGGTGTTGGGGGGGTTTACTGTACACTATATATTCGGTAATATCAGGGGGGGGGGGGGGGGGGGGAAATAACAAAAGATGGCAGCCAGGTCATTTATTTATTGACAAATACTGTAAACTGCTTTTTTCTTTTTTTTTTTTTTCTTTTTTTTTTTTTTTTTACAACAATAGGAGAAAACTCCCAATTCCCCATTCAAAGCTCCATTATGGTGATATTTTTCACCTGAAAGTACCAATATAAAACATTCTGAGATTTTTGAGGCCAGGAGGGAAAAAGTAAGATAAATGTCATCAACAACACATGGACGACGGCAACTAAACTTAAATCTGGAAATTTCCCATTCAAAACTCCGTTAACGCAAAAGCTTGTTTGTGTCCTTGAACGTAGCACATGCGGCAACCGCGTCATTGAAACACTGATAAAACCGACTGTTCATTGAACGTAACACCTTCAGTTTCCCCGCGGAAGTCCGAAGTTCCAAGATGGAGCCGAAGGAGGCCGTGAAGGCAGCGTTGTCCCACAACAACAAGTTCAAACCTCTGCTGGTCGGCGGGGCAGCCGCCGCCGCCGCCGCGGTGGTGGCTCTTGGTGTCGGATACAAATACTGGCGGAAGCCGGAGACGCGTGTGCGTGTGGGCGTCGTGTCGCAGCTCCTCGTCCACCCGCTCAAGTCCGGCAAGGCGGTGTCGGTGCCGCTCGCCGAGTGCCTCACGAAGGGCCTCAAGTGCGGGCAGATGCAGGACCGGTGAGTCGGTAACCTTCACCCTCCAGAGGCTTCGGAGCTGCTTGAGTGGACTGTCCAACCACTAAAACAGTTCGGATTATTCAATTTGGGAGTTCAATAAAAAACAAAAACAAACATGAAAGTGTAAACGCAGGAAAAAGAAACGAATAATAAATGACATTTTGGATTGATCGCCTGTCAATCACGGTGTGTCGTAAAGCAGTGATTCCCAACGGTTATTGAGCCAAGGCACATATTTTCCTTTCAACTAAAATCTTCTGGCACACCACCAAACAAAAGTGTCACAAAAAGTGGATATAGAAGTCAATTATTTACTTTATGGCATTGACTAGAAGAACATGTATTTGTTCTGTATGTCACTATACATCATTGGCATAGATAGATGAAAAGAAAGATCTAATATTTCTTAATTTTCTGACCGATTCAGTGAAATTTGATAATTTGGCACGGCGAACAGGGAACCGCGTAGCTTTGTGCAAAAGGGGACTATTATTATTTTCTTGGCTGCATTATTTGACTCCGGTTTGCAACCAAAGTTAAACAGAATTGGACAGCTCACGAGGCAAATTAAGGGTAAAACGGTGGTGTCGGCTCCATATCGCCGGGCCTGGAAAGTCACCGGTGCAGACGTCTCCGTTCTCACCAGGTCGTCAGGAAGGTTGATCACCTCTCTTATATTTTTGGTTAATTGTACATTTCATCAAACGAAAACAAAAAAAATAAACAAACATCAAACTGGTAACATTTCATGTTTGGCAATACGCCATCACGAATAAGTCATGCTAGCAATGTATCACCCTTGGCATGCACGTGCGTTTGTGAGCTGCAAGCGTTTCTTTGGGCAGGGGTGGGGAGTGAGTGAGGCTACGTTCAAATCTTGCTAGCATTTTGAAAACTGCATACTCCACTTAAAAAAATAAATAAATAAATAAGTGTAATGTTTCTTAATAAGTAAAAATAGCACTCTAAGGTATCATAGTTTATAAGAACATTGAGTCATAACAAGATTAAATAGAATGTAAAGAATTCAAGAGTTTGTGCATCATCATTCCATGCTTCAATTCAGTGGGCATTTGTGTGTGCATTGGACACCAGGGGGTTATTGAGATGCACCTGTACATGTTTTTGTAATTGTCAAAGACTATTTAGAGTCATTAACAAAGGTTTTTGTTCACATCCCAAACTGTTTGTTGATGAAGCTACCAAAGATGAACGTTAAAAGACGATTCACAGCGTTGCGCTTGCAGTCACTGGTTGGTGGTGACGGAGGACGGCCACATGGTGACCGGTCGGCAGGAGCCTCGTCTGGTCCTGGTGTCTTTGACGTGCGAGGGAGGTCAAGCGTGCCTGAACGGGCCCGACATGACCGAGATGCGTTTCCCCATCGGGCAGCCCGACAACGCCGTCGTGGACTGCAGGTCCGCCGTTCGTGTTTGAATGGCATCCTGTCCTGGTCTGTCCGTCGCGTCGCGTCACGCAACGTCTTTGTTGTTGTTGTTTTTTTGTGATGCAGAGTGTTTGGCGCTGACATTCAAGGGCGGGACTGCGGCGACGAAGCGTCCCGTTGGTTGGTCCGCTATCTGAAGGGGGAGAAGACCTTTCGCCTGGTGCACTTTGAACCCCACATGAGGGCCAGGAGGGCGGTGGACGCAGAACCTCTCTTCTCTCCGAACGAGGTCAATTCACAGAAATTACAGTGAATACGTGTTTTCGTACACATCAAAGATATGTTTGCGTCTTTGACAAACCAAACTTTTTTTTGTAAAAACATCGTGTGCAATTAAGTCTTCAATGAACCTTTTTGTAAACATCAAAGGCCAGTCTTTCACTAAATGTTTATAAAACATCGGAGACAGATTAGCCAAAGGCAATAGTGAGCTTTTAACAGACCTAACTTGCGCATTTTTGTAAACTAGAGATTATTTTGTGAGTCTTTTAAAAACCCAACCCCATATTTTCATATACATCAAAGACCTTTTAGTAGATTTCCTTAGTCTTAACTCATTCACTGCCAGCCTTCCCGGTTAACATGGATATTTGACTTCTAAAGCCGTCAATGGCAGTGAATGTGTTAATAACCTTATCTTTGTGTTTTGGTTGACAATTTGCATTTTTCGCAAACGTCAATGACGATTTATAGTCTTTGAATGAACCTAACATACTTTGTTTTTGTAAACATTGAAGACAATTGTGAAAGTGAAACTTTTTTTCAGAAACATCTAAGACTTTTGTCTTCAACTAACCAAATGTACAGTATATGGATTATTTCATAGACTGTTTGGGATCTTCAATGTACATAAAACATGTATTTTTGTAAATATCAGACAATTTTAAGTCTTGTTTTTTCGTAACCATGAAGGACGATTAATGGTGTTTAATGGACGTCGTCTTTACCAAACCAAGCCTCTGCTCTTTCGCAAACATTAAATACAGGAAAGATCGAAGGCAAACCTGATGTGTGAAAATATATATATCTATTTTTTGCGAAAATCCACGACACAATTCGAACTCTTCAATGAACTCATGTCTTTTTGTGCTCCAGGAGGTGGTGTATCCCGACTGCGGTCCGGTCATGCTGCTGTCCGAGGCGTCCGTCAAGCACCTGAGCGGCAAGCTGGACAAGGACTTGACTGTGGAGCGATTCCGGCCCAACATCGTCATCGGCGACTGCGAGGCGTATGACGAAGTACGACGAGCCTCCTTCTGTCCGGAATAGGAAAAAGTCACCATGCGCTACGGAGGCGGAGGGCTAATTATACTCCGGACTCAAGCGGCAACCTGCTTTTTTTCTCCGCGCGCAGGATTCATGGGAAGAGATTCAGATTGGCAGCGTACGTCTGCGGCGAGTGATGTCATGCGGGAGGTAACGTCGTTTTCCTTTGGGTGAGGAACTCGTGTAATTTTTATTAAAGTCTGCAAACTTTGTCCTCTCGTCAGGTGCGTTTTCACCACGGTGGACCCCGAAACTGGAATCATCAACAGGAAAGAGCCTCTTGAAACACTTAAGAGGTACGCAACCGTTGCAGTTTGCAGTCGGAGCCGTTTCGAATATTTTGACCGCTCTACTTTGCCACGCGTATTTAGGAACAGCTCTTGGTGTGCTGCCGTTGCAACCAATTAGATCTCTGAGCCCTCCCACCGCCTCCTTCATGGGCGACTTTAAACCCTGTTGCATTTCGTGAGGTTTTTCCGCTAAATGCCGTTCAACAAATAAATGAATAATCATCATTTAAATAAGTAGGAATGTCATCAAGTACAAACGTCATGACATTATTCAAAGGTCATGAAATAAATGATGATTAAATGTTTGATATATAATTGTTAAACATTTCGCAATTGAATTGAATGAATTAGTTGACACAATTTACATTCATATTGTAATATTAAAATGTCCTTTCATTTCATTGTGATTTATTAATTTGTACAAAAATGATCATCCTGTTAAATAAAGATGCCCTTCAGTGATTAAACAAGATGATAATAATAATAATAATGATTTAATAGCTTTAGTAAAATTATTAAATACTTTCAATAATTTCAATGCACTGCAGCGTCATAAAATAAGACTCGTTATAAATTGAAAAGCCTTTAATTAAATGCAAATGTCATTAAATAAATCCAAAGTTCCATTAAATCAATGAAAGTACAAAACCAATTAAATTGAACGATGTCAAATTAACATGAAATAATAAGACATACTATTCAATAAATAAAAATGCCATTCAACAATTATTTTCTAAATCGATTAATAAGGGTCAATAAATCATTATAAATAGGTTCAATATAATATAATTCTTAAATATTACAGATCACAATTTAATACATTTATTTTGTATTTTAATTAATTTGTATTTTAATGTAATACCATTTGATTTCTGATTACATTTTTAATTCTATGTAGTTATTTTGTTCATTAATATTGTTAATGTAATGACATTTTTACTGCTGAATTAATTTGAACCCCATCAAAATTGTAATTGCAATTCTTTTTAAATTGGAATGACAAAAAAAAATATTTTAATGACCAGATTTAATTTTGGCACATACAACCTTCCATACCACACATCCCCGAACTAGAATATTTAACATAATTCAGTAAAGGAATACTATCATTTTTTTTTTGTTTTATATATCCAGCTCTTATATAGGACATCTTGCGAGTGTACCGAACAAACAGTCCAGTGAGTGTATTTCATATTTTGACAGTTTGCACCATCTCCCAGAGTGTCCAAGTAAACAAAATTTCAACGTTATGCAAGTTTGAAGCGTTTTTTTTTTTTTTGGGGGGGGGGTGGGATAATGGTTGTCTGGTCTTGGCCTGTGTAGCTACCGGCTGTGCAAGCCCGACGAGAAGCACATCTACAAGTCGGCGCCGCTGTTTGGACAGCTGCTAAGCGTGGAAAAGACGGGCGTGATGCAGGTGGGCGATGACGTCTTCAAGATCAGCCGCTGATGGAAAAAGCACTTAAGTAATCACGGAAGAGCACTAAATATATATATTTTTTAAATCACAAGATTATACATTACTGTGACTACTTCATGAAATATGTCTATTAAAGTTAAATTGTTTAATATAGAGGAAAATAAACACATTTGCAATATTTGTTTAGTCATTTGTTGTTTGTGCGTTGACAACATCCTTGGACAAATTTTTGTAAACGTCTTCAACGAACCTAATAATGAAACCAATATTTGTATTTTTGTGAACATTGTATGGATCTAATACATTATTTGTTTTTGCGACCATCAAAGACAATTTAAAGCCTTAAACGAACGCAACGTACCTTTTCTTAACTGTCTTTTATCTTTCCTTCAACGACCGTAATGTTTGTATTTTTTATGAAGATCGAAGTCGATTCAGTCTTTGACAAGGCTTGCGAAAACCTCAGTGACCTCAGCAAACCTGATGATTGTGTTTTTTTTGTCCACATCGACGATGATTTAGTCTTTTAACAAGCTTCGCATACATTTTTCGTAAACGTCAATGATGATTTGGTCATTCACTCATTCAATGCCATTGACGGATTTAGAAGTCAAATATCCATGTTAACTGGGATGGCTGGCAGTCATTTAATGTTTTGTAAACTTACAATTTAGAGCCTTCAATTAACCTACCTTAACGTATGTTTCCCTAAACATCAAGGAGTATTTTGTCTTCAATGGCCCCAAAGGACCGCTCTAATACTGTGACCAGTGGAACTTATTCCATAGTTCTGGACTTAAAAACTAAATAGTAATTTCAGTCATTTTCGGCTTGTTTTCTGGAGAGATATTAGATTGTTATTAGCCTTGGAAATGACTGCCAGTTTCATTTTGTTGAGCATTTAAAAAAAAAAGATAATACATGGAGAACCTGTTAGTGAAATATAGGCCCTCTGGATGCTGCAGGTCCTTTCAGGATTTACTTGCTGATCTTCAACACCGCGAGTTATTTGCAAGCAGTGTAAACATGACGCAGCCATAAACCTCACTCAGCAAGTTCTCCAAACTAACAAAGAATCCACAAATCCTGCCAACTGGAACTGGCTTTATTAATTTTTTTTAACCTTACTTTTAAACTAATTGGGCATTGAAACCTCAAGGCTTGTTTAAAACCATTATCCCAGACTTCTGTCTTAATTTGAAACCCTAATCCCTTGGTTAGAATTCTTAGCAAGGCTTTAAACGCTAGTTTGAAACCGTAACCGTGGCTCGCATCCTATTCTGAAACCCTAACCGTCGTTTAAAACTATAAACCAGGCTTGAAACCCTAATTTCAAACCCTACTCTTGTATCAAATCCCTTGCTTGATACTCTAATCCAAATTTAAAATCCCATTACGTCTATTCTTATTGTATAAACGACGTGTTAAATGACTGTGCCTAATGAAATGGTCATTGAGTGAATCTATTAGGATTTGTCTCCCCCTGCTGGCCGTGAAAAGACGACACTTTCAAATTGTTTTTTTTTTTTTTTTTTTCTGGAAAAGAAAATATTTTCAGTGGTGCGGTTAGAAGATGTTGACGTCGCCGCTTGCTGCTTAATTCATCGCAGGGTAATGCAATGGCATATTTTCAACTAAAGCACTAAGAAAAATGTTCTAAAAATAGACTCTCGTCTCATCTTCCGCATCTTTGTTTAGAGCGCACATGTTGAAACGCGCTCGGGTTATAACGGAATCTACCCAAAAAAAAAAAAAAAAAAAAAAGAGGAAACCAACACCAGGAGACTTGTTGCTGTCGAAGAGAACAAGGTAATTTCATTGCAATTCATTTTGTCTTTATAATCATAATCGTTTTGTCTGCTAAAAAAGAAAAACGACGAATTTCTCATTCACTCAAACTTGAAATACGTCTAGGTTGAAAGTTCTATTCAGGGTTTCAAACCAGAATTAGGGTTTCAAACTAGGGCAAGGCGAAAGGATTTATTATTATTATTATTGTTGCAAGGTAACAGTTTCAGGTCTAGTGGCACATCGAGATCGGTAAATGAATGCTCGTGTACCTAATGAGGTGTCTGTTCGTGATGTGTGAGGAAGTACATGTCCAGTGGAGTCTTCAAGTAACACGTCAGTTTCCCTTTTCAGCTCATTGCTCACAATGGAGTGCGTTTGTACTGTATACAAATGTTCATTACAGCACACAATCCACTGTTTGGGACACATTTCCAACGAATTGCCTTTTGCCTGTTGGAACTCACGCAAAATAAATTGACATTTGTCCTTTAACAAAAAAAAAAAAAAAAAAAAAAATTCATAATAACTTTACATCTGATAATACACATACTGACTGACCTCAGTAGTGCTTTGAGATACAAGTTTTGAGACCGCACATGGAATGGAAAAACACAAATCATCTTTCCCCATTGAAATGAATGGAAATGACAATCCATTCCAGCCCCCCCTAAAATGTGTTTAAAAAAAGAAACAAATATAATAGCAGCAAGAATATTAGGTAACAGGGCTGAGTTTCGATTTCAAACCCCCCGCAGTTGAAATTTAAATATACAGAAAAATAAATGTATACTTCCTTTTGGCCTTCCAGTGGCCTGCAGAGGATCTGAATGAAACCAAGGTGATTGGATTAAAGTTGAAACGTCTTCTTCAGCAGTCCCGTTGCCTTGATTCAACCTTTTGTGGAGGAATGAGTGAAACACCCAGGGACATGACCAAAGTGTGAATTTTCAATGAAATTGTTTCTTCAGAAAAAATCAAGGAAGCTGATAACCGATATTTGGAGCCAGTATTCATTTGCGGTAAATGGGGAAAATGTTGGTGTCGAAATTTTGAATAACACGAACCCAGACACCTTACTGTGTAAATTGGCAAACGATATGTTTATTCAACTTTTGTTTTTGTTTTTTGTCTTAAGACAATAAACCGCTTTGTTTTAAATTTTGAACAGGCTCTGCAGCATGTCTTGTCTTTCATGTTAAATGAAAACAACCGTATGACAGCTGGGATAGGCTCCGGCACGCCCGCGACCCTAGTGAGGAGAAGCGGCTCAGAAAATGGATGGATGGATGGATGGATGGATAGTTTTTAAAAGGCAGATGCCGATATGCATCGAAATGTCGAATATCGGTGATGGTAATCGACCCGGCCGATAATCAGGCCGTCTATAAATTGTGTTTGTCACACAGGGCAAGATGATCGACAGACTGAGCGAGCTCCACGCCATCGCCGCCAGGCCCCCGGAGGCGGTGGAGTACAGCCTGGCAGGCAATTGCGAGGACTCGGAGCAGGACGAGTCTACCGCGCCGCTTTTCAGCGTGGAGGAGGCGATGTGGGGAATCCGCACGGAGGTCCAAGCCATGAAGAAGGAGATGCTGCTCCTCAACATGGATGTCACGCGTCTGGGCAAGGAGAGCAGTCGCTTCCTCACCTCGGTGCGGCGCTTCAGCAGCATCAAGCGGGACGCCAACGCCGTGGGGCGCGGCATCAAGACCCGCGGGGAGGCCATCTTCGCCCGGCTGGAGAGGCTGAGAGCGCTGAGCGAGGAGCTGGCGCGGCTGCACGGCGACTCCTCGGCGGTGGCCCGTGTGGCGCGGTGCCAGCACGCCGCGCTGACCGGGAGCTTCCGCCGGGCCATGACGGAGTACAACCGCGCCGAGATGGAGCAGCGAGAGAACTGCACGGCGCGCATCCAGCGGCAGGCGGCCATCGTGGGGCGGGAGGTGAGCCGGGCGCAGATCGATGAGATGATGATGACGGGCAAGTGGGACGTGTTCGCCGGGGACGGGTTACTGACGGCGGATGCGCGCGGCGCCCGCTCGGCGCTGAGCGAGATCGAGAGCCGCCGCCGGCAGCTGTGGGAGCTGGAGGGCCGCATACGGGACGTGCGCGACCTCTTCTTCCAGGTGGCGGTGCTGGCCGAGGAGCAGGGCTGCATTGTGGACGACATCGAGGCCAACGTGCGCAACACCCAGGACTACGTGGTTGCCGCCGGTAACCACGTGCGCCAGGCCGTCAGGTACAAGAAGGAGAACCCTTGCAAGAAGATCTTCTGCTGTTGTTTCCCCTGCTGCCACTGAAGTGGAAAAAAGGCAAAACCCGGAACACGCATTGTGATCGTCCGCCGAAGGGAAATAAATTGGGATCAAATCCATTTTCCCACCAGGCCTCATTCGTCGCCAAGGTTAGGGTTGCAAAGTAGGCTTTTCAAGTCTGGGTTAGCGCTTCAAAGCAGGGGTAAGAGTTAGCTAACCTTAACCCCTAACCCAAAGATTTCAAATAATGCTTTCAAATTGGGGTCTTAAACTCAGGTTTCTAGGAAGGGATTGGGTTTCAAGACTGGGCTAGAGTTTGTACTAGGTTTAAGGTTTCAAATTACAGTTTGAATCAAAAGTTAGGTTTCAAGAGAGGATTAGCGTCTCACAAAAGGGTTTGTTTTCAAAATAGTGGTTCAAGCCTGTGTTAGGGTTTCAAATAAGAATTTGATTTCAAATTTGGGTTCTAAAGTAAGGATAGGGTTGTTTTGAAATTAGAGCTTGAAGTCAAGGTTAGGGTTCCAAATTAGGGTTTCAAGCCTTAGCTGGAGTTTTAGAGTAGGGGTAAGATTAGAAACATGAGAGAGGTCCTTGAAGTGACGCTCAGGGCAGTTAGTCACAGGGGAATTTTTGCACTTCAACTGCGATGGTTCCACTTCCTCACTTGTTTATGTGGGCTGCATTACCGACCGACAATGGCATCACTCCAAGTCGACGTAGGTAAGGTTCGAAAGTCAAAGAGAACCTGGACTCTGCGTCGTTCGCAGTGCCTCAAATTCACATTCATACAAAAGAAAATTAGATCTGAGCAGGGAGCCTCGGTGGACTAGCGGGACTGGGGGGGGGAGAAAAAAAAAACCTGTACTGTGCAAAAGTTAGCAATGGTTGCAAAGAAATTTCAGAACATTTGGGGGATGACAAAAAAAATGTTAAGTGCGCTGCGAATTTTTGGGTGAAAATGAACATTTTGAGATGGGATGAATGTTGAAAACGCAAAAAAACATTTCGGATCCAAAGAAAAGCATTGAAAAGATTGTAGAAATATTTCGGAAGGGAACAAAGAAAAATAGCTTTGAAACATTTTGGATGGAAAGCAAAGCATTGAAAATAAGTCCGAAAAAAATTGGATGAAAAGACAAACGTTGAAAATATGAGACAAAAATTTGAAGGAAAAGAAAAAACAATTTTTGGGATTAAAATAATTTTTGGGCGAAAAATACTTCATGGGAAAAGAAAAAAAAGAAAGCCTTTACAAAAAGTGAAATGTTAAAAATATTTAAGGCTTAAATTCTTTTACAGATAGATCTTGGTTCAACATAAAAATGCAGCAATTTCCTCGGAATTTTTTTTTATGATGAAAAAAGTAGAAAACATTTCCCCAAAAATATTGATGATTATACATAACTTGATATTGAAGAGAAATAATTAAACATATCAAAATAATTTATGCATGACGAGGTAAATAAATATGACAATGCCCCCAGGGGTAAAAGCCCTTTTATTCTTTTTATTAAAACGCTTGAAAAGATGGCATCCTGTGGTGAAAGCACACTTCACAGCTCGAGTGAAAACAAAAGTTTAGAACACCAGTGAGAAAATAAAGAGTACAAATAAAAACAAAATGGAGGTTCACACATTTAAACAAAAACAAAAAATGGAGGTACACACACACACACACACACACACACACACACACACACACACACACACAGTTTAACATCACACTGTGCCTGAGAACTGAACACTATTAATAGACTCGTCGCTGTCGGGCAGAAACCATGTATGCGCAAACACAGTCAATTTCATATTCTCCCCCCTCCCAGAGATCAATACTGTTATTTTGACTCATGAGAAGTGCTGTAAAACTCCGCCTCTTTCCACACTCTGCGGGAGCGGGGCGGCATTATGTCGCCTCAAGATTGAAAGTCGGGATGCTTTTCAAAACAATACGAGTGAAAATAATTATGATAGATACATTTGCGTAAGCCTGTTTTGTTATAAATTGATCGCTCTAATGCACCGACCGGTCCAGATGGAACTGGTTGGTCGTCCCCAAAGGTACGTTTACGCACCGATTCACTTCCGCATATTAGACTGCTTAGTCAGCTCACCGTTTTATGCACTGCGTCTAAAAGCTTTGGAAAAAGAGTTTGGGGAAGGTGGTGTAACCACATTCGTTTGCTTTTGTAAAGTATTTTAAAGGCTTTTTTGTCTGGTCGGTGCGTCAGTTGCAGACTTGATCGGACTGCTGGTGCCGTGTCCTACCATTTTAATCAATGACCGCGTACTAAATTAGCCCATTTTATTTATTAGCATATTTAGGGCTGGTGGTGTGTTGATGTTAGTGCACAACGGTGTATGGGAGCAATATTATGGTCGAAAACCAACTTGAACGAAACGGTGTTTGATAACTCGAACAAGATGGCTGTTTTCTGATTTTCTTGAAAAGTGGTCATTTTGGAGATGTGAGGATGCAGCCCGACAGCGACTGACAAAAAAAAAAAAAAAAAAAAAAAAAAAAAAAAAAAGTTGAGAACCCACATGCATTAATAATAACAATAATGACTAAACATTTTACAGTACATGCTTCAATGTGCAAATTCATAATTCACAAAAATAAAAATACTCATCTGGATTTTAGGGAGGCAGCTTTCAGAGTACCAGTAAAAGTATAAAAAAAAAAAAAATAATAAAACCCTCACTCCTTTCTGACACTTTGACCTATAAAACGTCTTTTTTTTTAACATTCCTTAATCAATAAACTAGACCAAACTCGATATTAAAAACATACAATAAATCTGTTCATGTCAATTGTCAACACTGCAACACACTGCTACGTTATTTATATTCAACACTGAGGCCTCGTTGTCACTTTAAGAGTAAAGAAGCAAAAATTGCCTTTCCCACTCTTTCGTTAGCTTCACTTTCACTACCCGCTAAATGTAACATAAGACGTAAAGTGAGATTAACTGCGCATTTCACAATAAAATTAGCAGGCGCCAAATTTCAGATCTTTGGATGAAATGAAAAACATATGTATGTGTATTTTTTTTAAATACAAATAAAAAGAAATGACGGAAAAGGTTTTATTGGATGAAAACTTTATTTCAGGACTTTTTTTAATCAAAATAAAAATATTTCTGATAGATTTTGATTTCATATTCTGAAGGAATTTCAGTTTTTTTTTTTAACCAAATACATTTCTGAAAGAATTGGATCAAGAGAAAAAGTTTGGCATTGAAAGATCGACCTTGAAAAGAATTTTTGTTTGAGAAATAAAAAAGCCAAAGAGAGTTTCAGGTTTTTAGGGTGGATGGAAATACAAATATTTCAGTTTATTTTGTTTCAAATAAATTTTGTTTTTGTCTATTTTGTTTCAAAAATAATTTTTCTTTTTTTGAAAAGAAAAATGATTTCAAATTCTTATTTTAATGAAATATTGTGGGTAGTTTTTTCCGATACTAAAACTTTTGTTCACAAAAAAAAGTATACCCCTCTCCCCCCCAAACTACTGGATTAAAGAAAATCTTTGGTTTAAAATAAAAATGTTGAAACTATTTCAGAATATTTTCTCCCGAGAAATATTTCGAACTTTATTCCAAAACTACACCAAAAACAATTCTGAAATAGTTTTCGGAATATTTTTTTTCTTACACATGAAACATTTCTTATGACCCAAAATCAGAAATTAATGAAAATTATTAAAAATAAAAACTTTTTGATTGAAATAAAAATGTTAACGTTTCAAAACATTTTCAGAGAAATACTTTGACATTTTTTCCCCCGACCAAGTTTTTAATATTTATACACCTTCCCCCCCCAAAAAAATCTGAAAAATGTAACGTTCTTTCCATGTGAAATATTTCTCAAATATTTGAGACTTCTTTTGACCTACAATTTTTCAGAATTTGACTTTGGCTGAAAAAAAAAAAAAAAATTAAAATCAAATATTTTCAGAGTTAGTTTGCACCGCCCACAACTTGCAGTTTTTCCCCCATCTTAATTTAAACATTATCAATCTCACTTTACCTTTTGTCATTTCCCTCCGACTTCAACGACGTCACGTGAAACGTTGTGATTCCGCTAACTATTTTAGCGTGCTACACAGCTACAGTGAGGTTCATTATTCGACGTCCCGTGCCTGCGGGCGGTTGTTTTGTATTCTTCTGACACTTGCCATTTAAAAACACTTTGATGTTGTTGTTTTTTTTTTAAACTTGCTACATTTTCAGATTCAAGTTGGCAGATCGTGGCCGTCCCTCGCCTTTGCTTAGCGAGCCAGCGCTATTAGCTGGGAGGTAACGTCGCAGAGGTCAAAGTGCTTGACGACGTCAAATATTTTGCAAACACAGATGTTTGGTCGGTGTTGCTGTATAGAAATAAAGCCGCGAAACTTACGCCCTCCACAGACGACGTATGCGCAGTACTGACTTTTGTTTGCTATAAAAATAAACATCAGAGCGTGAGATTTTATTTACACAACAGTGGCGTGGTTGTGGATGTGCTAATTTGTCGGAGAAGAGGTGAAGTTCGGGATGTTTTTCTGTAAACACTTGAGGATGGAAAGCCGTTTGAGCATTTAGTCCATATCCTTGAAACCCAGTCCGTGTACTAGTACACACAGACATTTCAGTACACTAGTAGAACCACTAGGGTGCACTTGCAGAGAACAATTGTGCTTACTAGTGCAATTCACCCCCCCAAGCCCCCCAGAACAAATAAAACAACCCTCTCTGGTGCCATTTTGTGCCCCAATCATAGACAGAAGGCGAAGTGTCACGTATTAGTCGTGCACTAGCGGGCACAATCATAGCGGGCACAGCCCCGCGGGCTTGCGCTGACCTGACCTTGGGCTTCAGGAGCTTTAGTGAAACTATGGCAAAATGTCCGCCTCTGGGGGGAAGGAAGGTAGTGGATATGGAACGCAAGCTGGATAACAACGATCTGGAAAAAATTGTCAAACGGCTTTTCATAGAGAAGGAGAAGTTGACGTTCCGGAGTTAGGCCACGGGCTTGAGCACAGACCGTAAACAGCGGCCCTCCTTGGTCAGCTCCCGGGTGAAGCACATGCAGGGCAGTGGGATGGCCTCCTCGCGCCGCGCCACCGTGTTGAACTTGCACTTCTTCAGGTGGTCGGCCATGCTGGTGATGTTGGCGAACTTCCACTCGTTCACTGTGCCGAAGGCGGTGCTGAATCGCCACACCTACGATGGAAAAAAAAGACAAGATGGCGCCGGGGACGATCGTCAATCTATACAGAGAACTAGAACTAGAGATGCACAAACAAACAAATCCACGCCAAGAAAAACACAGCAGGGAGGCAACACCGACCTTGTCGGTGATCTGCCACGACGGTGAGCCGTCCTCCCGCCGCTTCTTCTCCCACAGCAGGACGACCATGCCGCGCATCTGAAGGAGGCTGGCGCACACGTCCCGCATGGTGCGCGACGTCCTGGACAGCTGACACAGGCTGAAGCTGTCTAGGAAGCTGGCCACGTGCTGCAGCACCTCGAAGGGCAGACCGCTGAGCTGGTCGCACTTGGAGCCCGGGCGCGGGCGGGCGCTCCTCGGCGGCTGGTCGCCGCTTATCAGCGGGAGGCCGGGCTGCACGCCGAAGGAGCCCAGGTGGCGGTCGTGGATGATGCGGAAGCCCTGCACGGAAGGGCAGAAGCGCCTCTGCGAGTAGGTGCACCCGTAGTACGCCAGGGGGCAGCGTTGCTCCATCCAGCCGTTGAGCCCGGCGTGGATGTCGCCGTGGACGTTCTTGAAGTGCGAGGAGAACTCGTCGCGGCGGAACAGCTGGCCGCACACGAAGGTGAACATGGAGCGCTGCTTGGTTTGGTAGCGCGCCACGCACTCCAGCACCAGGTCCAGGCGCAACGTGTGGAAGGGGCTGGGGTTGGAGAGCTGCGGGTTGGCGTGGTCGCACGCCGACGCGGACGCGATGTCGCCCACCATGGTGTTGGTGGCCAGGATCGCGGAGGGGAAGGAAAAGGTCTGCGTGCCGAAGTCGATGTGGTAGCCGTCCACAAAGCGGCTGTCGGAGATGCCGCGCCCCCCCGGCGAGTCGCCCAGGCAGAAGAGCAAGGCGGCCGTGATCAGGTCGATCCCGTGCAGGCCCATGGGGTCGTCGGGCACCTCCAGGTCCGACGTGTCCACCGCCTTGTCTTCCATCTTGGCCCGGAAGAGGTACGGGTCCGAGAGCAGGGCGCGGCGGCCGTTGAACGTAAACATGCTGATGCCGCGCAGAAGGAGTTTGCGCTCCAGGCAGCGGTACCTGAGCTCGGTGGGTAGCTGGTGCAAAAAGTTGTTCCTTACTTGGTCCGAGAGTACAAAGGGTACGGGGGCGCCCAGCGGTTCCGCTTGGGGGTCCGGCACCACGGCGGGCGGGTACGCCTGAGGCGCCTCAGGCCACGCGGGCTCAGGCACTTCCTCCTCCACCGGGTCTTTGATGGAGTCTTCTTTGTCGTCAAAAAACAACTCCACAAAATCCTCGTCCTCCCCCGGCCAGGCGAGAGTGCAGTCTTCCTCGTCCACGCCGCCCACCGCCCCCAGCTCGCACTCGGAGTCAGAGTCACTCTCGCGCATGTCCACATTCTTCCCTGCGCCGCCGTTTTCCAAGCTGAGACCGACAACGCCCTTGGAGTGCGCGAGGATGTCCAAAGCCGCCGCCAAGCTCCGGCTCGTTTCCACCGAGGCTCGGTACAAGTCGCTGTATGGCTCCTCCTCCATCTCCACCGACCCGTTGGTTGCCTCGCCGTCGGGAGTCGTGGCCATCTTGTCGATGTCCCCCTTGGCGTCCTTGGACACGGTGGTGGTGACCTTGAGGGATTCCAGGAGCATGCGTTGGTCCTGCAGGTAGAGTTGCAAATGGGTGGAAAATGTTTTACATTTTAGCGCAAGGTTTCCTCATTTTCCATACAGTTCCGATTTAAAAAATTCACACTAATCACCTTGGACCTTATTCCTGACCTTCAAAGGACACTGAAATTATGACCTCTATTTTATTTCTGTATTTGAAAAAATTACTGGCATAGACGGTATGATTGATATTTTTCACATTTTTAATTGTATTCATTTTGTACAGTGAACTCCTGCATTTGCATATATTTTTTTTTTGGGGGGGGGGGAACTATCCTCTGTTATTTGCTGAAAAACTCCACAAAATTGTTTGCTGTTTTTGTGCTCACCTAGGCCATGTCTCCATACTGCCATCTGGTGGTATCTTGGTGCCACGTCACAGTTTTGTCTCAGAAAAACGTGCTTTGCCAGCATCTTGTGGCATCTATAGGCCATTACACAACTTTTTGTGTGGGCATCAATTGCTTGCGATTTTCACTATTTACCGTTGTTAGTTGTAGACGCTACTGAAGCAGTGAATTTCCCTGGTGCGTGAATTAAGCATTATTCCTTCCATCTATGTCGACCTAATTCCTGCAATCTTGCATCCCTACCTGCAGGGCCAACGCCATGTCCAACTGCTCCACTTCGTCAAAGTCCCGGCTCAGGTTCTCGTAGGACTTGTGGTCGGCGTAGCTGACGGGCCAGCGGTTCCACTCCATGGTGCAGCACACGATGCTGGCGGGGCAGGTCTCCAGGTGCTGCGCCATCTTGGCCCGGGCCACGGCGAAGGGGCAGCCGAAGCCATTGTTGAGGCAGGGCAGGCGCTCGTACGGACACAGAAGGCGGTGCTCGGGGAGCTTGCACGCGTGGAAGACGGCGCCGCACACCAGCGGGCAGCCGATGAGGTCACAGGAGAGGCCCGCCTCTGGCCGCACCATGCACCTCCGGTTGATGCATTTAAGGCAGTGCGGGTGCAGACCCTCCATCTTCTCTGAATGGAGAAGCGGAACAACCCTGCAATGAACAAAATGACCTCATTTGTATCTCAAGGTCACATTTGGTGCTGGCGCAAAGGCAAAATTGCTTAAAAAAAATTAAAAACTCCAAATACTTCTAGACATACATGTCATTAAGACACACTGTCAACATACAAATCTGTTCCATGAATCTTATAAAAGGGCTACAAGAATACATCAAAGTTAAGATTTGAAACTTGATTTTTGACTAAAGGTTTGATACATGATTTGACTTTTTATAAATCAATATAACATTTTATAAATTAACTATATGCTTCTGTTATATTTATAATATATTTATTATCAAATTATTATAAAAAATCATTTTTAATATAAAAGTTTCAGGGAAAAAAGTGGACAAAAGAAACCACCTTGAGTGTTTTGGATTTAAAAAACATTTAAGAAAATGTTGGATTAAAATAAAAGAAAATATTTCAGAACAAAAATGACAAAGAAAAACTATTTTAGAATACATTGAAATGTTTTGGATAGGAAAAAAAAACTAAAAAACATTTCAGAAAAGTACGGATTTAACACAAATAAACGAAGAAAGAAATGTATAAAAACTTTTTAAGAATACATTTTAGTTGGAACAAATAACTCAAGTCACAAGAAATATTTCAGGTAAAATGGGTTAAAAAAAAAAACAGCCTGTATATTTTAAGTTTTGTGTGTGTTTGACTAAACCTAGATACATTTTATTAGGCCGCTGCACAAAATAAAACGATCATATTTCCGTCGTGGCCCAGTACTTCTGCAATGGCTCATGTGATTTCAATAACACACCCTGTCAACATATTGCACATCCATAATCGTGTGTTCCATAAACACACAGCGCCTGGCAGTGTTTACTAAAGCGGCGGAGTAACATGTCGCAACGCCGCTATTTGGTTACATGGAAACTCGGCTGCGGTTCTTCCAGGCTGAGCCTCCTCCACCTCTTGGGGAAAAGCGCACGATTAATACCATAATCCATCACATGAGAGCTATTATTCATATTTGTATGCCGATAGCAGCGATTTTAGAGGGGGGAAAAAAACCACGATCCTAAACGAGCCAGTCGCACCAACTCAAACTACGAATTCACTCAACCAATAATACTTCGCATGAAAAAACTGGCACATTATTCCTTGGGGCTAATTAAAATGACAGTAGCTGGACAAAATGCGCGGCTGTAAAAAGTCAAGTTTGAGAAGTTTTCAGGACAAAAGAACAACAACACGGCTAAGGCCAGCTAGCATGGAACTTCCACCTGTTAGCCCCCCCCACGGTTAGGCGAGTTAGCTTTGTCCAAACAGCTTACCCGGAATTTCGGCACGTCGTCTGGTATGGTAAACACCTTTTTCGTTGCTTAATGTCAGATCCGTGGTCGTGAATAATGCGGCTCCAACAGCTAGGCGCACATTTCTGGGGGTGTATTTAAAGCCCCCTTGTAAGTAACTGTCGTGCGAGCGCACCAAATGCAGCCGCCGCACGGTCAGCTCTTCTTCGCCGGGATAAAGCTGCACCAGTTCCTGGCGGCGCAGCGCGATGACGTCATAAGGCCGGGTTGCAAATCACGTGGTTTTGCCAATCACTGCGCTCGGATGCCTTACACTATTTCCTCAATTGCTCAAACACAAAACCCTATTGTCTGAAGTTACCACATGCTCAGTGCCCTTTATCCACTTATTGAATTGGTCGCCCTTTTGGTAGCACCTTAGGCACTTTCCACCTAATTAGACACAACTTGCAAACATATTTTCACCCACCAAAACAAATTTTGCAATCTGCACATATGTTGGTTGCATAATGGTAAACACTTATTCAGCATAGCAAAAATGTTGTGTTTTAGCAATTGAGAAATAACTGTTATTTTTGTTTTGCAGTATTGTTAACGACTCTCCTCTCTTTGGCGTGTCAAATTTAGAAGACATTTTATTTTCACTTTACAGGGAATTTAGACACTTTGTGGGTAACAAAAGAGAAAAAAGCATCATGTTTATGGTACACAAAGAGAGAGGTGAAAAAAAAACTGAAAATAGAGATAATCACTAAAGCAGCAGAAAAAGGCTAATCTAAAAGCGGTGCTGTGGTACTAAAAGGAGGAACAACAGGCACACAAACACACATTTGTGGTGCGTGGTGGGCTAACAGCATTTGTAAAGTATATGATAGGTTTTCGTATAGTGAATCATTAATGGTTAAAATCTGCACAAACTATCCAACAGAAATTAAACGTGCTTTTATTGTTGATAATCTTCTTGGGAGCTGAGTTCCATTTTGTCGAGCGAGTGAGCCACATTCTCCAGTCCGGTAGGTGGCGGTAATGCATGTGAACGCTGGTTGCCAAACGTCATTCTCATCAAATAAGAAGAAAAGGGAGGGGGGGGAGCATAGAAAAAGAAGCTAATTTCTCCCAGTTTTTAAGCGTATTAAAGATGGATTTGGATTCTATGAAATATGGGGAGCTACGTGGTCTAGCAAAACATCTGGGTCTAAAGGCTAATATGAAGGTAAGACGGACGACATATCTTACGAGCAAACATTTCGCCAAACGCTGCCAACTTACTATATTTTTTGTTCAAAAATACTCGTCTAATTGCTATATATGTGTGCAAATAGGCTGACAGATTGTTGGAAGCCATTAAAAAGCATTTTGACCAACAAAGGAGTACTGAGGAAGATAAGGTAAACTTTGGGTCATCGGACGTGACTCGCCTCTGCAGATTCGTCAAAACAAAAAGTACATTGGGGGGTCTTATTTATTATTATATATTTTTTATTATGTTATCTAGGTAGAAGAGACGAAGGCTGATGGCACCGCTGAGGTGAAGGCAGACGAATCCAAGGAGGTGGTTTGCATGGCTTCAGACAAGAGCAGCCAAATGCAGAGGGACAAGGATGAAGCAGTAGGTGTGTTACAAAAATATATCAAAATACCATTGGATAGAGGAGTGATACACGAATAAAAAAAATTAGTGAAATTATTAGTGGCTATATAACGGATTTAGTTAGATTTTTTGCATTAGATGAAAAAAATATATATGCTTGAGTAATTTTGTATCCTTCCTGTCAGGTCGTCAAGCAGTGAGCACAGAGCAACGAACTAACCTGAAGTTTCTGGTCCGGTTGGGGAAAAGTCCGTCCGAAGCACTGGGATTGCTGCAGCAAGTGTACGGAGATGAAACCATGTCGCGCTCGCGTGTTTTCGAGTGGTGCAAGAGGTTCAAAGAGGGACGCGAGGACGTGGAAGACGACCCCAGGAGCGGAAGGCCTTCGACGAGCAGGACTGAGGCCAACATCGAGCGCGTCAGACAGATGCTGCGTGGCGATCGTAGGTTGACAGTGCGGTTGATCGCAAATGAGCTGGGCATGAACAGGGACAACGTCTGGAAGATTATCACTGAAGATTTGGGCATGCAGAAAGTCTGACACTTCCCGACTGAATGAGAAGGAGTGAATGATTCCTTACGGATGTAGTTGCCTTTCCCTTGCACTCCCTAATCACTATATAGGCATTTTTTTAGTGGACTTTGGTGAACTGTACTGATGAAAAATGTCAGGGAAAGCCTACCAGAACATCTAAACTTTATTTGGGATTAATCAGCGGCACTTTCAATGTTGACAGGTGTGTGCTGACTCCCATTGAACATAAGTTTGAATGTGTTCATTCTGAGCAGAGCTGGCGTTATAACCCCAGTTATAATAGGGTGTTCACACTTTTGCAACTGCACTATCTCAGTTGCTTGTTTTTACTTCCCCCTCAAAAATATTTCATTACAATTTTTCAATCAAGTTGTACATGCAAATAGCTTACAAAGGTGGCAAAAGTTTTGAAATGATTAATCTTGGTCTATTTTTTTTATTTCACAAAAGAGATGTTTTATATGGAATGTTCATTGCATGTGCAAAAACTTTTTGTTTTGTTTTTTACTCTGTGGATTATTTCTGATCGTTTTTTTTTCTATTGTGGAAGTTGTTCATCAGTAATAACTGGTGAGATAAGTTGTTGCATTAATCATAAGCATTGTGCTCGTGCAAGATGTGACTTTTTTGCAAGATGTGTTTTTTGTTGACTGGATTATTTCTACTTTGTTTCTACTGTGCAAGGTGGCAGTTATCGTTTAAACTCAAATGCGGTTTCACTTGGTTTTCGCAGTGCAGGGCGCAGACACGAGCTTGCCCATAGTTATGCTGGTTGCTAGGCGACCGAACCGGAAGTATCATGGTACCTTTTCTTGCATTTTTTTTTTGGGGGGGGGGGGAGACAAGCGTAATACAAATGAAATGTGTGGTTATGTTATATGTTATGTTTAAGATAACATTTACATCGTTAAAAATGCTAAAATCACGCGTTTCTTCCACCTCAACGAACATATCATTATTGAGGAAACCAAATTACACTTTTCCAATGGCGAGTGAAGTCAGTCAATATTATCAATAACAAATCGGGATACATCTTTCCAGAAGATGAGCATTCCAAATGTTTTTGTTTTTTTTTTTTGCGCAGAAAAAGAAGCAGCACGGCAGATATGTTTTCATGTCAGTTAGGGACGACATGAGGCTAAAAAAAAAATTAAGTGGAAGTCTGGGAGCTAATGCAACTGTTCTCCGATTGGCTTAAGGGTGTCGAATGTCCACGCCTGCGATTGGACAAGAGCGATTCCCTCTCGCCCCATCAGCCAATCGTGCGCCCCGTGACTCTGTTTTGAATCTGAGTCGTGTAACCGTTCGGTGCTGTTGTTTGGCGAAAGCACTGTGCCTCGCCTCCTTTATTCCTGGTTTTCCTCACTTAAAAAAAAAAATAATAATAATAATTCTTAGCCATGGATTTGGATTCGATGAAATATGCGGAGCTACGCGGCCTAGCGAAGCAGCTGGGTCTGAAGGCTAATATGAAGGTAAGGGGAACGATTTTTCTTTGGCGCTAACGTAGCCACTACAAACTCACTGTACTATTATTATTATTATTATTTTTGTTGTTGTTCAAAAGTACTCGTCTAACTGCTATGTACGTGTGCAAATAGGCCGACAAGTTGCTAAAAGCCGTTAAGAAGCATTTTGAACAACAAAAGGAGACCGAGGAAGACAAGGTAAACTTGTGAATGACGTCGAATGTCGAAAGTAATATTTTAAAAGAAAAATAATAATAATAATTTCATGTTAATCAGGTAGAAGAGATGGAGGCCAATGTCACTGCTGAGGTGAAGGCAGACGAGTCCAAGGTGGTGGTTTGCAGCTCCTCGGTGTTTGTGAACACACGTCGAGGCAAAACGAACAACGAAAAGAAAAGAGCCTGTGATCCTAATGCCAAATTGGATGATGAGGTAGGCTATTCACGTCACGCCCCTAAGCCAGGTCCGTGAACACAACACTGAATGTTCTACCTTCACAGAGGGGCAGTGAAGTAGTCCCACTGGGCCATGTCTTAAAGCAGAGACGATTGTCTTCTCCATCCAAGATTGAACGGGAGGGAGAGCACCAGCCTCTGGTCGAGTCTTCAAGCACGAGCAGTCGAGTTCAGAATGATGCCAAGGATGACGCAGGTCACCAATGTTTATATTCATTAGTCCTATCGTGATGTACAGTATGTCATCGCAGCGATACCCAGTCACTGCCGGTCTAAAGCCCGGAAAAAAATGGGTGGGTTGTGTCAGGAAGAGAATTTGACGTAAAGACTTTGCCGAAAAAATCCTGCGTGTGCCTTGCTGCGGTGACCTCTGACAGGGAAAAAGCTGCATGACCATCAATGGTGCCTGAGAGGGATTTTTTTACACAACTACAGATGTGTGGAGGCGTGTTATAGTTATTTTTGAATGATATTAAATATTTTAGTGGTAGCGTGAAAGTGGAGTAGAAAATTGAGTAATCAAATTATATGCTCTATAACATGAATGTTATTGATTGCGGCCTGTCATGATCATGATTTTAGAATTTATTATCTTATAGATATTTCATCAAGTAATAACCCCCTGCCAAAAAAAATAAAACAATTCTGTTAATTTTTTCAATGGTCTTCTGCAGTTAATGTTCCTCGTGTGGCCAAAGCTGCTAAGATCCCTCGTTACAAGAGGCACCAGGTGAAGAGGGCAGCCCTGAAGCCAGCCACTCCCAGTAGGTGCTCCTTTTTTTCTCAGCACTTAATCGTAAGAGAACGCTCGAACATTATTGTCCCTTCCTTTTCTCGCACAGACTTCCAAAAACTCCACGAGGCCCATTTCAACAAGATGGAATCCATCGATGACTATGTGCAGAGGAAGAAGAAGATGAATATGGAACCCGTCCAAGAGCTCAAGGTACACACACACACACGCACGCAGGCGTCGTTTTGTTGCTGACAATATGCCGACCGACTGTGGCGAAAGTGACGTCTCGTGCTGTGGCATGCCACAGGCAGCGAAGGCCAGTGGTGTGTCCCTGTTCAGCCCCGCGCCCTACAGGACCAAGAATCCGCCGGCTGAGGGCAAACCAGATTCCCAAAACAAGATGGTCAAGAAACAGAAAGATGCAGTGTTGCAGCCCTTTGTCCTTTCCACAAGAAGGATTAACGTCAGGTGAGTCTAGAGCATAGTTTTTACATGATCTGAGTACAGATTGTATTTAAAAAAATTAAAAAAACACACACACATACACTTCAAACTGCGTTGCATAAAGGGCAATGACTTTGGACATTATTTTTTCCCGGAGGCAAATCTCCTCCACCCTGTCCAGCTTTCTCACAATCGTTTGTCATGGAACGTTCTACTGGCGAGGCGGGGTGACCACGGCAAGATATTTTTGGCTTCGAAGGGTATACCTCGGGCCAAACGTTTCCAATGTGGATAATTCACTGCTTGTGCAAAGTACAAATGCACACCATGACTTTGGCGATGTTCAGCACCATTGCCTCGGAATTGCTCCCTCACGTTTTGGAAATATTTGCGATAGGGGTTAGAAGAATAACTTATTTGGCACCACTGGTTGTGCTTTTGTTTAAAAAAACAACAACAACAAAAACATGAAAAATAGATCAAATCTATTAATCGCCTAGCCCTACCAGATCCTTTTCCACATCCTCCATAACATTTCTTGTTTCCACGCAGGTTCTCAGAGGCGAGCTCGCTGGTGAAGACGCCGGCACGCATGTCGCTCGCCTTGGCCGCCAGCACGCCCAAGCAGCAGACGGCGAGAGAGAGGAAATCCACAGCTTCGTCTGTCACCAAACCTTCAGGTCGGTACAACTGCATGCACGCACAACTCCTTAACATTTCAACATCAATGTAGCGCAGATGTGTCCACGAACCTTTTGTCGCTACTTTGGAAAATGAAACATTGAAATAAATTGCACATAATACTGAAAAACAATGCTGACCAAGATTTGCCAAGAGTTAGTTTTGCATGTATACATCCAATAATTGTTTTTGGCTTGTCTCCTGGTTTTTTAAATCCATCCATTCTCTACGCCGCTTGTCCGATTCAGGGTCACAGGGCGCTGGAGCCAATCCCAGCTCACTTCGGGCGAAAGGTCCTGTTTGTTTGAAATAATAATTTTAATGGGTTTTGGCTTTTTTTATTATTATTTTGGATCACTAAACTGACTTTTTTTTGCCAAAGAAAAGCAGCAAAATATTTGTCAATTTAAAACAAAAGTAATTATATTCTGTTCTCCAAAAACAAACTGTTGTAGGTCTGTGTTTGTATGTCAGTAAAACTTAAAACTGATTTTGAACTATGAAAAGGACATATAAATAATAGTACATTAAAAAAATATAGTAATTAATTTTCTTAAGTTGTTTACAGTTAGATAAAAAATGCAAATCGTTGATTTTGTATTTTTTTTCCCCGCACACAAACTGTTGTGAATCGGTAAAACCTTTTTGCAAAGGAAACAGGTTTTGTAATATTTGTAAGTTTTATTTATGTTTTAATAATGATAGAGGATGATAAAAAAATGCATCCAAGAATTTTAAATTTACCAAGTGCTCACTAAAAAAAAATACACAATGCAACTCAATGGAAACAAATACAGTCTACACATAAACTAAATCATAACATTAGGTTTGAAGTACCAACTTCATTTCAAATGCCCGGGTACGGCTCCATTGTTCTGCTTGACCGTTACATATGACTTGTTGTTTTACGTTGCTTGCTCTTAATCGAAACATGTCCAGAAAACTGATGTTGATCCCTCTCAGAGTTGGATGAATTAATTTGGAAGGTGGACATGATAACAAAGACTTTGTGTCTCTTATCCCCCCCCCCCCCCCCCCCCCCCCCAGCATCATTTGTGTTCACTGGCAACACGAGCGTCACTCCAGGGACGCAGAAGAAGTCAGCTTTCGACCTGAAGGCCAGCCTGTCCCGGCCACTCACCTACAAGCCTCACACGGGTAACAAAATGTCTGCCTTCGAGTCATGACACCACTGTCTTAATGACATCTTACTGTGTCCGTTTGCGCTCGTAGGCAAGATAAAGCCGTTCGGCGGCGACAGCGCCACCAGCAAGTCTTTGGTTGCTGACTCTCGTCAGAAAAACTACAAACAGCACCAAGTGCAGACAAGGTGTGTGTAAACTGTTAAATGTTTTTCCTTCCACCTAGGCCAGGAATATCCCCTTAATAATTGTTTTCATGAAATTATTGACTGCAAATCTCTTCAAAATGTATTAGTAGCCTATCTGACATTATTAAATGGATGATTTGGCCTGAATCAATGTTACAGTGAAAAAGGAAAGTGTGCTTAGCTAGTCCCTCATGACCCTTCAAAGTTCAACTGGTGCATGTTTATGAACCCCCCCCGCCCCCAATTAAGGCCTTTTCACACTACACTTGGTTGACAACACTGTAACATGCGTTGCTAATTATGTCTTTTGGTGCTTCCAGGGAGGAGAGACATGTCAAACTCGCAGAAGAGCGCAAAGCAAAGAAGTCCAACTTAATGTGTGCACGACGAGGCCTGGTGATGATGTAAACTTTTGAACTACTACTTCCTCTTGTAAATATGTTGTCTGTCGCCTTCTTGTTTAAGGGTCTCGTGGTTGGAGCTTATTAGCATTTTAGCTTGTGTGCAATCCATTTTAGCACGTTTACAATGTTATTAAAAGCACAGTATGTACTTTGGGTGCTTTGTTGTTGTTTTCACAATAAAAAGGCTGCAATTCACCTTTTGTCATTCATGCAACAGAATACTAGCTTTGCGTTCATCAGTTCACTGTTAGACAAAATTGTCTATAAATAGAGAAAGTTCAGCACTGTTGCTTTTCTTCCCAAAAGTGGCTGTCCTGTGAAGATGACAGCAAGAGTACAGTTCAGAATGCTCAATGAGGCAAAACAAAAAGAAAAGATTGCTGTCACAATCCCGTGGGACAATACCCGTAACATGACCATTAAAGCCCCTTTCTTCATATTAGAGCTCGACTGAGTGTTCCTAATATTGTGGCCGAGCTGCGAATAAAACGCAAATTCATAATGAATATGATGCCGGGACGGTTTGGTAATAAAATCGAGCGCACCGTCTCTTGAACCAACCAGAAAAAGGTGCGCTCCATTTGTTTATCCAGACGTCCAAGTTATTCACGGATACGCTATTAAACCCACAAATTAGAATTTCGTGGTCAAAAAATTAGGAAATCATGGCCACAGTCTCGTATTTTGTGACCATAATTAATCCTCCACCCATGCCAGGTCGTCTTGTACACCGATAAACGTAGTGTTGCTTCCCCCACCCCTCTCCCCAGGCCCCTGAAGGCAACGTCAGGAAATGACGTACCGTACGTAGTCTAGTAAACCACTTCCGGAACGCCATCTCTGTTATGATTGTTTTGGGTCACTTCGTGTCGTATGATGGTCCTCATCTTTTCATTTGTGTGTGTGCGCTGAGTCTCCTCTTTTAGGCGTTCTGCTTTAAAATGTTGACTAAAAGTTGAGGGGTGGGAGGTCGGCGGTCAAAGCACTGCAAAAGTGTTCGTTCAGGAGAGGATAGTTTACGGTATGCTCGGAAAGGACAGCACTTACCGAGAGGTACGTCCTTTATGTCAAAATTTGTATGACTCTTCATAATACTCAAAAGACACGCGGCTTTGCGTATGATGAAGAGTACGTTTTCTTACGCGTCAGTTGTGTGTGTATTCTTTGTAAATCCATAATCGTGTGTTTTGTTTGTGTGTGTTCTGCATGCTTGACGTCATGTGACATGGAAGTGCATGAAAAGAAACTTCCCGAATGAATGAGCTGACTCTTGCTTTTTTTGGGGGGGGGGGGGGGGGGGGGGCGGAATGGAAGTCTATATTTAATTTATACCATACATCAGTGGTTCTCAATTTTTTTTTACACTAAGTAACTTTTGGAAACTACATAGCTCTCCGAGCTAAATACAAAATGCACCAAAATAAATGTTCAGAACCAAACGGTTCTGAAAAATGAAATGCAAATGTATTGAACTAATGTTAAATACAACACCGATATATACAGTACACTGTACACTGTATCTACAGAATACATATTTTGTAATTAAAAATCTTTGTCATATATAATATATAATAATACAATTATTTTCTTTGCCTTATATCCAGTGTACTTCCTGCTCGTTATATCTTTTGTTTTTAGTATAATTTTTTAATTGTTGTACATGTATATGAATTTTTACTTTATTTTAAATAATTTAGTAAATGTTGTCATTTTCCACAGAATGACAACACTAATGTTATTTTTTTATTTATGTTTTCTAAAATGGCACATACTGTATCTCAAGACACCACTGTATTTCCTGGGGGTGGGGGAATTATCTTGAATTCCCTTGTTGATGTTCTCGCTGTTGTTTGACGGCGCAGCTGAACGATGACGATGACCACAGCGAAGAATTGCAGTCACCAGACTTTTTCCACGATGTCGTGGAAAAGGACGGCGAGGAGCGCAACGAGAGGGTTTTGCCAGGTACAAACAGTTGTTACTTTTATTTTTCTGTGGAATTTTATTAATTTTTTTTTTATTATTTTGTCCTGCTTATCATGAAAAAACAGCAGGACCGATAGAATTAATTAAATGATGTACATTGTGCTAGTCCATGACATGGACTATTTATTTATTTATTTATGTATTTATTTTAACTCTTAGGATTATTTCTAGTCGTATTGTTAATTTCTCTTGTGGAAGGTGGCAGTTACTATGAATAACTAGTGAGGAGCGATCTTAATCACATGATGCATACATTGTGCACAAGAGCATGCGCTAAAGCTTGCTTTTTTTTACTGTGTGGATTTCTGCCAGTTGTGTTTATTTCTAATGTGCAAGGTGGCGCTTATCATTCATAACTGGTGAGAGGAGTCATCTTATAAAATGTACATATGGATGAGCATGTGCTCCAACTTACTTTTTTTATCTTGTGCCCATTATTTCTGGTCTTTGTTTCTACTGTGCTCTCTTGTGGTCATCATGAATAGGCGAGATGTTGTGTTTTTTTGTTCCCCGTTCCCCCCCGCTTCTCCAGAGGATGACTCTCGGGGCAGCACGGCGTCCGTGCGGGTAAGCAAGGCATGCCTGAAGAACGTGTTCACGGTGGTGCTCATCTTCATCTACCTGCTGCTGACGACAGTGGCCGGCTTCCTGGCCTACCAGACCATCTCCGACTTCCTGGAGAAGCTCAACCATCCCGTCATGTCGGTCACCTACAAGGAGGTGGACGCCTTCTCCCCACCCGGTGTGTATGCAAACGCTTCCCCCCCCCCCCCCCCCAACATCAATCTTACCAGTGTTGCACAAAGCTGGGTTTCATTTATCATTTTCATTTTCACGGGTTGTTCTGATAAGATGCGATTTCCATCGCCGCAGGTATCGCTTTGTATCCCGGCCACGCCCGGCTGCTGAGCTGCCGGCACCACTACCACGACGACATCCCCCCATTGGTGGACCCTGGGAAGCCTCAAGAGGGCGACTGCGTCATCAAGGAGGTGACCTACTACGGGCCCTTCGCCAACGGAACGCAGGTGCGTGGTAAAGGCGGCGTCGTCCTGTTGAAAACTCTTAACTAAGCGTTATTAGTGTCCGTGTCGCAGAAGAAGGCGCTGGTGGTGCGAGGACCTTCGGACATCCGCAGTAAGGAGTTGATCTTTATGCAGTTCATTCAGAACAAAACGGAGGAGGACTTTAGCGCAATCCCGTACATGCTGTTCGCCAAGTTTAGTGATCTGGATCGCAGGTAAAGCCAGATTTTTATTTTATTTTCTAATTGCTGATCGCTAATCAGTATTTTATTTGACATTTTTTTAGTCCCCGTTAGTGGCACCGTGTTGATGTTATTGGTTTGTGTGAGAATAATTATTGAGAGAGAAAAAAATAAAAATAATTTCCAACCCAACAAATGAGAGTGACATTAGCCAATTATTGCTTTTTTTTTTTTTTTTTTTTTTTTTTAAATCTGGCTTCCAGTTTAAATAAATCTGAGTTCATGAGGGACTGTGAGAGGAACTACTCCACGTGGACCTTCTCCGGTGGCTTCCGCACGTGGGTCAAGATGTCCCTGGTTAGGACATCAGGGAAAAGCAGCCAATCGGTGCAATTTCGCCAAGAGGTAGATCGGTCGGCGGCCACGATGCGTTCGCCCCGCGTGTTCGGGTCTTGATGATAATTTATTTGTCTTTCAGTCCACTCTGGTAAAATTCAATGACAAGCGGCCCGAACCCGAGAGGGGCAACCAGCTTTTCTTCGCCGTCTTTGAGTGGCGGGATCCCTTTATGCAAGAAATCCGACTGGTAGGTTCAGGATCTCTCTGCACTGTGGGAAAAATGAATATTACTGGAACTTACCCTACTAGGGGACTTTCTCTGTCTCTCCTTTTTGCTCGTTATTGTGTTGCACGTCTTCCCGTAGACTTCAGTGCTGGCCGGCATTTTGCGGCACAACGTGCTACTACACTGAACCAACCCAACAATTATTATTATTATTTTTTAATTATTTAGACAAGGCGATAGCCTCTCTAAATGAAGCTTGTCCCTTCAGTTCAACGTAATAGCTTGGCACCCAGGTGCCACCTGATGGCGCCAAAGCAATACTTTTATATTTTACATGGAGAGACAAGATGTCAGGAACCAAAAAGGTTTAGCCTGGGTTGTTAGGGAGAGTTATTGTTACTATGGAAGTACACGTGGACTTTGGGTGCATCCCCCCCCCAAATCAAATCATTTGCAAGCCATTTATTTTTTAGGGTTATGTGGTAAAATGGGTTTGAAATTATATTTAAGTGTTTAGGGATCATAGTTTGTGGTATATGTATGGTTTAAACTAGAAATATGGACATTTTTAACATGTTTATAGGTTACTCAAGGTTTATGGCTATTCGCAGGGGATGTAACCGTAGTGCATTTACAATGGAATTGGACCGATCTGAACCGCTTGATGGAAAACAAGAGCTTTTCTTAATTTTTTGGGGGGGAATTCAAACAGATCGTGACGGCAAACCCGTGGTCGTCGGCTGCCATTCTCTGCGGCGTCTTCATGGCTCTCTTCAAGGCGGCCAACTTTGCCAAGCTGACCGTCCAGTGGATCATCAGAATGCGCAAGCGCCATCTGAGGAACAGGGCCCGCCAACTTGGCACATAAACTCAACACTAGGGACGTTGATCAAAAGAACTTTTAACATCCATCCATTTTTTTCTGAGCCGCTTCTCCTCACAAGGGTCGCGGGCGTGCTGGAGCCTATCCCAGCTATCATCGGGCAGGAGGCGGGGTACACCCTGAACCGGTTGCCAGCCAATCGCAGGGCACATACAAACAAACAACCATTCGCACTCACATTCACACCTGCCGCTGAACTTTTAACATTTAAAAAAAAAAAAAAAAAAAAAAAAAAAGCGCAGCTGCACATCACCGAAATGTTCCGTTGCGCTCGAGAGCAGCGGTTCTTGTGGTCGTCGTGACATTTCTAAACAAGATGCATTTCGTCTCTCGTGACATAATTTTGTCCTGAGCGGTAAGTAGAAACAAATGGACCTTTGTGTGGCCTGTCTATTATCCTCACAATCAAACATTTCAGATCCGACTTGTTTCGTAAACCTTCCTGCGAATGCGTCCCGTGCACATAAACGAACAATTACACTCAAAATGTTTTTGTATTTTCTTTCACCATTCTAACTGTATGTGTAGAGCTCATGTCAATGTCCAACCTGTTGAATTAATGTGTTGCTGATTAATTTTCATCTGCTTATTTAAAAATATATATATATATATAATCCATGTGTCCCAAATACTCATCCCAATTGTCATCTTTATATGGCTAACGGGGAATTATTCGCATTTTTAAACATTTTATTCTGGTGATCTGCAGATGAGTTTTGTAGTGTTGAAGCCTTAAAGTCCTGCTGTTGTGTCTAATTGCATCAAAGTGACTTGAATTTATGTTCGTGTGTGCTTCGTATCTCATGTTTTGTGGATTATGTGTGGATAAAATATTGTCATGCCTAAACTTCAGACTTGACTGTTATGTCTTATTATTCCACCTTTGTTTTTTTGTGCTTCCACAACTTCCACATTTGTAAAAGCGATTCAAACTACTGTATTCCAAAAGCAAAATTTTCAGCTCATTTAGGACATTCGGGCAACCATACCCCCAATTCACACTCAATTATTCAAACACTTCCAATTCATTTGTGACATTTTGGTATTCAGTATTTTTCCCGTTCCCAAAATTCCACATTTTCAGTACTTCACGTTTCCCCATGACAATATTCCCAAATTAATGAAGACATTTTGGAATTGTAACTATATCCTATAGTCATATCCATAAATATTGGGACATCGAATTCCTAAACCGCTCACGTGATTAGGATGTAAATACCCTCAAATTAAAGTTGAAAGTTCAAATTCATTGCGGTGGTGTCTAGAGTCAAAAAAGATGACAATTGTGTCGATGTCCCTATATTTCTGGACCTGACTATGTACTCTAACAACAAAAAAAGCAAAAATATTCGTCCGATTCTTATTTCACACAAACTGGCGAGCATCTTCTGTCCGACTGCACAGTGATGTACTTGAACGTTGTTTAATCCGTTGCCGTGCATTACCCTGGAGGATGTGGTTAACTGCGGCAGCGACGTAGGACAAAATGTGGAACCCCGGCCATTCGCGGAAGTTATAAAGGTAGCAAATGAACCACTTTTAAACTTTAAAATATACGACAACGTTGCGGTTTAGCTGCGTTCAAGGTAACCTGGCGTTACCCTTAGTTACAGTAGCTAGCATGCTAGCTGGCTACTCGCCCAGGTTTGCTCACCGTTATTAAAAATATTAACATTATAATGTTTGTTTTAGAGTGTTCGGAGACGTTAGGTTCACTTGGTGCATTAGTTTATGTGCTTTTCGTGTACATTTCCCGAGGACACGGGCCAGTGTTTAGTAACAAAGCCAGTGTAGTTAGCATGAGGTGGGCTAAGACAAACAAATAGCCACAAGAGAAGAAAGTGACTCCCAAATGTGCTCCATAGCAACAAAGCAGACCAAATTTGTCAAAAAAATCCAATAAAAATAAAGGACACCAACAACAAAATCAACGCATTTTTATTTCATACTTTCAAAAGTTGTTCCTCAGGTCAAACTCGACGATTTAGCTAACATAAATTGTTCTCATTGTTTAATTGAGGGGGGAAAACAATAAAGTTTGTTATCGGTCTGTTTCCCTCTCTGCCCTCTTTGAAACAAGATGGATAGAGTGACGTCACCGAACGTCACTTCATTGCCTGCACGCCAGCGTTTCCCAACTTTGATTGAGCCAAGGCACGTTTTACATTTAGAAAAAGATGTCACGACACACCGCCAAACAAAAATGAATCTCAAATGAGTGGCGGGGCCCTGTTTACTATTACTATGAAAAAAAAGCAGACCAATAATAATATATTATTATTTTACTTTTTTATTTACTTATGTCACTATTTTACTTACAAATGTATTTTCCGGTTGTTCTTCTAAGTTGTACTTTACCTAGTGACAGCTCGTTTCTCGAAAAACTTGTAAGTTGTGGCACTCATATGTCAAGGTACCACGATACATGTATTCCCTTCTCTTTGTGTTGTCAGTTATGGGCAAATTTGCTGCAGTCAAGATGGCAAGAGAAAGGAAGTGCATCCTCTGCGAGACGGTCCACGCCTCCAAGCAGGTAATTCGGTGGCAAGCGACACTTAATTTAATGGATGGACATTCTATAACCACTATTTACTGTAGGGACAAAAGGCGTAATGCGGTTGTGATTCGTCTCAATTGTATTTTCATTGTGTCTATGCGCAGGAGATGAACGAGCATATGAGAAGCATGCTGCATCATCGCGAGCTGGAGAAACTCAAAGGGCGGTAAGTCAATCGGCAATGTGCCCCAAGTGCATTGTGTTTTGTTTACGGTTATGACTGCGTAACTTCTAACAACCAAAGCTAAACTTAGCTCCTTCCTGACATAAGACATGAGATCTATCCCTTCAATATGTAGTGGTGCCTTGAGATACAAGTTTAATTCAGTCAGTCACCATGCTCGTAACTAAAAACACTTGGATCTAAAATCATATTTCGCCATTGAAATGCTATTAATCCTTCCAGCCTCCCCAAAAACTCAACAAAAAGGTCATGTTTTTTATCAAGGAAAATAACGTTAAAATATTGTACTTAATCAAAACATAAAGCTATAAGATAATTAGATAGAATATACATAATTAAACAGTTTGTGCATTATGATTAAGTCATTGTGATTAGGCATCTCATTCCTGTGTGCGCGCCTTGGCCACCTGAGGGCAGTTTAATTCAGTCATACAGAGATACATGGAGACGGTCATAACTCCTTCGTAGGTTGCAGTAATAGCAGAGGATCAAGAATATGTCCCTGTGAGTACTATTATATTGTCTGTCTACATGTGTTGCTTAGCGTTGTAACTTTATTATACACCAATGCTATTCGATAGCCCGTCTTATGCCATTTTGCATTGTTTGTTAGCATTAAGCCAATGCGACTTTCCCAAAGCAAAGCTATTTTTGTTTAAAATACACAACGTGTAATTTACTTTGTTTTATGTTTAGTTAACTATACACTTTAACTGGGATTGTCACTCAACAGTTTCATGCCTCTCATTTTTTTGAAGAATTTTTTATGATCTGCCAAACTGCTGCTGGTTGTTGTGAAGTGAATTGAGTTGAGTTCACTGCCACCATCTAGCGCTCGTATCTCAAAATTTTGCTTGCAAATGAAAGCAAAAAAATTGGCCAAGCAATTAGGCTTAACACGATCAGGATTTTTGGGGGGAGTTTTAAAAAAACGATAACCGATCACTGATCCGATCACAACAACACACAACAACCTGTTAATATACTTGTGTACTTAATTTCTCAAAAAATATATATTTACAATAAATAATGTATCTTTGTTCATCTAATTATGCCAGTGAGGCATAGTGACAGACAGAAGAAATGAATGGTCTTCTATTAGATGGCAGGAAGTACATACAGTGATTAATGTATCCATTTTTTGTGGCATTTTTGTTTGTTGGTGTGCTGTGAGATTTTTCAATTGTAAAATATGTTCTTTGGCTCCGTAAAGGTTGGAAATCACTGCTCCAGTCAGATCGTGTATTCTAATCAGTCAGGTCAAACCAACATTACAACATGAAATAAATAATGGGTGCTAACTTACTGTAATTAAATTACTTCATTGTAATTAAAGTACTTCACCCACACCGAAACCTTAGAGCATGAGTCGACAGAACGGCGGCATGTTTACGTTCAACCGTTAGTGCTAGCACTAGCTTGCTAGGCTACATAACGTTTTGTTGCCTGCTTGTGAGCTGTATCGTATAAAAGTACGGGAACATGCCTCAAGCAAGCCTTAAACGAACGTCCTCTCCTGTCCTGAGCACCGGTGACCACCAACACACGTTTTTCCCCACATTGTCCTTATAATACAGTCGGCGCAATTCAGTCTTGTTGTAGTCGCCACGGTAACGAGTGTATCCGGTCGCATTGGTATTTGACAAGATAAAGCCCAATGATCGTAAAAAACGGAATGCGGTGGTATCTGAATACAAGATTTTATTGCAGTCTGACATAGTGCAATCGTGAAAGAGCAAATTTGTCTTGAAGTCTGATCTGCCGGGCATTACGTGTTGTCTGTCCCACACCGCTGACATGTTTTTTAAAAATGTTTTTGATATAAATAACTATGTCAAAAGATGCGTGACAAGGCTAAAAATAAACTAGCTTTTGGATTCAAATATACTGCGCAAGATGGCGACGTGGAGTAAATGTCTTTTGCGGTGCCGATCAATGACGTCATCTATCGGATCAGAGAATTATGACATTAAAGCCGATCAGCATAAAATGCTTATTATCAGCCGATACCGATCAGGCCGATAAAATCGGTGTAAAGTCAACAAACAACAGCTTGTAAAGGTAGCCCCCAAACGCTCCTAAGTCGAGTCACTCGTATCTCCGGGCACCACTGTACTACTTTCTTTGACGCATACTTGTCTTTTTACTCAAGCTTTGGCTCCATTTTGTGGCATTTTAGCGTGTGTCAGAAAGAGCACAATATCACTGGTGGGGTTTTCAGCGAATAATGGAGGCTAGGTTAGCAAATAGCTAAATAGTTAGGATTTACTGTACGTTCACGCAACAAAAACTAAATAAAAAGAAAGTTGTTTCTTGGCAAAATGATCACCATTCAATAATGTTTGAAAACAATGCCAGCCATTAGTTGGCAATGTGATGGTAATTAGAGTAAATCTTATTGCAATTGGAGTGAATCGCGTCGTATCGCAATTGGAATGAATCCGACCGTAGTTGACGTGAACCCTCCAAAATGACCCCTTGTTTCTCTCCATTTACTAAATCAGTCTTTTTACGTCTCATTTTATGTGGGTCACCGTGAAGCACATGCGCACAGGGGCACATGCCGGTCAGGGCTTAAACAGAGTGGCTTCAGCTGCATGCAGCTGTTCCAACTGTGACGCGTATATTTAGACACAAGCTTGCCGGATGCCCAATAGAAGGCAGCTGGTTTGCTCGTGACTCTTTGATGAAAGTATGCCAGGCGTCAGTGTAGAATATTTTTACCCCTCCGAGCTGATAAAAGTGATAAGACCAAAGTGCACACCAAAGTAATTAACGCTGTTGCAGCGATTCTTGACTCGTGAGTCGGGACCCGAAAGTGGGTCATGGACCCTTTTATGAGTAGGTCACGCACAGGTATTAAAAAAAAAAAAAAAAAAAAAAAAAAACGGAGCGCAATGAACTAGTTTGCGTCGTAGCGTACAGGCATGTTCAGTTTGCGGCATACTTATTGGTTTTCATCAGATTGCTTCATATTAATGGTCTAGAAGTATTTTTAATGTAAATATTACCTCTAATGATGACCTCACTACTGCATTCGCATAGGTTAGTGATAGACCGCGATGCTTTTCCGACTTTCAAAAGCTTAGAGAAGGTCAAATTAAGTTCAGCTGTAAAGGTTTTATTGCATCTTAAGTTCGTCCTGAAATTTTCACCTGAGAGCCAAATAGTCCGACCTTTTTGGGAGTACTGTATGTTTTTGAATCTTTGATCAATGCTTTTCTTTATTTTTCTTGACCTGTATAAAAGTGGGTTATGACTTGCTGACAAAGGGAAAATTTTGGTACCAGGGTGACATTATTTGAAAACCACTGCGTTAGAGTGCTGTAGAGGTGAGGAAACAGCTACACAAAAAGATGGTAGGGCAAGGTGACACATTTGGGAGAGGTTAGGAGTCAAAGGTGGCGTGCAGCTGTCGGCTCCGGTGGTTACGCTGCTTGGGATTGGTCAGCAGGATGAAGAGGACACATTTGCGGTCTTGGTGGGTGGAGGTTCCGAAGGGGCGGGGGGGGGGGGGGGTGTCGGATACTTCCGAAGCAGACGCCAGAGCGAGGTCTCAGAGGGCAGCGGACGCCATCATGACCAAACGCTAAGCTGAGCGTCCCTGTGCTGCATGGCCGGCAAGCTCCTTTAGCGCGCCGCCTGGGCCCGGCTGCTTCCGCATGCTCCTGCTTCCCTGTCATTAATTCATTTTTGGATCAGGAAGATACCGTTTTTTTAAAAAAAATGTTTTGACACAAGAAATTTTAAGTTAGTTACCTCCTGATCTGCAACAAATAGAAAATTTGACGATAAGAAAAACAAGGGATTGTTGAGTATTCTCCTCTCCTAAGACATTGAAGAAGCTCATCAGATCGCCGCCACCATGCCCGAAGGAAGTATTGAGCGACCCCTGTCGCCTCTCCTCCCTGATAGGGACTGCGGCCATGAGTGCCGGGTGTGCAGGGTCTCACTGGTGAGCCTGACCGACTACGCCGGCCACATCTCCAGCCCTGGGCACAAGCAAAACGTGGAGAAGGAGAAGAAGATGCCTGCCGGCGTTGACCGCGACGAGGACTACTTTGACCAGACACTGGTAGAGCTCGTTCACAAGAGGAAAGAGCAGATGCGGTAAGATGGATATTGTCTATTTTTATTTTTATTTTTTTGTGGTTATGTGGACAGAGAGAGAGAGAGAGAGAGAGAGATTTATTTTACTTTATTTAAAATAAATGAAATATTTCCAAGAGGTAAATAAATGCAAAAAATAAACAAGCTACATTTAAACTAACAAATATTAGGGGAAAACGACAAAATTAACCCAATAAATATAAGAAGACTTTATATTGTAAATGCTCGGTGGGCCGGATTAAATATTTGAGTGGGATGTATGTGGCCTGCGGGCCTTACTTTGCCCACCTCTACGGGATACTGTATAGTCACCATAAAAGTAGATCTACAAATGAACCTTTTCAAATAATAGGGCTATCTTAAATATCTTGAGGATTCTGTTGAATCAAGAGGGAGAAATTTCTGACTTTATAAATCGAATAATGATGTGGCCTTTGTTCTGCGACCCGAAAATGTTAAAAAGACGTATAATGTCACTTCCTGTGCTGACCACTTGGAACAGTAGTGGTCACTGTTGCCACTGCATAGGGTGCAAGGCAAAATGATAGGAAAAAAAAAGTCCCCCCAAATATTCCCACTCCTAATCAATCTACTGGGTTGGACTACGATCATTCTATTTACCATCTCTCGTAGGTCACTTTTACCGGCGCTGTATCACATTTTCCCCAAGCTTGACGGCAATTCATTCTAAATTATTTCTTAATCCTGACCTTGAATAAAATTCTAATACTGATTGTTACTGTATGTGGTTGCTATTGCAGAACCTCTGTGACTGTAAAGTCTGTGAACAGTGTTTGCATGCTATCTATAGTCACATTCTTATCATGAGCGCTCACAGGCTTCTTTCAGCTGCTGCCTCAGTCCAATCAGGGCCAGGCTCCAATTTCACGCCTGCAGCCAAAAACAGAAACGGGATTTACTGCCCGGGTGATCTTTTTTTAAGCCCCCTTTCACACGGTCTTTCCGCCAAATTGGCCTATTAAAGCCATAATAGTAGAGCTGACATTTATTCGCCTGAGCCTTTCAGACAGAACTCACCGAGTTGAGACACACAGCCATTGCAGCTTCCAGCATTCAGTTAATTAGATGCGCTGCGACATCATTACGAGGGCAATGACAATTGCTTTCAACACAAAGAGATCAGTGAGTCTCTGGTGTCAAAATGACACTCTGGTCGACTTCAACTCCCCCATCCTGCGTCATACCCTACACACAGGACAGCGACCTATGAAAAAGTTGTCTTGGGCCTGGTACATACATAAAGATTTTTCCACTCTTAAAATATTTGGTTTTATCTGCTACAGACCTCACACATAAAGTTAAAATTTTTTCTATTTAAAAGTTTTGGTCGTCATGTGTGCTGTGTGCTCAGAGTATCTCGAGAATTGTCGGCCCCGACCTGTTTCGGACCCTAAAATCGGGACGAGTCCCTCCCTAACACACTAAGGGCAATCTTATAGGATGACCTTATAAGACTTAAGATTGTCTAGCCTTTGACGTGCGAGGTCGGGAAGTGGCAGAATTGGCATATAAACAGGCCAATTGTCTTTGCTCAGATGGCCAGTGTGAAAAAGGGCTTCTGATACTATGTCGGAACCCCTGCAAATTTGTGGCTTGACTTCAACTCCCCATCAGTACTTTGCACACAGGACAGCGAGCCTAAGCCAGGAAGAGCCGGTCTTAGACTGCGACTGTGAAAGGGGCTTCTCATAACACGTCAAAGCTGTCAAATTGTTATGAGGCTTACAGCAAAACAGCAAGTCAAGCGGAAAAAGCAGTCTTTAATTAACAATGTAAAATGTGCTTCTGGTACTACGTCAAAAGCAGGCAAATTTACCGGTGGACTTCAACGTCCACATGCCGCCTTATACACACAGTACAGATATCTGGGGAGAAAGTTCCCTTAGGCGATCAGTGTATTGGAAGTTTCTGATACTACATCGGAAGCTGGCAAATTCGCAGGTTGACTGAACTTCAACATTATGCACTTGAGATCAGGCCATTAAAAACCCAGCTTAGATGCCAGTCTGAAAGAGTTTTGTTTGTTGAGTCTTAACAATGCTTCCTCCTCCATTCCACATCAGTTGTTGCTGTCGTTTTGTGTTTTTATTTAGTAACTATATTATCTCAACTGGTTTGCATATGCAGCAAAGAAAAGGAGGCGGCTGCTGCTGCTAAGCAGGCCCAAGAAGCAGAGGAAGCAAAGAAAAGAGCGATCCAGCAGAGAATAAAGGAAGCCAAGGAACGCTACCAGCTGGACAGGGGTGGGCAGTCTTTGCCGTATGGCTTCGCTTGGAACCCTCAGCATTACTCTTGGAAGAATATACAGCAGCAAGGCTTCCGAGCAGCTTCGCCCCCCTCGAACGGCAACAAGAACTACATGCAAGGAAAGAGCGCCACCTGGCACGCTCAGGCTCCCCCCAACTTCCAGAGGTGGGTGTCGGGCGACTTGCAAGGCGGTCGCTGCCACTCGCAGGACGGTGCTCTAGGCTCCCACGGGGGTTCGTTTTGCACCCCCGGTCGACTGCCCTGGCTCAGTAACCAAGGCAGCAGCTATGGTGTCTACGGCAGGAATAACATTTCCCAGAGCCCACCGAATAACAGACCGGTGAGCTACAACGGGACCTCTCAAATGTACCCGCCGCCACCGCAGTTTGTTGCCAGTCCCGTGAACAACCTTCAAAAGAGGGTTGATGAGAGCGCAGGACCCCAGAACGAGGCGATGCCAACAGCCAATCGGGAGCCCGACGGCAAAGAGAGCGTTGGGAGCAACCCAAAGCTGGACAAGACCTGCCGCTGGTCTCCTTATCCTGTCAGCAAGACAGTGGACTCGCTACCCAGTAAGGATGCCGTGTCGAACCTGCCAGAACACCACCCAAAAGAGCCCAAAAGCCAGGAAAAAGCAGCAGAAGCATTTACCTCCACTGGGAAGGAAGTAAAGGAAAAAAGTAAATGGAGCAACAATGGTCCTTCCAACAGTCACGCTGAAGTGCCTTCAAAGCCCCAAAGAATCAGGACCCCTTCTAGTGGACCCCTGCCATCACGACAAGCACCTAAGCTTCCAGAAACCTCCAGGAAGTCGTTGGCCCGGTCCGAAAGGAGGAGCTCTTTGGACAGCTCCCGGCTAGCAATGCCTAGACACACCGAGAGGGAGCCGCCCAAGTGTCCGATTATGGACAACAAGGAAAACAGCTGCCAGCAGAATGCAGCTAAACCGAAACCAAGCAACCCAGCACGGAGTTCTTCGTCGTGTGTGGCCAAAGAAAAGCTTGCCGCGTCCTCTTCTGAGAGCATCCACTTCCTCCAGTCTCTTCAGGTCAGCACCTCCACCTCCGCCGCAAAGAAGACGTGGCCCGCAGCCTCAAAACATGATGACCCGGTGAATACGAAGGATGCTCTCACCTCGCCACCTCTCAAGTCCGCGGAAGAAGATCACAGTTCCGAAGGTGAGCCCTCCGGGTGGGACAAAACGTGCCCCAAGGCGTCCGCCCTGTCCAAGCTCGACCTGCCTCCCGTCCTGAAGCGCGACCTGACCAAGCGCATCAGCACCAAGACCAAGACGGGTGGGCACGAACCCAACCTCCACAGCGCCAGGCGCGTCCGGAACCTGAGCGAATCGCGGCGACCCGACAGCGAAAAGGACTCTGGGCTCAAGCCGACTGTTCAACAGCTCATTAACTCCTCTGGGTCTCGACGGAAAGTCAACTGGGATCAGGTGTACCAGGAGGTGCGCAAGAAGCAGGACAAAGGGAAAGGAATGCCCAGGTAAAATCAAAATTACTTTGTTTTTATTTCCTTCTGACCTTGTGCTATGGCTGGGCGATTAATCGAGATTTTGATTTTGGCTTTTAATGATCATAAAACGTTGTAAGAGAAGAAAAACGATTGTTGTGCAGCGGCTGTGTTGCTTGTAGCAAGCGTGTGACGTATGTTCTTCTGCCTTCCCTGAGCGTGCTTTAAGCCGTTTATAGACACCCTAGTTGGAGTTTATTGTAAAACTAAATGCACAACAAGATAAATTACTCACATTGAATATTTAAGTACAAGACATCGTTTTAGAAATCGCCAGCTTATGCTATTAGTCAATGGAAAAGCCTGTTGACGGGGTAGCTAACATTAGCATTAGCTCACGGGAGGGATTACCTTCAAATAACGAACTTTTACACACAAACGCCGTAGTAACACATAATGACAGACAGACAATATAACTATACTCAAGGTTTTATATATTGTCCTAATCTGTGAAAAACGAGTTTAATGGCCACTTTCTTCTTCTACTCTCTCTCTCTCTTTTTTTAAGCTTACTGTAATATGCAGCTGCATGCATGTATCTCACCATACTGCCCCCAAGAGGCTAAGGCACGTACAGCAGGAACAGCAGATACAGTCATGGCTTATTGTTAAAAGAGACACTCCCCCCCCGACTGTCTGACATAAAATCAGAGTAAAATTTTCCCGTTTTAGGTGAATAAGGATTACCAACATTTTTTCTATTTTCTAAATGACAGAATATTGAGAGGATTTATTTTTACAAATATATTTAATACACAGTAGAGTCACCCTAGACAAGCCAATGTTTTTAGCCGTGGCTGTATTTATTTTTATTTTTATTTTTTAATATATTATTATTTTACTTGTTGCTAATTTATTTTCTGGTCATTCTCTTAATTTATTTTTAATTAATTGTGATTTCAATATCAATCAACATAATCGTGATCATTACTTTTTCCATAATCGCCCAGCCATACCGTGCGCCGCCTTTCCTTCTCTCTGTCTTGCTCACTAGAAAACACACTGCACAACACCAAAAACTTAGATTTAAAAAAATAATGGAGTCCCACACCTACTTTTTTAATTTTTTAAAATTTTATATATATTTTTTTTTTGTGTCTACCTCCAGGTTCGGTATTGAAATGGTACCAAACGAGGACCACAGCCAGGAGGAGGACGACATGGCGATGCTGGAAAACCTCCCTTGGGAGTCACTGATGGAGACCTCTACTCCTGCCACATCCCGCAAGCGCTCCCTCTCTGAGAGCAGTCTGGCTCCGGCATCCGAGAGCTCGCTCCTCCCGTCTAAGGAGACGTCGCGGAAGTCTTCGATCGCCAAGGAGACCGGTGGCCGGCCTGACGTGGAGAAGATTTTGAACCTTGCTGTGGAGGAAGCTCAAAAGCAAGCAGATAAACTGATGTTGGAGAAAGCCAAGGCTCTGCAGAGAACAGACTGCGTGCAAGGAGAAAACAGCTCTGGAGTCGAGCAGATGGAGGGACATGGAACAGCGAAGAGGCGAAGAATACCGGGGGTAAGTTAAGAGTACTTGTTGAATACCACCCACAAAAAGGTGCTTAAATGTGAAGATTGTCTTCCTTTTTCCTATCCTTTAGGATGTTCTGAGTCCGGAGGCTTCAGGTGTGGAACAAGATACCAAAAGAAGGAAGACCAAATCGAAAACAGGTTTGTGTCTTTTACCAAAATGTATCCAGAAGAATTGCTTGATTAAACACTTCTCTTAACCAATAATCCTTAACTGTCTTAAAACGGAAAGACAATAGCAATACACAAAGGCAGTGACGAAGTAAAGTCTCAAGCTACTTTTGCGCTGTCTTCCCAAATTTGCAGGTGGACTTTGTTTTCATGTTACCAAATTAAGTGACAATTAATTAAGCATTTATTTCAACAAAATTAGCTTTTCCCCTTGGGGAATAACTTTTTAAAGACAATCTTTTTTTCCCCCAGACAATTTTTTAAATTTCTTTCCAACAATGTTAGCATTTTCTTTCTTTGTGTCTCAATTTTGGACGGCACAGTTGGCATTCTGTCAAATTATTCTGGCATTCTGTCAGATTATTCTCCCCAAATAATTGGTGTTTTGTTTCCGGCAGAGTGAATTTTGTGAACTAATTTCGAATGGCAACGTTAGCATTTTCTTTTCCTTGTGAACAAATTTTGGATTGCGGGATCAGCATTTTTGTTTCCAACAAAGGTAAACATTTAGTTTCCAGTAAGGTTAGCATTTCCTTTCCTTGGAATGGAAACATTCCGAATGGCAGGGTTAGTGTTTAGTTTTGTTAACTTCAGCAGACTGGAGAACCCATTCCATAAACTTTACACCAGTAAATTGTTGGTGTACAAAAAGAATAAAACAAGAGTCGAAAGCCTTTATTGTCATTTATGGTCCAGATACAATGATTTTTGGGGTGAGATTCCAGGTTTGTTTCAAGAATGAAGACCAAAAATAGGATAGAAATGTAAATAATATTAAATGTATCCTAAAGAAAAGTAAATTATGCAGTGCAAATGGAAGGAAGGTATGTTATGTGTGCTGTGTGTACTTATTATGTTTTTTCTTTTTTCTTTGGGGTGGTGAAGCGGATCGCTTACAGATCGACCAGCTTCTGGCCGTGTCGCTGCGGGAGGAGGAGCTGAGTCGCTCACTACAGACGGTGGACACCAAACTGGTCCGAGCGCGGGCGGCACTGGAAGCCGCCTACATGGAGGTGCAGAGAGTCATGGTGGTCAAACAACAGGTACACAATAGAATAATCCGCCAATCATTCCCTAGGATGTGCTTCGGAATGATTTCTAAGTAAAAATAGACAGATCTAAATGTAAATGTTATTGTTTTTCCTCTTAAGACCTAATGCCACAACTTCAATTAAACCTGCACGACTCAAGGATCAGATCCACTCTCAAATTTTTATTTTACAAAGACAGTAATGCTCAGTTTTGTAGTTTCCAATATTTCAACCCTCTCTTGGAAGCTATCACGTCCAATGAAAAGGCGGTACAGTATGTCCGAGATGTGTACATTGTTTTTGTAAGAGTTTGAATCTTTGATTTCTTTTTCAGATTAGCACAGAGATGAGCACACTACGAGAAAAACGCATTGAGTTATTAAAAGGGATGCAAGGTATGAAATTAAGACATTTAATAATGGTTTGATACTTGTACATTTAAAATACAGTGAATCATTGGGGCTTGGTCTCTAAATCCCTGTGAATAGCATCAGTTTATGACACGGCTATAGGCTAATGTAAATCAAGCTTCTCTACTCACTTCAACAAACAACAGTGCTTTGACATATGAGTGACCTGACTCGTGGGTTTTTTGCAATATGAGCTGCCGTTTTGACAATGTTTTTTTTTCTTCTTTCTTACTTTGACTTACGAGCTCAAACTTGAGATATGAGCATTTTATGGCAGTGAACACAACTCAACCCAACTCACAATAGGTAGCACTTTGACAAATAGTCAACAATTGTTCAAAAAAGAGGCTTCAAGCTGTTTAGCCTCTCCCACTTGATGTTTACTGTGAAAATAAACAAAACAAAGAGAAGTACACTTTGTATATTTAAAACAACCTCACACATAGCTTAGCCTTTAGTCCGCTAGCTTCATGCTAATGCTAACACATAATGGAAAATGCCATATAGATCATCCTATCAATTTTCTATACCGCTCCATTTTCATTTAGTGTGATTCATGATAAACCAAACGATATAATTTCGTATAACAAAAGTCCACTCACTAGCTTAATGCTAACATAAAAGCAAAAAGCCATAGATAGCCTTAAGGAAATTAGCACATATATATATATATATATACATATATATACACACACACACACACGTGTGTGTGATCGCTTAAAAATCCGCGATACAGCAAGGGCGTGAACAACATACCGCAATATAAGGGGTGAACATGGTACTGCATAACATATATCTGAGCTTTTTGTGGAGTTTAACAGTGTGCTCAATGTTTGTTTTTAAAGCCGGCAACACTGAAGTGGCAGAAGTGCCACTGGTCCGACTGAAACAGGAGAAAACAGACCCCGCGGAACCAGAACTGGCCTCTGTGGCTCCGCTGTGCTCTCTTTCGAGCACTTCAGCTTCTGCTTGGAGTGCCTCACTGCCACCGTCGTTCTCAAGTGCCGTAACCATCAAGCAGGAGCCACTGTCCCCCGTGCGCGTCAGCTGTGAGTCTGAACGTTCAGAAAAAGTAAAGTGCCACGAGCTAATAGCTACTGCGGAAATAAAGCCTGAGCCATTGCATGAAGCTGAAGGAGACGCCTGGAGTCTGTCAGGATCGTTGGAGTCCACCGTAAAAGCCGTTCAGGCCACCTTTCTTCCTGACTCTAAAGCCGACATGAAGCCGCCGTCGGCCAGCAGGAGGAGCTCCGAGACGGGCAGCCTCGCTGAGCGCCGCTCACCCCCTCCGGCATTCGAGACCCCACGAGCGCCAAACGCCTCGCCCGGTTCGCCCTCGGAGTTGCGCGGCGGCAAGCGAGTGAGGAGGCTGAAGAAGAGGAAGGTGCTGGAAAAGGCTCATGGCAGCGCGCTGCCAGAGAGCAGCGACACCGAGATGGACGCCGAGGCCTCCAGACCCAGGTGGCTCCGGCCGCAGAGGAGGGCCAGCAGCGGCAGCGGTAGCACTCAGGTCAGCACATCTACGCTACCACGAGTGGGCGACGTGAAGATGGAGAAAGATGCTAAGCATATAAAACAGGAAGTGGCAGAAAAGATGGAAGTGGTCGCAGACTGCCAGCAGTCCCTCGGGACCACCTTGTTTTCTCCTGAAGCTGACATCCCGGAGTCGTCCAGAAACGAGCAACCGAGCCTGGCGTGCAATGAGGTCACCTCTACCAGCGACATGGACATCTGTAAATCATCTGACAGGTGAGGCCTTTACATGAACAAAATGTCAGTCAGTTTCACTCAGCAACATTATCATTTTTATAGGCTTGTCTATCATGGGTAGACTCGTAAAAAAGTCTCATGCACTGAGGACAATAGAAGTCTGCCATTTTGATTTGAAGCGGCCATTTTAGGGTCATTTAAACCATTTATGGATGTCTTTCAAAGATGAACTTTTCCACATGGGCCCTTTTTTTTTTTCTTCTTCTTTTTTGCGCCTTCGCCGTGTAATGCGAGCGAAGCTCGGCCTCAAAGTTTGACGATTGCTATGAGGATTTGCCGTGAAAAAGGCCGGTTGCCAGGGCCCTTTCATTGCCGCTTGGCATAATCAACAGTTGTCCTTCATTTCTCTCTGCAGCGACATGTCATTTCCAAAGATAAGTTGGAGCCCTTCCTGTAAGTTTATTTTACACTTAATTGACCTTTTTATCATACACATCATCTTTCCCTGTTGAAAATCGAAACGTTCGTGTGTGTTTGTTTGCCAGGCACGTCGTCTGGCATCTTCGAGGGCCACCAGGAGGCGGTGAACGACATGCAGGTCCACGACGGGCTGCTGTACACGTGCTCAGGAGACCGCACAGTCAAAACCTTCGACCTGTCGGTGGGTGCCGACGATATCCTCCGCCCCGCGTTTCAGAATGCGAATGACCTCGCATCGTCCGTTTCTTGCAGACTCGCAAGTGTGTTGCTGTCTTTTCCGGCCACACGTCCAAAGTGAGCTGCCTGCTGGTATCGGCCGCCCCCTGCCTGCAGCCCCGCCTGTACTCGGGCTCCAGCGACCAGACCGTCCGCTGCTACAGTCTTAAGGTGAGACGACCGACAGTTACCGACTTGACTGACCTATTTTATTTCATTGAACTGCCAGAATAATGTTCAACTTTGATTAAGTTGTTTAGAATGTGTTTCGTAGCAAGTAAGAGTAAATCAGTAATTCAGATGCTTGAATAAAAATATTTGTATATATAATATAGGCGGACATGTTTAGGACTGTATGGTGACACTATTGGATTTAAGTGTTTCGTGTGTCCATGTGTATGTGTACTTTCTTGCAGACCCAGGAATTAGAGCAGCAATTCAATCTGGCAGATCGGGTGCTGTGCCTTCACAACCGATGGAAGTACCTGTACGCCGGTCTGGCCAACGGCACTGTCGTTTCCTTCGATCTTACGGTGAATAATGCCAGTAGTGGGAAGTAATGAAGCACAAGTATCTGTACTTGTACTGAGTGCGAGTACTTTTGCCACTTCTACCGCAGACTAACAGGCAGCAGGACGTGTTCGAATGCCACGCCCCTCGGGCCGTCAGCTGCCTGGCCTCGTCGCAGGAGAGCTCCCGGCGCATCCTGCTGGTGGGCTCCTACGACAGCACCATCAGCGTGCGTGACGCCAAGACCGGACTACTGCTGCGCACGCTGCAGGGACACGCCAAGACCGTCCTCTGCATGAAGGTGCGCCACCGCCGTCTTCTCGCAAAAGCAGCTGCCATGTTACGGCTGCTGATGGGCGGGGGGGAAACAACAACAATGTGAACGTTTGTGCTTTCAGGTTGTGAACGACCTGGTGTTCAGCGGCTCCAGTGACCAGTGCGTTTATGCACACAACATCCACGTGAGTCCACGTTCAGATGATTGGCAGTATCCTGAATAATTTTACGTATTTTAGGGCTCCTTTTAGAATTAAAAAAAAAAATAAAAAATCTGCCCCCAGAGCCAGTTTCACATAGGCAACATGAAATTTGATAGACATGTCTTTCATGAGTAAACCCACAAAGTCTCAAGAACCCATGCCTGAAGAGACACAGGACATCGGCCATTTTGTTTGGAAGCAGCCGTTGAAGCTTGCTAGTAGCAACATGACGTGACATCTTTTTTTTCTAGAAAACATGGAAGGAGCACTTCAAATACCTCTAAAATTCTCCATAAAAATAAATTCACGAAAAAAAACCATTTTTCTTAACTAATTATTAATGATCACCTACTGCCCATGCTGGTCTTCTCGCAGTGTTCAGTTTTACTTGGCAACATGAGATTTGGCGAAGTAGAAAAACGAAATTCATATCAACTTCTAAGATTTTGAGATTCAATTTTAAGACCATATCGCCCTGCCCTACTATTAAGTAGTCTTAACACCAACATTTTCCGCACAGAGTGGCGAGCTGCTTCGCGTCTACAAGGGCCACAGTCACGCCGTCACTGTGGTAACGGTCGTTGGGAAGGTGATGGTGACCGCCTGCCTGGACAAGCAGGTCCGTGTCTACGACCTACAGGTCAGCCTGATTTTCACCGTCTGCCATCACTAATTCATAACGTTTCCCCAGACTGATTTATTTATTTTATTTATTTATTTATTTATTCCCCCCCCCCCCCACCACATTCCCAACCTCTGCAGTCTCGGGAACAGCTCCAGGTGTACACCGGACATTCGGACATGGTGACGAGCATGGTGGTGCACCAGAGCAAGGTGAGCCGTCGCACGTTCAGTGTTGTCTGAGGCAGGACTTTTCAAAGATGGGAATCGCGTGTCGGCTTTTTATTTTTTTCTCCCAGATCTACACTGGTTGCTACGACGGCAGCGTGCGGGCCGTCGAGTTCAACCTGACGCAGAAGTACCGTTGCATGGTAATAGACATTTTTCTCCAGCTCATTTGCCACCTTGACTGGGATGTAAGTCAAAAGGATGCACTGGTGTAAAGTAGATGGAGAGTAGTCTGGCATTTTTTGTCTTGGAAATTTTTGGAGGAAATATTCAATATGTGGGAACTAGAGGTGCGACGACTGATCGACAACTAATCGATCATCAAACTAATCGACAACTATTTTGATGATCAATGAATTGTTTGGAGCTATTTAACTAGAAATTGTCAAATTCCTTGGAATTTAAGCCTCTCAACGGTAAATATTCTCTGATTTCAGTAGTCTTTCATGAAAGCAGACTGATTTATCTTTGTGTTTAGTGCAAAAAATACATTGGCAAATGTCTGTTTTTAAAAACAGTCGGATAGATTTTGTGGGTCTACCAAATTTTATGTTGCCAAGTGTGACTGGCTTTTAGAGCGGATTTTTATTTTTTGTTTGTGTCATTCTAAAAGGCGGTAGTTAAAACTGCTGATTCTCTGTGCTGTGCCCACAGTGGCACGGCTGCTCGCTGGTTTTTGGCGTCATGGCGCACCTGCGGCAGCACGCGGTCGCCGACCACGCCGCCAACCAGCAGACGCTCCGATGTCACTGGAAGGACTGCGAGGAGGTTTTCTGCGCTCGCAACGGCTCCAAGCAGGTAAATGTTTCTCCTTTTCATAATTAGCCTTGACGCTAGATATGGCGAGCGGGGCTTAAGTCTGCTCTGTCTGTTCAGGCGAAGCTCGCACACGTGCAGAAGCACGCCGACGAGGCCCAACCGGAGCCTTGAGTCCCCGCCCCCCACCTCCCATCTCCCATATTGGGCGGAAGTTTGGGACCTTAGCGTTCCATGTTGGAATCCAACGTTTAAGTGTCTCCGTGTCCATTTTTTCTACGTCCCCGGAACAGCGCGGTGGCAGCTGCGACAACCTCGCATGCCGCCGCCGCTCTCCGTCTTTTTGCACTGACCAAAAACGAAGACCGTTCTTTTTTTTTTTTTTTTTTTTTTTTTGACGAGGAAACGTCAGCGCCACCGAGAGAGGGAACGCCGTGCTTCTGAATCCTGCGGCCGCGCTGTATGGCATGGGAATGTTTTTATTGTAGTGATGTGTCTTTGTGAGCAACGCCATCATCTTTTTATTTATTTTTTACATTTGATTTAAAAATGGCTGTTATTACTTTGAAGTGGGTGACTGGCCAGTTTGCATCTCATTAGCATAACAGCATAGTTGTTTTTTTAAATTTTATTTATGGTACCACTTCACAGTAATTATTTTTAAACTACTTTGTTAACAGTTTATAAAGTTATAATAATCTATAATGCCTTTAAAAGAGTTACAGCCATCTTGCCAAATAATTAGCCCACAGTTAGCAACTCAACTATGCTCAACTATGAATAAAGGACACTAGCTTTGTTGAAGGAAGGGTTTATAAATTGGTCGTTAGCTACTTTGTTTATAACCTCCAATGAATCGTTGAATAAGAGTGACATTCATCTAGCCAAATAGCGAGCCCACATTGCGCTATCCTAATTAATTTTGAATGAATAGTACTAGCTCTTAAGAATTTATGAAGAGTTTATGAAGTACAGGTACATCCCAATAAATTAGTATGAAAAGCTTAATATTGTTAGGGAGTTCAATTCAAAAAGTGAAGCTCATAGAGATGCACTGCAGACACTCAGAGTGAAATATTTAATGATTTTTTTAAAATGTAAAGATATAATTGAGGTGATTATACTTTACAGCAAACCACTATCTCGAGAAAATAGAATATTACGTAACAATCAAGAAACAATGACAATGATTTTTAATGTAGAAATTAGGCAGAAATTAGCCCTCTGAAAAAGTGTTGAATGAATCTATATAATGTATAAATACTTTACCATATTCTAATTTATTGAGATGTACCTGTGCCTTGTTTATAACGCCCTAATAACCTCCTACAAATCCTTGAAGAGCAACTGAAAGTGAGCCGCATTTAGCTGCAGTGCCTAACGCTGAAAGAATGGTAATAGCTGTTAATTAATGGTTTATAATTGGTCTATAGCATGGTTATTAGCCTGTTTATAAACCCTTATTGCAAAGTGGTGTCTTTATTTCCTTACAGGTGTTTGGTTTTTTTTGGTCGTTGCGCAGCTTTATTTTATTATTATTTTTTTTTTTAAAGGACATTTGAGGGCTTTTGGTGCAGTGTCGTGTGGCCGTTTGTCATTTTTTGCAGTGAAAATGAAAGGTGTTGGCGTGAAACGTACGCGTGAACGTCTCGAGATGTCAACACGGCCAAATAGGATATCTCTTTGAAAATGTGAAATTTTTGAGCTGACTTTATAATAGGATTCTAGCTGTTTTGTTATCGATGCCAGAGGGTGGGATACATTGCGGCCGTGCATTTTTCTTACTTCTAATTTATTCATAGAGTAGCGTTGGGGTAAGAAGAGGAGGTGACGACGCATGTGTAGAGGAGGTGTTTGATGGAGCAGCAGGAAGAAATTAGGGATTATCTCCCATGCCATACCCCCAACTCCCACATCTAATAAAACAAAATAAAAAAAAAATTCAGATAAATTTTAACGTCTCGGTCCCCCTCGTCGTTTTCATCTGAAGTCAGAAGGAAGCAAAACATGGCGTTCACCTCCGGCCTGGCAACACTGACTTTGTTTCAACTGCTTCAATCATGTTACTTAAATTTCGTTTTTTTGTTGTTGTTTTTTTTTTAACTGTTCAAAGACAAATAATAATAAAAATTAATTTGCAACACTATAGACTGTCTGATTTCTTTCTTTCACTTTTTCATCTTATATCTCTCTTATATATTTATACTTTGTTATATAATGTGGAACCTTTTTGTGCTTAATCCGTTCCAAAAAGTCTAGAACCAAATTGTACGAAAACCATAGCAATTTTCCCTATAGGAAGTAATGCATCATGGAAAATACCATTTAACAAAAAACATGATAGCCATGTAAAATATCGGATCAGCTTGTAAAGGGTGGAGTTGATGTATGATTTTATTACATTTTGTAACATTAAGATGGCCTTTGCGAAGGTCTACTGCTCGAAACTCTGAAGAATGCCAAGCGTGTAACTTAAAACATGGATTGATTTATTGGTAGGGATAAAATTATTTTAAAAACGCATTACACTCATTTGACCAAAGCCTTAAATAGTAAAAAGAAAAATCACAACAACAAAAACTGTCCAACCTTTTATAGCCGTATTCTCTTCTTCAATTCCTTATTGGAACCTCCAATGTTGGTGTGAACAAAAAACTAGATCGACAAATTGTCCACTGTGAGTCCTCACCTACACCTACAGGTGTGTGCGCGCGTGTGTGTATGTGTATATGTGTGAGGTGGGGAGGCTCCGTGAGGTATGGTGACAGATGTCAAAAGAGGTCGTTTTGTGTGTGTGTGATGCCTGAGTGGGGGGAAAAAAGTACACAGGTGGCAGGAAGGAAAGAGCGTCTCCATGAATACAAGAGAGAGAGAGAGAGAGAGAGAGAGAGAGAGTAATTTCTTTGGGCGGGTTGGGTTGGGTTGGTGGGGAAGGACAAAAGCACAAAATAGATGCAAATGGCCTGAACTGAGGAGATAGTGTTGGCAGGAAGAAAGGTTGCATGTCTCCATGAATGAAAAAGATGAGAGAGAGAGAGAGAGAGAGCGTGTGATTTCTTTGGGCGGGTTGAGGAAGAAGGACAAAAACACAGAATAGATGCAAATGGCCTGAACAGCGGAGGAAATGATGGCAGAATGGTAGGAAGAGTGTCTCCATGCATGAAAAAGACGAGAGAGAGCAAGAGTGATTTCTTTGGGCGGGTTGGGAGTGATAGGACAAAAGCAAAAAATGGATGAAAATGGAGGAAGAAGAAGTGGTGGACTGGGAAGAAAGGCATTAAAAAACAAGTGTGATTTCTTTAGGTGTCTTGGGATGGTAGGAGGACAAAAGCACAGAATAGATGCAAAACGCCTGTACTAAAAAAAGTGGGGGAATGGAATGGGAGGAAGGGTGTCTCTATAATTGAAAATGACAAAAGAGAGAGTGATTTATTTGGGCGGGTTGAGGAAGAAGAACAAAAGCACAGAATAGATGCAAATGGCCGGAACTGAGGAGGAACTGTTGGCGGGTTGGGAGGAAAGTTGTCTCTAAGCATGAAAAAGGCGAGAGAGAGAGAGAGAGAGAGAGTGATTTCTTTGGGTGGGTTGGGCATGGGCGTAGGACAAAAAGCACAGAATAGATGCAAATGGCCTGAACTGAGAAGGAAGTGTTGGCAAAATAGGGAGGAAGATGAGAAGCGGCACAGGAAGTCATGAGGTATAATCTTGGCAGGTCTGGTCCTCGTACGGATGAGCAGGAGGTGGCCCTCTTCGTCTTTAGGCGTACATGGTCAACTGGAGCCACTGGAGGGGTGACATCAATTTACATTTCGATTGGGGCGATTCATGCAGACCCCACCCGGAGATGGCAGCGTGGTGAAAATAGTTTTTTCTTTCTATTTTACATTTAATACAGATAAGCGCAATTATTCAATATGTCATGCGTTGTACTTACCTCCAGTACGCTGAGTCGAATTGTACCATCTCCGTGCTGATCGAAGGCCTGAAACGCCCCTACAGGCACGATGCAAAAACCCGCACGCCACACGTTAAATGAAACCGAAAAACAACAACCTTAAACAAAATACACCCGACGCACTGAACGTCTGAATTTCTAAACGTTGCCTGGCTTATACGACGACCTAAACCTATCCGACTTCCCGCATACACGGGACTTACTGAACATGGCCTCGAGGCGGACCAGGCAGCTGATGAAGCTGTCGAAGTCGACGTTCATGCTCTCGTCGGCGTAGCGCATGGTGATGATGTCGTACAGCTGGTTGTTGAGGCGGAAGCCTGAGCGGGACACAAGACACATGACTGCACAGTGACGACAACATTCACAACAGGATGAGTTCATGAACATCGGTAAGAGTGAGGGTGGAGGAGGTGGAGGAGGTGAGCTCCTGTACCTGTGTCGTTGACGGCGTTCCTCATCTCGTAGCTGTTGATGCTGCCCGACTGGTCGGGGTTGTAGTGCTTAAAGATTTCCTGCAAGAGAAAGTGTGAAGAAGTAAGTGTGGAACAAATGGGGGGGGGGGAAATGACTTCCTGACCTGCCATTTTTTGATTTTTTTCCACAGGTAGCGGAACTCCTGAAGGTTGAGGCGACTCGTCCCATCCATCTGAGCCCACGCGGTTAAGACATAACATTTCTCGAAATACACAGCACAGTGGGAGGAAAAACTATGTGAACCCTTTGGAATTTGCTAAATTTTGCACAAATTGGTCATATAATGTGGTCTGATCTTACAAGGACAATAAAGTATGCTAAACTAATACAACAGAAATAATTGTTTTCATATTTTTATCGAAATAAACCGAAATATTCCTAGGCCTGGTAGGAAAAGGTGAGCGAGCCCTTGGATTTAATAACTGGTTGACCCAACTTTGGTAGCCTTAACCTCAACCCAAAGTCTCCTCTCGTTACAGATTAGATGCGCACAACAATCAGGATGAATTTTTGACCTCTTTTTAAAAATAAAAACGTTGCATTTCAGCGAGATTCCTGGGGTGTCCGGTGTGAAACAGTCTCAATCTCGATGCTGCCAATGAGAACGATGTGGCCCGGGTGTCGGCCCGTTGTGCACTCGATACAAAGGATACGTCCATCAGAGCTATCATGCTCCTGCAGCTCTCCAGGCTGAAGCCCTCTGTACTCAAGCTCTTGTCTGCAGCACATCATAAATACCATCATCATCATCATCGTCATCATCATCATCACTGTTCTCTCTAGACCATTTCAGTATGTCTGCAAACAGAGCGCGGCAGGGTGATTGATTTGAACTGAAAACGATGACAAAAACGTTGTGTTTTAGGGGTTGTGGCCACCAGATGTAGCCCAAAAGTGTGAGGTCTTTTTTCAATTGCCTTCAAAAGTACATGAATTAGCTACTCACTCAATAATCACGTTAACGATGTCTTGAGTTTCCACCACGTCTATTTAATCAACATACCCGTTGTTGGCGTTGAAGCAATATACCTCATGCAACATCTATTCGACTGACACTTCACACATGCAACCTACGGCCAGAGAGAAGAAGGCTAAAGATACCATATAAGCCATTTTCTCAATCGCTCCGCCTTGGTCTAATGGCACGGAATGGCTTGTTTACTAGCGGTGCCATTAGCGATCGCGCTGAGCTTCTGCCACCTGGATGTGTGGCGTCACGGTGGAAAGAGGCGCCGCATGAGATGTACTCACGTTTGACGATGTGTCTGTTGAGAACGTGTCTCAGCTCGTTGGCCGTGATCTCCATGTCCTGTATGAGGGGGGATCTCAATCATTTGCTGTGCACTCCCAACTGCGCAACTCTACACTTCTGCTTTTTGCCACCTCTGGTTGTTTGTACTCACTTCACCCGCAATCTCCTGAAAAATAGTCCGGAACTGCTGGTCCTCCTCGCTTTCCTCCCCTGCTGAGACCGGCGCTGGCTGGTGACGTGGATGTGCAAGTAAGGGACGACCGGACCACAGTGGTGACAGACATGTGGACATGGAGTCTACATTATGATTTACAGTTTTTATTTTATAATTTTAAAAGCATTTCATTTTTATTTTTTTTTTTTACCCTCGTAGCAGTATTTCATGTAAAACGCAACAAATTTTCACTTAACATTTAATTTGATTTTTCTAATCTTAGTTTTGAGATGTTTCTTGTGACCCTCTCTTATGTAGTTTCATATTTCATTTAGCTTTTAATAATAATAATAAATAGAAAATTAATAGAAAAACGCTAAAATAGATTAAGCAATTACATTTAATACTTAAATGTATGTAGTAAAAATGATAAACGTTGGAAAGGTGTATATTTATTTTAGATTGTTTCTTTTTACCCTTTTATGCAGCTTTGATGAGATAGATTTAAGATAACTTTTGATAAAATGTAGTTTTGAAATTGGATTTACACAATGTTTTATTGAAATGTAGTCACATATGGATAAATAAAATAAATTGTAAATGTTTTTTCTATGCATCGTTTACGCAGTTGTACGGCACTGCAAGCTGCAAGCGCGATAATAAACAAAAGTGAGCATTATTACCTTAAGGCACAATTTGGTCGTGAAAGTGTAGAAATAAATCATTTCAACAACAAAAAGACGCGACTCACCACAGGATGGTCAGCCTCGATCCTGTTCTCAATCTCCCTGAGAGAAGACCAACAAAAAGCGGTCACCACGGTTACTGACAACAACAACAATAACAATAACAGGTCACGTGTGGCCCACCGAGCCAATCAGCTCACTCGCTGGACGGCGTATGCTAAGAAACACTTTTTTTGAGCAGTACTGCTGTTATAATTAGGGACGGGCGTTTGACGTCATACATTTTTGACCGGGTAATTAATAAGGAATTTCTGGGACTGTTCCGAACTCCTGTTCTCAACTTCCCGTAGCGGACACAGACCCGATTAATCGATAATTCCTCACGAGCAATTCATCCAATTTCATCCCCATCCCTAGTTATAATCGTCAATAATAGCATGTAGCATGTGTGAGTATTCCAGTCGGAGAACGTTGACTGCGGACTCCTGCGGAGGTTCCAACATTCCGTCAGGCCGGCGTCCGGTTCTCCAGGCCCGCAGGAGGTGGCGGAGGGGGGCCGGTAGCGATGGACGGTGGCTCGGTGAAGACATTTTTGAACGTTTACCGCAGCTCGCCCCAGCCGGGAGTGGCTTGTCCTAAAAAAGATTCCATAACAGCCTCGAACTGGGGCCGCTTTCTTCCAGCTCTACAAATCAAATCTCCGTTAAAATGGTTCGTTCTTGGGGGTGCGCCTCATAACCCCCCCCCCCCCACTCCACAACCCACAAAAGCGCACTTCAGCATTTACAAACAATACAGTGAACCCCCACATATGCGTGAATCTGCATTCGTAAATTTGCATAATTGCAGCTTTTTGGGGAGGACCTATTCTGGTACCTTTTGTTTTCTCTCCTATTCTGTGCTGTAAATGTTTAAACCCCTAATTGTACTATAATTGACAACATTATAGTATAACTTATTTCACTTTGTTCCTGTACCTCCCGTAGTGAATCGGAGCACTTGCGACGAATAGATTATTCATTATTCATTTGCTGTTTTCTGTCTGCCCAATTGCCTGTGACCTCCTACAATTATGTGCACAGTAACCCCCCCCCCCCCCCCCCCCCCCCCCCCTCCCATCGCGAGGTTTACGTTCCAGACCACCCCCGCAATCAGTGAAATTCCCGCTATAGAAATACCCAATTAAATACACAAAATGTTTTTAGAGCATCAGAGCACTTTTCTTTTTTTTTTACAGCAAACGTTTTAAGGTCTTCAATTATGAATTTTCTAGTGACCCTCTTATTTAGCTTAATAATTAATTTAAATGATAATTTTACAATCGAGAAAATAAAATAAATAATAAACCTCCATAAAAATAAATACAAAATCATAATATGTATATGTAATTATATAACAATTGTAAAATAAGTTTTGATTTGTTTTGAATAATATTAATAAGACACGCAGTTTTTAAAGTTATTTAAACTACAAATGACTTCTCAGTTCCTTTATCACCATCTTATGTAGCTTAATATTTAAATTCTTTTACTATGAATAACAAAAAACAAAATTGATCATTTTTGTTATTTTACTTTATTAATTTTACATTATTTCTCTTTTTTTTACCTTCATGGTATTATTTCAGTAACAACAAAAATAATGATTTAATTGTAATTGTTTTCGTGAATTATTTTATTTTTTCTTAATTTATCTGGTGACCCTCTTATGTAGCTTAATATTGAATCTACTTGATAAAATATAAAATCACTAGAAGAATCCTGAAATTGTTCAACCGATTTAATGTAGTAATAATACGTGTATAAAAAAACATAAATTAAAAGTTTAGATTTTATTTGAGCCTTTTAAGGAGACATTTATTGATTGAAGTCATTTAAAACTACAAATGAGTGTCTACCGCCGACCCCCCCCCCCCCCCATGCAAATAGAAACCCGTCAACCAGCGGCCACTCACTCTGACGTGTTCCTCTTTTCGGAGAAGACGCGCAGGATGAACTCGCCCTCCTGGTGCGGCTCGTACGTGGACGGCACGATGACGTACTCGCCGGGGCTGAGCCGGAAGCGCTGGGTGACCTCGCGCAGGTTGATGTAGGACTTGCAGCGCGCCTTGGACGAACTGACCAGAAAGAAGTCCTTGGTCATGTGCTGCTTGTTGCCGTGCATCTGCAAGAGGACGGAGAACAGTCCGGTGGGAACCCTTTTCGAGACTAAGGAGAAAGATTCACCTCAGCGCTCGTGGGGGGGGGGGGGGGTGGGGGGGCGGCGCACTTACCTCCTTGGGTACCTGTGGACAGACAGAGGAGATGGTTAACAATCAGGATCTGGCCTCCTCCCCTTTGGAAATGGGATCTCCCCAGGTTCGAGGGCAGTGATTCCCAAAGTGTGCTTGTTACCTCTAGTGCAGTGCGGTTGTCAAATTTTTACGCCAAGTACCCCCGGAAAAAAACATTTGTCTTTCTCAGTGCCACCACAACAACCAAAATTGAAATGTAGTAGCAAAGTAGCCGTACGTGTCATCAAAATCAAGGCAGAGTTTGTATTCCTAAAAAGTTTATTTAAGGGTGTATTCACACCTGCCACATTTGGTCCGCTTTAAACGAACCAGACTTCGTTTCCCCCGTGGTCCGGGTTTTTTGTGTGCAAGTGTGAACACATACAAGCGAATTCCGGTGCGCACCAAACAACGGCTCCGAGACGTACTTTATGAGGTTATCGTTGGTCCGCTTCCAAACGGACTCGGTGCGCTTCGTTCGTGGTGCGAATACGAACGGGCCTCGAGTTGACCCAACAAGTCAATAACCCCGATAGCGTACGTTGTACGTCATACCTGATCTGCCATCTTCTGCTTTGCAACGCTATCCTCGCATGTCGGGGCTCGGGTCGATATAATAAATGACGTGTATTACGTTACGCTCCTTCGGTTTGCAGCGCGCATTTGCCGACGACGGCGTTCCAAAAATGAGAAATCGAACGTCGCAAAACTTGAATGTTGAATGAGCTCCTCTTTATGGTTAATGAGGCTGCCTGGATTTGTATTTACTGACTGTGAAACCATACATACTATACATAAATGACAATCGATATGGGTAACTAGTTTTGAAATCAGAAGTCGCTAACAGAAAAAAGCTTGCAATATTTCAACGTTTGCAAAAGTGAGGACAATTTGCAATTTCGGTACAGATTTGAGGAAGAAACATGAAGCAGGCGGACTGCTTTGCTTTCACGAGCCACAGACAAATGATGTGCCGGGCAGATCTGGCACTGGGGCCTTCAGTCCGGCACCTGTTACAGCGCTACTAGTCATGACAGCGGTACTTGGAGCGCTAAGTATTTTTTGAAGCGGTATTTGCTGTAAAAAAATTCTAGAATCATTGTTCTAGGGCCTACTCTGAATCCTTGCGCAAAGGCCAGAGCTCCTAAGCCTGTCCCTAGAGGTGAGGAGAAACCCAGACAACCAAAGTTCTAGACCATAGGAAGGGCCTGACCGTCGTTAGTCTACCATCTATAGGCTCTACCACTAATTTCCACGTCAAATATCCAAAGCAGAAGTCGTCTTGCGAACCTCGTAGATGGCAAAGCCGATGGTGAAGAGGTTGGCGCCCATCCTGCGCTCCTTCCGCTTGTTCTTCTGCATCAGAGCCACCACGAAGGTGCAGCCCACCTCGTTGTCCTCAGGGTCGTCGTCCTCCTCCAGCAAGCGAAGGCGGTACTGAGGGTTGGTCCAGAAAGTGTCTACGGGGATCAGAACAGGACCTATGTCAGGGTAAAATGGTTACTGGCACGGTTCAACAAAGTTTGCGTCACTTATCCAGGTCTTAGGTCTGGGTTGTCGGGGCTGCAGTCTAAGCGGGGTTACCTAGACCCTGTCCCCAGCAACCTCCACCAGTTCCACCGGGGGTGGGACACCGAGGTGTTCCCAGACAGGCTGTGAGACATGAGGTCCGATTTTCTAAAAGTTTGTGCGTGCAAAAGACGGGTGAAAATTTAGCTAATCGACGCACTGGGCGCAGCCAGGACTGCATCTGCCAAACGATTGCTGTTCTAGTTCATCTCCACCGTGATTAATTTTCAGGAAATAAAAAAAAAAAAAAAAAAAAAGCATTATTATTCATTCATTCCACAGTTCCACTGAGTGGTGGTTAGCTACTTGTGTAGCCAAAAAGCTGCCCTGCGGCAGTCTGACGGAAGCGTGGCTGCCATTCTGCGCCTACAGCCCACCCCTAAACATCCATGTCGCAAGTTTAAAATTGTTTAAAAAAAAAAACGACACCCACCAACAGCGTGCGCAATCTGTTATGAATTAACATGCAATTTAGTGCCCCCTATTTGCGATCTTAGTAAATCAGGCCCATAGTTTCTACAGTATGTCCTAGGTCTACCCTGAGGTGTGTCTCGTACCAGGGTAGTTTCTGCATCCTCCGGCCGAGCAGCCTCGCACCCAGCGGCCCTCGTTCACAGAGACGGTCCACTTGTGGATCTTGTCGTCCTCCAGGGCGTCGGGCGTGAGGTTGCAGATCTCGATCTTGGTGTAGTTCTTCTTGAAGTCCTCAAAGGACATCCTGGAGAGGGGGAACGCTAGTGGATCAGGTGGATGGAGGGGATTCAGGTTTTTCAGGATGCTTAAGACAGACGGGTGAACCACACACTGAACCTGCAAACCTCCATCCAACCTGTCTGACTTCCTGATCATAATTTTTTTTTTTAAATAATAAATGTCTTATTTTTTTCAAGAAAAAGTATTGATTAGAGAAAAAAGTCACTTTAAAAAAAATTATGTATTGTATATTGCCAAAAGTTGGACGTAAAAATGTGTATTTGTTTCACCCAATTTTTTATCTTTCAAAAAAAACATTTTTCAACTAGAGGTTTTTCCAAGAATTCCATATCAATTTTTTTTTAAACAAGAACAGTCGTGCTCATTTTGAGAGAAAAGAAGGGTTCTCTTGAAAAAAGTCTCTCCATAATACCTTTTCTAAATAAAAAAAAATCTAGAAAAATAGAACCATTTTCTTAACAAGTATTCTCTTGAAAAAATATTTCAAAATGATTTGTTTTAAAGAAATTACTTTTTTTAAATAGATCTATTAGCAAAGAAAACACCAACAACAGCAACACTTTTCCCTGAAAAAAAACTTTTTTCGAAAACATTTTCCTGGAAATAAAACCTTTTTTTAAGTTTCTCAAAGAGAAAAGTTTTATTTTGAGTAAAACAATGAAAACAATTTATTTTTATTTCTCTTAAAATACATTTTATTTTCATTATAATACAACATTTTGTTTGTCTAAAAAAAAGTACAGGTTGTTCTGGAAAAATAGAAGAATCTTCTTAAAAAAAAAACACACCCTACCTTTTTGTTGAAAATGTCTTTTGTTTCTCTCGAACAAATGTATTTTATCAGGAAAATTCATCAGTGTAATGAGGGATTAAAATGACTACAAAAAGATTTGTTCTTGTCTGAAACCACGTTACCAGAACTCTCCGTCCTCTGCGCTCTGGTGTTGTAGCTTCTCCTTCTCAGCCTTGGATAGTGCGGCCCACTCCTTTGAGCTGAAAGAGAACAGGCCAAACCGTAAAAGCCGCCAATATTCTAGACTCTGGACCAAATTGCTCCGGTCAGAGATGCTGACTTGTCGCTCCAGGGTCCGTTCCACTCCACCTGGCCCCAAGGGTTCCTGAGACGCACCAGGCGCACTTTGGTCTCTCTGTGCTGCAAGGGCCGACACTGCCAAAGACAAAACGAAGCGTCAGTTCTCGTGATCCAATTTCGCAAGCGATCGGGGGCGAGCCTTTTACCTCCTCAACCGCCGTCACGGAGTAAGCGTGGCCCTTCACCAGGCCCGTGGAGGTCCGCGTCTCGAAGCGAGCAGGGACGAGGGACTGCGGAACGCAAACGGAACCACGTGTGTCTTATTTGTGTTCACAAAAAAACAACATCTTACATTGTTGTCGTCGTTCTTCCCAAAGTAAATTCCAAAAGTAAAAAATGAGCCATGAATGAGCAAAAAAAACTACTTACTAAACTATTTAATCTGTTGCTCGTAATCTGATTGGCAAATGTATCTTCTTCTGCAGCGAAGCATTACAATCATCGATTTTTAACAAAACAAGCCTACTCAAATGTATCTAACCTACATTTTTTTCAATCATTGTCTAAAAAAAAAAAAAAACAACATCCAGACTTTCAATCTAGATGCGACATAATGCCGCAAGTCTGTGGTGGAGTTTTCTTGGGCAGATGAAGTGTCCAAGAGCCTGAATAGATTTTTTTTCTCAAGCCATTTTCAACACTTTAAATTGTTAATAATCTCTAAAAGTAACAGACGATGTGGGGAAATACCAATAGTATCGATTTGTGAAAAGATATTAGGACATAGGATGTTTTTGCCCGACAGCGACGATATGCAAAGAGATTAATTTGGCCTGTGATTGATCAAAATCGAGACAAATTGCGATGGCTGACTTTTCACCTTTTGAATACAAGTGCAAACGCCACCGCCGTCGAGGGGGGAGCAAGCAAAACGAGAGAAGACGGTAAGAACAGATCTCTTCTGCTTGTGTAAACATTTTTAAAATGCTCGAAACAAAAATGATTGTTAGCAATGTGATTTTCGATCTTCTGAATAATCTGAAGGCTGACTTGGAGTGAGTCACAAGAAGGAGTCATGCCATACCACCTATGACAAAACTCCTCTCAACTCTGAATTTCTTTTTCCATTTCAGCGCAGGGTGAAAATCGGTGCTGGCTTCCCTCAGAACAGAAAAACAAAAACAAAAAAAAACTCGCCGCCATGCGTGAAACTCACGTCGATGGAGCAGCCCATGAGGGAGCCTCTCTCCAGAGCCTTCTTCATGATCTTGTAGAGGTCTTTGGGAGCCTCCTTCATCTCGTAGAACTCGGTCACCCCGCCCGTAAAGTCCTCCATGGCCTCGGTGGTGTTGCCGCCCTTCAGGGCCTCGTAGGAGCCGTGCAGTCTGGAGACAGCCAGGTCAAAGGTGCATCGGCCGCGCTCTTACACAGACAACGTAACTACAGTGCTGCCTTGACCTGATGGGTGCACCAACGTCCAAGTTTTCTGAGTACATACGGAAGTGTATAAATGAAAGCAAATGTAATTAACGGAAGTAAACGTTGGTGAACGTACGTAAACGTTGGTAAATGTTAGTAAACGTTAGTGAATGTTAGTAAATTTCATTAAATGTAATTAAACGTGAGGAAACGGAAGTCAAGTTACCACTGTAACCACACTCGGGTTTTGACTTTCTTGTGACCCAGGATGGGTCGGACGGAATTTGTGACCCTCCAGCTCTGAGACATCCTGTCTGCGCTCAGAATTCGAAGAGAATAAAGTTCTTTCCCCCCCCCACCCCCCCTGAAAATCAGCTTGCATTCATTTAGAGGGGAAAAGGCTTCTTTTTTTATGAAGAAAACAATTTCATATTTTATGAGGAAAAACTTGTATTTATTCAGAGAACAAGTCTTAATTCTTGAGGAAAAAAACATGTAATATTACAAGAATTATGTTTGGGGGGAAAAAAATGAAATTGTTGTGTTGTTTATGAGGTACCGGAAGTTTCATTTTTTACAAGAAAATATTTTTGGGTGGAATGTAAGAACAGAGAAAGTATTGTTTTCAAGATTTGTATTTTTTCAAGAAAACTTTTTCGTTTTTTTTTTTTCTAATTATCTTTCACAATAATGAAATTAAGATTTTTTTCAATAAAAAAACACATTTACAGTATTTACAGTAGAAAAAACGAAAAATATATATTAAAAAAAAAACGTTTCATAGAATTATCTTTCTTTCAAAAAAGTCATTTATTTAATTTTTTTTTGGGGGGGGGGGGATTTTCTTAACATTAATATCTAGATCTAGGTACATGAAAAAAAATACATTTTCATCAAACGACTTTATTTGTTATCACATTACTCTTTTTTTTTTTTTCTTTTTCCTTCTAGAGCATAGATGTCAAAATGGTGGCCCGGGGCCCATATCCGGCCCGCCATGTCATTTTATGTGGCCCGCGAGAGTGTGCGTCGACTTTGTGTTTCCTGCTAAAATAGCAAAATTGCAAATTGGCTTCACTTTGAAAAATATTGAGATATTGCAAGCATTTTTTGTTACCAACCCCCCCCCCCCTTTTAAAATAAAACGGATTCGTACTGTAATTAAACAGTTTTTACTGGCTTCTGATTTCAAAAGTAATTCTCCATTAATTTGTGTGTATGTAATAATATCAGTCAATCATATGGGTTTGCAGCCATAACGGCCCTCCGAGTGGAACCATAACTGCGATGTGGCCCGCGACAAACATTTGTTTGACACCCCTGCTCTAGAGGAAATGTAATGAGGGATGAAAATGACTCTTCTATGTTAGGCGACTCACTTTGCATATGCCTTCTCCAGCAGAGCGCTCCAGAACTCGTTCCTCTCCGCCGACTTGGTAAACACCAGCTGGTTGTTGAAAGTCGGGATGCGGTCGTCGATGACCACGTCGACCCAGTCGCCGTAGCGCCAGAACTGTGGAGGAGGAGGACGAGGACCGAGATGGCCGAGATCAGGGAGGTGAGATTGGCCATTTAAGCGGAGACGAGATGAAGAACGAAGGCCTCGGAAGCTCCTCGGCCGACCTGGAAGTGGAAGATTCCGGCGTAGTCCTGCGTGAAATTCTGCTCCGGAGGAACCACCCGGTAGAGGAGCTTTTCGTTGAGGGTGAGGCAGGCGATGGCGGCCAGCAGCCAGCAGTCACCTGCACGGAAAAAAGGTGGGCACAACACACCGGTAGAGGGAGGTCAGAGCCAGCGAGGCCGACACGTGCTCAGAAGCACTCCAATCAGATTTCAGCCTTTATGTGTTGTCATGTCAATGTAATCTGCCCAGGGCCTTCTCAATCAGTAGTGCTGGGTCTGTCCCACGTAAAAAAAAAAATTACAAAAAAAATACTTCTGAGAGCAAAGAACATTCATTATCATCTTTTCTGAACAGTTATAGCTTGTTGTGCATTGTATGAACGCCAGTCATATATATAAAAAAAGCCTTTTGAAGTACAATAACCCCAAAATAGTTGAACTCACCGAGATCTCCCTGGCAGATGTCGGTACGACTGGCCCCGCCCACAATGAACTGCGGGTTCTCGCTAATTTCCTGCACAAAACACAAACAACAAATGTACCTTTATCCTTATTAAACATAATTATAAAAAAAAAAAAAACGACTTTGTTCAAACTTCATCAACTGCTATAACTACGAGCAAGTGAGACCACACGCTTGCCAAATAGCGAGCATGCATTTATTCCAGCTATCTTGGTCCCCACTTTATGTGTTAATACACTTCTTTTTTGGGGGGGGGGACATTTCTGAATTAAGATTTATTAAGATTTGTCATACTCGATGAGAATCCCTTATATGCTTCCATACATACACATATACAGCATATCGCTTATTTTCATATAATTCGATGAATAACGGTCAAGACCTAATTTAGCAGTGAACCTAAAGGCTAAACTTTACCGATTGGTGCGTCTTACTAGTAATGTTTTTGTACGACCATTTTTGTCTTACTGGTATGCAATTAAACCATAATATTAAAAGACTGTGTTGCACTAGTTACACTACTAGCCCAGTCGATGTAAAGTAGCGGGGGAAAACGTTACTAGTAAGACGCAGTCGTTTTATTAGTGCGCTGAACCCTAAATTGCCTCCGGGTCAGAATTGTGAATGCCTTACCTGGTTAATACTTTTTATACTGGTAAATTACAGTTTGTTCATGTTAACTGAGCTTTGACTGTTAATTCACCTGCGACGGATGACTATTTAAAAATGTTTTATAATTATTTTGTTTTTAAATACTGCCGTATACAGTTGTAATGCACCGTTAATTTCCATTCATTAAAATTGCCGTTTTATGCTGTTATTTACAGTTTTGGTTAAATGACTAATTTAACTGTTAATTTACCTTCAAGGCATGATTATTTAACAGCATTTTATAATGATTATGAAATACACGCGCATACTGTTGCGAATTCGCCGTAAATGAAATGCAATTCACAAGTGAGGCAAAACTGTGCACTAGTTGACGTCTGCACACCACTCGTACAACTAGTGGAGCTGCAAGATGTTAACTAGTATCACACTGTTGTCAGCTAGAGCACAGCTTTGGCTCAGTAGCAGCAGGTAGTTGTCCTACTAGCGTGGCAAGATTTCCTCCTAGTGAGGACAAAGAGCATACTAGTATGCAGACCTTATCAAGAATAAATTCGATATCCTTGACATCCAGCTTAAGGTTCATCTACTAGTATATGCTTTGTCCACACAAATAGAACAAATTGTACTTGTAATGTTTTGTCCACTACTAGTGGCATTTTTGGCCTACTGGTTCGCAATTAAACGTTACTAGCAAACAACTGTGCTAGACTAGTAACAACTAGGCCCAACGCAAGGCATGTGCAACAATCACTAGTAGTTTTACCTCACTAGTAACATGAAGTTGTCCTAGTGTGGCAAAATATCAGGCACGTGCACAGACATTTTGGGGGGCAGGTGTTCTAGCCCACGACATTTGTGGGCAACAAAAACAAAGAAATTGAACTTGCCGTTCCAATACCTTTTGGAGGGGACAGTAGACGTAATAAAAATGCAAGAAAAAGAAAATGATAAATATAAGAAAACGTTGCACAAAATCCTGAAAAATTCCCTCAAATGCGTCAGAACCGAGACCGACACGAGGGGCCATATTTACTTCCGTAAACACTACGCCACGTGACGTCGTGTTTTGCGCTCACACGTTTCACTTTCGGGATGCACTCCGTTTGTTTGTTTGTTCGACTACATATAAAGACCGGATTTACCCCCCCCAAATAAAAATCCCACACCCTGCTGTGTGCACATAGCCAAAGAGCGTGCCAGTACACGGACATCAAACCGGATGTCAAGAAATTTGAATAAATGCTCAAACTCCCTCCCTCTTACCTTGGGCCTCTTCCAGACTATGTTCTTGACCTTGTTGGACTTGTGTCCGAGATCCCTGAAGCCCAGCGACTCAATGTTGGGCGGGAAGGAGTCGTCGTCAAAGAGGGTCCCGCGCTGGGCCCACTCCCGCCGCAGGGCGCCAAAGTCCTGCCCATTGAAGCGCAGCGGCTTGTTCAGGGTGCCTTCCCCGTCGCGCCGCTCTCGCTCCCGGATGAGCCGGTCGCAGAAAAAACCAGACGGTGTGTAGGGCATCTCGTCCCCCTCGCTCTCTCTCTCGCTCACCTTCTATGGTGCGGCGTGTGTGCGCAAGTGTGTGTGTGTGTTTGCCCCCCCCGATGTTGCCAATTGGACTCAAGTCACCAAGGCGGACGCGCTGGCATAAATCCAAAGAACAAGTGCCTGATTGGCTCCCCGCGGCGGTGACGCGGCCTCCCCCTCTGAATGCTGAGAAAAAGTAAATTCAGCCAACATACATGCACAGAATGGCACATAACACACACATACATTGTGCGTGTGTGTGTTGGCCATTGGGCCGACAAACAATGGCGCGTTCGTCATTGTTGGGTGACACAAAGGCCAGCGGGCCACGCCGGAGGCCATCCAAAGCATGGCCGCTGGATGCCCTGCCTCAGCAGAAGGCATTCAAGCGCCTCTCAATGGAGCTCAACGTCGAGCAGTCTCAGCAAGAACCCATTTGGAGCCCGCCGGTCCTCCACCGCCGTGCCAGATTGTCTTCGAAAGGGACAAAAAGTGGGAAAAAGTATCCCAAACAAAGGTTGTGACAAGCGGACGTTTGTAGGCGTGTCACAATCATGAAATGTCATTTGTTTCCAGTTTCAGAGAGCATTGTGTGCATTTTGAGTCCTCCAGCGCCAGATAGTCTTTGACAGGTCCCCAAAAAATGTTGTAACTGGACAGTAGGGAACTTATAGGTGACTGTTGATTGTGACATGTAGTGTCTTTACCGTTACATGGAGCGTTATGTACATGGAACACCGCAATCAGACAGTCTTTGAAGGGACAGATAGTACAACCAAAACATGCTGTGGCTGGACAGTTGGGTCATTTATAAGGACACTGGCAAAATGTGCTCCACTGCCACGCCAGGTCAGTGGCGTAAATTGGTATGTGCGAGGTGCGCGACCGGTCAGGGTGGCACGCTGGGCGGTGGTGGGGTGAGGTGGGGGGCGGGGGGTGGGGGGGGTTTAGTCCATCCACCATTTACACAGTTCCGCCTCTCTTATATCGCCAAGACACAAAGAGACATGCGAGAAAGCTTTAATAATCCCATTTACAGCCGCATACATTTAACGCCAAATATATTTCTAAAGGCGTAATACACTGTCCACGAAACAATCACCACTTGGATTTAATTGATCAAATAGGCGAGAGCCATAATTGGCCAATCAATGGATACAGTATCGTAGCTGATAATATCACGATATGGCACAGAAAACGTTAACTTAAATCTATATTTCATTGGACGTCGGACAGTATCAATATTGGATGTTGCTGTATCGATACCATATCATCCCACCGCTACTATCAGTGTAGAAAAACACATTAAGTAGCTAGTGATACAATATCTCATCGCGTTAGCACGGTACCGCAATTACAGGATAATCAATACAAAACCACGTACGATATCTACGTAATGAAGATGGTTCATCTTTTTAAATCTATATTGACTTGGATGTCGGTGTATCTATACCTTATCAGCCTGCCATTAGTGTCTCTGTAGAAAATCATGTAGTAGTAGTACCTGTACCTCGCAATACGATAGCATTATGATATGGAAAATGTTAATTAAATATTTACTTACGGTAAAAAATAAATAAATAAATAAATAAATAAAAAATAATATGCCATATTATAATATGACCTATTAGTTGCAGGAAGTCAGCAGCAATACGATACCATAGAGATAATATCGTGATACGGCAACCGTGCAATATTTTGGAACCAAACCTTGTAAGCGAGCTACGTACGAAGATGGGAAAACCTATTAAATATACCTATTTTGATGTTGGTGTATCGATACTGTATTGGCCCATCACGACTGAAAACATTGCAGAAAGTAAGTAACGATATCATCGCGATACAGCAACGTAAACCGATAATCAATACCATTTACGAGATCTACAGTACGTAAACTTGCCGTCGGCCAAAACCGATATCGGATGTGTGACGTATTAGCTGTAGTAAGTAACTAGCGCACGATATCGTCACAATAATATCACGATACAGCAATTACCGTACATGATCATCAATACCATGTACGATATCCATGTAATCAAGGAAAATGGAAAGTTTCACCTTAAGTGTGTGATCTGTTTTTTGGGCAGTGTATAACTCAACTCAATCAGATGATACAATAGTTTCATCAAGTAAATCTTAAAAGTCAAGTGAATGCTGTGACAGGAAGTCAACATATCTGGATGTCCCAGTCGTCGTCCCCGGCGAGCTCCAAGTTGCCGACGCTCAGCTTGCGTTGCTCCGGGTCATACTCGAACTCCACCGAGACACCCTCGGCACCCCCCGCCGCGTGAACCCGCACCGCCGACGGCTCCGCCCGCACCCCCAAGATGTCCACCGAGCGCACCGCTGCGCCGCACTTGTAGTTTCCCACTTCGCCGGGCTAACAACACGTTTGTTGTTAGCCCTTCAACCCCTTAAGATACCACTTCCTATAATACTAGCTGTTAACTTAGCTTGTTGTGATCTATATCAGTTTGCGTTTGAAGGATCGTTATAGTAAACAGAGAGGTAAAAGTTTCCACCTTCGATCCGTATGCTATGTTAGCTTAGCATCTCGACTTGTTATAAGGCACTAACAGTTAGCTAACTATCGAGCTAGTTGGTTGGTTGGTGGGTTTGTTATTTGGTTGCGCAATTGTGGGGGAAAAAAAACTGTATTCACTGTTTTAAAAACAGGGTATTGCCACATCCAGAATAATCGTGGGCTGGTCTGTTGGTGAATTGCTTAGTTGGTCGGTTGGTTGGTTGGCCATCATGAATCCTTTTTTAACTGTGACTGTGATGTTTTGGGTAGTATTTTGGGGTGGTTAGTTAGTTAGCTAGTTAGTTAGCGGGTTGGTGGGGGTTTGAACCAATTTGTAGTGTGCAGTTAGTCAGTGCCACAGTCAGGTAGTTAGTTAGATAGTTGTGGCCATCATAAAACCTTTATTAACTGTTTTGAGTTACCCCTTGACATTATTAACACTTTGCAATGTGCAGTTAACAGTTAATTTGCGAGTGGCCTCTACCTGCTTGTATCTACGTGACTTAAAAAAAAAGTTGTTTTTTTAAAAATATATATATATATTTTTTTTTTTTAAACAACCATTGGATCATATTTCTCCAGGAAAGCATCATGTTGACCGAGATGTCAGAAGTGGGACAAGAACAAAAAAAAAACCATTTACCGTTTCCAAGGTTACCGGAAACCTCAGAGTTCCGCCTCCTTGGTGAACCTCTGCTGATTTGACGTCATACCAAAGCTGAAATACAAGAAAAATGCATATGTTTGACAGTCGTGAACTCTTGAATCAATGTTTACGCTACCTGCTCCGCTCCGGGAAACAGGACCTCAAGTTCTGTCACGCCCGATTCCGTGACGGGACACGCCATCAGCGCTTCTCCTGCATTCAACATGAACATATATTAACAAAACAGAGTGTTTGCAGTGGGTGGAAAAAGTGCAAAATGGGACATCACCGAGCATGTACTGGTGAGCCACGATGAAGATGCTCTGCTCCTGAGGGAATTCCATCCACAGAGGCCTGAACATACAGGGCACTACATTATCGACACCCGCAAAAGGCAATTAGATCCCAGACAAGAGCTCTATATTTAAAATCATAACTATTTCCTGTCCAGTCTTCTAGGTGGCAATGTGGGAAACAACCAGCACACAGAGCAAGATTTGTGTGTGTGTGTGTGTGTGTGTGTGTGTGTGTGTGTGTGTGTGGTTCCATCTTCTGGATCTTGGTTGTGGGTCACAATCTCCATCTGGCCCCCCATCGCCAACAGACTGAAGGGTCTTTTGAAAGGAATGAGTCGTTCTACTTTGTTTTAGTTTAATTATACAGCAATTGAATACATTATTTACCTTAAAAAAAAACAAAAAACTTTTTTAGTGTTTTTGAATGACTAAATAACTAACTGACTGACCGACTGCCTGTCTGTTACCATGGCGGACGGAAACGTGCATTACAAAGAGTTAAGAATATCATGTCACTTAAAAGATTACAGGCAAATTTAATAAACATCACGAGTAAAGACAGAATGTTTCAATTTAATCTAGTGTCACCGAGCAGCAGCCTACCTGAGCACAGGAAGGCCGTCGGTGTGAGCCTGGTAGAAGAGAGTGTACCAGTATGGCAGCAAGCGGTACCTGAGAACCCAGACGCTCGTTATTTGGCGATTATTTATTTCAAATGAGGTGAATGCAACGGGAAGCAAAGAAGCGTGGCACTGTACCTCTCTACAATGACGCTTCGGATGGCGTCGGTCACCTCTTCCTTGAAAAGCCAGGGCTCCCGGCGCTCCGTGTTCATCGAAGAGTGACCTCGGAAGAACGGCTGCAGGCAGGCGGCTTGGTACCAGCGGACCAGCAACTCAGGGCTCGGCTTCGGAACGAACCCGCCAATGTCGGCTGAAAGGCACAGGAACAAATTACAAGCTATTCCCTCAAGGTCGAGATCCATTGCTTCTCAAAAAAGCAAGTAGGACATCATATTGCCAATACAGTTACGAAAAAATGGAAAGCCTTCATCAAGGGCTTTAATTTTTTTCCCCCCTTTGCAACCAGACTCACCTCCGCAAAACGAGATGTCCGTTACACACATGGACAGACACGTTGGGATGGAGATCTTCAGATACTCCCAAGTGGAGAGGTTGTCGCCAGTCCACACCGCTCCTGGGTGACAAACACTGTGTACTCAAGGTTCCGTTTTGGACCAGAATCCAAAGTTGATACGCTTCGGGAAGACATACCTAGCCTCTGGGTCCCGGCGAAGAAGGCGCGGGACAGGACGAAAGGTCTCTCGGAGCCACCGGAGCGCGTCAACAAGGCCGTCCGCCGCCGCCATTTGCTAGGGAGATGAATTGATTGCGTGGTGCCGTAAATCCGTGTATCGTTCGTTCTTTCCTTTCCAATTTGAAATTCAAAATCCAAAAATGAAACCGTGTCTGATTTGTATTTTAATCTAATTAAAAACCATAAAAAATGGCAGTTTTCCCTCACTGAAATCCTAGGGGAAACATTTCAGACCCATAGGTGAAAATCTGCGATATAGCAAGACCATATTATTGTTTTTAATAGTTTCACCCTTCCCAATTGCTTTAAACACTTAAAAGAATTAAAACCTACTTAAACTTATTAGCATACATTTTTAAACACATTGTCATTTTATTTGAACACACAAAACAAACTACAAGCATAAATTGCATAGACAATACTGTACGTGTTTTAGTGACTGTGTGTTGATACTGTATGTGCCTTTAAGAGGCAGGGCCTGTTGTGTGGCATGTGAGTGTCTGACTGTGAGCTGTGGCTGAAAGCAGTTGCTGCGTTGAGTGTACCTCGTTGTGTTTGCGTGTTTTACTGTTTTCGTTTGTTTGGGTCAATAACGTGACTATTAGTGACTGTGGCTCTTCTTTCCCACATGCCACAGATAAAGCAGATAAAGGTCAAATACCCTGAGCAACGTTCCAAGATCCGGAACTTCTCCCCATCATCTCGGGAGGTTTATCACCCTGGGTTCTCCATCGTTAAATCCACAAGGACCCCTGGCCTGCCTGTTGGACCTCGACTGAAATCTTTCGTCACGCCGCTGTTTGCCGTCAAACCGGCCAGTTATCAGCTGGTGGCCGACGCTACCCGTCCGCTAACGTGGCACACCTAACATGTGCTACGTACCCCAGTATGTTACACCAGTGAGTTACTGTTAAGCTTCATGTCCTCTTAACGTTAGCAGCCCCCCAAATGGTAGATCACAACTTTTAGCTTCGTAAATGGCTTCCAATGTTACCGCTAACATTACAGCTAAGGAAGACCAAGCTTTAGCTTCCGTTAGTTCCATCATTAGCTTCCAAATTTAACTTAAACATTTGGTTCCAGTGTTAGCTTCCAACATTTCCTCCAACGATAGCTTCCAACGTTGCTTTCAATGTTAGCCCAAACATTAGATTGCAATGTTTGCTTCAATGTTACCTCAAATATTAGCTTCAATGTTACTGCTAACATTAGCTTTCCATTTTAACTTTTGTCATTAGCTTCCATAGATAGCTTCAAACATTAGCTTTCAATGTTAGTTCCTGAAGTTGGCTTCCATGGTTAGCGCTAATGTTAGACCTAGAAAGACCAATGTTAAACCAGTAATTATTGTGTTGGATGAATAACAGTAAAGTCATCAGTCATTTTGTTTTCATTTTTAATCACCAATTTAAAATGGAAAGAACAAACGATATATGGATTGTTGTAGGCTATGCCTTGAAGCAATGGATTACAGCTCATTTTCCACATAAACAGGCCGTGACAGAAGTTGCAGAGTTAGCTTAGAGCAGGGGTGTCAAACTCATTTTTGTCACGGGCCATATTGTAGTTACGGTTTCCCTCGGAGGTCCGTTATGACGGTGAAAACCATACAAATCTTGAATCGCCTCATCATATTTACACCCGAAATTTATGAACTAGTTTCGGAATCAGAAATCAAGGGTAATGGGTTTTTTCAACTATTGTTCAAAATCAAGTGGCGGGCCGGATCTGGCCCCCGGGCCTTGAGCTTGACACCTGTGGCTTAGAGCGTCAGGCGTCACTACATTACACTGCACACCAGCTTTCTGCTTTTAATTATTTTTTTGTTCAAACATGCCAATCAAGTCAATATTTGCTAGAATACTACTATTACCATTTATGATCATTCTTTTATTACCCTCACCTGGTAAAAGCCGTACAGGTTGTGCGACTCCCGGTGTTCCCAGCCCCCATATTGCACCGCAGCCTTAGGCAACGTCAACTCGGGCCCGGAGAACACAGTGGGCTCGTTCAAGTCGGCCCACGCGTGCAACGATGGCGTCGAGCCCTATGTTGAGAAACACGTGACAAAAGAAATTCCAATAACATTATTTAGGGTATCATAACGGGTCACAGAAACAATTTGACGCATGACTCGATTAGGTTGACAGGAATTGCTACCACAAAAAGTCCATTTTTAACACTTATCTAATTACGGCATCATATGAAGTCTCATTAACAGCGCCGTTATACGGATGAAAAGCCTTTATCAAGCTTCGATTCGATGTGACAAAAAGATAAAACAGAATGCAAATAAAAATAACAGAAACCGTGTTGATTATTAATTTGATGTATGACCAACGTCATACATCAAATTTCGGTCCTGCTTGTGGGCCACAAAAACATATAATTTAAACAATATTATGACAACTATGTTTAAACACAAAATAGAATTTTTATTTAAATAAAATAGTATACTGTACATATAATACAAATATGGAAATATATATGTTTGAAAGATTCAAAACACTACAAGAATATATGAAGTTAATGTAGCCCAACACAAATTAATACAAAAATAAAATAATAATAATAAAGTTCGGAATCATGATGATGATGAAGAACTGACACACCTGTAAAAGGCAACTTGATGACTTCTCATAAACTTGTCCTTGCCATCACCGCCAGGCACACCACTGCGGAACAACAACAACAACAACCAAACCCCATAATGCAACAATGTATTTAGAAAATATAAATATATCAACTTGCAGTGCTAAATAGAATAGAATGCAGAACAGGTCATCGAAAGACGCTGGTGTTAAATTTGATGTGTTATTAATAGTAAAAGTTCCAAATGATACCCGGGAATGGGCTGTTTCAAGTCCACCATGTCGAGCACAGAAAAAGAGCGGAAGGAGAAGAAAGCGACGCAGCTTCTAGTCAGACATTTCGATCAACATCTTCTGCTAAGATAAAGCAATAACTTCACGTTGTATATACTGGGAGTTTTGTTTTATACTGGGAGTTTCGACAGCGTCGTCACGCTAAAACTGCCATGACTCGTCTTTCCGAAAGTGCAACGGAGCTCACAGTTCCGGTGTGTTATTTCAAAACAAAAGCGAGACGTGTTTTTTTTTTATTGATTTTTGTATTTTTTATTTTCTAATGCCGCTTACTGTACACTAGTAAGTTACAAGTCGCCCAGCCGTATCCGTGACGGGAGAGGGGGCGGATTCGCTCCAGGCGTGATTATGATTTCTACATGTTTTCCAGACAGGACACGCCCTGATGCAAAATGATTGGCTCCTTTGCCGCGCTACCTGGATACAGAAGCCAATCATAGTGCAGCAAGACGTGTCCGGGAGCCAGTAATATTGGAGCAGGGCGTGTCCTGCCTGGAAACTGTGTGGGAATCGTAGCACTCCAGCAAGCCACCAAGATGCCGAGGAACGCTGTACCGTCGTTAGTGTTTTTCTTGCTCCTCGCGGGGGCTTTATCCCCCGGCAGAACGGTGGAGGTGTCCGTGTGGGACGTTGACGTCAACTCGGTCAGTGTCACGGTTTTTGTACGCCTGCTTTTTCGGAGTGTTTGTTGGCTAAAAAGCGCTGCTCGCTGGTTAGCTAGCTCGTTAGCTAGCTGGCTGGCTAGCTGTCAAACAAACACATATGGAAAGCAGTTTAAGCAATTACTCAGGATACTCGTTGTGTGTGTGTGTGTGTGCGTGTGCGTGCGTGTGTGTGTGTGTGTGCGCGTGTGTGTGTGCGTGTGCGTGTGCGTGTGTATGTACGTGTACGTGTACGTGTACGTGTACGTGTACGTGTACGTGTACGTGTACGTGTACTTGTACGTGTACGTGTACGTGTACGTGTACGTGTACGTGTACGTGTACGTACTGGTTCGTTCTTTGTCCTCACTAGTAAGACAATTCAGCGCACTAGTAGAACAACTGTGTAGTAGTAGCAGTAGCGTTTTTTCCCCACAACTGTATTATAACATTCCTGTACACTAAGTACTAACTTTTGTATTCAAATAGAACTACATGTTGATAGTGAGGAAAAACTGCATTAGTAGACAATCACGTGCTACTAAACAAGTAGTAGTCAGACTTAACAAATAAATAGCTCTCCAAAGTTTTGTGCAGTAAATACAATTTTCCAAAATTTCAAATATCTTTGTCTTGAGTTCACACACACACACACACACACACACACACACACACACACACACACACACACACACACACACACACACACACACACACACACGGTGCAGGGAGTTCCCAGGGTCAGCATCCCAGGGTCAGCAGCATCGCTTATGAAGTTAGATAAATAGTTAGATAAATAAAAAATGTCTAATATTGGCATGGCTGATCTATCCCTAGTATTTTATGACATTTCTGCACAAATGTGGCACAGGAGTAGGACTACTACATGTTACTACTGAGACAAAACTGTTCACTAATTGATATCTGTGTGCTGGATGTTAACTAGTAGAATATTCTAATATCACTAGTTGTACTACAAGTAGCATGTAGTTGTCAACGAATGCACAGTTTTGCCTCACTAGTAACATGCAGTTGCCCTACTAGTATGCCAAATTTGTCCAATACCAAAGTGTGACAAGTGGGTGTAAAGTGTAAGTGTTATCATTTTTGTATTTGGACAGAACAGTGTCAAAGAGTATAACTAAGACACTGGGGCAAAATGTCATGATTTTTTTATAATTTTATTTTATTTTTTTAATTGAAAAGAGCTGACTTCTTTGTTTTTTCAGACGCAGCATGCTGTTTTCCGGAAGACTCTGTACGCCAACACCACTGTTTTCATGAAGTGTGAGTAGTGACGAGGGTGTGAAGTTTTAACACTCTCCTGCCCTGTTGTGTTGAAAGCAGGTTTCCAACAACTAGGGCTGCAACGATTAATCAAATAATTCGATTATGCCTCTAAACGTTTTAGGAAGATTTTTACTCTCGGACAATTGTTACTGCAGTCGCAAGTGCCACTCGGTGTAGAAAGAGTCTAGTTATTAAGGAAAGAGTCTATAACAGACACAGAATGCCGAAAGTACGTACATATCGATGTTAACTAATTTAATACTATGGCCCGTTAGAACATATTGTAAAATAGAACTTTGTATCGTGACCCAAGTGGGCAAAAATAATTCCAGCACCTCACATAGAGACTGTTTAATAATGCAAAATCAGTTCATATCCAGTTAATTAATTGATGGGATAATCTGAAGAATTGCGCGATTCTAAAAATATTCAATAGCTGTAGCGCAAGTTTCCAATGTGGAGAATCCACTGCTTTTTTAACTTACACCATGTTTTTGGCAATGTTCAGCGTGAGTAACGCTGCAATTGCCTTCCACCAAAAATCATCCTGACAAAGGAACTTGAATTAATTGATAAGAACGATTAATCGCCCAGCCATAGTATCACTATTGTGTTAGTTTTATTTTTTATTTTTTTGCTCTCTCACCAACAGTCCGGGGCGTCATCGGCGCGTGCGATCAAAACGTGGCCTTCAACATCAGTTGGTACCTGCGCTCCTCTGTGTGCTACAACGAGATCTTCAACACGCCCGTAAGTACCCTGTCATCTCCTCCACCTGTTGGGGACCCGGACCACCCGTCTCACAGTACGTTCCCCCCCCCCCGCAGGACAACAAGGCCATCAACATGTTCGCCATGGAGCACATGCTCAAGGAGGGCTGGAGCGGCTTCTACAGTCAGGGCTACGTCTACTTTGAGAACTGCTTGGCTCTCTTTTCGCCAAAGGTCGGTGCAATGAATATGCCAAGCTGCATTTCAATTTATTACAGTGGCACCTTGACTTACGAGTGCCCCAACTCATAAGTTTGTTGTGTAAGGGTTGTCGCTTGATCGACTACAACTACGGCCTGGGGCCCATTTGCGGCCCATATTCCGTTTGTTAGCGGCCTGCGGCATAGACTAAAATAAATATTTGACACTGCCCGTGTCGTTTGCCTGCCTTGTACTACAGTACTTACTTTCTACACTGGGGGCAAGGGAGGAGAAGAGAAGAAGTTCGTTCTCATCTCTCACTTCCTTGTTTTCAACCAATCACACTTTATTTGGTAAGTTGTGATGGCAAGGACCTGAATGTGGGAGTGATCATTTGTTGGATCTATTCTAGTGCAATACTGAAAATCCCGAATCATTGACATTTTGCTTTACTAGCTGGCTGTTTTTATTTTTAAGTATATATTATGGATAAAAGTACATTTGTTACTGTTTCGCATAGCTTTTACCAACACTGATGGATTGTTTTAGTGTGTTAAATAAATGAAAAGATGTCAAAGTGGCCCTTGCCTCCTTTGAATTTTCTGTATGCCGCCCTTCGAAGAAAAAAATTGGACACTCTTGCTTTAAGCTGTTTTATGCCACTCCCAGTTGAAATTTAATGTTAAACAAAAGTTAAAAAGATAAAACAAAGAGAATTACATAATGTGTATTTTAAACAACCACTTGACTTTGCCATGAAGAGCGCTAGCGTAATGCTAACACTCGATGGGAAATGCTATTGACTGGCTAACGAATAGCAATCAATCTGGCCGTGGTTTAAGCAACAGAAACGACACAAACGGTGGAGCAACACATGTAGGAAGACAATATAATAATACTCAGCCATGTACCGTAATTTCTCGTGCATAATGCACACCCATGTATAATACGCACCCCTAAAGTTGACCTCAAAATTCTGGAAAACCCTTCTACCTATGTATAATGCATTTTTACAATGCGTGATTTTGCTTCTACCCATATGATCAAAACATGCAGTATTATCTGTATTTTGTTAGGTTTTTTTCAAAGAATTATTCTGAAGTGAAGCAATTTATTTGAACACATAATACTTTATTTAATTTACTTGCTCTTATTTTGAAATTCACAGCCTTACTTTTATTTAGTAAATTAGAAAACACACAGTTGTGCTCAGATGTTTGATTACCCGAGAAGAATATGTAAGATGCGTACAATTCTTTAAAGAAAACATGAAGGACAAGGCGAAGCACATTTAATTTTATTTTAATGGGATTCAAATTAAACGGTCAAGCATTTCAGAAAAGCATGATCATTAAACAAAACATAACCATAAAGATATTAATTATGGTTGTTGTTCAGTCAGTAATCACATTTAAAAAAAAAAAAAAAAAAAAAAAGAACAAAATTATTCACAAATTCTGCCATGGTTTGTAAACGTCTGAGCACGACTGTACATATATGCAGTCATACATACCCCTGTCATATTGGAATGGAAGTGGAGGCTACACCTTTTTTATAACCACTAGTTGGCAGTGACATTTTGGAATGAAAGTGTACAGCTTTTTCATAACCACTAGATGGCAGCACACGTTTATAAAAATGTGAGTGTTTTTTCCCATTCGCCCCTATACCTATGTACAATGCGCACTATTGACTTTTGAAAATTTTTGGGGGGGGGGAGGAATGCGCATTGTACACGAGAAATTACAGTATTTATTGTCTGCGATAAATGACTAATGTTACAGCAGTTGAGTGAATGACTTCTAGTACTCAAATTTTTGTCTGCATGGCTGTATTATACCAAGTCGCACACAACTGTAAGCGCCTCAATGAATTAACTGCGCAAAGTGTTTAAATCTTTTCAATTATGTTATTACTCTTGTGTTTTTATTAAGAAAACTATTATAGAGTGCCATTTTCCCTATTAAGAAGATATTGCAATTTAGTTTTTTTGGGGAAGTGGGGTGCTGGAACAGGTTAACGGCATTCTGTTAATTTTAGTGGGTAAAAATGATGAGTTATGACCGTGGTTTACAAAATAAATAAATAAATTAAAAAAGGAACCATAATAATTTATCTTGCTTTTTTGGCTTCAAAGAAAACAAGCAGCATGTGACAATATAAAATAACTGCAGAAAAAATCTATGTAAGCATACTGTCCTTGGTAGAAGTAATAAAACTTGTACCAAACCAATAAAAAATGTCGTGTGTTCCTCCCAACCAGGTGTACTATACAGACTTCAATCCGTATCAACCACTGGCCAGCCCAACAGTAAGTCCTATACACTCATCATTTCATTTACCATAATAAGTCTGTGTTTTTCACTTAACTTTTAATTTTTGCAATTTAGAGTGACGCTTCCAATCAAAGTCTTATTTGGCCCGACAAACCGGTAAGAAGCATTTCTCCATACCACATTGTTGTGCGTCAGTTCTTTCGTAAAAAGCTTCTTCCATCATCGTGGTGGTGGCAGGATTTAGGCGCCGTTGCCAAGGCATGGGAGGACAGCCCGTACTTGTTCATCGTTAAGGTGCAGCCGCTCTTCCGCGGCGTGGATGACGAGGACGAGGACTCTGCGACCGAGCATCTCAACTTTGCCTTCACCAGTAAGAAGGATTGCGTAGCCTGACCTTGAAAAGTAACACACACAAAAAAAGGAAATTTTCTGATTTTCGTTTTGTTTTTTGCACAGTGAAAGTGGAGATGAAGGGACCACATGACTACTCCTCCCCGGCTGATTGGCCCCAGATGATGGTATGTATGGGTCAAATTGACCCGTTTATAACATCAATTCGAAATGACAATATTTGTTTTTGGAATTTGTGAGTTATGCTATTTTGCGGCATTGACACAAGGGGGTCAAAGGGTGCGAGGTGGAGGGCAGAAATGCCAAATTTTGACACTTTTTAGACATGACCTGAAAGATGGATGCTACTTCGTCTAAGTTCCCCACATGCTTGAGCTACGAAAATATATACACTTAAAGCCTCCAATATGAATACAATCTATCCCAAAGAGTCGTCGTGGACGAGAAGTGCTAGCTACCAACTAGCCCGCGAGCTAGCATGCTTGTGCCTAGTAACTTGCAATTGCACCGGTTACCCACTGATTCGAACCAAGGTGCTCAAGTTCTTATATAGTGGGGGAGGGAGGGACTCATGCCTGAGCCGAAATGCGTCACTGGGCACTGTTTTAGCCACGCCCCAAAAAATCAGGAAAACTGAAATGGTGAAAAACTGTTTAATGCTTGTGCTCCACAATTGAGCACTACATAGTTCAGAATCAGAATCAGAATCATCAGAATCATCTTTATTTGCCAAGTATGTCCAAAACACACAAGGAATTTGTCTCCGGTAGTTGGAGCCGCTCTAGTACAACAAACAGTCAATTTACAGAACACTTTGGGGACATAAAGACATTGACAAAAAACAATTGTGCAAAAAGATGCAGAGTCCTCTAGCACTTAGAGCAGTTCGAACGACTAATATTGCAATAGTCCGGTGCAATGACCATTGTGCAAAGGGCGCTGAGACTTCAAGGAGTGTATGCGGTTTAAAGTGACGAGTAGTGCGATCATCTGGGACAATGTCGGTTGGCAGTCTTTGCACATTTTCATCAGTTATCTCCAAACATGTATGATGTATTTAGAAACAACTCTCTGAATTCAATTTACACTTTCCAAAAATGTATTCTGTACTGACCTTTAGCCCACCTTGTATAACATCTGTGATTTCTTTGGCAGTTCTTCATGGTCATGTGCATCGTCTATGTGCTCTTCGGCGCCCTCTGGCTCTTCTGGTGTGCCTGCTACTGGCGGGACCTGCTCAGGGTCCAGTTCTGGATCGGCGGCGTCATCCTCCTGGGCATGCTGGAGAAGGCCGTCTTCTACTCCGAGTACCAGAACATCCGCTACCGAGGAGACTACGGTTTGTTTTTGTTTTTTTTACTATCTAGAGTTTCTTATTCCCCGCGACCGTAGTGAAAATAAGCGGTTCAGAAAATGGATGGAAATATAGTGTTTTTTATTCTTCTGAAGAATGAATGCTCTTCGTTGGGGGTGGCTCAAAATACCCTGAAAATGCAAACAAATTTGCAAATGTATGCATCTTGGTGAAAATGTATGTATTCTAGCACAGTGTTTCCCAACCTTTATTGAGGCAAGGCACGTATTTTACATTAGAAAGTCTCTCACAACACTACCAAAATGTTGATACATCGAATAATTATGTACCATCTGACATCAAGTGGAAGAGTATTTAATTATTCTGCCTGTCATTATACATCACTGGCGTAGATACAGTGCAAATAAAAGTCGACACACCTCTGTTCAAATGCCAAGGTTTTGTGATATAGAAAAATTGGACCAAAATGAATAATTTCCCCCAAAAAATTCCACAATTAATGGGACCTATAACTTTCACAACAAAATTAAAAAACTTTTAAAGAGGGCCAGTAAACATAAACAACTGATGTAATGTGGTTGCAGAAGTGTGTACACCCTCTTGGGATGTGGCTGTGTTCAGAATCAATCACATTCATCAATCACATTCAAACTCATGATAAAAGGGAGTCAGTACATACCTGCCACCATTCGAAGTGCCTCTGATTAACCCCAAATATAGTTAGTCAGGAAAATTCTACTGGAACAGCCTATTTATTATTTTTATTTTTTTTCCTCTTGCCTGAAGGTTTTATGCTAATACTGACTGGGATTTGGAACTGTTGGAAAGTCCCTCCCTCCACCATGAATTTGGTACTAATTTGTCGTAAATGAACAGGAAGTGTGCCATTTTGGTGTAAAACAGCCATTTTGGGACATATTTAAGGCCTCCTCATCCAAGGGAATTTGCCCAATGAGGCCCAATCAAAAGTAGGTGTCCTAGACAGATGCGTGAAGCTAAACTGCCAAACTATTTTTGCCAACGCCATCTCCTGTGGGTGGAACATGGAATCAAAGATTGATGATCCTTTTGACGATTTACCTTGAAATAGTTGGTGCGAGAGCCTGTTCATTGCTGCCTGGTGGGTTAATTTTTTTATGTTTTGTGTTCCTGTTCCAGTTGAGGGTGCCGTGATTTTCGCTGAGCTGCTTTCTGCGCTGAAACGATCTCTGGCCCGCATCCTGGTCCTCATCGTCAGCCTGGGTTACGGTATCGTCAAGTAAGAGTCGGGGTTATGTTTGAACGCTCTGATCACTTTAAACACTTTTGTTTGTCGTCACGACGTGGCTCAAAATTAGATAATGTTTAGCTTTAGATTAGATAATGTCTTTAGACTTGGTGAAGCAGTATGAGGCTTATACCCCAAGGTTAATCTTGTACGCTCCGTTCCAAGTACAGTAACTGTACAAACAATAGTATGTGTGCCATCACGACGCATAAAAGCGTGTCTCGTAATTTGCATATTTGTGTCTCGTTCAGACCCAGGTTGGGTACCACGGTGCACCGGCTGGCTGCCGTCGGGCTGCTCTACCTGCTCTTCTCCTCGGTGGAGGGTGTGCTTAGGGTGACGGGTGTAAGTGTCCAAACTCCATTGGCATACATACTAACTTGTATGCATACTTGTAGTCCATAAACTACAAAAATCTGGACTTTTTCCAGTTTATTTCAGCATTTTCAAATCGTTTCTTTGTCAAAAATTTACATTTGTTCCACCTTCTTAAAAATTCAGCCCCAGAAGCCAGTTTCACTCAGAGCATGTGGTCTGGTAAGTGTGTCTATCATGAGTAGACTTACAAAAATGTCACAACAAGCCATGTCACAAAGGACAAAGTCTGCCATTTTGTTTTGAAGTGGCCGTTTTGGCTCGGTAGTGGCCTCGGCAGCTAGGCTGGGCAAAGAGCCACCATTTTTTTTCTGGCAAGCGATGGCTGGGCTAGCTTTTAAATATGTCAAAAGTTGAGCAGAGCTGCGACGTTGTTGGCCACTCAGATTTGCATTAGATGCCAATCAGTGACACATATTCCATTGTTGTGTTTGTGTGTATGGGGGGGGGGTTAAGGCAGTGGCTCATTTGCATTAGACCGGACAACAGTCTTGAAACTGCTTTAATATGTGGAAAAATGACATTATATGTCTCTTTTCATGAATATTTTTATCTTACTGATACAATGTTTTCTTCTCTCTCCAGGGTTTCTATGGTACAGTGGCCCTGGGGGCCAACCTCAGTCTCTCCCTCATTGACTCCTGTGTCATGTGGTGGATATCCTTCCAAACGACCCGCTCAACATATTTATGCTGTTTCCGTCTTTTTTTTTTTTTTTTTTTTTTTTTTGGGGGGGGGATGTTCTCCTTAACTTTGGTGCATCCACATCTTCATTAGCCTGTCGCAAACCACTCGTATGCTGAAGCTGCGGCGGAATGTTGTCAAGCTGTCCTTGTACCAACATTTCACCAACACGCTCATCTTCTCCATGCTCGGTGGGCCACACCTTTAGCCCATATTTTCAGTTTGGGTCAAATTTAACCGCTTTTGACATTTGATCGGGAAGTGGCAAATTCGGAACAAAAACAGACCGAATGTCTTTTATATGTGTATCTGACTTTAATCAGCGTAAGAATGATCATACATACAAAATACTTAAAACTACTACTACTGGTGTAGTATATAAAAAATGCACTTTACCTTTTTTTTCCCAAAACATTGATCAAGGATTAATCATCCATTCATTAATGTCAGATATGCTATTAATATATTCTTAAAATATGTGTAGTTCATAATTTGATATTGATAAATATTATAAGGATATTCTTGGCTTGGGTCAAAATTGAACATACTGGAATATACTATCTGTGCATGGAAAATGAGAGGTATGTAAAGATTAAAAAATTGTTCAACTGTTTTGTGTCTCATGTCCAAATGTATCCAGCCTCCATTATTTTCATCATCTGGACCACCAAGGTCTTCAAGCTAGTGGACTGCCAGAAGGTCTATATTGGTTCCGCTTAACCGTTTTTATTTATTTATTTTTTTAAATTTAAAGTTATGTTTCAGCGTCGCTAATAATCTGTCGCCTTCCAGAGCTGGAGGGACTTATGGGTGGACGACGCCTTCTGGCGGCTGCTCTTCTCCACTATCCTGCTGGTCATCATGGTGCTGCTGAGGCCCTCTGCCAACAACCAAAGGTCAGAGTCGAAGACATTTCTGTTCCTTATAGTTGGACATACTCTCACAATCGTGCTTCTTTTTTCCCGGCTTCTTTCCTCGCAGGTTCTCCCACTTGTCTCTGATCGATGACGAGGATGAAGACGCGGAGGATGCCAAAGAGCCCATGTTGAACGAAGCCTTTGGTAAAGCTAATGCAATTTAGCATGTGCAACAACATACAGAGCATCTCAATGAATTAAATTATGGTAGAAAAAAATATTTATTTTATTAGTTCTATTTAAAAAATGAAACTTATTTTCTATAGATTCCTAAACACACATTAAAATGCTTTTTAGAAGTCCAATACCTCCCTACCTTTATTGAGATCGTGAATTTTAGATTGTTGTTAGTTGTAAACAAAATCATCTAAATAATTAAAAATATATATATTTCACTCTGTGTGTAGTGATTCGATATACAAGTTTCACTTTTTCTATTGGAGTGAAACTTATGCAATGTTCAATAATTTGTGTTTAAATATTTGGGACAAAATAAAACACATTTTCATCACAAGTAAGGACATCAGGTAATTTTGTGAAAAAGACAAACTGGACGTTCCTGTATTGAGAATTATTTTGAACGTGGAATTTCTCATCAGCTTGCTCGTTTTCTTCTTTCATGTGTCATTTCTAGCTAGACGCAAGACTCCAAAGTTTTTGCCAGGTTATTAATCATTTGGGGATTAACTGTAGCGAGGAGTCATCAAATTAATCCCGTAGTCCTCTCTGTCATCGTTTTGCTTTGAAACAGCGGCGACGATGTCCTCCAGGAGTCTGGCGTTGCAAATTGAAAAGATTTTGTGTCTTAAACGGCCCGTCTGAGAACAATCAGTCATTCTGGCCCATGCCAAGTTTGTCACATTGTGTATCTCGACGCTACCGAGAACGCCGAAACCTGGCCACCAGATGATCTTAAATAAAACATGCTTTACATCACACTGTTTTTTTTTTTCCCCTGATGGTTCAAAGCGGGGATGAAGATGAGAGGATCCAAGCCGGATGCCAGCGGCTCCCAGAAGTTCTTGAGTCAAGAGGTACATAGCTCATGTTTCATAAAGTTTTTACCATTTTTAACACGTTAATTTTTGTGTTTTCAACACTAGGATGAAGACCTGAAATGGGTTGAGGAGAACATTCCAACAACAGTCGCTGATCTGTAAGTTATCAGGATAGTGAAAGCCCTTATTGGGGAAAAATGACTTTGATCAAACCCTGACGCGAATAGCAAAAATCTGTGAACAATAGATGCCCCCTCAAAAAAATGTTTAGTTCTCTATACTAATAGTTTTAACCCAAGCTATAATCCCAAATACAATGTAATACTTGTCTTACTCAATGTTACCCTCAAATATAACAATGATTGGATTTTGAAAAGAAAAATGCACCGGAAGTGCTCGGATAGTGGCATGTATATATGTCAAAATGCCATTTATGACTTTCATGTCAGCCATTTTATGTTTTTGACTCAGGGATACTTAGATACAGTGAATACAGTACCCCCTCTTTCGCAGTTCATCATTCACGCGCCCGCTATGTGATGAGGCAATTAAAGATTCATTTCAAACGGCCCTCTGAGGAAAACCCTAACTGCAATGTGGCCCGCGACAAAAATGAGTTTGACACCGTTGGCCTAAAGCCTCTTTTTTTTGAAGAATTGTTCAACATTTGCCAAACTGCTGCTCATTGTGAAGTGAGAGTGGAACCGAGTTCACTGTCACCATATAGCACCCGTATCGCCATTTTGCGCTCGCAAGCCAAATAAAAAAATTAAATAAAATACAAAATCGGCCGGATGACAGCTTGTATCTCGGGAAAGGCAGGTCACTCTTGTATCAAGGCATCACTGTACATACATTTGCATCTCTGGCAACTTGACCTTTCCATATGCCACATGCACGGATCCGCTACGCTAATTGACAAAGCGTAATTCAGCGAGCTCGGTGATGAAATGCTGACTCCATCGTGGGAAAATACAATCCATGTGCTTTAGCTGCACTCGCTTTTTCCCGTACTCGCTCTGAGCTAGTCGTTGCAACCTCACGCTAATGGCTCCTACTCTGCGTCGGCCCCGCAGTGGAGGTGGCTGCAGTCGGCAGACCTCAAAACGGGCTAATTTTTGCAAGGCCTCAGGGTTAACTTAAAAGAGAGTGTCTAATAATGTTATTTAATGAGCCTATCGGTTGCTACGTTTGATTCATCGCCGCTTCTTTTTTCGGCAGAGCTCTCCCTGCTATGCTGGATGAGGAAGAGGTAATGCACACCCCAATTTTCCCACTATAATCCTATTATTTCCCTACGTTAACATCACTCACCCTGAGTTGTTCTTGCAGGAAATCCTGAAAACTCAAATTGAGCGATCCAAAATGGAGTGACTACCGGAGGACATGGGTAAATATCCAAAGTGGTTGGAAAGCCATCTGGAACGTGTCCGTGCACTCACTTTGCTCTAAAGTCGTCACCTACATTCCACCCCAAAAAAGATACAAATAAAAATCAGGTGGAGTTGAAATATGCAAGGTTAGATTATATATCTAGAACAAATGAGCCAATGTTTCTTGCCATTTTATAGATACTTCATATGGGGTAACTGAAGGAAGCAATGTTAAAATGCACTATATTACACACAAGTACCCCAACCCAATCAGCTACTGTATTTCCATACTTGAAGGATATCACTGAAATCAGAGGGGGATCTAACTACTGATGTTCCCTAGAGAGAATGTAACGTGGTATGGAAACCATTTTGAGCATTTAGCCGATATCCTTGATACTCAGCTTAAGGTCCACGCGCTACTATGATCGTTGTCCTTACAAGTAAAACAGTTCCCCATACTAGTCAGAAATCAAATAACATAGATATCAAGGATATTGAACGAAGGTTCAAATGGCTTTCCGTAACATGGTGAGCCCCACCCTCTAGCCCCCCCCTCCAAAACAAAAAGAAAGGAAAATATGTTTCACAGGAGTTGTTCTGTCTTTCTAAAGGTTCTTTTTAGCACTTAAGTCCAGATGTACGGCACATAATGTTACTTTTTTAAATTTCCCAAGTCAACATTATTATAAAGTATATCATTGGGGTTTTCTGTTCTGCGCCCGACCCAATTACATCGCTCTGCAATCTACTGACGTACGTATGCGTGGGTATCACCAATGACTTAATTTATGCTTGTTTGTTATGTTCAAATCATTTATTTTTGTTTAAAATCTAACTTTATGGATGTGAGTCTGCAATGTGTAACGTCAAGCAGTAAATGTCCAGCAAATAAAGTTTTTATTGAAAGACTTAAATTTGGTGTTTTGTCTGTTTTTGTAGTCAGCACATAGGTCTCATCTATGGACAGTTGACTAAAATGTAGTAGTAGTGCTATCAAATGGGGAAACTAAACCAAAAATAAATAAAGATGGTATTTTTTTTATTAAATGGCTTTCTGTAGCTTATTTTTTGTGTGTTTGTTTTACAGAAATATGTAAATTATGTGTGTCTATATTAGTAGTTGGTACTAAATTATCTTCTAATTCAGGACAAAATTAACTTTTACAGTAAACCTCAGTTGTGCTGAGTAATGTTAGTTGTGTACTTTGGTTTAGGATTTTGAGAAATCTTTAACACTGATTCGTTGAGTGGTATGTGAAAAAACATCACAGAATATAATGTTGAAATGACACAACGTTAACAGTGGCTTAAACATTTTAAATACAGAACAATACATTTAAGTTGAATTGTATTTAACTTTTATGTGCAATATATTTTAATGTAATCATTATTTAAGTGTAGTTGTTTTCTTTTCATATAGGCACAATGTTAATGTTCCAACGCTGCAGAATGCTGCATTGGCTTGCAATACTATTCAAAATAATTTTTAGGTATATGCTATTTCGTCTAAGACGCAAATATGTTAGTGTGTGAGAGCTAGAAATGCTCTACGCATTAATAGAGGTCACATTTCTGTGATACGCCACAATTATATCAGAGCTTGTAATTGGCCCAAAACTAAGGAAGGGTGGAGTTGTTAAGTTTAAACACTAATCCCCTGCTGTTCGGATAGCGAAAATATTTAATTGCCAATAGTTGCCACATGATGGCGCCAAACCACTAATTTTCTACTAACATGGCACTGGCTACAGTTTGTGAAATTTTTGGGCATTTCAGAAAACAAAAAAATTAGCGAATCGGCGAATTCGTGAACGCCCAACCAAGAATATGCGGGGGTTCACTCTTACACTTCTTAAATATACAACATAATTTATTGCTAATTATTTTTTGCACAAAGTACGAACCCCCGGTTTGACAACTACTGGTCTGAAGCAAAATATTCTGTAAATATTTGGACCAAGCCATCTCTCCTCGCGTATCGCGAGATTTGAGACAAGTTTGCTTTCAGTTAAATACAGTTCTAAACCAAACACGGAACAGTATACGGAACAAAAGCAAAAAGCATCATTTATTATTTTCAGTTTAGTCGGCACTTCACAAAACAATTCAGTTTTGAAATGGACAGTTTATATCATTGACGTCAAAACGAGCTCCTGTGTACAAAATGGGTCTTTAATTCGCTCCTCGTGAGCGAGATGTGACGCGAGTCACGTGCCGCTTCCAGTGAGCTGAAGCCAGGAGGAAGTAGCTCCAAGCTAACGTGGCTAACTAGCCTGCTAATACCAACATTTGTCTATCTCATCTTTTATTGACACTCTTTTTTCTTTTCTTTTTTTTGAGTGCTGGTCGTAGTTTTGGACATAACAAGTCCGTGGACTGAGCTAGTTATAAGTGGTGTGGAAAGAGGCGCTCTTGTTAACTTCTTAGCTTGGGGGCTAACAGTCAGTTGTTTTGGTCCTGGATATATTTGACAACCAAAGGAAATTATTTATTTTTGTCTTTTTTTTCCCCCGTGGTTTGTGAACGTTAAAGCTACTGCGGTTGTTTCATGAAGGTACCACCACCACCGTGACTAGCGCCCACTCAGTGGAGCCCTCGCCCGACGAGCCTCCCCTCACTCCCGGCTCGGAACCACCGGGGTGCCACCGGGGTGCTCCGCTGTGAGCCAAGATGCACGACGCTTACGAGCCGGTGCCGATTTTGGAGAAGCTTCCTCTCCAGATTGACTGCATGGCGGCCTGGGGTGAGTTTTAACCTCTCAACCATACCTGAAAAAAAATCCAATGGGAGCAAGATCTCGAATATTCTTGTTGTTGTGAAATAAAATCTTACCTTTTGGGAATCACTCTTCTAATGGTTGGCATTTGCCATTTGGAGTCAGACGCAAACCAGCCGTTAAGATAGTTATTTTCAAAATGAAAGGCAAGTCCGACCAGGTATGTACGGTAAATATTTCACTGTACATGGTTTCCTCAGATTACGACGGAGTTCCACTCCTACTTACTTGTGCATAGTGTAAGTCGGAACGCGTCGTTGTCTATCACTAAACTATGTTAATTCAGTTGAAAAGTCATAATTGCAGAAAGTTCAGTATTCGTATGAAAAGCCACGAATATAAAATAATCAAATGTAAAAACTCTAAGCTGTATATCTGTACTGTCATGGACTAAGGAGCCCCTGTATTTTTTTTACTACCTGTCCGTGACCCTCTTTTGGGTCTCCTGACCCACCAGATTGACTGAAGTTTGACGTTTTCGCTCGCAAGTCAAAGCATAAAATCAGTCGAATGATTGATCATATCGCGAAAAACTCTTAAATTGAGTCACTCGTGTCCCAAGGCACCGCTGTAGTTATAAAATGTGCAATTTATCTGTGCTGGAAATTTAGCTCAAAAAAGTGAAATTGCCAATGTGGCAACGCTTTCTTCCCACAGAGGACTGGCTGCTTGTCGGAACCAAGCCAGGGCATCTCCTTTTGTACCAGATTAAAAAGGATGCAGGTAGGAATAACATTGTCTTTGTATGAGGGTGGGATAATGTAAATTAAAATGTCTCACTCACTTGCAGATTTTCAGAAATAGACATGAAACAGAAGATTTACTTGGTTGTTTAATTTCACACTTGACGTGTGGACAGGCACTTCAGGGAACCAACTTTCTGTATGCAAGATGTTAAAAAGTCAATTTAATCTCCAGCAAATGCTTGATTGATCGCAATTATTTCATCTCCTAGCCACCAACCACTTTGAAGTCACGCTTGAGAAATCCAACAAGAACTTTTCCAAGAAGATCCAGCAGGTAGTGATGCGTTTAAGCGTCAGTTCGTGGTCCGATAATTCCCAATCTTCATTTACTCTCCACTCTTGTTTCACAGCTCTACGTTGTCTCGCAGTACAAAATACTCGTCAGTCTTCTGGGTAATACGCTTTCCCAACACGGCCCCACCCTCCATTTTGAATTTCTCGCTGCGTAGTGTTGATTACTGATATCTGCCGCTCTCTATCAACATTTTCCCACAGAGAACAACATCCACGTCCACGACCTGCTGACGTTCCAGCAGATCACCGTCGTGTCCAAAGCCAAGGGAGCCACGCTCTTTGTATGCGACCTGCAGGTTGGTGAAATTCTCAATGAAAAGGGGAGGTTTCGCAGTTTTAAACTGCTAGCAGGATTTAAATGCATTTCGCTAAACTCTCCTCCACCCCCCCTCCCCTCATTTTTCCCCCATCTTTTTTAGCTTTATTTTCTTTTTGGGAGCGGGGGAGCAACAGCGAAAATGCTTGTTGGTGGTTTAGCACCAATAATTCTTTTGGTTAAAAAAAAATAATAATTCTAATGCAATTATAATGCCCGTCAATTATCTGTGGATTTTCTCTATTCAAGGGCCGGACCGGTTCCTATCCACTCTAATTGCATTGAAAATATTTTTTTTTTTTCTTTTTTAACCCCTCAAATTACTGAATAAGCGAGGATAAATCACTGATAAAATTCACCTGTTTATTTCTATAGTTAACCAAAATTCCACGGGTGCCTTTTTGTTTCCAGCAAAGCAGCTCGGGAGAGGAGACGCTTAGAATGTGCGTCGCCGTGAAAAAGAAACTTCAGATGTACTACTGGAAGGATCGAGATTTCCACGAGCTGCAGGTAGGAACTGAAACATCTCACTGTTTTTGTCCAGATTACTTTCCAAATAGAACTCTCATTATTTTTGTCCGTTAGGGCGACTTTGGCACTCCAGATATTCCAAAGTCCATGGCCTGGTGTGAGAACTCCATTTGTGTTGGCTTCAAAAGAGACTATTACCTCATCCGGGTATGCATATTTAGTTGCTTCCATTATGTCCATTAGGGCTGGATGAAACGGCCTTAAAATAAGATCTCCAAATTCTTCTTCATGAAAAGCATTTTTTTTTTTTTTTTGATTTTTTTTTTTCGCCCGTCGCTTATAGAAAAAGCAGTGACATTATTCAAAACATTTTTTTTTTTTTTTTTTTTTATATATACATAAATTACTCCTTACACCAAAAAAGCTTTCAAACGGTTTCTTTTTTTCTACCCTGCATTAACTTCCACTGAAATAGTTGTATTTTTTTCTTTCACAAATCTGAAAATAAGTGGTTCCTTTTGGGAACTTTTTTTTTTCCCTTTTGTCAAAACATTTCTTAATATGAGCCTTAATAAATGAACGTTTTAAATGTCCCACAGTTTAAATTCATACAATGAGCCATCAAACAGCATGGCTTGGTAGTTGCCAGCTCTCTCACACATTTTTTTTAATCTCCTCATGTGGAGAGTTGTACAGGTGAGGTAAGGCGAGCTCAGTAAAATGTTTGCCATTTGGAAGCACACACCTCAGGTCCAAAGTTCACAACATGTGGAAATCAAACTCAAATTAATGGCATCGCCCAAGTCCAACTGTCCATGCATGTTATGAAGTGGTGTTGATGTCTCCAGCTGGACGGGCGCGGCACCATCAAGGAGCTCTTTCCTACCGGCAAACAGCTGGAGCCGCTTGTCACCCCGCTGGCCGACGGCAAGGTCGCCGTCGGGCAAGACGACCTCACTGTGGTGCTGAATGAGGAGGGCATTTGCACCCAGAAGTGTGCCCTGAATTGGACTGACATCCCTATAGCTATGGGTAAGAATACATCAGTTACACTGGAGCCTAAAAACCTGGGATAAGGGTCTGGCAGAGGGGTAATGCAAATAAGTCTGTGTAAAATGTTAGTGTTTCGTCACTTTTTTATTTCATTTTGTTAATCTTTGGTGTCGTTTTATCAGGTTTGCATGATTATTTTGGTTGGAAATGCCCAAAATGTTCTTTTTTTTTTTTTTTTTTTTTTTTTTTTTTTTTTTTTATAAATGTTTTTTAAAAAAAATGTTTTTTTTTTTTTAAGCAATACTAGTTGGTCTTTTTTCCCCTGTCATTTGAGACGGTCGGATTTCTCATTATTATGTGACATGTGAATGAGCTTTGCTCTAATTGGATCAGCTTCCCTAATTTAAACATGGAAAACAGTTTGGTTGTGATTGATCCATATCACGGCGTCTGCTAGATGGATGTCACATCCTTCGATGCCTAGTTCAGACCCCGAATCCCTCGGACGAGTTTAATCATGGGAGTTATTTATACACATGGAACGCACATTCAAATACAGTCCATAAATATACATATGTTGTGTGTTACAACAATACTTACCGGTAACTATAGTGGCAATTTTAATGTTTAATGTGTGAACATTTTATGGAAAAGTTTAGATCTTATTGACCCAGTATTCAGTTTAGCAAAGCGGTCCTGCACATCAAGCTAAGTAAAAAGTTCAAGCTCGAGCATGACTTGTCATATCATGTTTGACAAGTGTGTGTTAGAGGCTGACCAAGTGTGTGTTAATTCACACACCCCCAACTCCAGAGCACCAGCCTCCGTACATCATCGCGGTGCTTCCTCGCTACGTGGAGATCCGGACCTTGGAGCCCCGGCTTCTGGTGCAGAGCGTGGAGCTGCAGAGGCCTCGTTTCATCACGTCCGCCGGGTAAGTTGCACCATTGAAAACTCAGCAGAAAATAACATCATAAACAAATGGAGGATGTCTGTTGGAAAGTGTAATTAAAATTATGTACTCATTACAGCTATTTGGGTCTTTTTTTTTTTTTTTTTTTTTTTTTTGCTTCAAAGAGAGACGGAATGCAGACTGGTAAGATGACTTGGCAAAGTAGATATGGTGGGAACACAGCTAGTTAACATCCTTGAGGGACTGGCTAATTTTTCTGTTGCTTGGATTAATAGCACAGACATGCTCTTGATGCTCAAACGGATGGCTGACGTTAGCTGGGAGGCATTGTTTTTTGCTAAATTAAATATTTTTTTAAAGTAAATTGGGGAAAAAAACCAAAATCCTTTGGGGTGTCTCTGGTGGCGCAACCCCAAACACAAGTTTTTATCATTGTTATCAGGTCAGCGGTACTCATTCACAATCACTTTCTGCCACCCCCGATTGTTTATAAACATTATGAAAATTAGTATTTTTTTGTTGCTCTTTTCTTAGACCAAATGTTGTGTACGTGGCCAGCAACCATTTTGTGTGGCGCCTGGTGCCCGTGTCCATCGCCACACAGATCCGGCAGCTGCTGGAGGACAAGCAGTTTGAGCTGGCTCTTCAGCTGGCAGTGAGTGAACAAACCTTTTGTGTTCAGACTCAAACTTCGCGCCTCCTTTGAGGACCTTTTAGATTGATTGCCAGTTCAATAGGTTTGGTGAACATGTCTGTCATAACAGGACGCATGAACCCATGCCCAGAATGGAAAATTTTGGTTTGAAGCAGCCATATTGGGTGCATTCCAGGGGCCCGTATTTTGATGATAGACTTCTAGGGATTCCGCTCAAATGAGCACCGATTGGAAGTATCGTAGACCTAGATAGATAGATGAAGCGAAATTTCAGTGTTTTTATCTATGCTGTTTATTGTGGGGAGGGCAAGGGGTCAAAGTTTAATGATGATTTTGAGGATTGGCTGTGAAAAAGGTGTTGCTATGGGCCGTTCAGGTCTGCTTCCATGCTTGAATTCCCTTCTTTTTTGTTCTTTTTTTTTTTTTTTGCCCTCTCCTTCCCGCTAGAAGATGAAAGACGACTCGGACGGTGACAAGAAACAGCAGATCCATCACATCCAGAACCTGTACGCCTTCAATCTGTTTTGCCAGAAGCGATTTGACGACTCCATGCAGGTTTTCGCCAAACTGGGCACAGGTGGGTGGGACTCGGTAATTAGATCAGTTTTCCACTGTGGGCCACATACAGAAAGACTTTACCTTGTTTTTATGAAGCATGCTAAATACAAATTTAATATGAGGTAGGTCATCATATGAATAGTTAAACATAGTATATTTAAAGAAAAAAAGTGTAAATCTCAGCTTGGTGTTATTAGTGACAAAGCAAAACGTTATTTTTATTATAGGGGTTGAAAAACTTCAAACTTTGTAGTCAATATGTGGCGGGCTATTGGAAAACTGCAAATGCGCCTCGGGCCGGACTTTGGAAGCCCCCCGGTTTAATTCACCAACAGGCGAAGGGTGACTCATTCCAAACGTTTCCCCTCGATGTGTGCTGCGTAGATCCCACCCACGTGATCGGCCTGTACCCGGACCTGCTGCCATCCGATTACCGCAGGCAGCTGCACTACCCCAACCCTCTGCCAGCGCTGTCCGGAGCGGAGCTAGAGAAGGCTCACCTGGCACTCATCGATTACCTCACCCAGGTAAGTGTTTTGAGAGTCTGTGTGTTTATGTCGCATGTTTAGTACCAGTAAAGCCAGTCGGTTAATCAGTTTTATCGATTAATTCCGATTTATTAGGAGGAGGATGTTTTTTCTGTTGTTGCGGCTTCAGTAGTTTAAAGCTCGTCCGCAGCTGACGTGCAGTGCTTACGCTCATGACATGGCTGCAAACACAGAGGGGCTGGTTTACTGTCTGGTTATGTTCCCCCGCCACAGAAACGCAGCCACCTGGTGAAACAGCTCAACGACTCGGACCCGTCCACCACATCGCCGCTCATGGAGGGCACGCCAACCATCAAGAGCCGCAAGAAGCTGCTGCAGATCATCGACACCACGCTGCTGAAGTGCTACCTGCACGTGAGTGCTCTTTTTCCGTCTGCAAGTTGAAATTGCAGCTACCCTCCATGAGTCACGTTCACATTCTGCCTTTTCCACAACTCTCTAAGATGCCAAAAGATGGCGCCACAGCACTGTTTAAATAGCAATTGGTCTGAAGCGAGTCTGTTGAAGTGCTTTATCTCGACTGAGTGATAACTTTTGTAAGTCAGACAGGAGGAGCCTGGATTGCTAGTGGGGAGTCGTTGCCGCGTGGGGGGCTTAAGTTTGTGTATTGGTTATAAATAAAGCGAATTGGTGACGTGTGCTGCTGGAATTCGATACGCGATCGAATTAGAGTTGAAAGGGCACCTTGGAAGCGATTCTGCCACGTGTTGGTGTTCAGACAGGCCAAGTGTTTCCCTTTAGAGGCCCACAAAGTCGGATCTAATCTAAGGGGACGTGCCAGAGGCTACCGGAGGCTCGCATCAGGAGTCTGCATCAGATTATAAAGACAACAAGCAGCACACTGTGTGAGGCAATCAGTGAAGTCACCTGCTTCCCCTCTGGGAGGTGAAACACTCTAAGGCGGGGCTGTCCAAACTGCGGAATAGTCACACATTTTCTCTTCGCAATGGGCCGATGAATAACGATAATCAAGTTACAGCACCAAGTAGCGTTAATCACAATTGTTTACTCCACGTTCTGCTCCATGTTATGGTCATTTTAGTATGGATCTCTTATCTTGGTTCTGAATGCAGAGATGTGATTCTGCTGGTGCTCAGTACACGGGCGGCTCCTGGGTAGCAAGGAGGAAGCGGAGTTTTAGGACACTTCCCAGACAGTTGAAGTGTCCGAGAGAGTTAATAGATTTGTTCTCAAGCTATTTTTAACGCTTGAAATTGGTGAATCATGGGTAAAAATGGCATATGATGTGGGCACAGACCAACAGTATCTATATATATATATATATATATATATATATATATATATGAAATGTGCCATATTTGGACATATGGGGTTTCCGCCTGACAGCAACCTTGTATATTATTTATAAAACAATGGATAATTGCATATCCGTACCTACGCTGATTGGTTTTAACGCCTTAAGTTAAAGGTGAAGGATACCAATGTCTCGCTTGCATCTTTCCATTTTTCTGTATGTGGCCCACTGGGGGGGGGGGGGAATGTTTGGACAAGCCTGCTGTAAGGGCTTTGTGTTTGTGTTGTAGACCAACGTGGCTTTGGTGTCACCCCTCCTGCGCCTGGAGAACAACCACTGCCACATCGAAGAGAGCGAGTACATCTTAAAGAAGGCGCACAAGTACAGCGAGCTCATTATTCTCTATGAAAAGAAAGGCCTGCACCAGAAAGGTACCACAATCAAGCACGCAACAGCAACTCAGTAACGGTGCAAATACTGTCGTATGTTAATTTGGATTCAGATTTTCTGGTACGTTAGAGGCGTACGCACACTGGAACTTACAGTATGAGGTATGGGACATCGTTTGTTTCCTAAAAAGAAGAGACACTATTAAAGCTGCACTTTCTTTTAAAGAAAAGGTTTAAGCAGTTATTTTTTTTGCTTTAGATAATTTTGTTTGTTGGATTATCGTTCACATGACATTTACTCCAACTGGTTTGCATTATATGTCTTCCTGTTTACACAAAGTAAAACACTTACCGTATTTTCACGACCATAAGGCGCACCGTGTTAAAAGGCGTAGTCTCAGTTACGGGGTCTATTTCTGTATTTAACACACACATAAGGCACACACGTATTATTGGGCGCAGGCATGGTAAAACATACGGTAGCATGCTTTCACGCTTCGTAAGCGTGTCTCTTCGTAGGTGCCATTTTAGGGGTCCTTAGCCAAACCAATGTTGTTTTGCACAATGCACATACTGGCACTATATACCTACTGGGGGTGTGCCTTTAGCGTCTTCTTTCACGCGCACCCTTCCCCCTTTAACTTCCGCATGCTGTCCTCAGTCACGTCCGCGTTTCCTCTATATAAGCAGCGTGTCAGCAGGAAATGCTCCCAGTCAGTCAAGCGGAGCGCTCATCAAAGTCACACAACAACCTTTACAGATTTTGGAATTCGGTGCACACATAAGGCGTGCCTCATTATAAGGCGCCCGTCCATTTTGGAGAAAATTAAAGACTTTTAAGTGCGCCTTATGGTCGTGAAAATACGGTATAGTTTGCGTTTCGCTCCCTGACAGTCCGCGTTGTCAATACTTTAAGAACATGCACATAAAACAGCTTTAGGTTTGTAATATAAATCGGTCCTTGGCAAAGAGCACACATATATTCACCATCACTGTATCATACACAACCAGAGGATGCCCGGATACACTGCTGTCATCTAGGACCATGCGCGCATGTACCCAAGATGCTCTAATTTGCTTTCAGTTGACTACAATTTATTGACACCGGCTTTTCGCTTTGAATGGAAGCCATCGGGATCTGTTTAATCTCCGAAGGGGGGGGTTCCCGCCTGTAGTCTTGTGAGGTCATTCCTCTGGAGACCCGCTTCTCCGCCTGGCGACTGATTCAAACCATCTGCACCAATTAGACGGAGTTAGCTGTGTAATGTGAAGCAGGTGACGCGTCGCTTCCTTTTGGACCATTGTCACATCTTGTTCTCCTCTTCTTCTTCTTCATCTTAGCTCTGCAAGTTCTGCTGGACCAGTCCACCAAGGCCAACTCCCCTCTCAAGGGCCACGAACGCACCGTGCAGTACCTTCAGAGGCTGGGTGAGCGTCCCAAAAATTACCCGTTCCAAGACCAGTATCTGAAATATGTCTTTGAAGACGGTAATTTGTGTAGTTTATTATTGTTGCAAAGAAGTCAGACAGTCAACATGGTGACAGGCAGCAATCAACATACTCTACACTTAAAAATACAGACTGGTATTGCGTTGGAATTTATTTATTTACTGTGGTCTAGATCAACGCAGACAACGAATAATCAGCAAAGCAACAACACCATGCATCTAGAATGCACACAATCATTAACCCATGTTACATAAATGACTGTATTCAGTCGTTCAATTATTCAACGCAAAAACACCACGAGGCTCGTCCGTAGTTAGCAAACGAGCATAAATAGCACGAGTACAAACTGACCTGACATCACACGTGGGCAAACAAACAAACAAACAGGTGCACTAGCACTTTACACAAACATTACCGGTCATTAAACTCTTCTTTTGGCATTCACACGCATTGATAAATGTGCTGTCTTCCTTTGAGTTGCATGTAGAGTTGGACACCTTACCAGGTGCGCCCAGGTTTGAAACAGACATATTGAATTAACCCAAGTGTGGCTTTCTCACAGTTTACGATTGATTAAATAAGTTAAATTACTCCCAGATATAACTTTTTCCATTACATTAGTCTCCATCACGTCCAGCTTGTTATTTCTTCTACATGCGGTTGAGTTATTGGCGAAATTGAAAGGATTCTCAATGATTGAGTGGGGATTTTTAGTGCGTTGGCAAGAGCACTTCTTGGATTTGGAACTGTTTAATTCCCTAATAAATTGTGTGCTGTAATGGTACAAAGTACAGCTGGCATGTTTCAAACTTGGACTACTCTCCCATAGCTACATTAGTTGAACCTGTTTGTATTTAATGAGTCATCAAATTTCACTGGAATGCTCCGTCCACAAACACAATGACAAAAAGTCATTGCTCGCAAGTTAAGTATCTTTGTTTTGCTTTTCCTGTGATTCCCCGCACACAGGAGTTGAGAATCTGGGCATGATCTTTGAGTTCGCTCCCTGGGTGTTGAAGATGTGTCCCGAAGATGGGCTGAAGGTACGTGTTATTCAACATGGACGTACAGCACATGTTCTCTAATTTGGTTTTTGTGCCATTTGTCACCCCACGCTGATCACTTCTGATCCTAACAAGGAAGCATCTTCTCTCTTCCAGATCTTCACAGAGGACCTGACCGAGGTGGAGACGTTGCCACGGGACAAGGTGCTCAACTTCCTGAAGGAGGGCTTCAAGGAGCTGGCCATCCCGTACTTGGAGCACATCATCTACGTGTGGGACGACAAGGGTCCCGAGTTTCACAACACCATCATTCAGCTCTACCTGGAACGGGTTCAAAGCCTGATGAAGCAGTACCTCAACTCGCTGCCGGAAGGTCTCCATTGAAATTGCGTCTTTTATGATGATTATTATTATTATTATGATTATTATTATTATTATGGCACCCTATTATGGCCCAGATAAATTACCCTGGAACTGGATTTTTGGCGACTGGATAAACCTGACCCCAGAACTAGTAACCTTTGGAGGACCACTTGTGTTTGGACTGTGGTAACTATTGTCTAAATTTTATTCACACGGTGCTGATTGATTGGAAACTTTTAATTCCGTGAGCTACAATTACCAAGAAACAAAAAGTAGTTCCTGGAACTCCAGGTGGAAATACGGCTTTTGACGATTGTTCCCCAAAGCTACTTGGACCTATGAAGAATACTGCAATAGTTACTACATTGAGGGGACAGTTCCCACAGTCCAAACACTTGAAATTACCTTGGATCACCAGAGCTGTCAAATGTTATGGATCGTCCGTATTTTGTTATGGAAGTCATGAACGCTAACTGGTTATTTGCGGAACACTGATCGTGACAGATCTGTAAATAAAATAATTAAATTGCATAAAATACTGCAGTAACTGTCCCACAGTAATGTTCTTGGCATCATTTAAAAAAATAAGGAAATTCAGATAAATTGTTCTAGAAGGGAGTTTCTCAAGGTTGGCACCTCTGGATTTAGTTTAAACTTCTTTTTTTTACTATTATTGAATGTCAGGAGTTGCGGCTGTGGCGGCGGGGACGGAGAAAGGTGAGCTGGGAGAGTTCCGGAACAAGCTGCTGTCCTTTCTGGATATTTCCAGCAGTTACGAGCCAGCGCGACTCATTAGCGACTTCCCCTTTGATGGTAAGTGAAAGGGGGGAAAAAATATATGATTTAGTGTCGTAATGAAAAAAAAAATAGACAAAAGTACTGGAACATGTGGTCACAAATTGTTGCTGTCGGGCCGAAACCGTGCATGTCCCTGTATGGTAAATTTCATGTTGTCTCTAATCATCCATCCATCCATCCATCCATTTTCTGAGCCGCTTCTCCTCACTAGGGTCGCGGGCGTGCTGGAGCCTATCCCAGCTGTCATCGGGCAGGAGGCGGGGTACACCCTGAACTGGTTGCCAGCCAATCGCAGGGCACATACAAACAGACAACCATTCGCACTCACATGCACACCTACGGGCAATTTAGAGTCTCCAATTTATGCATGTTTTTGGGGATGTGGGAGGAAACCGGAGTGCCCGGAGAAAACCCACGCAGGCACGGGGAGGACATGCAAACTCCACACAGTCGGGGCCGGGGATTGAACCCCGGTCCTCAGAACTGTGAGGCTGACGCTCTAACCAGTCGGCCACCGTGCCGCCCTGTCTCTAATCAATACGAGGAATGTTATTTCATGGATAGGTAACCAATTTAAAGCGTTGAAAATAGCTTGAGAACAAATCAATGCAGTCTCTTAAAAACACTTGAACTGTCTGAGAAGTGTTGCAAACGTCCACCTCTTCCCTTACTCCGCGGGTGCCGTTCGGCATTTTGTTGCCTCGAGATTGAAAGTCTGGTTGTTCTAAGACAATAACGAGTGAAAACAGGTTAGATACATTTAAGTAAGCCCGTTTGGTTCAGAAGGAACTGGTCAGCCACGAAGGTTAGGTTTGTGTGCTGATTCATTTCCTCCTTTTTTTTTTTTTAAATTTCTATTTCCTGCAAAGTAGTGATTTTGGAGATGTGAGGGTTCCGCACCACAGCAACTACACGTGCTGTATGATCTCTCCCAAGGTCTGCTGGAGGAACGAGCACTGCTCCTGGGACGCATGGGAAAGCATGAGCAGGCGCTTTTCATCTATGTGCACATCCTGAAGGACACGCGCATGGCTGAGGAGTGAGTGCACGTACAGACACACACAAACACACACAAACATTGTGAAAATAATGAGAGGTTGTGGTCTCCTCTGCAGATACTGTCACAGCCATTACAGCAGCTCTGTGGAAACTGATAAAGACGTGAGTTGCTTTTAATTTCCAGTTTAACGTGTCCTCCTGGATTGTTTTATTCTTGTGTGTGTGTGCTTTATTGCTTTCTGTGGCCCGTTTAGGAATGAGATGCCTCCCAAAACCGCTTCCTCTCTTGTGGTTTTATAAATGCAAATCATAAAGGGCGGCAAATACAGTTTTCATTGAGACAAAGGTTCATTTATCCAAGTCAGTCAGGTCACATCCGATAATTCGAGAAGATACATTTTTTTTATTTTTATCATTTTTTTCATTTTTATTCAAAATAACATAAATATGCACTGAACTAAAAGGTAATTTCCATTTTGATATGAATTAAAATGAATACTTGAATAAAACAAAACATGGCCGCTGCCTGAATCCAAACCGTACGCATCAGGAAGTGGTTAAGGACATTTTTCTTTTCAAATATAATCACAAAGAAAAATACACGTAAGCGAGAAGTATTTTCATATGTCTCCACACCTTGGTAAAGAGGTTACTTTTTTGTCGGTTAAGGACACAATTATAATTCCATTAATTATGTTTTTGATATAATATCAGATGGTCATACATCAGGTTCAGGGGAAATGCTGAAGCCCAAGCTACATGCACACACACTATAAATACCCACATGTCACAAGATTCGGAACATCTGCCCAACCTATTGTGACCTGTGTGTGTAGCTATTAAAAATGATCTTCTATGACAAAAGAGAGGCGTGACAAAGTTGTACCCTGTGCCCGGCAGGTGTATCTGTCCCTGCTGAGGATGTACCTGTCCCCCCCGGACGCGCACTGCCTGGGGCCCATCAAGATGGAGCTGTCGGAGCCCCAGGCCAACCTCCAGGCTGCCCTGCAGGTCCTGGAGCTGCACCACAGCAAGCTCAACACCACCAAGGTAAAACATTCTATCGAAACTTGCATTCATGTATTCATTTAATACGGGTGTCAACGTTTGTCTTAATGACAAGACGTCATTTGGAAGAAATTTTGTCTCTGTTAAAAAAAAAAAAAAACAGCTGAAAATTATTCTTCAATTATCGTGTTGTTATTTTTATACTTGATGGCTTGAGTAGTGCTACGTAGGCGTTTTAAGATCAAGGGGTCAAAGGTTAAGGAAAATAAAAACGACTTTGTGATTCAATTCAGTTGTATTATGCAAAAGGTAAATAAACATTGTTCCTAAATAAATGTTTTAAAACAACCAGTCATTCAATATTAAATGCTAATGTATTGAATTTAAAAGTTAGATACAACAGTACTTAACAAATGTATTGTACTAAATGAAAAAAAAAAAAAAAGAAAGTTTAAGCCACTTTAACATTATGCACAGTTTGAACATTTAATTCAGTGATTCTGTCGTGTACCACACTTTGAGAACTACTGATGTAAAGTTAAGGAAAACTATGAAGTCGAAGAGTGTCGTTTAATATTTTATTTGTTCTCACACAGGCCATCAACCTGCTGCCGGCCAACACACAGATCCGCGAGATCAGAGTCTTCCTGGAGAGCGTCCTGGAGGAGAAGGCTCAGAGGAAACGCTGCAACCAGGTGCTCAAGAGTCTACTGCAGGCGGAGTTCCTCAGGGTGAGCGTGGACCAACTGAAAACATTGTGAATCTTCTCAAAAGTCTGTCACCACTAGGGCTACAACTAACAATTATTTGAATAATCGATTAATCTATCAATAATTTGTTCAATTAATTGATGAATCAGATTAAAAATATATTTTTTCACATTGCAAGGATTTGGACAATTTTAAGTTAAACAAGGCGCCTGAACGATTAACCGATTAGTTGTCACTTAATCGTTGCACGTATAGTCATTGTTCATTTTTGTGGACATACAAAAGTTAGTCAAAAGTCGCTTCATTGAAAAATAGTCACTAGAGCGGTCGTAAAGGTCGATAAATTTAACGCTAAGTTGGCAACACGGACTCTGTTTTTGTAAACTGGCACCTCTGTTCGTAGCCATCTTGTTCGTACAAGCAGTAGACGTCAGCGGGGGCGAACTTTGAACTCCGGACGCCGCTGAAAGAGAATGAGCCCGGCAAATACATTCAAATTCATCGATAAAATCTGCTAATCTCCCAGGCCCCACTCTCAATATCGAGACTGTCTCTCTGGACCTTTTGAGTTGAGAGAGCAAGGTTCTGGTCGCTACTTTTTCAAACAAGTACTGAACTTGACGCCGCTTTTGTTTTTGTGTTCCAGGTGCAGGAGGAGCGCATCTTCCACCAGCAGGTCAAATGTGTCATCACGGAGGAGAAGACGTGCAGAGTGTGCAAGAAGAAGATCGGAAACAGGTCAACTTTTCTCTCCTTGATTTTGTGAAGGGTTCTTTAGCACGGCCTTAAAGGGGGATATTACGTAAATGTAATTTTTATTTTTATTTTTTAAAATAGCTTGTATGTAAGGCTGCAACTAATGATGATTCTAATAATCGATGAATCTTTAAATTTTTTTAAAATTTCCATCCATTCAAAAACAGGACATTATTTCAAATTGGCAGTGCAGAAAGTGCACACACACAACTTGATTATCATTCAGTTTTACTTGGTTGTCATGAAAAAGTCCGTCTTTCATAATCTGTCCAATTTAACGACGCCTCCGTTTCGCTGTTGCCACCATTTCCGAACGACCGACTTTTGTGTCTTTGCAGTGCGTTTGCCAGATATTCCAACGGCGTGGTGGTGCACTACTTCTGCTGCAAAGACCGCAACGCATGTCCCACCGAATAACACCCCCCGCTACACCCTCCCGTTTCACTATAACTTGGAAATAAAATCAAATTCATTTCCCGTTGTCACCCCCCCCCGAAGACACTCCTGGAATTATGGGAGAACTTTACAAGCACTCAGAACGAAGACGCGGTGGCCTTTTAAAAAAAAAAAAAAAAAAAAAAAAAAAAAAAAGTATTATTTTTTTTTTATTTTTAAGCTGACATTTGTAGCCATCGAACAAGACGAAGGGGCGAGGATTGTGACTTAAAATGGACGCCAAGGACATGATCGAGGACGCTCGACTGTTAACGCCTTTTTCTGACTCAAGATTGTACATAAGGCTGTTCGTTTTTTGCCAGCATGAAGAATCACCTTTGAATGAAGTGTTTTACGTTTTGGTCCTGTTACTAGGGTGCCATAATAATAATAATAATTTTTATTTTTTTTTCCTCTCTTCCCGTCATGTTCACCTTCAATCACAAATTGTAAATTTTTTCCCACTGCGAAGGAAAACCAACGGCAGGATCGCTCAAGTGCAGCACTTTAAAACGTGGACAAAGTTTATTTATTGCTTGGAGAAAGGTACTTGGAATTTGAATGGCAAATGTTTAATTTGTGCATTTAAGTGTGATTGTTATTTAAAACAAACACAAAAAAAACCCCCCACTGTTACGAGCTATGAATGTCTGATTGACTTGTTTGGACCGCTTCACCGCATCTGACACGCCTACTGTAAATGTTTACACACGTCTTGCTGCACTTTTGTAACTTCTTTTCATGTGTGTTTGTCTGGCTTTCATTTCTAATAAACATTTTGCAGCAGGATGCAGGATGTTTGACTGTTATCCTCCAGACTCAATAAAGTAACAGCAAATCCATTGCATAAAGCGTGTTCTTCATGTGCAAATACAGGGCATTTTGGTTTGACTTTTACTGTGTAATATGTGGGCTAGTTTAGTAAGATAGATAATATTAGCACCTAATTTTGTGCAATCTAAACTGATCAAAGTTGTATGCCCCCGCATACCAATCAACGGCAGGTGCGATTGATGCCCCCCTTTGCACGCCACTGATTTTTTTCTATCCATTTTGCATTCATTTTCAGTCAATTTTGAATTCATATTGAGTAGTCCATTTTAAGTTCATTGGGAGTCCTATTGGTGACCATTTTTCAACAATTTGGAGTCCACTTTGAATCTGTTTTGAGTCTCATCTGAAGTCAGTTTTATTTCCATTTTGAGCGATAAAGTGCTCCTCCTCACAAAATGGCGAGTCCTACCGCAACAGTTTATTTTTTTTGTGTTGAGCTTGCGTACATTTAATTAGCATTTTTCCTTCCCTTTGTGTCAATTTTCAATTCATTTTGTGTACTTGTTGTGCTCCCTCCGTACAAAACACAATCCACAAACAAGGCAGACATGCTTAAAAATAATGTGCATAGTTGCTATAACATTTTACTCAATTATAAACCCAGTCAAAACATGTCAATTTTGCTTACAATTTGTCAGTTTATTTCTATTTTTTGTTTTAAATCAAAATACATTTGTACTAATTGCAGTGAGTTACCTTTTTGTACTACTAAATTGTACTAAATTCTCTAAATGAAAACGGCCAGGTGGCTGATATACATTTTAGCCAAATGTTTTTTTTTCTTGTTGTTAAACTTGTTTTTAAATGTTTGTACCAATTTACTAACTTTTTTTTTTTCCCTTCAAATCCTGCACTCGATGAAAGCTTTCTTTCCAAAGCAACGTCGTTCCCATGAGTCAGCACCTTTCTCAAATAGTCTGCGATCATCATCATCATCATCATCATCATCATGATGGTGTGGCGGTTTGGAAGGCAAACGCCCAGCTGTCACCGAGGCGTGCCAGCTGGACCTACACGACCCCGCACAGCAACGTTCCTCACTCCCCCCTGGCAACCGATGATGTCACTTCCCACCAACTGGTGCTTTCACGTGGAATCTGCCGTCTTTCCGTCTGTCCTGTAAAAACCCTCAGGTGCCGCTCAGATGGTCAATAGTGGGGAAACTGGCTGGGATGGTCTCATGCGTCCAAAAGGTGTGTGTGTGGAAAATAGACTGTGAGGGTTTTGATCCCACCCAGACTTGGACTCCTTAAAAACATCTCCTGTGTTTCAATGAGGGATTGGCCGCATTGAGCTAATATTGATGATGTGATGAGCAATTGGGATTATGCTTTCCACTGTGCGGCTCACTTTGTGTTCGTGTGAGAGTGTAGGGTCTGTGACTGTCTGTGTGAGAAAGTGTGTTTGTTAGAGTGTGTAAGTGTGTGGAGGAAAATAAGTGTAGTTGTTAGTGTGTGTGTGTCTATGAAAGAGCAAACGTGTAAGTGTGCATTTTAGTGTGTTTGTGTGCGTGCGTGTCTAGACGGGAATTCGGTGAACAGTTTCCACACATGTTAAAACCAGCCCGTGATTCATTGGATTCACTTCATAGAGGTTCCCCTTACCCCGAAATCCGTTCACACACAGTTTCCACGCAGTCGGCGAAAGGGAACCAAGATTTATGTTGTCCTTCACGCACAGCCTAGCAAAAGGCAAGATTTTGACGCAGCCATGAAAGTGCGGGTTCGAGACTGTAACCAATTTGGAATAAGCCTGGAACAGAACAAAATGTGGGAAAAGTGAAACGCTGGTAAAATACTTTCCGGATGCGCACAGTGCAACTGAAAATGTATTTAACAGCGCTTCCATTTTTTGAGTATGGATGCTTTCCGTATGGGGAACGGTCGAAAGTGCCACCATTGAAATGGTCCCTTGATTAACCCCAAATAAATTTCAGTCCTTCTCGTAGACGTTTCATATCATAAAGACTTCGAAACGGGTGTGTTGACTTTTTATACCCACTGTATCTAGAAGGTGTGACTTAACGTGATGTGTCCAAACAGGCTTTCACGCTCTTGAGGTTTTTCTAATGTGGTTAAAGTTTATGTGTATATATATATATATATATATAAAAGGAAGTGTTTAGCGCACGGACATTTGTTGAAGACGGACGCACTGTTGAGCCCGTGAAAAACATTGGCAAAAAATGACAAGAGAAGCGCCTGTAAGTGATTTTTAAGACACTATTAGATGTGTAATGTAATGTACATTGAATGTACATAGAACATGAGTGAGCTGAATGGAAGTTAATGTTTTTAAAAAAAATGTTTTTTACTTAAATTGGTAATTGCTAGTGCTAATCGCGAATGCTAGCCATTTAGCAAAGGCTGATTTTGCTGTCTCAAATCCTGTACGGTTTATGCCATCCACTTAGTTCAAAATTGAAATCTTTACTCGACGAAATATCTGCAGGATAATCCATTCTAAATAGATTCATTAGTGATCGACATCTTGCTTTGTCACCTTGAACGAAAACAAAATATTTCATGAGGTTATGATAGAATGCATTTTCTAAGTGCAGATGAGGCGTATAATTGTCGGATAGACGGCGTGAAGATGAAAGCCAACATGTATTGTTTTTTTGGGGGCGCGGGGTTGTTTTGTTTTTTCATATTTTTAAATGTATTTCTTATATTGTTTTTTTTTTGTAAAGCATGTTTTTGTTTAGTTTATTTTAACTGGGCTGTTTATGTAGTTTTTGTGTCTTTTTCTCTCATTGGTAATGTTTTGTTGTCAAATTTATTCTGGCCCTATTTTTGTTTGTTTTATGATTGGGCATTTTTTTTTGGGTATATTTTTTCTCTACCATGTTTTTTTTTCATTTATTTCAAATAGGTCTTGTTTTTCGAAAATTATTAACTTGGTATTCTAAAACCATGTTTTTTTTCTTAGTCATTTTTCTGTTTTGTTTTTGCTCTTTAGCAAATTATGTGATGAAATTAAAATTGTTTTAAATTTGTCTTCTTTTTTAATAATAATAATTTGCCGTTTTTATTTCCACCATGTTTTTTGCTCATTTTTTTTTTATTGGCAATGTTGTTTTACAATTCCCAATTCCAGTGAAGTTGGGATGTTGTGTAAAAGATAAATAAAAACAGACTACAATGATTTCAAAAGCCTTTTCAACCTATATTCCGACATATATGTGCCTGTACAGTTAAGAATTGTTTTATGGCGACGATGACAGTTGGACTCTAGAACAGACTAAATCTATTTCCATTGTTTCCGATGGAGGAAAAGTGTGTGTGTGTGTGTGTTTGTGTGTTCTTCTGATTGCAGTGTAAATTTAGATGTCGCACTTGACTGGACTTACTAAATAAATCTCTTGTTGGTATCGACCCTCTGATGTGTGCAGCTGCAGCAAGGCATCATGGGAAGCCCCCAAAAAAACAAAAAAAAACAATCACGTGTGCCCAAATATTGCCGCTTGCTCTTTGACAACACTGTTGTTTGCATAGCAGATACACACGCACGCGCACACACACAAGATTGAAATTGTAAATATAGCCGAGGTGACTTTGCACTGTTATCATGTACAAATTTCATGTCAGCGTGTGCGTGCAGACGTGGCCAAACCGGGGGCCCCACTTTTAACCCTATGTGCCCCTTTTTTACCCTATTTGTGTGGCAAAAAGTTTGACATTTTATTGTTTAATTGCCCATGCTTTTTTTTTTTTTTTTTTTTTTTTTGGGACCGTTTTATTATTAAATTGGCCATATTGTTTAACAGACTATCTTTTGTTTAGTTTAGGTTTTTTTGGTCAGTTTTCTTTATTGGTATTTTTCAAATGTAATTTGACATTTTTATTGACCATGTTTTTATTTTTGATAGGCCGTGCTTTTGGTGTATAGATTTGGTTTAGTGTTTTGATTTGATGTTATTATTGGGATCATATTCATATTCCCTGCTTTTTTTTTTTTTTTAAATAGTCCCTTAACCTTTTTTAGTTGGCCATGTTTTTGGCGGGTGTTTTTCTTTCTGAGCGTGTTTTTTCTTGTCGTCTTTAAGTTAAGCACAAATTCTGCCAAGCAACAAGCATTGGGGAAAGTGTGGTAATAATCCGAGCCGTTCCCTCGCCAACATTCTTTTTCAAGTCCTCTCAGATATGAAGTAACATTTTTTTTCACGCATATGCATGCATCATCATCGGAGTTGAGACGAGAATGTGGAGGCGTTGACGGTGGACTGGGGTTTGACCTCGCTGCAAACCGCACAAGTGTGCACCCAGTAATCTTCAGCGGGACTTCTGAGCTTTCCTTCCTGTCGTGTCCCGCCCCTCGCTGCCCGCTGCTGCTTTTATTGTCTTTTCTTTTTTTCCTTCTTTCAGAGTTTGAATGGGGAGATTTCAACCGGCGCCACAACCCTAACAATACAGCATGTGTCTAAACTGTGTATGCAACTTTATTGTTGATGTTTTTTTAATTGACCTTTTTAAAAAATATCTAATAATTGTAGTGTGTTTATATGTGGATATGTGTAGTGTATAGGGCGTTTATGTGTAATACTATATATATATATATATATATATATATATATATATTTGCTTGAATATGTGTACAGCATATGGAAAATCACCATATCATACCATGTTGACCTAATGACAAATGTGCACAATTTAGACAATATCATTTCATATAACCAACACTGATAAGTAAATGTTTTATATATATAAAAAAAAGAAATGAAACGAAAGTTATTTGGGTATGGGCACTTCTGCAAACTATGTTCACCAGTTGTTTATTGTTACTTCCACCTCTAGAGAGTCTTTTGATCTTCTCTGTACAGTTTTTGATGCCATCCACTTGATTTATTCTCACTCCACTGGATTCATTTTGGGGGGTGGGGGGGAGGATATCGGAAAAAAACACAAAAACCTTTGGGGTATATCTGGTGACAAACCCAAACACGTCGTTTGTCATCATTTTGAGTTCAAGTCAGCTGCAGTCAGTTACGTTTTTGCTACCTGGAAGTCCCCTTGTACTTATTGTTAACCAATAATATGAAAAGATATATAACTAGTGTCAGGACAACAACAATGTAGTATCACAATAATATTTAATCCAGCTGTGTCAATAATGCACCGTACAAACTGTTGTGTCGCAATATCGCTAATCTTGGTATGATACGTGCGTCGCAATATTGACATTTGACCCGGATGTATCAATTTATCCACAGTACCTGCTAATATTACTGCTGTGCTGAGAAGCCAATAGAGGAGTTGACTCTCCAGTCTTCTGCTGCCCCCAGGTGGTCAAGGCGCGCACATTAAAAAAAAAAAAAAATCTATTTAATTGTTGTTCCTGTATGTTTGCTACCCGTCTGGCAGGTGGAAGAAGGTCATTTTTCACGATTTTGAAGTCTCGTTTTATGTACTTGATTTAAAAAAAAATAAAAACATGTTTTTAGTCATCCCAATTTGGTAGACTTGTTCACAGCACATCGGTGTGTCAAATTTAGAAAACATTTTTCTGTTTCCACACAACAGCGATCTTAAGATGAGTTCGAATGTGATTGGTGAATTCTGAACACGGCCACATCCTCAGCTGTAAGAGTGACTTGTGCATTGCCTCAGTTGTTTATTTTTTCGTTCCATCTTGAAAATACAGATGATTTATTTATTTTTTTATTGACCTGCACATGTTATAGGACATAACAATGGTGCAGTATTCAAAATGATTCCTATTGGTCTTTTTTTTTTTTTTTCACACCACAAAAACCTGGCCTTTGAACGTGGGTGTGTAAACTTTTGACTTGTGAAATGAACTGTGACTTGTGCTTTCTCCCTGGAGAAGTGGTCGGCGCTAGGGCCGCGCAAGCCTCCATCCAGTCCAGCCTTCCATCCCAGGCAGGGAGGCAGCGAGCGTCCTCTTCCTCCCCTCCTCCTCTTCCTCTTCTTCTCCTTTCTCCTTCATCGCCATCGACGCTCCTCTCTCTGTCGTTCTCTCCCTCCTTGAGCAGGACGAAAAGGAGGCTGTGGTACGCCCGCCTCGTCCGTCCCAGGGCTCCGGAGCGCCACCCCCCGCGCCCCGGTCCGCTCCTGCGTATGGGCTCACCATGCGCAGGATTCGGGCCAACGCCATCGCGATCCTGACCGTCGCCTGGATCCTGGGCACCTTCTACTACCTGTGGCAGGACAGCAAGCCGGCGGCGGGGGCGGCGTCTGCGGCGGCGTCTGCGCCCTCGTCCGCCGGGAAGCACCCGCACCTGGGAGGAGGGCGCCTGGAGCTCCATCGGGACGACAGGACCATCCCGCTTATTGTGAGTCATTACGTTCTTGCGGGAAGGTGTGTGCTGCATGCATGATGTTGAGGATGTTTTTTTTTTTTTGGGGGGGGGGGTTATTTTGCGGGGCCTGCATGTGCGTGATGGTGGCGCAAGCACCTGTGTAAGAGGCTTTCCCTAAGTCCTGGAGCTCCCTGCATGCCTGCGTCCTCGGTGTTATGCTCTTTTGTTTCGCGGTGGACGCCTCTCGGGTTGCACGCAGGGCCAGCTCACTATGTTTAGCCCCGTGTCGCGTTGCTTCCAGGTGCCCGTGAACGCACCTTCGGCCCGGGGTAAAAACAAGCCAAAGTGCTGCAGGAGGAGCTCGCGCACACCCAACAATGTACCGACCCATGTTGCGTATTTAGGACATTGATGCAGCATTCTGGCATGATGCAGTGGTGCTTTGAGATACGAGTTTAATTCGTTACGCCCCCCCCCCACCTCTCCCCTCCAAAAATGGTTTGGGTCTTTTCGTTGATAAAATATATAGAACATGGAGTAGTAGCATAAATCAAATTTGTGCATCATGATTAAATTAAGCATGCTGCTCCTTCCTTGGCCACCGGGAAAGTACTATATAAAACAGTCATGCAGACACAAAGGAAGTAGAATAAACCTCTTCTTCTTCTACTATTACTCAGTAAGTTGCTGTTATATTTGTCATTTTTCTTTGAAGAGGACAAAGAATATATGCCTGTGAGTAGTGTTATATTATTTTTCTACATGTGTTGCTCCACCATTTGTGTTAAAGTAGCCGTTGCCGAAAGGGTTGTAAACCGCAACTATCGATGCTAACCGTTAGAATCTCAATGGCATTTTGCAAGTTATGTTAGCAATAAGCTAGCAGAGGTCGTTCTGAAGGCAACGTAATCTGCTTGTTTTAAATACACAAGGTGTAATTCTCTTTGTTTGATGTTTAGTTTGACAGTAAACTGGACGTGGCAGTAAAGAGCTCCAAACCTCGTTTCTTTTTTTTCTTCTTTTTTTTGGATGAAATGTTGACTATTTGCCAAAGTGCCGCTCATTCGGAAGTGAGTTGAAGTGCGTTCACTGCCATCCTGCAGCGCTCGTATCTCAAGCCGGGGTTCGAATCCCGGCTTCGGCCTTCCACTCTGGCTTCCTCCTGCGTTCCAAAAAAAGGCGAGCGCTCTCTTTACTCTCCCCGCACGCCGAGGTCCTTCACCTTTGTCAGCACACTGAGAAAACCAACACCCACCCGCCCCCAAAAATGTGTTTGAGCGCCGCACGTCCCTCGGCGAGCCATCGTAGCGAATCGGCTCCGGGGCGGACATGAATGAAACATGAAGACGCTGTCTGGTTGCAAGTGGACCAAAAAAGACAATTTGCATTCAGTCACTTGCGACTCTCACCGACAGTCCATCGCTTTGTGTTTGCGTCCTTCAATGAGCAGATTTTAAACCTTGGGGCAAAGTCTGGTCCACGGGTCACATTGTGCCCACTCTGCGCTTTTATTTTGCCCGATTGAGCTGTTACATCACAGGTGTCAAAACTCAAGGCCGTCACGTCATTTTATGTGGCCCGCAAAAGCAAACAAGAAAAACAACAACGACAAAAACCTTATGCGATTCTTGCTCAAATTTGACCAAAATTTCAAATCGTCATACATAATAAACATTATCCTGCACACTGAACATTTACATGATTGACAGTCCTGCAATATGCATTTAGTCGTAAGTGAGTTTGTTTGTTAGTTTGCTCGTTAATTAGCTACCTAGGTTGTTTGCTCGTGAGTTAGCATCGGAGTTGGTTAATCGGCTCGATACTGCAGTTTGTAAGTTGGGTTTGTCCATTCATTGGTTAGTTAGTTACATAGTGACTTAGTTGAATGAATTAGTCAGTTAGTTGATTTGTGAGTTGGTCAGTTCATTTGTTCATCCATTAATTAGTTCATGATACAGTTACCTAGATAGACAGTTAATTTGTTAGTGACAGTCATTTATTTGGTTGGTTAGCTACGTAGTTAAATTTGTGAGTTAGCAGTGTTTGATTATATTGATTATACTATTTTCAGGCGAAAAGGCGGGGTACACCCTGAACTGATCGCCAGCCAATCGCAGGGCACATACAAACAAACAACCCTTCGCACTCACATTCACACCTACGGGCAATTTAGAGTTGTCAATTAACCTACCATGCATGTTTTCGGGATGTGGGAGGAAACCGGAGTGCCCGGAGAAAAGCCACGCAGGCACGGGGAGAACATGCAAACTCCACACAGGCGGGACCGGGGTTTGAACCCCGGTCCTCAGAACTGCGAGGCAGATGCGCTAACGAGTCGTCCACTGTGCCGCCAAGGTAGAAATTGTTGGCCTTAATTCTAAGCGGTATCTGTGGAGACAGCCAGGGACTGTCCCAACAGTGAAGCATGGTGATGGCAGCATCATGCTGTGCTGTGTGTTTGTTTTCTCAGCTGCAGGGACAGGGACACTGGTTGCGATCGAAGAAAAGACGAATGCGGCCAAGTACAGGGATATCCTGGATGAAAACCTTCTCCAGAGTGCTCAGAACCTCAGACTGGGCCGAAGGTTCACCTTCAAAAAAGACAATGACCCTGAGCACACAGCTAAAATACCGAAGGAGTGGCTTCAGAACATCTCCGCGACTATTTTTGAATGGCCCAGGCAGAACCCTGACTTAAAACCCAATTGAGCATCACTGGAAAGACATGAAAAAATATATTTTTTTTTACATGTTCAACTAAGGACACATACTTGTGTCACATCTTAATTTTTATTTTTTTTACCTTGTGGTTGTCTGCCAGCACTAGTCTCCATTGACGTTTACGGTCTCGCACCCACTGTGTTTTGGAGTTCATTAAAAGGTTTTGTTTCTGTGTGTGTGTGTGTGTCTGTGTGCATGTGTCGCACACTCGTCAGGTGAGCCGGCCCCCGCGTGGCGAGCATCAGGAACTTCTGCTGGGCAGCCTGGACGAGAACAAGTACCTGGACGCCAAGCAGCTGAAGCCCGGGGACGACCCGTACAGAGAGCACGCCTTCAACGTCATCGAGAGCCACCGGCTCGGAGCGCAGCGACCGCTCAGGGACACCAGACACTACAGGTCTCACACACACACACACACACACTCGCACGCCACACGACACCATCTCATGACACTTCAACACAAGCTTGGGGGGTCTTTTTAATCCCACCCAACGAGCATTTATATTAGCAAGAGTCCTGTCGTATTTGTTGCGTTCATTCTTGCTGTTTTTCCCCCCCTGAAATTGGTCAATTCAAATGTATTTGTTCATTTTTTTCCCCCTTTTGTATTCATTTGTCTCATTTATTCTTTGCTATTCTCGCGATTGTACTGTAATATTCCAAACAAAATGTCATTTTCATTTGAAGCGACAAAAATACGAACTCAAATAAAATGTCATTTCCATTTGGACATAAATGGTTGAATCAAGTAAAACATGACCCCCTGTCACACTTAAGAGTGTAAGAAAAAATAACCAAATACATATTGGTATACAAACACAAACATAGGAAAAATAAAAACAATAATCAAATTAATACACTTGAAGAATGACATCAGACAGACCATCAACAATGCAGTTAAGTTAGCAACATTTACACAGTTAAGATTTGTATCCTGTATCCTGCTCTTATTCTGAAAGACAAAGCGTACCACTTCCGGTAGTGGAAGTCACCAAATTAGCAATCGATATGCATAACTTGGACTAATCATCATCACATAAAACACACTAATAACGCATTCTGGCGAGCTTCACTTAACAACTAAAGACTACACTGAAAAAAAAGTCGTTTAAATGTACGTAATTCGAACATGTACATCGGTTGCATATGATTTAAAATGTGTAAAACTAACATTCATTGTTTATTTTCGAGGGAAAGGGGGGCGGGGGTTACATGAGTTTATTCCTTATTAATCATGTGCAACTGAAAATTGTTACTTTTTTTCAGTGTAGGCATGTCTATCATTATGAGACGTACAAAAGTTATAAGGTGTGTTTATTCCCCTCAGGTGCGCTTCTCTAAACTATGACGTCGACCTTCCGTCCACCAGCGTCGTCATCACCTTCCACAACGAGGCTCGCTCCACGTTGCTGCGCACCGTCAAGAGGTAACAACGCCACGGACCCTCGTTAGCGTTGAGCCTTGGCCACGCTCATCTGCATATCCAACGTTTCATCCTCGTTTCCCGGCAGTGTCCTGACGCGGAGTCCTCCGCAGCTCATTCACGAAATCATCCTGATCGACGACTTCAGCTCCGACGGTGAGTTGGAACCAAATCTCACCTGACTTCTGCTCAGTGAGCATGCAAGCGTAGCTTAGTGCCACGCAGGAACGCTTCTGGTTGCCCAAAAATCATATGAGCGCTAACATCAAATAGCAAAGAGTGAGTAGTTTAACATCATTTTGGTTTTGTTATCCAGTGATCAGCTTGTTTTTACACTTGTACGGCATTAATAAATGTTAAAATGGTCCTAACTTGATGAGAATAAAGAAGAGTTGCAATATCATAAGATTACATTCATAATTTGACGGCGCAAAGTCGTCATGTAATAATTGAATAAGTAACAATTTCATGAAAGAAAGTTGTCATTTCTTTCAAAATTAAATGATAATTTTATGAAAATACATTTTACATTTTTGACAATAAAGTTCTAGTTTTTGAGGATAAATTCTTAATTTAATGCAAATTGACATTTTATTTTAAAAAGAAAAAGTTTAAATTTAATAATAATGTAATTTTAGAATAAAAATAATAATTATACGAGAATAAAGTGGCACTTTAATTCTAAAAATGTCATACTTTTAGGAGAAAAAAACATGGAGTTTAATGATTGAAACAAGTTGTAATTCGATGAGAATAAAGTCAACAAACATCGTCTCAAAGGAGAAATCTTATGCAATTTCAACGTAATGGAGCAATCATTAAATTGGGGTCGTGTTTTTTTTAATTATTTTTTAATTAACCTAAAAATGCAGTTGTTCAAGTTCTACCCTGCCCAGCACGATCTGTAGTTGTGGAGATGAATGAATGTTCCGGGCCACGCTATTTGGAAGTTGGCATGTCGCGTGTTAGCAAGTGCACTGTGAGAGAGAGGGGGGGGGGGGGGGGGGGGGGGCGTGTCCTTGATGAGGCCAAGCGATTAAGTGGAGCCTTCACAGGATTACACTTTCTCCCCAGTTGCCTCCTCCTTTTGCCTTCCACTGCTCACATCTCATCAACATCAGCTCAGCTGCCGCCTCTCCCTGTCCTTTCTCTGCAGTCAACTCTGCAGGATTTTTAAAAAAAAAATTTTTATACCACGAAATTTAAAAAAATAGGACTTACAGTAATGGCGTTTTTTTTTCGTGAAAATCGGATTTAGTGTTAAAATTTACGACTTCTCATAATTTCTGTATTGTCCTCGAATTCCGACTTTTTTCTATGATTACGTTACAGCTACATTCTTAGACTATCCAGTTTTCCTCATAAAATTGTATTCTCCTAAAATCACGACTTCTTCATTCTCATTGTCAGTGACATCATTCAATTAAAAAACAAAAATCATTTTTCATAAGAAATTATTAAAATACATTATTCTCGTGTAATTAGACTTTTTTAAAAACTAAAATTACGTATTTATTCTCAACGAATTCTCATTACTTTTAGTTATGACAATATTGTTCTAAAATTACCATTTAAAAAAAAAAAAATCATTAACATACAACCGTATGCTGTTAATATTACGACTTATTGTCCAATTCTTTTTTGACTTTTTAATCATTAAAATGACAACTTTATTCTAGTAAATTATGACTTTATTCTAATAATATTATGGCTTCATTTGTATAAAACTGCACTTTTTTTCACCTTAAATTGAGCCACTGACAACTCGCCTGGGTTAACTCTTAATTTTGCCATTTGGCAGGAGATTGATTTCAAGGTTTATGGCTGCAACAAACTCTCGGTTATTTATATTTTGCTGAATTATATGGCAATGATTACTTCTTTTGGATACTTGGTTTTGCAGAAATTGCGGTTTTCCTCAGATTTCGGTCAATATGATTTAGCCCACTGTAGTTCTCGGCAGTTTAATTACGAGCTTCTTCTCGAAAAAAAAAAACATTGGCTGTAATATTCCTTGGCATGCAAATTGGAAACAACAACAAAAAAGTGAATAGTAGCAGGAGAGCGTATTGTAGTGCTCCTGGTATTTTGTTATTTCCATATAAAACCAGCACTAATTGGAGCTGCTAATACGCAAATGTGTTTAAACGCGCGGTTGGCTGCGTCGCCTCTCAGCGTGTCTGCTTGTAACTCAGCTGCACACTCAGCAGGCATGCGGAGGCCGTTACGCCGCGTGTGAACCATTAGCTCATGTTCGACTAGTGCAGAGCGGAATAATTAGCACAGCGTCGTGATCCGTCAACTGTCAACGAGATTGGCACGCCTCGGGCTCCTTACGCTCTTAGCTGCTGTTGATTACCACCAATACCATCAACACTCGGCTTAATGATTTTTAGTCATTTAATTCTTAGAATTCTCAATTCATCCATGAAGAAGCCAGTTGCTTCTTTTAAGCTTTTTATATTCATTCCCAGTTAAAGTTGAACTCGTTCACTGCCAGCCTTCCCAGTTAACATGGATATTTGACTTCTAAAGCCGTCAATAGCAGTGAATGTGTTATACATACAAAAAAAAGAGGGGAATTACACGTTATATATTTAACCAAACCACATAACCTATGAAATTCCGCTAACTTAATGCTAACAGATGATGCAAAGCACCATAGACAGCCTTTCGAAACTAGCATCGTCGTTGTGGTAGTTATAACACTTAAAGCAATGGATATTGAACACAAACTAATACCACTGCAGTTTCCTGAGTCACTTAGAGGTGGAACTCTTGGTGTATTATGTACAGTATGTCTGTATTATACTGCCTCCTGGTGGCCAGGGTGCACACACCAGAAGGCGCAATACTGTAGAGTAAATTTTTTCTTCTTAAAAAAACACCCAAAAATTGGTGTGTGTGTGTGTGTTTAGTTTTTTTGTAGGCCTAGAATGTATTAATGGCATTTCCATTCGTTTCAGTGGGGAAAGATGATTTGAGATAGCGTTTTGAGGTACGAACGTGGCTACGGAATGAATTCAACTCTTAAGTCGAGGCGCCACTGTATTTTGAAGTGGTACAGCTCAACTGAGTGACGAGCTTTCCATGTCACATTTGGGGTTTCATTTATTAACATCGTCACATTTTTAAAAGCAGGGTGTCAATTACTTGCGGTTTTTCGCTATTCGCTAGCTATGTGCTATTTATGAAGTGACACCAAAAAAGTATGCGGTGTGGCCGTATGTAACAGCAGTGAACAAGAATACACACACACACACACACGCACACGTATGTGCACACTGTGTGATATAACCCGTATAAAAAAAAAAGTAGTGCGTACATCTCATTCAATCAGGGAGGATTACAAGTGTGGAAGGATGTATTGCTAGCAAGGAGGACGAGGACACCAGGACATACCCACAATGCATCAGTCGGTTTACACTCGTGCTCTTAATACTAAGCAGCTCGTGTGTGTGTGTGTGTTTATGTTTTTGTGTGTGTGTGTATGTGTCTGTCCTCATACATGAACAAAAGTCTCATGCCAAAACTGTGGCATTTATTTTTTATTTTTTATTTTTTATAAACGTATTACTGGAATTACAACAACACCATGACACAAAACACTTTTGGTAACCTAATCATTTAATATATAAATTGGTTGTTTTGAATTTGCTCATAAATAAACAAAATGCTAACTTTGTCAAAAACATAATGCTAACGGTGCTCGGCAAAATGTGTTCACAAGAAATTAAAATGTTTGTGATTGCTAACAATAATTAGCAATCAGCTAATAATTGGGGGAATGCTAACCTTGTCAATAAACAAATCCTAACTTTGTCTTTTGAAGTGTGTTCATAAGGAAACAAGAATGCTAACTTTGATGGAATCAAAACACTAACTGCTGTCCAAAATTAGTTCACAAGAAAACAATGTGCAAACTTTATCATTAAAAAAAAAATAAAAAATGGTAGCCTTGTCTTGAACAAAATTCAAACTCTGTGGTTAAAAATAAGTTCACAAGCAAAAAAAAGAAACTGCTGTCTTTGTCAGTGGGAAAATGTTAATTTTGTCAGGGAATCAAAAGCCAATTTTGTCAAAGTGTGTTCCATTTTCTGATCTGAGGTTTGGAATTTTTAACATATATTTATTTTTATGTCTTTAGAGGGTGCTACAGTCTCCAAATGGACACTTTGAAGAAAAATGGCAGATTTGTTTGTCTTTTGGAGCATGATATCTTCAGACTTTTTTGTGGGTCAAATGATGATAGACATGTCTACCAAGTTTTGTTATTAAGGGAAATTGCCTAAGGAGAATTTTTAAATCTGTTTTAAACAATTCTCATGGGCGCTACTGAATCAAAATGGTAGTTTTAAACCCAAAATGTCAGACATCCTCTGTCTTTTCGAGCATGTATTCTTTAATGTGGGTCTACTCATGATCGACTTGCCTCCAAAATGTCATGTTGCGAACTGAAACTGGATTTGGGGCTGAATTAAAAAAAATTAATAATCTAAAGCGCATGACAGAGCCACTTCAAACCAAAATGGCAGACCTTTTTTATATGTCTAGTTGGTGCTGACTGCAGAGTTTATGCAACGTGAGCGTGCATGTGTGTGATTGTGTGTCCTCCGCCTCGACACAATCTGTTTGTCTTCCTCAGCCGACGACTGCCGGCTGCTCGCTCAGATCCCCAAAGTGCGCTGCCTGAGGAACGGCAGGAGAGAGGGTAAGCGTGTGTGTGTCATTAACGCAAAGCAGCTTTGGCAACGTCGCGTCACTGATGAAGCGAAAAAGGTGACAAAAGGTGTCGAAAATTGTCCTGCTGTAGCGCCGTGCAAACAAGAGGCGACGGCGTGTCAGCACGTGTTAGTGCTGCCGGAGGCCTCATGGCGTGCACGGACGCGCACGCACGCACGCACACACAAATACATCATGGACCAAATATGCACAACAAGACAACAGACTTTCCCCGAGCTTTTTTCAACCGCGCACCATTTGACATCCACATCGCCACTCCAAACCTCTCGAGGTGTTCGTGACCACGGTCTGGAATGAGAGACACCTTTTTTTTTTTTTTTTTTGTCTTCCTCCCACCCCCGAAAGACTTTGTGCTCAAGCTTAAAAGTCCTATGCCATCAAAATCCATTTTCCTATACAGTTTTATAACTTATGTCAAAATGAGTCTGTGACCTGGTTTTAGCTTGACGTGAATGCGGTTTCTCGATTGAACGCGATAGTCTTTGAACACCAAACTGCTTGCAAACCACAGAATCTGAATTTGCCGTCGTTGTGACGTAGCTTCGCTCATCAATATTTAAGTACCTGCACTACTGTCGCAGTTACACGCCGTAATCAAATTAAGGAGAAAAGCAATCCAATCAGTGCAAAGCTTGTTTACATATCAAATATGAGTGAAGCTGTCTCATCTGCCAGGAATAAAAGATGAAATAGAATAGCTTGGTATTGGGCATCCTTGGTATTTCCAACCCAAATGATCTTGCCAACGCGATAAAAGGACATGAAAGATTATATATATATATTTTTTTTCTTTTATTGGCATTGGACCTTAACACATTCAGTGCCACTGACGGCTTGAGAAGTCAAATATCCATGTTAACTGGGAGGGCAAGCACTGAATGATAAAAAGCATTTTTTCATTGGAGATCCAAGAAAACAAATGCTTACCTTGTTTGAAAACGAATGCTAACTGTCGTTCAAAATGTGTTCACAAGGAAGCAAAAGGCATTTTTTTTTGGAGGCCAATTAATAATTCAGTGATGTTCAAAATGTGTTCACAAGGAAATAAAATACAAACTTTGTTGGGAACAAAATACTCATCCTTCTGTTCAAAATTAATTCAACTATATGTGAATTTTGTAAAAAATAAAATGCTTTGTTGGACGCAAAATGCTAAATTTGTCTGAAACAAAATGCTTGATTTGCTGAAAACAAAATACTAATTTTGTCAAAAAATGGAATACTAACTGTTGGAAGCAAAATGCTGACTTTGGTTGGCTAGTATGATAACATTCGTCATTTAAAATTCAATCACATGAAAATAATTTTTATGAGACAAAATGCAAACTTTTGTCGGAAGCAAAATGCAAATTTTGTCAAAAATGAAATGTTAAATTCATTGTTAACACAATGATAATGTTGTCAAAAACAAAATGTTAACTTTGTTGGAAGCAAATTGTCATTTTAGTTGGGGGAAAAATGCTAACCCTGTCATTCAAAATTCATTTACATGGAAACAAAATGCGGAATTTGTCTGAAAGAAAACGCTAACGGGACAAACCGCTAACGTTGTCGTCCCCTTAGGACTTATCCGGTCCCGCGTTCGAGGAGCCAACTCCGCCTCGGCCCCCGTCTTGACTTTCTTGGACAGCCACTGTGAGGTGAACACTGATTGGCTGCAGCCAATGATTCAGCGCGTCAAGGAGGTACACACACACACACACACGTTTTTTGTGTGTTATTTCGTTGTGTTGTGTAATGATACAGAGTTCACAAAACCCCTGCAGGCTGCATGTTGTTTTTCTTTCTTTTCTGTCTTTTTGTAATGCAGCAGAAAAATTCCCACCAATTGGATTAGGCAGACCGCCAGGGAATGCTGTTTCCCCCTCCCAGCACTTCTACACACACACACACACACACACACACACACACACACACACACACACACACACACACACACACACACACACACACACGCACAAGCACTCACAGTCCATGTATACAAAACACATGGAGAAACAGCTTAAGTTGGTTATTGAATGTATACTCAGTTGAAAATACTCAACCTGAGTACAACACAGCAGGAAGTTTGAAAATCGGACGATGGTTTCTGGAGAAATTGAGGTTTTTGTGTTAAGAAAAAAAATTGCCTTTTCGGGGGAACTTTTTTTGTGTGATAGCGCCTATAGAAAAGCTGGTTTGAAAATGCCTTCAAATTAGAGTAAAACATATCTTTCTCCCCTTCTCCAATTGGCTCACAAGTTTCAGTCAAAAATATCCACCAGTCAATTGTACGGGCCAAAAATCCGAGACGTCGGCACGTCAAAATTACACTGACGTTTCAGACGGCATCACTAAAAGCCCTGAAAGATCGACGTAACTAGTGCAAATGGAACATGATTGGTGAAAAGAGTAGTGTGGGCACTAGAAGAGTCTTCAGCAATCTTTTTTTTTTGGTGAATTTATTTGTTATGGAGGATTTTAGAGGCCTTTGAAGTGCTCATTCCATGTCCCCCCCCCCCGACCCCCCCCCAAATTCCACAAAAATGGCGGCCACTCGTCATGTTGCTACTTATATACTGCATTCCGTGGAACCCTAGAATTAGATGAAATGACCCTATTGGAACCAAAACGGCAGATTTGCCGTGTCTTTTTAGGCATGTTTTTTTTAAAATTTGTATTTATTATTATTATTTTTTTAAGACTTTTGTGGGTTTACTCATAACAGACATGCAGGCCAATTTTTCTAGTTACTAAGTGAAAAACTAGCTTTGGGACTGAATAATTAAAAAAAAAAAGATTTCAAAGAGTGCTGCAAAGCGAAAGTAGGCACTTTTAACCAAAATTGTAGACTTCCTGAAACTGGATTTGGGAGCTTTTTTTTTTTTTTTTTTTTTAAATTTAAGAAGGTGCTACCAAGCCAAAATGGGCATTTTAAACCAAAATGGCAGATTTCCTGTATCTTTTCGGGCACGACCTCTTGCGACTTTTTGGGAAGTCATGATAGACATGTCTACCAAATTTCATGATGCGAAGTGAAACTTTTTTTTAACCCTCCAAATGGAAGGATGATTTATCTGGTCCTGGAATAATGAAGAAGAAAAAAAGATTTCTCCAGGTCCTGGTACGAAATGATGGTGGTGTTGTGGAAGCGGTACTTTCACATGTCAATATATTCCCCTGGAGTTCAATTGGATCCTGCTTTTGAAAACGGAGAATGTTAACTAGAAGCAGAGTGAACATGTCATCCGCATTGAACACATCATGTTTATGAGTGTCATGAGCATGCTTGCGTTGCGAGCAATAGATTTGTGGTCTCATACAAACAAGAGGACAACAGGTGTAAGTGGAGACAGCTGGGCACGGAGCAACAGCCGAGTATACCTAGCTCAAAATATTCGGAACAGCTATTAAGCGTCGGTGATGATGTTGTTGCAGGACCATACGCGAGTGGTAAGCCCTATCATCGATGTCATCAGCCTGGACAACTTCGCTTACTTGGCCGCCTCGGCCGACTTGAGAGGAGGTGAGAGGATACGCTGAAATCCCACAGTGTGGTAACAGAACAGCTGCAAGGACAGCTGGCGAGGAGGAGGAAGTCCCCCCGTTACACTCAAATGCATCCATCCATTTTCTACCGCTTATCCGAGGTCGGGTCGCGGGGGCAGTAGCTTTAGCAGGGACGCCCAGACTTCCCTCTCCCCAGCCGCTTCATCCAGCTCTTTCCGTGGGGATCCCGAGGCTTTCCCTGGCCAGCCGAAAGACGTAGTCTCTCCGGCGTGTCCTGGGTCGTCCCCGGTGTCTCCTCCTGGTGGGACATGACCGGAAGACCTCACCGGGGAGGCGTCCGGGAGGCGTCCGAATAAGATGCCCCAGCCACCTCATCTGGCTCCTCTCGATGTGGAGGAGCAGCGGCTCTACTCTGAGATCCTCCTGGATGACCGAGCTTCTCACCCTATCTCTAAGGGAGAGCCCGGACACCCTGCGGAGGAAACTCATTTCGGCCGCTTGTCTCCGGGATCTCGTTCTTGCTGTCACGACCCACAGCTCGTGACCATAGGTGAGGTTAGGAACGTAGATCGACCGGTAAATCGAGAGCTTCGCCTTTCGTCTTAGCTCCTTCTTTACCACAATGGACCGATACAAAGTCCGCATCACTGCAGACGCTGCACCGATCCGCCTGTCGATCTCCCGTTCCATTCTTCCCTCACTTGTGAACAAGATCCCAAGATACCTGAACTCCTCCACTTGGGGCAGGATCTCATCCCCGACCCTGAGAGGGCACGCCACCCTTTTCCGACCGAGGACCACGGCCTCAGATTTGGAGGTGGTGATTCTCATCCCAGCCGCTTCACACTCTGCTGCGAACCGCTCCAGTGAGAGTTGGAGATCACGGCTTGATGAAGCCAACAGAACCACATCGTCTGCAAAAAGCAGAGATGCACACTGAGGCCACCAAACTGGACCCCGTCGACGCCTCGGCTGCGCCTTGAAATTCTGTCCATAAAAGTAATGAACAGAATCGGTGACAAAGGGCAGCCTTGACGGAGTCCAACCCTCACCAGGAACGAGTCCGACTTACTGCCGGATATGCGGAACAAACTCTGACTCCGGTCATACAGGGACCGAACAGCCCGTATCAGGGGGTTCGGTACCCCATACTCCCGAAGCACCCCGCACAGCACTCCCCGAGGGACACGGTCAAACGCCTTTTCCAAGTCCACAAAACACATGTAGACTGGTTGGGCGAACTCCCATGCACCCTCGAGGACCCTGCCGAGGGTGTAGAGCTGGTCCACCGTTCCACGGACAGGACGAAAACCACACTGCTCCTCCTGGATCTGAGATTCGACTTCCCGACGGACCCTCCTCTCCAGCACCCCAGAATAGACCTTACCAGGGAGGTTGAGGAGTGTGATCCCCCTGTAGTTGGAACACACCTTCTGGTCCACCTTCTTAAAAAGGGGGACCACCACCCCAGTCTGCCAATCCAGAGGCACTGTTCCCGATGTCCACGCGATGTTGCAGAGGCATGTCAACCAGGACAGCCCCACAACATCCAGAGCCCTTAGGAACTCCGGGCGAATATCATCCACCCCCGGGCCTTGCCACCGAAGAGCTTTTTAACCACCTCGGTGACCTCAACCCCAGAGATAGGAGCGCTCGCCTCAGAGAACCCAGACTTTGCTTCCTCAAGGGAAGGCGTGTCGGTAGAATTGAGGAGGTCTTCGAAGTATTCTCCCCACCGGCTCACAACGTCCCGAGTCGAGGTCAGCAGCGCCCCATCCCCATTATACACAGTGTTGATGGTCCACTGCTTCCCCCTACTGGTGGACCAGAATTTCCTCGAAGCCGTCCGGAGGTCTTTCTCCATGGCCTCACCGAACTCCTCCCATACCTGAGTTTTTGCTTTAGCGACCACCAAAGCCATATTCCGCTTGGCCAGCCCGTACCCATCTGCTGCCTCAGGAGTCCCACAGGCCAAAAAGGTCCGATAGAACTCCTTCTTCAGCTTGACGGCATGTTGGTGTCCACCAACGGGTTCGGGGATTGCCGCCACGACAGGCACCGGCCACCTTACGGCCACAGCTCCGATCGGCCGCCTCAGCAATGGAGGCGCGGAACATGGTCCACTCGGACTCAATGTCCCCCACCTCCTCCGGAACTGTCGGTTTGGGAGTTGAAACTCCTTCTGACAGGGGATTCTGACAGACATTCCCAGCAGACCCTATACTCAAATGATCAACTAAAATGATATCATAACGTTTGTGTGACTTATTGCTCTTGTTTCTCACAAGGATTTGACTGGAGTCTCCACTTTAAATGGGAGCAGATTCCCCTTGAGCAGAAAATGGCCAGGAGTGACCCCACACAGCCAATCAGGTTTGAATGCGGGGGGTGTGCTCAGTCGGTGTCAGTAACAAAATGCTAACTGTGTTGGAAACGTCTGTCGTTCGTTCATTTTTTTCACAAATGATTGTTGAAAGTAAAGTCCCAACTCTGTTGCTCCAAAAAAAAAAATGCTAACTTTGTTAGAAAGAAAATGCTCAGTTTTTGGAAACCAATTGCTTTTTTTTTTTTTTTTTAAAGCAAAATGATGTCATTGTCATAAATAAAATGCTAACTTTCTCATTTAAAACATGTTCACACGAAAACAAACTACGAACCTTTTGGAAACATAATCTGAACTCTTTTTTTCTAAAATTCGTTCACCGGGACTTGGCGGGAAACAAAATCCTAACTTTATTGGTAAAAAATGCTAACTCTCTCAGAAACAAAATGCTAACTCTGTTGTTAAAATTTGCTTCACAAGAAAAAATAAATGCTCGCTTTGTCAAAAACAAAATGCAAACTTAAAATGCTAAATGTTATTTAAATTAAATTCATAAGGAAACAACAAAATTCCAACTATAAAAAAACTTAACTTAACTTCGACTAAACTAAACTTTACTAAAAGTTAGAAAAATCATTCACCAGCAAAATAAATGCTAACTTTGTCTTAAACAAAACTCTACCTTTGTGGGATACAAAACAGCGAAATGTTAAAGTTGTTGGGGGGAAAATGCTAACTTTGTTTAAAATATCTGTCATAATTAATTCACAAAGAAACAAAAAGCTTATTTTGTTGTAAGCAAAATGCTAACATTGCCACGAAACACAATGCTCACTTTGTTGGAAACCAAAACTCTGTTGTTCAAATTCGGTTCTCAAGGAGATGATGACTAACTTTGTCAAAAACAAAATGCAAAATTTGGCACAAACTAAATTCTCACACTGTTGTTAATAATTCATCCATCCATCCGTTATCTGAGCCGCTTATCCCCACAAGGGTCCCAGGAGCGCTGGAGCCTATCCCAGCTATCAACGGGCAGGAGGCGGGGTACACCCGAGCTGGTTGCCAGCCAATCGCAGGGCACACATATAAACAAACAACCATTCGCACTCCCATTCACACCTACGGGCAATTTAGAGTCTCCAATTAATGCATGTTTTTGGGATGTGGGAGGAAACCGGAGTGCCCGGAGAAAACCCACGCAGGCACGGGGAGAACATGCAAACTCCTCACAGGCGGGGACGGGGATTGAACCCCAGTCCTCAGAACTGTGAGAACGTTGTCGGAATTGTAATGCTAATTTTGTCGAAAACAAAATGCTAACAGCAAAGTGACTGTCAGGGTGAGGGTGGTAAATGTGCGTGTATGTGTGTGTGTTTGCTTTAGGACCCCGGTGATTGCCGGTGGTATCTTTGCAATGGACAAGAGTTGGTTCAACCATCTTGGACAGTACGACACCCACATGGACATCTGGGGTGGGGAGAACTTTGGTGAGATGCCTGCCCTCTAATTTCTCATTTACTGTAGGTTTACTCCATATTAAGCATATTATACATGTGTCATAAAAAAAATAAATAAAGGGAATATATAGCAGTGCAATCTTTCCTTTTCTCAGGAATTTTCTAGTTGTTTTGATCCCCTAATTAGTGTTATTATTTGTTTATTGTTAGCTTCAATTTTAAAAGGAACAGCATTACAACTTTTAACTTTGAACTTAGATACATTTTAAAAAATACTTTTTATTTTTTTAAAGGACTTTTTTTTATAAAAATGTAAAAACAAAAATTCTACGAAGGGTTCATTTACTCCCATAATATTTTGTTCTATTTAAAATAATGAATAAATAAGAATATTTAACGTCACGTTCTAAAGTCCCACCATTATTTTAATTGTTTTCTTTTTTTTAACAACAGAAAACATAAATTCATCCATCTATCATAATATTAATTCCCTCCATTGTTATTATTATTATTATATATATATTTTTTTTTATCGGAATGCAAAAAAAAGTATAAACTGAATTCAACAAGGAGTTAATTTCCTCCTTTTAGCTTTGTAGCCAAGTACTTGATTTCCTGCCAACAAGTTGACAGTGGAGAGCGTAACATGACTAACATGACACATTTTTAAAAACGATGTAATCATGTGATGTATTTTGGACGCATTCCCGACACTCTTGGACGCGGCGGCATCCCACGCTGGGGAGGGAGGGAAGAAAAAAAAAAAAAAAAAAAAAAAAAAAGCCAATTCTGCAGCGGCACTGGAGCGTTCAACGAAGCTCAGTGACACGTCTTGTACTGAAATGTTCACGATGATGTTGATTATTATTGTTATTATTATTGCCAGAGCTGTCGTTCCGTGTGTGGATGTGCGGCGGGAGTCTGGAGATTTTGCCGTGCAGCCGGGTGGGTCACGTCTTTCGGAAGCGACACCCGTACGACTTCCCGCAAGGCAACGCTCTCACCTACATCAAGTGAGTGCGTATCCGAATCCCCAAAGTTAGCAGTAAATAAGTAAGCAAGCAAGTCAGCACTGTTACACATGTTCAAGACTTTTTCCAAAATGAATCGTTTATTCTTCTTAATATTCTACACAAAACACCCCATGATGACAATGAAAAAATAGAATTTTTTTTCAATTCTATTTTTGAAAAATTCTCTCAAAAAATCTATGACATATGTACAGTGCATTCACTGTAATATTCACGGTGCTTCACTTTTTGCACATTTTGTTACGATACAGCCAGAGGTGGCAAAAATTGTACTCAAGAGTGCTGTTACTTATGACTCAAGTCAAAGTAAAAAGTATTTCTCTCAATAATTACTTGAGTAAGAGTAAATAAGTACTTTGTGAAAAAAAAATACCCAAGTACTGAGTAGCTAGTGAGTAACTTCTTATGTATTATGTTTAAATCAGAGCATGAACGTCAAATAAAAATAAATAAATACATGAAATAGGAATGTAATGAATGGATTTAAGGCTCTAACATAACAAACTGTGGAAAAAGTGAAGCGCTGTGAATACTTTCCAGATGCGTTGTACATGCGAGATTATCGTGACGTCATATGACACCACGTATGTGTGTAGGAACACGCGGCGGGCCGCCGAGGTGTGGATGGACGAGTACAAGCAGTACTACTACTCGGCCAGGCCTTCGGCGCCGGGCAAAGCTTTCGGCAGGTTTGTACGTACACGACGCCCAGCGACATTAGCAATCTCACGCATCCAAAATCCTGCTTTTAGTTTACAATAGTTACAAAAAAAATATGTATATACAAATCTGTGCAGCATAGCCGACCGTCTGACGCTGCGACGGAAGCTGAACTGTAAACCTTTCCGCTGGTACATGGAGAACGTCTACCCTGAGCTCAGGTGCCCAATATGAATACGGTATTTCATCAATACAAGTTCCTTGGCACATGGTTAGCTTCATCTAACCGCGTGACAAATAGATGTGAGTTGCTTTTTTACGAGTGTCTTTAGCTGTGCCGCACGCTGGGATGCGCCACCGTTACGCTGCATTTAATCACAGTCACACAAGTCCTTCGCGTACTCACACATTGGATCAATTAAGCGGCGGGGCCAAAATGGTGACTCACCAAAAGATCAACTTCGGGGGCCCCGGGTGATAAATTGAGATTTCCGTCTTGTTTTTCTTTTTTCATTCATAAACATACACGGGGGTGTCATGACACCCTTCATCACAAACGATCAAGTCAATGATGCACGCTGGAATATATCAGCACACTCAGCTTTTCTTCACAAATGGAATTAACTTCACACATTTGATTAAGTGTAAATTACATTTAGAATAAAATATAGCGAAAAAAGTAAGATACACTTATACTGCATTCAATTACAAAGTAAAGTATGCATAAAAACCATTGAACTACACGTGAAACGGTACATTTATAATCAAATAAAATTACAAATATAATTTTAAATAAACATTTGTAAATTACAGAGTGATAAAATTCGGAATTACCAAATGTTAAAGTTTTAAAATGTATACAATTATAAATACATTATGATTAAAATAGTAAATGGAATAGAATGTATCTAATTATTCATAACATTTTAATGACAATGAATTTGAAATATATTTGAATAAAAAAGATGATATGATGACTATAAATATGATTCTAATATGACTAATACTAAAATTACACATTTTAAATGAAATAGAATTATGAATAGAATTACCAATAAAGTAGTCAATCGAATAGGAATGATGTAATCACACATAAAAGTTGAATTATGACTATAATTCTAAATTCAATTCAATGAAATATAAAATGATGAATTGAATTAGAAATGACATTTGAAATCCAGATTTGCACACTAAAGTTCCAGTCGACTTTTGCGTTAGAATGTGCGGCCACATTTAAGACACCCGTGACCGACTGGAAGAGTTTTTTTTGGTCATGCGGTGAAAAGCGGAGCCCCAGACGGACCGCCTCCGGGCTCGCGTCTCGTTCGTTCCTTCGCGGTGGCGTTCCATGAGTCAGTATGAATGCCGACTGGTCTCAATCCCTCCCTCAAGGGTTCCCGAGCAGGAGGCCGTGTCCAGCGTTCTCAGGCAGGGAACGCTGTGTCTGGAGACACGCGGGACGGACGGACTCGGCCTGGCGGGGTGCCGGGTGGTCAGGGGCAGCAGGCCGCAGGCGCAGGTCAGGACTGGCTCAGACACGAAGGGGGTTTCAAATAAGGGTGTTGGGTCTGGGTTAGGGTTGCAAGCAAAGGTTAGGCTCTCAAATTGAAGTTTCAGGCCAAGGTTTCAAACCTGAGTTAGGGCTTTAAGCAAATCAGGTGTGCGATTGCTTTCAAATTCTTTGCACAAAAACAACTGGTTCTAATCGATGGTTGTTTTTTTTTTTGTTTGTTTGTCTTGTTTTGTTTTGTTTTTCCAGAGGTGGGAGTTAATCGAGCCACTGATCCGCCAGCAGGATCTCTGCTTGGCCGTCACGCTCTTCACCGCCGGGTCAAAGGTCAGCATGGAGCCCTGCAACGCCAAAGAGCCTCGACAGGTCGGTACATCAATCCCAGATTAGGGTTTGAAATGAAAGATTAGGGTTCCAAGGTTGAGGATTTCTTTTCAGACAGGGTTAGGGTTTCAAATTATTGTTTTGAGACAAGGTTAGGGTTTGAAATTAGAGTTTCGAGCCAGGATTAAGGTTTCAAATTAAGTTCCAAATTAGGCTTTCAAGCCTGGTTTAGGTTTTCTTTTTCTTTTTTCTTTTCAGACAGGGTTAAGGTTTCAAATTAGGGCTTCAACACAGGGTTATGGTTCCAAATTAGGGTTTTAAAACAGCATTAGGTTTTTCAGACTGGGTTAGAATTTAAAATCAGAGTTTCAAGCTAAGGTAGGTTTCAATTTAGGTTTCCAAATTGGGGTTTTTAGACAAAATTGGGGTTTAAAGACAGGGTTGGGATTTCAAATTAGGGTTTTAATACAGGGTTGGGATTTTAAAACAAATTAAGGTTTACAAACCAGGTTTGGGTTCCAAATGGGGGTTTGGGGACAGAATTAGGGTTTCAAACCAGAGTTTGAGTTTCAAATTAGGGTTGCATGCCAGGGTTATGGTATCTAATTAGGGTTTAAAAACAGGGTTATGGTTTCAAATTAGGGTTTCAAGCCAGGGTTAATGTTTCTTTAAAAACATTAAAAAAGGTTAGGGTTTCAATAGGGTTTCGTCTCGCATATGCGTTCACTTAGAAGTGACAAGAACATAAAAAGGATAAAACACAATGAAAGATTCCCTTTGGAAAAAAAAAAAGTACGACGAGGACACAATGGGAATTTGAAGAATGCTCGCTTTCATCTCATCCTGTTCATCGTCTTAATGACGAACATCACGGTGGAATGAACACAAGATGGCGGAGATAAACGCAGCTCGGTCGTCGGTGTTCTACTGACGCGGGCCGTGACCTCGTGACCTCGCCCCCGCCCACCCAGCGACCATTATTTACGACAGCGAGAAGGGAGTTGTTAGTAAGTGGAAGCATATGGCGGGTCGCCCTTCATCCGTTTGCTTGTCCCACAGGAGAAAGAACAAGATTGGATTTCATTCACTCCATTTCAATAAGATTTTCTCACTCTTTTTTTTTTTTTTTTTTTTTGGAATAAGAAAAGGTTAGGACAATTGTTTCTCAAACTTCTTACACCAAGTACCACCTCAAAAAATTCGCCAACTACCACCATAATGACCACCATTCAAATATAGTCACGTCGTAGGCCCCCGGGTGTTCATCGAAAGTGAGGCGGAAATATGGGTGGGGGGAAGTACTGAAATTATTTAATTCAAATGTATTGCACATTAAATGTTAAAAATTGTACCTAAATACAATTGTAAAAGATTAAATGCAACTGTATTGTCCCTAAAAGTTAAACACAACTGAACTGTACTTAACAAAAGTACTTTACCGGATTAAAAATAAAAAAATCCAAGCCACTCTATTGTACTGTATGATGTACGGTTTGGGCATTTAATCAAGTAATTCTTTGCCGTACCACTAGAGGGAACCTGCCTACCACTGGTGGTACTCGTACCACACTTTGAGAACCACTCAGTTAGAGTTTTCGAAATTAAGGTTTCATGGCTAGGGTTAGGGTGTCATGACAGGATTAGGGTTTCAAATTAGGGTTTCTAGCAAAGGTTAGAGTTTTAAATTTGGGTTTCAAGCCAGGGTTAGGGTTTTGTGTCAGGGTTTAATATTATGGTTCCATGGAAGGGGTTTCAAATTAGGGTTTCAAGCCAAGGTTAGGGTTTCAAGCTAGTGTAGATGTTTCAAGCAAAAGTTTGCGTTTCAAGCCTATGTTAAGGTTTCAAACAATGGTAAGGGTCTAAAATGATGGTTTCAAGCCAAGGTTAGTGTTTCAAGCAAATGTTAGGATTTAAAGCCAGGGTTAGGGTTCTAAATTAGGGTTTCAAGTCTTCAAGTCTGACAGGGTTGTTTTTCAGTTGGCGTTTCATATTATGGTTTCAAGCCAAGGTTAGGGTATCTAGCAAAGGTTAGGGTTTCAAGCCAGGGTTAGGGTTTTAAGTTAGGGTTTCAAATTATGGTTTCATGCCAGCGTTAGGGTATTCAGCAAAGGTTATGGTTTCAAGTTCAGGTTTCAAGCCAAAATTAGGGTGAAAAAAAGAGAGAGTGACGACACAACACTCACAGGCATGTATTCTTTAACCTCCACAAAACACAACTACCACTCGTCTAGTCACGGCATCGCTGTGTATGTTTTTTTTTTTTGTGCAGAAATGGAAACCCAAAGGCTCGGCCCTGCAGCACACAGTCAGCGGTCTGTGTTTGGACAGTCAGAGCCCGGGCGGGCCGCCTGTCGTCGCCCAGTGTCGCCCTCAGGTGGCCAGCCAGGCCTGGGAAGCTCAGATCATCACCTGAGGGAGGAGCAGAAGGGGAGTTGGGGGGGGGATTGCCTTGGCCTTGCTTCTAGATCAGTGTAGGATGCTCCATCTTTAAAGGAGGCTGCAGCTCTTCGAACCTAAGCTTGTTGTTTGTTTTTCTACATTTACGTGTTAATTCCTTAAAGGGGACATATTATGGAAATCTGACTTTTTAATATTTGTACAGTGAACCACCACATAGTTGCAAATTCACCTATTTGCGGATTTTCCGGGATACTAATGCTGGTTTTGTGCGCAGGCCAAAGCCATGTTGAATATAAAAATATTACTTTGGCACCATCTAGTGGCATTTTGGAGCCAATGAACTATGTTGAAGTGATAGGAGGAGCTTAATTGAGTCAGTCATAGCTTTGTCTATTAGAAAAAAAGCACTTTGTTGCCATCTTGTGGCATTTATAGGCAATTACAAAATATATTTGGTGGGTGTTAATTACTCGCGGTTTATTTGTGAGTGCCTGTCCACCTATTAAGTGTGAGATAAAGCAACCAAGTAAATCATGAGCTATCTGCCTATTTCTGAAAATGCGTCCATAAATGAGCTGTTCTGAATTGTGCCTGACAGTGATGTCACAATTTGGCAAATTTTATAATCGCACCCCCACACCCAGTATCTCTGTGCCAAAATGACACGATCAGAGAATCTGGCCAAAGCTCCAGAGCAAAAGAACCACTGTTATCCACTGTAAATCTCACCTAATCACTGTCTTTGAGCTCAGAATATCTGGTATCATATTGGTGTTAAGGAAGTATGTTGGAGTTGAAAAGTTAATTAGCCATAAGCAGTGCTTTGCCGCCATCTTGTGGCATTTATGGGCAATTACAAGCCTTTTTTTGGAGGGGGGGGGATTCAACTATTTGCTGCTTTCCCCTATTTGTGGGGGTGAGTTAGGTACCTTAACCAATTTGGTGTTGTCTCATCATTAAACAATACCAAATAAACAACAATAATCAGTTAATAAACATTAATCGGATAGAATCTGATTTTGCAATACATTTTCATGCAAAATTAAAATGCATAATATAATATGTCTCCTTTAAAAATGTAAGAGGACTGATGGGCATAAAGCTGAAGCCAGGTAATGGTTTTTATTTATTGTTCTGCATGGTTGCACCCAAATAATGTTTTTTCTTCTTGTCCTGTGATAAACATGTTATGGAAATACCTAAAGCGTATATTTGCTTGATATTTTCTTTGTATGTGTGTGTGTGTGTGTGTGCGTGTGTGTGTGTGTGCGTGTGTGTGTGTGTGAAGTGCACTTGACAAATAAAATGTAGTCACAACGATGGCCACCTCTCCTGCTGTTGTAATGTTTATTTAAATACTTTCACCTTTTCTGCGACACTCATTTGATTTGATTATCTTTTAACTTGAATTTTACTGTTATTTTCTATTGATTTAATTCAATTATTCTATTTTAACAGCACATTATCATTTTCTAATTTACTAATTTTTAATAAAAAATACCTGTTTCATTATAAATTGCTATCATTAGGTTTTAACATTTTAATTTAAAAAGTGTAAAATTAAAATGATAATAAATACTAGAAATACAATGATATATAAAATTCACTTTTTTTAATACAAATACCTGTTTCATAATAAATGGCTTTCATGCCGTTTACCACTTTAATTACTTTTTAATACATGTAAAATGACAAATCTCATCTGTGATTAGCAATTTTTTATGTTTAATTTTAGTGGAAATGTTATATAATTTGTTATCATTACCTTATTCACTATAGCCACAATAATAATTCCCAACATTATCTTCAATAATGACATGCTGTAACATTACATTTTCTATAGTCATTATCTCTCTTCGCTGATTGGTTCGGAAAAATCAGGTGGTCCCCGTCGGTGAAGTTTGGACCTTTGCCATTGCTGCAGCACGCGGTGATGGAGTTGGGCGTCAAATGCACCAGAGGGCGTTATATCCTTCCCTACGCGTGCGTGTGTGCTGTATTTAGAGACACGCCAAGCTCTGTTCCAGGTTTGCTCCCTCACCTGTCCATCACCCCGGAACCTCCACTGTCAACCAATAGGAAGTTGAGAAGGCGGACCGTTGCTAGGGAGGAAGTTTGGTTGAGCCACTCGCTCGCAGCCATTCAGCGGCGGTAGCCGAAGCGATTGGACTTCGTGTGTCACTTCCAGCTCTTTCTGTGGAATTTGAATTATTTCCCTCGGAGGGGGCCGACACGCTCGGCTCCGCGGTGGGGAGGGGGCGGAACACGTGACGGCGCTACCGTCTGGTGGTCACAGGTAAGGTGTATTTTATACGCTCCCTCTCTCTTCAATTAGCTCGCTAGCACGTCTAGCTAAGCTTCTGTTTTCGGATGTGGCTACGTTAGCTCCACTCATAACCTCCATCAAACGTCACCTAGCTCGCTTTAAAAGCCGTCCAAATGACAGGACAGACCTGACCAGACCTGACCAGCTCAGCTGCCCTTGCTTTTTAATATGTCTAAGGAGTTCAGTTAAACGGCCAAAGACTCGGGGCGATACTGTGGTGCCGTGCGGTTATCTCAAGTCATCTACCTGGAAAAGGTGAGCTTTTAATGGGCCATAAACGCTTCACTTATCACCTGATTTCCGGGTTGTGTGACGTCATATACTTGTCGTTACGTTGAAGGCGTGCGTGTATATGACAGTAATGTGTATGTAAATGTTGGTCATATAAAATCTGTGTGTGTGTGTGTGTGTGTGTCTGTCTGTCTGTCTGTCTGTGTTGGTGTCTGAGTTTGTTTGTATGTCACTGTTTGTGTGAATGTAATTTTGTGTGTATGAGTTTGTGTTTGTATGTTTGTGTGAATGTAATTTTGTGTGTATATGAGTTTGTGCTTGTGTGAATGTAATTATGAGTGTGTGTGTATATATGAGTGTGAATGTGTTTGTGTGTATCGAAGTATTTGTGCATATACGTGTGTGTCTGTTTATGTATGTAGAGTATGTGTGTGTGTGTATACAGGTATGTAGATGTAAGTGTGTGTGTGCGTGCGCGAGTGCGTGTCAAAAATGCCACTGTTGTGTGTGTGTGTGTGTGTGTGTGTGTGTGTGTGTGTGTGTGGTTGCTGAAAGTTTATCAATAAGGTATCTATCTATGTGGCTTATAGTGAGCCAGTGTTGTTTGAATAGGTGAAAGAAAACTGGAAAGGGAGAGGCTCAGTGGTTGGTCGCACATGTTGAATGCTGCCCGAGCCGTGACGCAACGCAGGTTGATAAACTCGCTGTGCAACCGTGACGCAATCAGAGGGCCTCACTTATTGTTTTGTTTTTTAAACTCACAGATAGCAGCTAGATACAGTGAACCCTCTCTCGTCGCGGTGGTTAAGGCCCAAACCCCAATGTGAATACCATTTGCAATGAATGGACACACCCACGCCTTAGATTTTTTTTTTAAAGTGCATATATTTACAGTTTGGAACCCTAAATGTGTCCCACAGTATAATCCCGAAATACTTTAATTTCAAACTCAGTTTACCACATTACCCTTCAGCACTGACAAGCAAGTCTTAGGTGTTAAACTTTCCAGCGTTCAAGTTCAACCCGGAGGCGCTCGGCGCTGATACTACCTCCAAAACTGGAAAATTGCAGTGCCCTCATTCCATAACAGTGCTGTTTACACAGAAACAATCCAAAGCGGTACATTGCCGCAACTGTGCGTACTTTCACACAGCGACGTGTCATCTCGCAGTCAGCTCATGAAATGCGTGACAACGCTAGCGTCTGGTGTGCCGTATGAAATGCAGTGTTTCATTTATTGCGTGACCTGACCATGCTCGTAACTCGAACCACTTGTACCTCAAATCAATTTTCCCCATTGTAACAAATGGGAATGACAGTCTGTCTCAGCTCCATGTAAAACACCAACCTTTTTTTTTTTTTTTTGTAACATGTATTTAAGAAGAAAAAATAGGACTGCACAGTATTTTACTGTATTAAAAACAAGGTAATAACATAATCAAACAAAAGGTAAATAAATGGTGTTTTTCCTAATTGATAATTTGATCAGGCTAATTTAATCGTGGCCGCCAAAATTGTGATCATTATTAAAAATTTGCTTAATTGTGCAGCCTTAGCTGCAACCGTAGCTTGAAAGCGCACGCAGTTGCGGCAAAATCTTGCTTTCACAGGGTCATATATACAAAGGCAAAGGCTGATAAATGCTGGGCATTTTTTTTTTTCTTCAGGAATTCTGTGTGAAAGAGACTTCAAATTGAGTTATTTTTAGCTGTGATTCAGACTCTAGTCCCATTTTCGCTGTCTGTTGTCTCAGAAAGTCAGATAAATGTATCGCGCGGCGAAAGTCCTGCAGACAATAGTAGAATGCATGGTGATGCGCTTCTCCTCCTCCAGAAGTTTTCCATTATTTATTTAAGTCTTAGAGTATTGTCATTTTATGACTTTTCTGTATAAACTCCCTGCATACTTTTTGAAAAGAGCTGCTCTAAAGTTTCATCCACATGCTCTTGAGTAAAGTAAGATGTATTTAACTGTAATTCTGTTAGAATAAAGATGAATGGCTCCACTTAGGCTGGATTTACACTTTTTTGCCCTTAAGTGGCACGATCTGTGTCATGGCAGTGTAAAGAGAAAAAACAAAAATCATGGAATCTAAAATCCATAGAATGGAATTTGGAGGTTAACCCTCATTTAAATCAATGCAGGTGGAGAATCACTCCAGGCCAACTAAACTCCATGTCACGTTTAATATTGTAATTATTTGTGTGTTATTGTTTATTGTCGTTTTGTTGTTGCAGTTAAACCGAGCGTTCCGTGATCATTCTGGTCCCTTTAGCTGCGATGTTAAATTGTCGTAGCGTTTCATCTGTTGTGCACAAACACAAGTACACTGAAACTGCAATTAAACTGAGCCTATTTTTGGTCCGGCGGCGTCAAAACAGGGTCATCTTGATTGTAAAACGCTGTTGGCCGCGCTCCCGACCGGCTCAGAATAGGTCGCTAGGAAGACTACTCTTCTTTCTGATGATCTTTCAATACAAGTTCATCAACCAGAAGGCTGGATTTATGCTGCAAACCCAAGTTTTCAAATCCAAATGCACCCCTGTGGACCACATTATGTCACTTTCTACCCTGATCGGCAAAACTTGTTTTCTGATGTTTGGTGGGCTGTTCTTGTTTTATTTGGCCCACCTTGTTTCAAGAAAGCGAATCAACAGAAGAGGTTGCATCGTTTTACTGGTGCGCCCATTTGGGACTTTTATCTTTTATCTCCCAATTAGGTCCAAGGGGCTTTGACCTCCTCTTATGTCGCCGCCTGTTAAATCTGTGAGGTGTGTGTGTGTTTGTGACAGGCTGAGGCGTCTCTCCTTTTTCTCTCTCGACGAGCCCTACATGGAGCGATACCTGAGCCCTCACGCTTTTTTTCCATACCCACCCAGCCGTAATTAAGATGACTTGGCTAGGCGGCACGCGTCGGATGTCCACTTGACGTCACCTCGCCAAGGGACGTCTTGTTCTTTAGGCAAATTGGCTCTTTAATTGGTGGTTATTAGCTGTTTTTCCTCTATTTTTATTTTTTCTTCCCTACAATGGTCCGTGTTGCCGGGGTACTTGTTCCCCGGTAACCTGCTGATGTAGTTGAAGGACGTACCTTTTTAATGTCCTGACCAGACAAAGGTTTTTTGGGGGGAAAAAACGCGCATTTAGTTCCATCAGTATACAGGCAACCCCGAGGTTACAAAAAAAAAGTTGATTAAAATCAAACGTTGGAAATTTGTCAGGAATGTGAACAACACTCTTCTCTGTGGTGTATTGCAACAAAGTTGCTAATTTGGAACACTGACTGGCATTTGTAAACTAGTCAGCAAAGGTGTACTTTGAAGTATGGAAGCCACTAAACAAAAAAAATCCATTGGGGGGGGGAAGCAAAACAAGAAAATCTTTCTGACAAGTAGTGTTCCCCGCTCTATCGCAGTTCATCATTTGTGTCGCTGTTTCCCATATGTTTAAGCTATCCTTTAAAAAAAATTTAATAAAAAATGGTGTACTTACTGTAAAGCTCACTAGTGCACTGGTAGTGTAGTAGTACAAGGTGCTGCCTCATGCGTACAGTGCAGGTTCAATTCCCCGGTCAGTGCCCCAATACCCAGGCGCTGCTGGTCGCAAACGGGTGATAGAAATGGGCGGTTTGCTTCAGGAGGGGCAACCAGTCTAGAAATTGTACCAAACAATTAATGGCAACCCCTGTTAGAACAAGCCGAAAGTCACAACAGCAACAAAAAAAATCTCATTTACTGTAATTCCCCTCGCATGTGGGAAAGGGGAGCCATAATTGCGGGTGCACTTTTTAGCCGTTTATTGAACACAATGAGGCCACTCACACAGGTGTTTAAATCGGAGCGGTTTAAGCTATAAAAGAAAAAAGAAAAGTTTTTATATCTTCTCTCTATCACTTATTACTGGTAGGTCAGGAATGTATTCCGAGTAACAAACGGGGTTTTACTGTGAACTCAAATGAATCATTAAACTCGATTAATTTCCAAGCAACGTGTACAAACAAGGTTAATGTGGAAGATGTTCACGAGCAGGTACTTTACATTCCAGCAGAGGAATGAAGAGGCCCGTCTGGCCCGTGAGAGTCCTGAACAATGGCCCCGCTGTGCCCACTGTCCATTTGGCCGCCTTCGTGCCGGATTTCAGCAAGGGGCACCGGCGGCTTTTTGCTTGGCGAGGCATGTTGATGACCGGGCCGGTGCCTGCCGGTCTCTGACCCGTCGTGCCCAACAGCGCCTGCGCCTCGCCGGCCCCTGAGGGACGGCCATTATTCCTCCTTAATTGGCGTGCCGGGCCGTGGTGGATCAGAGGTGTCCTGGCCGATTGTGCCGCCTTGGTAATTTTCCAAGCTGTCCGATCCTCAGACCCGTGAATTGTTTGAAGACTCTTGGCCTCTTGGAAGAGAAACCAGAGCTGTCTTCCACTGCTTTGCTCTTTAGTGTAATTCTTCCATGTTATATCCAGTTTGGAAGTGTTGGGAAATCCAACAAAGAGTCCAAATTATCAGACTACAGCAGTAGGGGATATTCGCAATAAACTTCCGTATTCGCTAAAATGGGTCAAAGCACTTCCTTCCAGCTTAGGAGGAGTCTTATCGCATGAGAACGGGACAAAGCTACTGTAGGAATATTAAACGTCTACACTGTCTTTTGTTTTACACAATATGTCTTCAAGAGCTACCAAAGATGAAAATATCTGATGTTTAGGCTTTGTTTGTGTTTTGTATTTAACTTCTGTCCGAAGACAACAGCCTGAGAGAAAACAAAATTTTATTTATTTTAAGTTCGCTTTCAAAGTTCAAACCATCATATTATCAATCTGTAGTTATGCTAGTTACACAGGAAGTCCACCAGCCTGTTTTGCGGGTTTAGTCACGACACTTATAGCGGAGTCGCAGGGGATAGTGACAAGCCCTGGCGAGAATTGTGAAAAACCGCAAGCAATTAATGACCCCCAAAATGTTTATAATTGCCAATATCAATAATTTAAACTGTAAATATACTACACACTATGATTCCCAAACAGTTTATCATTTAAAACTCATCTTATAGTAACCTTAAAAAGAAAGCTGTCTGACAGATGACCTTATTAAAAAAAATAAACTAAATAAATACACCCACATACATGAGGCGATAATTTCTTTTGCTAACAACCCAAGCTAAAGTCGGCTCCTCCCTGAAATGCAAATCACGCTAGTTACTTAGATAGTTAGTTAGTTAGCCTTAGTTGTTGTGGAGAAACTCAACTACTCGTGCCCCAAGTTAGAGGCACACCCCAAAACCACGGATGGTATTATTCTTTTGGAATGCAAAAAAGGACAGTGGTTAGGATGCCTCGCAGGGAGGCCACTGTCCGTCCGTCGACAAGAGCCGTTACGTAGAAAGTCCCTCACTGATATTGCTATCATTTGTAAGGTGATAGTGGAGCTGCTTAACAGCTGTGTTTTTGTTTTCTTTGTTGGAGGCAGAATTATTGAGTTTCTTTGGAGTGGACGAAAGCACGGCCGCGGACGGTATCTGTGCAGACAGTATCAGGCAATTTTTTGTTTAAATTTTTTATTTTTATTTATTTTTTTATTTTATTTTTTATTTTTATTTTTTTTACAAGTACCAATATCGGCACAGATACCCAGTACTGATATGTTCAAGCAGGGTCTTCTCTTGTCCCATATATATAGAACAAAACTTTGTAGAAACGTAATGTTTCACGCAGTACAGTTCCTGGCTCCATGATTAAGTTCCTGCGGTGGAAATGAGTTACCCGATCCGGAAATGCTGCGTCGCTGTGTGAATGCGCACACAGATGCGGCAAATTTGCTGTCTTCGCAGGGTTCATTATAAGTCCTTTTTTCATAACTCTTTGTTTTGATTTTCATTATTGGCTATATTTTTCATCCCCTTGAACTGGCACACTGAGTCACATTCCTCGCGTTTGCCTGGATTCCTTGCAATAAATGAGATTGATTGTACAACCCCAATTCCAATGAAGTTGGGACATTGTGTTAAACATAAATAAAAACAAAATACAAGGATTTGCAAATCATGTTCGACATATATTTAATTGAATACATAACAAAGACAAGATATTTAATGTTCAAACTGATAAACGTTATTGTTTTTAGCAAATTATTATTAACTTAGAATTTTATGGCTGCAGCACGTTCCAAAAAAGCTGGGACAGGGTCATATTTACCACTGTGTTACATCACCTTTTAACAACATTCAATAAACGTTTGGGAAGTGAGTACACTAATTGTTGAAGCTTTGTAGGTGGAATTCTTTCCCATTCTTGCTTGATGTACAGCTTCAGCTGTTTAACAGTCCGGGGTCTCCGTTGTCATATTTTACGCTTAATAATGCGCCACACATTTTCAGTGGGAGACAGGTCTGGACTGCAGGCAGGCCAGTCTAGTACCTGCACTCTTTTATTACGAAGCCACGCTGTTGTGAAACCTGTATGTACCTTTCAGCATTAATAGTGCCTTCACAGATGTGTAAGTTACCCATGCCATTGGCACCAACACAGCCCCATACAATCACAGATGCTGGCTTTTGAACCTTGCGTCCATAACAGTCCGGATGGTTCTTTTCCTCTTTGGCCCGGAGGACACGATGTCCACAATTTCAAAAAACAATTTGAAATGTGGACTCGTCGGAGCACAGATCACTTTTACACTTTGCATCAGTCTATCGAGCCCATAGAAGCCGGCGGCGTTTCTGGGTGTTGTTGACAAATGGCTTTTGCTTTGCATAGTAGAGTTTCAAGTTGCACTTACGGATGTAGCGCTGAACTGTATTTACTGACATTGGTTTTCTGAAGTGTTCCTGAGCCCATGTGGTGATATCCTTTACACATTGATGTCGTTTTTTTGATGCAGTGCCGCCTGAGGGATCGAAGGTCACGGGCATTCAATGTTTGTTTTCGGCCTTGCCTCTTACGCAGTGATTTCTCCAGATTCTCTGAACCTTTTGATGATATTATGGACAGTAGATGATGAAATCCTTAATTTCCTTGCAATTGCACGTTTAAGAACATTGTCCTTAAACTGTTCGACTATTTTCTCACGCACTTGTTCACAAAGAGGTGAACCTCGCCCGACCTTTGCTTGTGAATGACTGAGCAATTCAGGGAAGCTCCTTTTCTACCCAATCATGGCACCCACCTGTTCCCAATGAGCCTGTTCACCTGTGGGATGTTCCAAACACGTGTTTGAAGAGCATTCCTCAACTTTCTCAGTCTTTTTTGCCACCTGTCCCAGCTTTTTTGGAACATGTTGCAGCCATAAAATTCTAAGTGAATTATTATTTGATAAAAACAATAAAGTTTATCAGTTTGAACATTAAATATCTTGTCTTTGTAGTGTATTCAATTAAATATAGGTTGAACATGATTTTCAATTATTGTATTCTGTTTTTATGTTTAACACAACGTCCCAACATCATTGGATTTGGGGTTGTAGTTAGTTGATTCTGAAAGGGAGGTACATACTCTGAGAGCGCTGCTTAGAGAAATATTCCATGTACGCTTTATGTTTGAGGTCACCTTTTATAATAAAAGCCTCGCTAACGTTGCTCGGCCAGGTAGGGCTGGCAGCCTGGCGTAAATCTGCTGGAGTATTTAAATTCTGCAGATGTCCACCTCTTGACAAATAGCCCTGGTGGGATGAGAGCAGAGCTCAAGTACGTGAACAGCATTCCTGACATACGTAAACGGCACAACAGCTGCACTCTGTACTACCCCGCCCCTCCAATTTATGCGGTTTTAGATGCAATCATCTTGATGTTTTATTTTGTTTAGTTCACAAACTTCACACCCAAGAGAGAAGTGTGGTAATAGTCAAATATGTGTGTATTCATGGGTATTGGCCAGGTCAGGGGGATGGTGCAAGATTGCAAGTCTGTTCGCTCAGCGTGAATTTCCTGTTCTACCATCCTCTCCTCACTCCTGCTGCTGAGACAGATATTGCTACACACGCGCACACACACACACAGTCCTCGTTTTCCGCCCCGTCATGTCTGCCTTTGACGCTCTCTCCATAGCCTCTTCTGCAAAGAGATCCCACAAAAATTGCCGTATCAGAGCTGAGACAGAAGAGCAGTTATCAGCCATTACCTTTTAAAGAGAATCCAGCAAACACAGGAATTTGTTTCATCTACTGTGCATCCTGCACATTTCTACTATAGGAAGCCCTAAATATAGGACCTTCTGGAGGACCACTGTGTGCTTGGGCTGCTGGTAATATTACAACTAATGATTATTTCGAAAATAGATTAATCTCTCTCTCTCTCTTTTTTTTTTTCTTATCGATGAATGCAAAAATGTTGTAAAATTTCCAGCGCTTTATATAAAAGCAGGACATTATTTCAAATTGACAGTGCAGAAAACGCATAAACATAAATTGATTAAGATTCAGTCACTGGTGGTCTGTAAAACGTTGGCAAAAATGTTGATAATTATTTTCCAAATAAAAGCAGATGTTTGCAAATGTCTTATTTTGATTAAACGCAAACATGCTTTCATGGAGGACATAAATCTGAGAATATTTACTGTTGAGAGGCTGAAATTCCAAAGATTTTGACAATTTTAAGTTAAACAATGGCTCTAAACGATTAATCAATTGTCCAAATAGTTGTTGATTAATTTAATAATCGATTAGATGGAGATTTATCGATTAATTGTTGCAACTGTAATTACGTTGAGTTTAGTTTAATTTAGTTGCAGGATTATTTGAAGGCGCCAAAAAAACAACACCCTGAACATGTCTCATTGAAACATTTTACTTCCAGGACCCACAAGTATCAAGAACTAAAAGTAATGTAACAAAATATGAAAATTAGACTTCTAAATTGGACACACCATCGAGAAGAGTGTTGTTAACAACCTTGCGAAATTTGAGTGGTTAAAAAAAATTGGTGTATGTAAAATGAAGCTTAGAAATCGTGAAAAATAAAAGTTGAACGCAATGAAACCATGTGTCCTGCTCAACTGTCATCTGTCAATCAAATACCTGAAAAATGGATACTGCTTCCTCTAGCATCTTCCTCATGCCTACACATCCCTACATGTATGAGCCTTGAAAATATATCTGCTTAAATCATCTAGTGGTTGCAATATATCCCATTGGGCCTTTCCACGCCACAATGAGTGGCCACCAGCTAGTTCGCGAGCTAACAAGCTTGGGCCAAGTAATAATAAGTAACTCGCAATTACATTGGATAATCACTGATATCAACGAAGGCCCTCTAGTTCTCAGGGGGCACTCATGCCAGAATGCGTCACTGCTCGGTGCCGTTTTCCACACGCCCCAAGAAAAATCAGGAAATCAGGAAAACTGAAATGGTGAAAAACAGTTCGCTATTTGAGTGCTACATAAGTTTGTCTTTTACGTTTACAGCATTTATCGTCAAACGTATAATGTGTATATATATATATATATATATATTTTTTTTTTTTTTAGAAACAAATTGCAGAATTCACTTTATAGGGCCTTCAAGCAATTATGTGAGCGTGGTTTGCGTGTGAGAAAAGAAAAAAGTTCACTAATTTAACCTTGAAGCAATTGAGACAAAATGGAGCACACTACTTCTTTTGTGCTTGTTGTGTTGTCACATGGAACTGGAACCAAAGTCCCCAACTAAGATTACATCTGGTCTCGCTCCTGCTTACCGATTCATGTACAGAACGCGTCAGATATCAGAGGTGCACTGATGAGTTGTTACTTAGCCGGTTTATAGCCCCGTGGAAGCGAGCGAGCTAACCTGGGTTGTCTCGCATCAGTGTACGCTCCGGGAGATAAAATGTGCTCGGGCTTGTGTGGGTTTAATAGATCACGTATTAACCGCACTTTGCCGCACCGGCGTGGTCGATATGTAACTGTGACTCCACTTCCTTGGGGTCAGTGCTATGCTAATGGAGCATAGCTGGTGTGTTGCTTCTCTCGAAGTCACGAGTTGTGGGTCGTGACCGAAAGAACAAGATCAAGCGGCCGAAATGAGTTTCCTCCGCAGGGTATCCGGGCTCTCCCTTAGAGATAGGGTGAGAAGCTCGGTCATCTGGGAGGGGCTCAGAGTCGAGCCGCTGCTCCTCCACATTGAGAGGAGCCAGATGAAGTGGCTCGGGCATCTGATTAGGATGCCTCTCGGACGCCTCCCTGGCTAGGTGTTCCGGCCACGTCCCACTGTGAGGAGACATGGCCATACATAAGTCTTGGGGACGTGGCCTTGAATCCCCATCTGGCTTTGAAAATAAGGCTAGAAGCATTGATTGAGTCTGTGCATCTCAGCCGGGGATGATGATGATGATGATGGTCATTGGCCACACCCACAAACGCCCTCGGCATTTAAATTAAACCTCAGCTGTTACACACACTGACCGTCTGGACTCTAGACGCTCAACTTTTTTCCCCAGAATTGTAATCAGTGTGATCCTGCAAAATTGCTACCCAAACAGAAAACCCTGTCAATCAGTCTCCCATTTAACACAAAACCCATCAAACGCAGGAGATGGCCGCAACTGGCAGCTACACGGCATCCCACAATCATATAAGCTGTGCGACAGCATCTGGTATAATGACAACAATAGCTTGAAAACACAACCGGGCGGGAGATGTGAGTGTCTGGTGTTAAACTTCACACCCCGCTCCCGACATTGCCGAATACACTTACGCACAGTCTGCGTCCCGCCTCTGTTACGATCTCTCCGATCAATCTGTTATACCTCAGATCACCTCTGAAAGAGGTAAATTGCCAGTTGAACTGTCCTCCATTCCACGATTGTAGAGACCAGTGGTGTCAAACGTATGGCCCGTGAGCCAAAACTGGTCCGCTAGCTGGTACAATCCGGCCCGCAGGATGAATTTTGAAATGAAAAATGACAAAAGACATTATGGTGGTGGAGACGAAGGATAATTTTGAGAATTATTATGCTCCTGTAAAAAATGGAATGGTAACAATTCCCAGGTCTTCATATGTTGATTCAATTTCAAAGTATAATATTCTATATTACAGTTCCAAATACCTGTAACTTTACATTTTTTTGCCTTATAATACAATTCCTGTGATCAGTTATTATGCACACATTGTAGATGAAAAACTGAAGCAAAATATTGAAGAAATCTGAGATTTTTGTAAAACGATTAGGAAAATCTTCACACATATAATGACTTTTAAAAATGTATTTTATTTATTTTGCATTCAAACAAAGGGAAAACATTATTTAATATTATAGCAGATATGGTAAGAGTTTCGTGGTCCTTCCCATTTGACATCAAATTAGGCTTTATGTGGACCCTGAACCAAAATGAGTGTGACACCTCTGGTATAGACAGTAGGGGTTGAACAGCATAGTCATTTGCGTATATGTGTTTAGCATAAAGAACATGCTAACAAGTTAACTTAAACCTCCGTGTCACTCCAAATCACTAAATCCAATGAAATCTTTATCCTCGGTGTCACTTCTAAACAACTCCGCCAACTCCGGAGGTAGACAATGCGCCGCTTCCTCTTCTACGTCGCTTTCGTCAGGCCTAGTGCGTCCTCTTGCGGTTGTCAGTGTGAAAATAACGTGAAATTATATAATAATTTCACATATAAGTCACTCCGGAGTATAAATCGCACCCCCGGCCAAACTATGGACAAAAAACTGCGATTTATAGTCCGAAAAATACGGTAATTGGTATTTTACGGGTTGAATGGCATACATGTCATGTTGTAAGATGTGTTTGAAATGATATTAAAGTGTTTTGGGATCATAGCTTTGGGTATATTTAGGGTTTAAACTAGTAACATAGACAATTAGAAACATTTTTAGGCCAAGGTTGCGTCAATTAGCTGTTAATTTTTGGACAAGGTGGACAAATTACTTACTTGACTCAGTCCTCCCCATTCCCTTTATACAGATCAGTGCCTTGAATAAGATGGTGGGAAAATACTGTTTTTTTTCCAGACCATGTAAAAGGGGCTTGTGTCAGCCGTTACCCCAGTCTGTCATGTCCTGTTCAGGAAGCAGAGGGGGGAGGTTTGACCTTATCTCCCTGTGGACCACGCAACCAGGTTGAAGGGTTCAGGGGGTGGCTGGGGAAGCTTCCAAACAGTAGCTTGCACCGCTTCCTTCCTCCCACTACCAACACCCACTTTATCCCGACTCTTCACCACATTCTGTCCTGCGAACCCGCTCTTACGCCTTACATATGGTTCGTTTTCCATGCGCACACAGTATATTCTTGGGCTAAGAGTATCCGCATAATAATTGTCTAGCTCCAATTATGAACTTCAGATTTTTTCAAAATAAAGTATTTTAACAGTCTGACTGGCATTAATAAATGGATGACTAATCCTTAGTTTTTCAGAGAAAAGGGAAAGTGCATTTTTATTTTCTACAGTGCAAATACTTGTTTTTGCAGTTTTCACGCCTGTGTCAAGGCACTCTCTGAACGCTGTATGACTTATGTTCCTTCAGGGCCTATCTCTTTGCCCTAGGGACTAATTGGCGCCGGAGACGTCTCCTGGAGACTAGCTGGCTCTCCAGGGAGTCGCGGTAAATTCTGCGGGAACCTGTGCAAATGTGTTTGAAACAAAGACAGTTTGTGGGACTGTTTCAAGCTCCCTTTTGAACACTGTTACCACTGTCCCATGTGCAGTTTGAAGATTCCCATTCCATTTACCTTGCTTTAACACACACCAATTGTACACCTAAAATTCATTTTAGTAGACAAATTTGACATCCTCAGTGTACACTAACGTTATAGCGCCTGCGTAAAAGAATGAAATGTTTAAATATTTCAATATGTGTATTTTGGGTGCCTTTAGGAAATGTCATAAAAAAATCATCGTGTAACAATAACATTTAGGGCATTTTTATTGCTAGCAAATGACAAAAAACACTGTATGTAAGGTTTAATATGGCGAGCATTTACAGTGCTGTTCAAAGACTTTTTAACGCGTGTCCAGACTCCGGATTTTTGTCAGGGTGAGTAACAGCACAGCGGTGGTCCAAATACCCACTCGCCCTGCTTTGAGTGTCACAGCGTGAAATTGTAATTAGCTCATGCACGCCATGCAGAATATAGAGCTAATAAAGACACAACAACACTGGATGTCAAGAAGATTGATGTCTGTCAATAAATGGATTGTGTGTTGCCGCGTGTCATTTATTGGGTGTGAAAAAATAAAGCAGCAACGGTAGCCTGCGCGGTCTCGATCCAGGTCGTTGCCTGTTAGACAACCGCTGCGCTCATCCCTGCCATCGTTATGCAAGGATTAATCAGACTTCCATTCCTGGAGAGATTATTCAAATTGTGTTACATCTAGAATCAGAAATGTCATCCCCACCCCCCTGCTTATTTCTGTAGAACACAGGGAAAAATCCTGCTGTTTCTTTGTTTTTATTATTTTGTTAAACTCTTCTATTATGTCTTGTACATTTGTTTATATTTGTAGATGCCCTTTGTCAACCCTCAGAACTGCAACAAATGTTGTTCAAAACCACAAAAGTTTCACCCAGATAAAACCCTTCTTAGAGTAACAATTTCATTGTCGTCACTGAAACTGTAAACTGCATGGTTTTTCTTCCTTGCCACATATTTCACTCTCAGTACTGTAAATGTAGCCTGCAATGCATTTAGTTCTAAAATAAAAACTGGCAGGACAACTGAAATGACAGATTATGACACCATCACTTTTCTTTACTCGGGACAGTGTTTTAACGTGAGGGCCAGGTTCTTTTTATTTATTTATGTATATTTTAATAAAGCATAACGGCAGAGCGAGCAAAGGAACCACTTTTTTTTTTAGCAAGCTATTCGCAGTTTCACCGTACAGGCCTGTGTGTACTTAGACTTGCATGGCTTAATCTTTGAGGCAAGCATATGCTACTGGCAGAATCAACCATGTAGCCTCCGGAGCCCATGGGGTCGGCCGAGGAGCACGGTGGTGGCAGATGTGCCGCAGCGCGTCGCCCGCAGAGATCCATCAGTGCTGCCGCGGGAAATGATCCAATTTCAGTGAAAATGTCTGAATGTTACTTTAATTACCAATTTATCTTTGTTCATCTGTCCATGTATATGCCAGCAATTTACTGTATAGTGGAAAGCAGAACAACTAAATGTTCTTCCATTAAAATGCTGAAGGTAAAATAAACCTGTGTATGCACCCGTTGCCATTCATACACGAGAATAAGTCAACATCCTGCGAGTGAATCGGCTTTGTGTTCAACTAAATTGTCCCAGATTTCACACTAAACCAATTTGTGATTAAATTATGACAGGATCATCGTTATTTCTGTATATATCCCTTTGTGGCATTTTTGTTTGATGTGGTGCCAGGAAATCTTTCTAATCTAAAATGCGTGCTCTGGGTCAAAAAAGTTGGGGAAACACTGTCCTACACAGATGGACGACGCTACGTTGTCAAACCTTTTCGCCGAAATGAATTAATTGTACTTTTATTTTTATTCCTCATAGTTTTAAATGTTTATAAGCTGTTTTTTCCCTTTGTTTTTAAATGCTTTTAATCATCTAAAGCACATTGCGTTACCTTGTGTATGAAATGCGCAATATAAATTGCGCCGCTTTGCTTTACAATAGCTAATGTGGGTCTAGTATTAACTCTTGAGTAATCGCCGATACTGATACTAAGTACCGAGACCACTGGTACTTTTGATACATACATTTTCAATTTGCACAATGACTGGTAATTGTGAACCCGAGACCTTTCTTTCTTTCTTACACAGTTGGAGATTCGCCAATCTTTTAAATCGCCGCAGTGTAGCACCAACTACTGGCGAGGAGGACTTACTCAATGGCAGAATTTTTGGCCTTAATTATCAGTGGCTGGTATTGGCACCCGTCACATGTACCCGATACCTTGAACTAAGAGCGGTTTCTGCCCGATACCTAGTATTGGTATTTGCCCAGCCGTAATTTCGTGGCTTGGCCAAGAACAAGGAAGTACAGGGATCCATTTATTTGGGCTTTCAGCGGTAATTCAGAATTCTTCCAACGCCAAACTGTTTTTGCAGCTCCCTGATGCTTTTTTTGGTGCAAAAAGCTTTTAAGAGCAAAAAACATTTGCAGATGAACTAGGGGTGTCAAACAAAGAACAACTCCATTTCGCAAAATACATGAAGTAGATGCGCTTTATTTGCTTCAGTGGACCATATAAAACGAGCTGGCGGCCGGATCTGCCCCCACCGGCTTTGAGTTTGACTTTGTTGGTGTAAACAAAAGGCCACGGCACATTGGAAAAATAAGCCTGAACCAAAACCTTTTATCACGCTTCATGCTTCTCTCCCTGACTTGCTTCCTTTTTTCACAGGTGTGACTGAACAGGTCCTCTCGCTGCGTGGCCGACGGCCAAAGCGCCTCACATGATTCATTCCGATCCACCTGCCAAGCCCCAATTTTCACCCCCGCGGCTAAATCTGTTTTTTGTCTCGCTGCGCATCTTCGTCTTCGAACAGGAAGGAAGAGCGCACCGTCATCCTGTAACTAGCAAATGTACTTATAATCACTACGACGCCACAAGGGAAGTGTCGCTGTGTAGTAAATATAACCAGGACCGTGTACAAACAGGCTCTGCATGTTGGCGGCGACACTACACAGAGGTCTAATATGATGTGACCTAAATAAACGAGGGAGGTGCGAGGCAACGTGAACGTCTTGTTTGCAAACACTGGACTGTAACGTGCTTGTGCCGCCGCATGCGAAGACGCTGGCATGTATGTCATTTGCGTAAATGTTGCAGCTTCACAACCTGTAAGAATGCTAATTACTGCTTTCTTCTTCATATATCCAAATAAGTGTACATCCTCAGTCTTTTGGTTTTCTTGCTCTCCACACACTGGAATGCACTGCCGATTTTCACTCCCACCATCTTAGCGTCGCTGTAGGCACACAGCTCAAAAGGGGCGTGTCGTATATACCTATACATATCTGGTGACTGTTAACAGATTTACGTTTCTGGTGCAAAACTGTTAAGAGTCATTTTATTACTATTTTTTAATGTTTTCTATAGGTCCTGGGAAAAAAAAACAGAATTACGTCAAGAAACCAACAGAAATGGCGAATGCTTTTTCGAGAACCAAAATTTTACTTTGGGGATGTTGTGGGAATTGATCCTCCACGAGTTTGCAGAACGTGATGACGAGTACAAGTGTGTGTACCTTAAATGCAGAATCCTGTTTTTCAGGACCTCAACATATGGTAATCAACCATGATTGTCAGGAAAAATACATATAAAAACATGTTGTTTTTTTTAGGCTGACGAGACCAAGCAGTGTATCCTGCTAGTGGCTAGCCAGCTAGCTGCTGTGTGCTTTTTATCAAAGGTAGCCTGTTTTCATCCTTGCACCCTATAAGAAAATAAAAAACTTCCATAAATAATGATTCAATTAAAATGTATTGCTCATAAAAGTTAAATAAAAATTGTATCAAAATTCATTTTGTTGTTGTTTTAATGTTGCTTGTCCAGTCCTGTTTCCACCCAATAGTACCGTTTGTTTCTGTTTACTATGCTATATAGCTATTAGCATGTGCTTGGTCAAAAGGAGTGAAGAGTACCACATTTCGGGTTCCCTGTGTCAGGATACCAAACACAATGTTTGGTGGCTAGACATTGTAGCACCAAGAATGGAATGGGAAGATAAAAGTCGCCTTTTTCTCAAAAAGCTCCAAAATGTCTTGAGATATCCTGTGATTCCACAGTCTACCTTTGGTTCTCCCACCCCCTCCTCCAAGTGAGATGTTTGATGTGTTTGTGTGTCAGGGCCGAATACTCCATTGTGCAGAGCTCCGATCTGGCCAGGGCAGATAAGAGCGAGTGTCTCACCTCAAAAGACCAGCCCGCCTCGCAGAATGGGTTTCATTATACAAAGAGGCTCGTTGGGTGTGTGTAGTTACTACTAGGTGTGTGTGTGTGTGTGTGTGTGTGTGCGTGTGTGCGCGCAGACACTCAACTCCCTTGGATTAAAAGATCTCTTAATTCCCTCAGATCCCTAACCGCTCAAAACGTTAGCGGCTAGAAGACGCCGGAATGCTACGGCTCAGTGACTTCTGCTCCCCCGGTTACGAGTCGCCGATCCAGACATGAGCCGGTCCTTCAAAGATGGCCGCACCTCTCACTTCTCATTTGGATCAGCGGATTTTTAATTGGGTCTCTTTGGTGCCTACTACTCTCCCTGCAAAGTCGAGAAGAGAATCATGTAGAGCAGTGGTTCTCAAAGTTTTTGCGCGAAGTACCTAGTGCTGGGTGATATGTCCTAAATTGGATATCGTGATATTTTTCCTAATGTCAATATTCAGTATGACTCGATTTATTGTATTAAAGTTTATAAATGTATTTAAAAAAATTATTTATATTATAAAGCAGAAGATGTATTTTCCAATGAAATTGTTTCAAATTAGTTTGATTTACCACAAAATGCATATAGACAGAAGATGTCCGCCAGCCAGAGGTTGAGCTGCACTGTATTTGTTTACAGAGTAAACATTTCTTGTTGCTTTACTACTATGTTCCGTGTGGGAACTTGGTACACCTCTGTACTGTACCGAAAACATCTGAATACAAATACGTAATTTTTTGACGAGCTGTCCGCGACCCACCCAAAATGGGTCCACTTTTGGGTCCTGACCCACCAGTTGTGAATCCCAGTTCTATACTAAATGAGGTAACACTCAAGTCACCCATGAATCCTCACGTTTCATCATTAACTGTGTAAAGCTATTATTGATCATGCCACACACTCATTCAGTGAGTCTAAAGTTTTATTTGGCAGCTCAATATCTATTGATCCAAGAGTAGTAAATGTGTGTCACATCGCTGTCCCGTGACATTGTGTCAAAACTGGACAAAAACATGTAAAAAAAAATAAAAAAAAAAAAATAGTGTTGTTTTTGGAGAAATGCCGTCAAAGTATGGATACTTTTTGTAAGCATGTTTTTTGTTGTTTGTTTAGCTTCTCACACACGGACATAATTTGTAGTGGCTCTGATTGGATTTTCCGTTGGCTCTCAACTTCACAATGATTGTTTTTTTTTTTTTTGGTTTGGTCCTCCCTGGGATTTGCTTTATTTTTGCTAATACGAAACAAGATTTGCAAAGTCTGCAAACCATACTATTCTTTTTTTAAATTAGCGCCACTCTGTTCTTAGGCAAGCAGGGATGCGCTTTTAACTACGGAAGCTGCAAAAACCTTTTTCAAAATAAAAATTGTCCTGACAAATAATTATTCGCCTAACACTCGCACAAACAAACAGAACATACTCATTTCTTTGCTAACTATACTATTTACATCACTGCTGTTTGTGTCGCGCCCCCACTGACGTTGCGCCCGCTCTGACCTCCTGCAGGGAGCTCCGCGATGAACAAGCTACGGCAGAGCTTCCGGCGGAAGAAGGACATCTACGTGCCTGAGTCCAGCCGGCCTCACCAGTGGCAGACTGATGAGGAGGCGGTCCGTAGTGGGAAATGCAGCTTTGCGGTCAAGGTGACACTCGCTCACACACACACACACATACACACACACACACACACACACACACACACAGAAATTCCTCCACCGCTGACCTTATTGTGGCACATGCACTTCCTCTGAGAGAGGCGCTTTGTGACTCGGGGATGTAACGTGTGATTAATCACAAGCCTTCAGAAAGTTGCATGCTCTTTGCAGTCTGGATAAAATGTTGCGTATTGTGTAAGCGCATGAGGATGATGTGATTGCCCTGCTCTCGTTTTACGAACCCCAATTCCATTGACGTTGGGGCGTTGTTTAAAACTTACATAAAAACAGAATACAATGTTTTGCAAATCCTTTTCATCCTATATTCAATTGCATACTAAAAAAAAATACACTACAAAGACAAGAATGTTCAAACTGATGAACAGTGTTTTTTTTTTTTGTTTTGTTTTTTTTTGCTTTTTTTTTTTGTTTGCCAATATTGTCTCAATTCTGAGTTTGATGCCTGCAAAATGTTCCAAAAAAGATGGGACAGAGGCAACAAAAGACTGGGAAAGTGGAGGAATCCTAAAAAATTACCTGTTTGGAACATTCCATTGGTGAACAGCTTAATTGGAAACAGGTGAAGGAGTTCACCTCTGTTTGGCATTTGTTGGTATTTTGCCCAACAAAATAAAAACAAATTAAAAAAAAAACATTTTTAATGTCATTTATTTTTGTGAAACCTGTATTTTCTAAACTTTATTTTTATAATTATTTTTTTTCTACAAGCACTCGTCATTTTAGTCTCGTGGCGGCTGCAGGTGAACTGACGGGCGTTGGAAGCGAGAGTTGACTCTATTTTGACAACAAAAGTTGTCTTGTGCAAACAGAAGCGCAACAGCTCGCTTCCTCTCATCGCCATAGAAATGAAAACTGGACCATCAAGGACAAAACTGCGGTTAATAAAATATGGAAGTGAGCAGGTTGCCTTGATTCTGATGTGCAAGAAAATGAATGAAAATGACAAATTTACACCATGCCTCAATTAGTCAAGGGAGACATACAGTGGGTACGGAAAGTATTCAGACCCCCTTAAAATGTTCAGTCTTTGTTATATTGCAGCCATTTGCTAAAATCATTTGTTATTTTTTTCCCCTCATTAATGTACACACAGCACCCATATTGACCGAAAAGAACGGAATTGTTGAAATTTTTGCAGATTTATTAAAAAAGAAAAACTGAAACATCACACAGTATTCATACCCTTTGCTCAGTATTTAGTAGAAGCACCCTTTTGAGCTAATACAGCCATGAGTCTTTTTGGGAAGGATCACACCTGGATTTGGGGATCCTCTGCCATTCCTCCTTGCAGATCCTCTCCAGTTCTGTCAGGTTGGATTCGGAACGTTGGTGGACAGCCATTTTCAGGTCTCTTCAGAGATGCTCAATTGGGTTTAAGTCAGGGCTCTGGCTGGGCCACTCAAGAACAGTCACTGAGTTGTTCTCAAGCCACTCCTTGTGTGCTTAGGGTCATTGTCTTGTTAGTAGGTGAACCTTCGGCCCAGTCTGAGGTCCTGAGTACTCTGGAGAAGGTTTTCGTCCAGGATATCCCTGTACTTGGCCGCATTCGCCTTTCCTTCGATTGCAACCAGTCGTCCTGGCCTGCCACCACCATGCTTTACTGTTGGGACTGTATTGGATAGGTGATGAGCAGTGCCTGGTTTTGTCCACACATGCCGCTTATAATGAAGGCCAAAATGTTCTATCTTGGGCTCATCAGACCAGAGAATCTTATTTCTCAACATCTTGGAGTCCTTCAGGTGTTTTTTAAGCAAACTCCATGCGGGCTTTCATGTGTCTTGCACGGAGGAGATGCTTCCGTCGGGCCACTCTGCCATAAAACCCTGACTGGTGGAGGGCTGCAGTAATGGTTGACTTTAGAAAATGTTCTCCCATCTACCGACTGCATCTCTGGAGCTCAGCCACAGTGATCTTTGGGTTCTTCTTTACCTCTCTCACCAAAGCTCTTATCCCCTGATTGCTCAGTTTGGCCAGACGGCCAGCTCTAGGAAGGGTTCTGGTCGTCCCAAACGTCTTCCATTTAAGGATTATGGAGGCCATTTTGCTCTAAGGAACCTTAAGTGCAGCAGAAATATTTTTGTAACCTTGGCCAGATCTGTGCCTTGCCACAATTGTCTCTCTGAGCTCTTCAGGCAGTTCCTTGGACCTCATGATTCTCATTTGCTCTGACATGCACTGTCAGCTTTAAGGTCCTATATAGACAGATTTGTGGCTTTCCCAATCAAGTCCAATCAGTATAATCAAACACTGCTGGACTCCAATGAAGGTGTAGAACCATCTCAAGGATGATCAGAAGAAATGAAGAGCACCCGAGTTAAATATGAGTGTCTGAATACTTAAGGGTGTGTGATATTTCAGGTTTTCTTTTTTAATAAATCTGCAAAAATTTCAACAATTCCATTATTTTCTGTCAATATGGGGTGCTGTATGTACATTAATGAGGAAAAAATAAACTTAAATGTTTTTAGCAAATGACTGCAATATAACAGAGTGACATTTAAGGGCGTCTGAATACTTTCCATACCCACTGTATGTGTTTAAACTCAGTTGCTAACCAAAAAAGCATCACCTACATGTAAACATTCTCTGATGAATTAAAGTGCACGGTCTTACCATATGTTGTATGACGATCATACGTGTTATAAAGCATTTTAAATAAACAGTTTCTCCCCCCCCAAAAAAAAAAAAATATATATATATATATACACACACACACACACACACACACACACATACCTTGATGGTATGCTTCAATTTTTTGCCTTTAACATGAAATAACCAGAAAAGCAGCTCTGTTGATTGTTAAACTTGATTTTCAGCACGTAAGTAAAATCTTCCTGAGTGCTTGTAAAAGCGGTGCTAATGTCATCCCCTAAATCCAATGGAGGGGAGGAGAGGGGGAACAATGCAAAAAATAAATTGCTCAATTCAGATTTGTCACGGTCCTCTTTGTGCTCTTTTGTGCTCCTTGTGCTTCTGCGGCTCACGCTTTGACACTTTTATTTTTTTTCCCCGTCACTGCCTTGCTGTTCTTCCCCTGCAACCGAACATGCTACTCTCCCCCACCAAACCTACCCGCGCCTTCCCGAGGCGCCTTCAGAAAGCGTAACGTTGTGTGGGATTGGAATAGTTGCAGTGGAATTATCTTCCCACTGCTACACCGAGGGTCGACCATTCGGCAGGGAGGAGAGTTGATCTTGGCTTCTTGCGCTTCAAGTGGGAGCACGGTGCATGGTCTGCTGTGTTTCAATGAGCTGCCATTCATGCATCAGAGTCACGCTGACATTTCGTAAACATCTTACTCACCGTTCAAGGCCATTTAAAACAAGTGGTTTCATTAAAATTCGTTGCCAGGAGGCCAATGGATGGAGATGGATGCGGTGGGAATGGCAGAGTAGTTCACTCGCAAATTTGATTGCTCACGTTGATTCTTGATTTTGTTTTATTCTTAGTCGGTTAGTGGCATACAGTGGGTACGGAAAGTTAGTTTGGTTAGTTTGTTTGCTGTTTGGTCAATAAATTAGTTGGTTAGTTCAATTTATTTGTCGGTTAAAACTTTTGTTGGTTGTTTTTTGTCTGTTTGTTAGTTTAGCTCTTTTTTAGTTAGTTCATTCATTGTTGTGTTTGGTTAGTTACTTTGTTTGGTTTTTGATGATTTAAATCAGTTGGTTAGTCGTTAGTGAGTACAATGACGGTTGGATAGTTTATTGGCTATTGGTCGGTTGATTAGTTTGTTGCCAGTTGTTAGTAAGCTCATTATTTGGTAAGTTTGATCTTTAGCTAGTTGTCACATGTAGGACGTGACTACTACTTGCCAACACTACCTGCGTGTGTTAAGAGATTGTGTCGGCCTGTGAAGGACATTTAAGTGAGGCATCTGTCACGACCCCCCCCCCCGACGTCCAAGCCCCTTTCGATGCTTCTGATGGTCCTCTCAACCCAAGGCCGCTTCGTCACATCAGCGACATCCTTGTGTGCAAACGCTCTGACTGTGTGCATTATAATTCACCGTGACTCACTACCGTGGCGTCACACTCTGGAAATAGCGCGGCGGGTGGTCCGCTGAGGGTCGCCGTCACTTGCTGTGTATCTGCGAGGAAAGGGTAAGGACTTCCTCTCGGCCTGCACAATGGCTGCTGGCGCTCCCGGGTGACACGCACAAGAAGGGAGGCTGCCGAAAGCCCGTCAGAGGGGAAGGCTCGTTCCTGACGCTCTGTGCCTGATCCTGCGGTGCAGCGCAGCCAGAGGAAACTTGGGCAGGAAAAGTCTTAAGGAGTTGGCTCCGTCTCATGTTCATGTGCAAAAGTGCAATGTCAGGTCACCTTTAGAGAAGAATGAAATTAATGAATCTCTACATATCCTTTAAAGTGGAATTTAGTTTTTCCATCCTCTCTGTGTTTGTGTGAGACATGAATCCAAACTTTACATAAAATAAATCATAATTTACATCTCACATCTCTGCAAAAAAAAAAAAAAAAAAAATGTCAACAAACGTTTGACACTCCACAATCGGAAAGGTCCCCGCAGCAGAGCTTGTTGGTTGGTTAATTTATCAGTTTAGCTCCTGTTGGTTTGTTGGTAATTTTCTTCTTTAGTTAGTCAGACGTTAGAGAGAGCAGTTTCATGCAAACATTGTAGAGGGGTGACAAGCGGTGCAGAATTTCGTTGCAGATCCAGATAAACGTCTCGATCTATTTTCACCTTTGTTTGTTGCAGTCTGCTTGCATTGGGACCAAAAGGCGCAGTGACCCAAAAGATCTAGTAGATGGAGCCGCGGTGGAAAGACTGTAATATGCGTCACTGCAACATTTGGGACTGGAGTGGAACAGACAGTGAACGTCATGATGGATTAGGATTGTTCTGCCAAGTGCCGTTCTAGTTTGAAACGTTATATTTTCCTCTGACGTGCACTGTGCAAATTTCCTGCCATGATACATCTACTCCCCAAGTGCTGCGTGAAAGAGACTATGGTGTTTTAATCTGGGATTAGGATTAAACATATTTTTGATAGAGAACACAAGATGAGACACTGTGTTCTTTGCCTATTGTACTCAGGCCAGTCTGCTTAAGTCTCTTATACAAGCCCTGACTCTTTTTCATATTTCACGTAGGCACTCTTGCGTGTGCTCTCGCTAAATGTAGCGACTCAATTTTGTCCCTCAGTCCTCCAGAAGCAGCAAGGGATTGTCTGAACTATGACTGACCTCGTGATTGTATTTAGTTATGTGTATAAATCAGTGGTGCCAACATGCCAGTGGCGAGAAAGACTCACTGAAATAACCAACCTCATTGCGCACTTTTATTATCACGGCCTTATTTAATCTTGCCGCACCTCGGGAAGCCTTTGCCGCGCCGTTACTCACTTTTCTGTGTGTGTCTGTGTGTGGTTCTTCCCGCAGTACTTGGGACACGTGGAGGTGGAGGAGTCGCGGGGGATGCACATCTGTGAGGACGCGGTCAAGCGGCTGAAGACTGTACGTATTCCTGGGACGTATTCCTTTGTCTTGTCAGTGTGCATCACATTTTCTTTGCTGGTGTTTCCCGCTTAAGTGACTGTTTTTCGTCAACTACCACGATGTACCAACTTTCTCTTGAGGTGTCTCTTCCTCTCTATCTCACTCTTTCCGGTGCATTAATTCTACGAGGTTCGGTCGGGGAGAAGTGTGGGGGGATGTTGTCGGGCGAGATCCCCGCACCGGTCGTAAACTCAAAGCTCGGCTTTGGGGGATCTTTCTCTCTGTGATCACAACGTGCGTTCAGGATGATTAAGGCGTCACGGTCAAAGTTTACACCCTGTGATGTGATTTCACCGATTTTTTTTATTTTTGTTATTTATTTTTTATTTTATTTTATCATTATTTTTTTTATTTATTTATTTATTTCTAAATATAATGCATTTCTGAATATTATTGCTGAAAACATGCTAAGACTGAGAACTATGTAGTACTGAATTGTGGAATTATTGCTCTAAATTGGTTTTCACTATTTCAGTTTTCCTGATTGAGTTAATTTTTTTTCTTTTTCTTTTTTTTTTCTTTTTTTGTTGTTGTTGTTGGGGGTGACCGAGACATTGCCTGGTGAACCACCTTGGGTTGGACATGAGTCCCCCAACCTCTACTGTATAAGAGCTTGAGAGGCTCTGTTCGCATCAGTGCTTATCCAGCATAGTTGTGAGTTATTTATTTAGTAGTTATTATTACTAAGGCCAAGCCTGCTACCTTGCGTTGGGTCTTCTGGGCGAATTGGTCTCCGCGAGATGGCGCCCTGGTGAGAGCGCAAGCAATATTTTAGTCTTCTGAGACGCCGTGACGTCTCCTCCAGTGAGATGGTTCCTTTGGGGATGTAAAGGCCTAAGAAAGATGCTAGACAAAGTAGCATCCATTTTCGTCATGGTAGTAGTATTTGATTCACAGTTGAACTGTTGAGTTGGACATTGCCGCAGTTGGGATTCAGTGCCAACAAAGCTCAGGGAATTCCTGCTTTAGGTGTGGGCGATTAGCTTTCCATCAGATTTCAAGTAGAATCATTGCCTCTTTTACACAGAGTACGCACAAAACCTGACTTTGTATACAATTTCTATGTAGAACCCAGCAAAAGGGGCATTTGTTGCCAACAAAGTTCAGGGAATTTCTGCTTTGGGTGTTGGCAATTAGCTTTCTGTTATAGTTGAATCAGTGGCCTGTTTTATACAGGGATTGGGATTCTGTGCCAAAGAAACTCAAGGAATTCATGCTTTGCAGGTCTGCCATAAGCTTTGTTATATTTCAATATATTTGGTAGTTTCTTTTAGCAAGCGATCCCCCCCCCTCCCAAAAAAAAACAGTAGTTTGATATGCCTTTTACACAGAACTCAGCGATAAGGGTATATCAGCCACTTTTACTTATTTTACACAGAACTAAGCGAAGGCGGGATATTGCTGCATTTGGGATTCATTGCCCACATCGAGCCAGGAAATTGCCGGGTTAGCTGGCCACTGTGGAAGATGCTTGTGTGTTCTTTTCTGCATAATTCCTTTGCACACAGGCATCATCCCGCCTCTGTTTCTGATGCTACCTCAGAAGACAGAAAGAAAGTTGGCACATTTGAAAGCATTGTGAGTGTATTTAAGTGGACAGTGGCACACGTAAATGTCCGTATCAGTCAGAACACAGACACACAGTCGTATGGCCTGAGAGGAGAGAGCGTGTGTGTGTGTGTGTGTGTGTGTCCACGTGCGTGCATGTGTGAGAATGTACACACATTCATAACATGTATGAAAGACGAAGAATCACACACACACACTCGCAAGTGTAGAATTTCTGCGCAATATCCCCCACGAGCACACAAGCAGTAGCAGCACGTACGCGTCGACGCTTGATGAGGTCACATGAAGCCCGAGGCCGCACGCTCTTTTATCGAGTTGGCGTCATTGGACACCACGGAGCATGCAGTCTTCCTGCTGGCACTGACTGTTTTTCTGCCCTCGACCTAATGACATTATTGTGGCTCGTGATGACGCCTGGAAACCCAGCTGTGGATGTACAGTACAGTCATGACAGGGGTTTGTGTTTGTGCGTGCTTGTTGTGTGTGTGTGTCCATGTCTATTTGTGTGTATGTGTAACTGATGCCATTACATTTACTACCTTTTTTCCAGAGTGTAGAAATAAGACGAGTCTATTTAAAGCAGGCATTTATTGTTTTTCCAAGTGGCTAATGCGCAGTTACAAGGTGCTGGTTCATCCTCATTGATGCTTTAATGTGCTAACTTTTGTCATTACGTTGTTGCCTATCTGGCGATCTGGTCTTCCCAATGACTCTATTGTATTCCTGGGAGTCGCAGTAGTTTTATCATGACTCTGTGTCCTGTGACTAACCGACGTCCACGCTGCCCCTGCTGTGATGTCGCTTCTTGTACTTGGTTTTAGTCTGGGTCCAGGTTTGTGTTAAAACTATCAAAGGACCGATTCTATTTTTGCTCTTGTTCTTAACCTGCACAATGAAATTGTAGCTACTGTACAGAGAACCAACACAAAAAAAGACTATTATAATATATATACCGAAATTGCTCATTTATCCACTCTTGAGTATAATGTGCACCCCAAAAATCAGGCAAACCCTTCTACCTTTCTGTAACGCTGCCATCCAATTTGCTGCTATCCATATGCTCAAAACATGAAGTGTTATTTGTATTTTATTTGCTTTTTCAAAGAAATATTCTGATCTGTGTGCATGCATTGATGTAATTTTATTTTTTTAATCAAACGTTTGTGTGCCTGTGTCGGGACAGTCTAAAACACTTAAAGTAAAAAAAAAAAAAAAAAAAAAAAAAAAAAAGCTTAATGTGCGACACCTGCGACCAATTGTCACCAAAATATATGTGGATAATCTTTCCTTATGTCCACTTCAACCTATGAAAATATCAGAACGAAATCTCAAATATGTAGAATTTTATGGACGTTAAGCCTTTTCCTCTCCATTTTCTCTATCACTATAGAGAAAAAGCTTAATGTCACAACACTGCGACCAGTCATCCCCCAAATTTATGTGGACATCCCTCCTTATACCCACTTCAACCTCTAAAAATATCAGAACAAAATCCCTAAAATTCGGGATTTTATGGATTTTATTTTTTTTCCTCTTTAAGGCAGGATATTTCCACACTTGGAATTCAGTGCTAACGAAGCTCCATTAGAGTCCTGTTATAGTAGAATCAGTTGCCTCTTTTACATGGAGAACCTGCAAAAAAAAAAACAACTGAAGCGATTAATGGAATAATTCGATTGCAAATAAACTTGAAGATATTGCTGCAATTAGCATTCAATGCCAACGATGTTCATGGGATTCCTTCTTGGCGTGTCAGCATTTGGTTTTCTGTTATAGTAAAATCAATAGCCTCTCTTACACAGAGAACCCGCAAAACAAATTGATGATTTATATGCTTTTTACACAGGACAGGCTAAAAAGTTTATTAGAGGTCGTAAAGTGGTCTAATAAAGTGTCCTTTTTACCTACTTTACCTCTCAAACCTCCACTTTCCTTCCGACCCACAGATCATTCCCACTTTCATAACTTAAAAAGCTCAAATATTGTATTACGTTTTGTTGGTGTGTTATATTTTTTTTGTCTTTTTAAGCAGGTTTAAATTGTGGTGTTGTCCAGAAATGCTTCAATTCCAACCCCGCCCCCTCCCATTTTCCCAGCCTTTTAAGTAATTTTCCCACCCTTGACCCTCAACTTGGCTAACCACAGCTAACCAGTAGCCATCACCATCATCATCTGCATGTGTCACTAACAAGCTGACTTGCTGGTTAACATGTTAAATCATGCATTAACACGACTCCGCCCCCGGCCGCCGTGTAACAGGAGCCGAGTGGCACGGCTTACCGGCGGGGACCAAGGAGGGAGGAGGGGATTAAAGGTCTAGAGTAAAGACTAGCCTGCATCTGGTTTCTTTTGGGCGGCCTCAACTTGACCTCCATCACCCCCACCCCCGCGCCTGACTGATCAACACTCAGAAATCAGATTCACACCACCTTTGAGTCTGACTCGGAATCACAGTAAACCTTCCAGATACGGTCTTTCTATTGAAGACTTTTCCAACCACTACTACACAACTAAAGCTGTGCGATATAACGATATATACAATATTAAAAAGTCTATCGTACAGTGTAATCTTTATCATTTGTATGGTTAGCTATACCTTGCCACTACTTAGGGAATCCTCTGATTTATTTTCCTCTGCTGAGTAATACTTTTACTGGATAAATGTTAAGTGTATTTGAATGTTACTTGAAGCTCTGTTTTGTATTGATTAAAATCTTTGCACTTTGCTGGATTCCTTGAAAAATGGTTGTACTATCAGATATTTTGAATGGTAGTTATTCAGCCACTGGATCTTTGCTTTATTTTTGTTAATCTTTTGTCAGTTTAATTGTGTGGTCTATATAAAATATGTATTTTCTAAATAATTTGAGAAAAGATAACAGACAATTTCCATTAATGTATTTATAAGGTAAAATATATCAGGATATAAAATTACCTATATGGGATATGAAATTGTGTCCATATTGCACAGCCCTACTAGCGACTACAATTCAAAAAAGTGATTAGCGAGTTAAATTCTTGCTAAGAAACAGATAACACGAACGGCATCATTTTCAAATAGTTTTCCGTATGACGAGAAAGGAGCCCAGTGGAAGGCAATCACCGAGTCGATCATACTGAACATCACCGAAGACGTGGTGCCAATTTATTCGTTGCAAAAGCAGTGATTTATCCATGTTAGAAACGTTTGACCCAAGGTATGTTCTTCCAGGCAGCCAGTATTTGCCGAGTTCGCCTTGCTTCACCTGTAAAACTTTACATGAGTAAACATAAGAAAGCTGGAGGGAGTGGGACTTGGTGACAGACATACTAACCAGCCTAGCCATGCACTTTGATGGATTAGTTTATGATGTTAAATTGTTGAACATTTGTTGTTGTTGTTGTTGTGATGGAAACAAATAAATAATCAAGGCTTTTATTTTAAGGCCAAATTGCCAAGCCCTAGGTTCCACACAATAAGACAGACCACTCTATGGTCAGGACTGGTTGGGTTGGTTTCATTCTTTTGAGCGCTATCTGTCCAGGCTCCACCTTCCTACTTGTTTTTATGGCCGTTGGATGATTTGCGCACCTCTTGTGTGTCTGTGTGTGTGTGTGTGGTGCTACTAATACTGACCACAATTAGCATACAATTGGTATCATTCATAAACAGTCAATCAATAATCAAACAACCCAATCCAACTTCCCTCTCCTTCCTCCTCATACGATTCTTCCAGGTAACACTGTCATACTTTGTCCACCCCATCCCTCTCACCTGCCCCATTTTTTTTTTTTTTAAACAACCATCCAGGACAGGAAATTCTTCAAAGGATTCTTTTCCAAAGTAAGTTGCTGATTTGTGTCCAGTCCGAGTGCCTTTTTCTTTTCTCTATCTCACGTTTTAACAAGTCACCCTTTTCAAGGCCAGACAGGTCACACACACACACACAAACACACACACCGGTGCATGTGCTTGAGAAGGTGGGAAGGGGTTTAGACCAGGGTGGGGCACTTGTGTGTTAACATGAGCGTCTACTACGCACGCACGCACGCGCACACAGTGGTCATTGCTGTCCTAACCAACAGGGCACCCGAGCACCAACCTTCTCATTCCTCTCCTTCTGTTTGGCTTGTCTGGCACACCAACTTTACTGTGGATCGGCAGGGATATTTTTGTCGGCTGAAACGTGTCTCTTGTTGTTGTTTTCTTTTAACCGCACGTAGGCTGGGAAGAAGGCAGTGCGCGCCGTGCTGTGGGTGTCGGCAGACGGTCTACGCGTGGTCGACGACAAAACTAAGGTAAGAAAACGCACCGGACAGTAAGGGTGGACGATGAATAAATTTTAGCGATTAATTGCTGGTTTGTTTTTCAGGATTTTTTTAATAATTTTTTTTTTTGCTTGCTTACAGCACTTAATGTTGCAATTTTGCAGTGGCGTATCTGAAGCTCGTTCGTAAAAAAAAAAAAAAAATTGGGTTCGTAACATAAAGCAAAAAAGCAACCATGCAAACGCCTCCTAACTGGGGAAAGTGTAAGTTGGTTCACTTAAATCGGCGCACTTCCAAATTTTGGGTCGAAGTCGCCTTTCCCCACCTGTACAAATGTTTTGACAAAATTGACATTTTCCAAGAGGAATCACTTAAATTTTCACATTGTCTGTATTTCTGCGGAATTTGATGAATGTTAATGCTGGTTAAAAAATATATATATATTGAAAAAAATTGTTTCAAAGATGGATTAGTATCAGGAGACAAGGAACAAATCCCAGGCGGGGAAAAGCAAAAAGCAAAACTTGTTTTGATTGACATTTTCAGGGATTTTATTTTAAGATGCCCACGCCCAGCCGTACGTGACAGCCTTCAGAGGACCATTCATAAACTTTCACTTGAAATAAAATGTTTATTTACCATTAGCATTGGTTAATATTACAAAAATCAACAAAATGGTCTTTCCCCATCTGCAGTTGAGTAAATACATGTCCGGGCCATTACTTACAGAAAATAAGCTCTGCATTATAGTCGAGCACCTGCAGGAGCAATATCACTTTCAAATAATTTTAGACTGACATCTGTTGGAAAAATAATAAATCTACTTCCTACAACATCTAGATGTCACCTGATGAAGAAATACTTTACAGTTATAAGAATAACAAAATTAAACCAAACCCCAAGAAATGTCATGAATAGTTAGCTAAATTATAAAAATAACAATACTAGCTCAACATTTTGTTTTAAAACACCAGTGTTTAGTCATCAGTTGAAGATAAACAATGTCAATACTGCATATTATAAATTTACTTTAATTTGAATTTAAAAAACAAACAAAACAAAATAAAGAATGACAACTTTGGATTTAGGACACCTGTACATTGTCAATGGATGAAGGAAAAATAAAACTGAATATCAGAAATACTGCATTATCAAAACATAATTAAACCATATGGAAGAATTAAAAGTAAGGTATCATGATGTAAGAAGATATATGTTGAAGTTGCTATTATACCTTATTTTGCTCATATACCATTGTTCTCTCACATGAATACAACAGCTAGCACCCCAAAAAGATGTTCAATCTTTTAATATGCGGAAAAATCGGGAATCTATTTGGGTAGGGAAAACATGGCAGCTAGTGCCTCATCACAAGCCTTGTCAACCCAAGCATACCGTTGCACTTGTGCTTCCACATGAACACAACTGCCATAGATCCCCAAAATTATGTTCAATAGTTAATTCAAGGTTCTTAAAAAAATTGCTAATTTATTACACAGTCATTGATTAAAATGGTTGCGAACGCATCACGATGATGACCCTTGCATTTCAAAGTCCAAAAGCCGTGCACATCAAAGTTGCGGTTCGCCAAGCCCCGTGACCGTACAAAAAGCCTTTACTATGTCACAAAATCAAAACTCCTGTGTAACGTCATCGTCCAAAAGTCTTTCTTTTTAATTTTTAAAAATTTGTTTAGCAAGCACTCAAGGCAGATAAAATAGAATGAACACAGCGCTGTGATGGCTAGTGTTGGCCCTGTTGACTGCCACCCCTGCCCATTAAAGTCCGTGGTTACATAACGCCACCGATCATACAAAATTTTCATAAAAGGAAACACCTGTGATATGTCATCTTCCAAAACAGTTTTTCAAAGGTAAGCGACGCAATCAACCCAACAAGCAGATCACAAAAGGCGGAAATGAATCACCTCACGCGACTGCTCTCTGCAAGGAGGCATTACAATGATCGAATTCAACAAAACCTACACAAATTTAGCTAACCTCACTATTTTTACCTTGTTATTGTCTCCCAAAAATGTATTTAATTAGCTAGATCCAGCCCCAACCAGCTGTTTTTGCCTGCGGGAACTCTTGCTTGAGTTATTAACCAGTGATTGCAGCCATGGATTTAACGGTTACTACATATGCCAGTATTTTTCATGCTCCTCTTGGGTGAATCGATAACCGACGTTTTAGACCTCGCAGAAAATGTACACACAGGAATATTGCACCCTGAGCATTTGGTGTACAAAATGGAGGGATTTATGGATGTTCTTGGAGGTTATTTCCATCCTCTCTGGCCTAGATATTTCATTGGGGGAGAGGAGGACGTGTGATAGAATTATAATTTTTTTCAATGATTAACACTGAGAAAACGGCAATTATTATTATGATGATGAAGCAAATCATTTTAATCTGATGATGGAGGTGACTGACGACGATCCTTCTGTTCCACAGGACCTGATCCTAGACCAGACCATCGAAAAGGTGTCATTCTGCGCGCCGGACCGGAACTTCGAGAGAGCATTTTCGTACATCTGCCGGGACGGGACGACGCGCCGCTGGATCTGCCATTGCTTCATGGCCGTCAAAGACTCTGTGAGAACGCCGCACGAGAAAGAAGATATTAATATATGACGCAAACATGATCATTCGATGCCGTACATGTAGGGGGAGCGGCTCAGCCACGCTGTGGGCTGCGCCTTCGCCGCCTGCCTGGAGCGCAAGCAGAAGCGGGAGAAGGAATGCGGCGTCACGGCCACATTTGATGCCAACCGGACCACCTTCACCCGCGAGGGCTCCTTCCGTGTCGCCACGGCTACGGAGGCGGCCGAGCGGGAGGAAGTTATGAGGCAGCTGCAGGACGCTAAAAAAGGTGCGTGTCTAGAATCGCCCACTCCTCCTGGGAATCTGGGATTGTTACTTTATTTGGCTGCGGAAAGATTCCACTTGAATCTCTCTTATGATCACATTATCAAATGACTGATGATTTTCCGAGAACAATTTTAAGGTGCCCAGAGGACATTGACTACGACGTTGGTAGTGGTTGCTTGAAGGGAAGCGGTCACATGGAAACATTTACACTATTAATACTGACCGTAGATTTCCATTGACTGAACTGCTGAGTGGGGGGATGTGTCTCTTTAAGTGAGAGACTTTTATTTGTACATGTTTAAAATGACTATAAAATTTTATCAGTATTTAGTATTGCATTTATTTTTTTGTTCATTTTTTATTAGATAGTTTTAAATTTGTACTTTTTGTTTGCTATTTTATTCATTTATAATTTTTGCTATTTAAATTCAGTATTTATTTAATTTAAAAACATGCTGTTTTTTGTTTATTAATTTGAATTGTATCATGTTTTCCTAGTTTTGTATTACCTATCTTTTTAAATATGCAGTTTTATTCAAGTTACTGTATTTATTGATATTTATTTTTATATTTAGTAGTTGTTTTTTATTTTATTGTTTTTATAATTGGAAAGTTTTTTATTTTAATTTTTGGACTGGTTAGCACATCTGCCCCACAGTTATGAGGACCGGGGTTCAAATCCCAGCCCCGCCTGTGGGGAGTTTGCATGTTCTCTTTGTGCTTGCGTGGGTTTTCTCCGGGCACTCCGGTTTCTTCCCACATCCCAAACACATGCAGGGTAGGTTGATCGAGGACTCTAAATTGCCCATAGGTGTGAATGTGAGTGTGAATGGTTGTTTGTTTATATGTGCCCTGCGATTGGCTGGCAACCAGTTCAGGGTGTACCCCGCCTCCCGCCCAAAGATAGCTGGGATGGGCTACAGCACGCCCGCGACACGAGTGAGGATAAGCGGAACGGAAGATGAATAAATGAATGAATGTTTGTTTTTATGCAAATAGCTGCACAAAATGGTGTAAATCAATGATAGATGCCATATTTTTGTGTAACCACTTCAATTAGAGCTAATTGAATCCAAGGTGGTGGTGTAAAAGGCAAAATTATAAACACTCTGCCTTTGGACAATACTTCAATCATTATCCTGTAATACTTCAATAATACTTAATGCACACAATTATGCAAATTAAAACTAAGGCCACAAGGTTAAAGTTGCAGCAAAGTATTCACAGCACTTCACTTTTTCTATATTATGTTATGTCACAGCTTTATTCACAAATGGAATAAGTTCTTTTTTTTTTTTTTTCCCCCCCAAAAAAATTCTAAACACAACACCCCACCCTTGCTTACATGAAAAGAGGAATGGGTGAAGCTTGTGGCATCACATTCAAAAAGACTCGAGGCTGTAATTGCTGTTGTCACATCATCCACGTTGTTCACGACAGCCGAGAGCGACGCCAAGGTGGCGGGGAACTCCTCCGACGGCGGCGTGATCAACATCTCCGCCATTCAGTCGGGCGGCTCGCCGTCGCCCTCATCCTCGCCGCCGCTCCCGCTGGCCGCCCTGGGCCCGCAGGCCATCCCCCGCCGGCACGCCCCCGCCGAGGCGTTGGCCAGGCAGGGCTCCTTCCGCGGCTTCCCGGCGCTCAGCCAGAAGACGTCGCCCTTCAAGCGCCAGCTATCGCTCCGCATGAACGAGCTGCCCTCCACCGTGCAGCGCAAGTCGGACTTCCCCATCAGGAATGCGGGTGAGACGGGGAGCTAAGTCCACACACATGGACACGAGCGCACACACACAAACATAAACACACACTTGGATACAGAGACATGCACTGACACACGCACATGCATACACACTTTGACTGTCATTGTAATTTCGTCCCCCTCACCCACATGCAGTGCCCGAGGTGGAAGGAGAGAACGACAGCATCAGCTCGCTATGCACTCAGATTACCACAGCGTTCAGCGGACCCCCGGAGGACCCCTTTTCCTCTGCGCCTATGCCCAAAGCACTCACCTCGCCGCAGTCGCCTGGAGCGCCAGGTAACCATCGACCTGACATCCAACGTGAAAAGTTCATATCACCTTGGCAACAATTAGCAGTATTATCCCCACATTGCGTCAAGAAATTCATCGGAGATTTGCTCATAATATAACACATAACAAGGAAAAAGTAATTAATAATGCTCGAAATACTAAAAAAAAAATACCAAAATAGTTTTACCAATAAATATACACCAATATTAGATCTGAATTGACAAATAAAGAAAATACATAAACATTTGAAGAATTATGAAAATAATGTTGCAAAGAAATACATTGGGACAAATTCCCCCAAATATTAGGGCAAAAACTTAAAAAATAAAAAAAAAAGTAGATATACCAAAATATTAGACAAAATATTTAAAATACACAAATAAAAAAAGAAATTACCGCATCAGCTTGCTGTACACGTGTACTCCATATATAAAATAATTACAAAAAATTATTATTAGCAAAGATATTGCAAGAAAAATAACACAAATGGAGAAAATACACACATTACAACAGACAGTAAAAAAATAAAAAAAAATCTCAGATACAAATATTTAAGTGATTAAAAAGATATTAAACAGAAGTAAAAAATATTAGATGAAAAATACACAAATTAAGAAAATACACATATTACAATAAACCTGTTTGAAGGTACAAATTAGACAAAAAAACACTAAATGAAACAATACACAAATATAGATGTAAAATACAAACATGAAAAAATACAAAGAATTTCATATGAAAAATACTTAATTCATGGGAAAAAATACACATTTTGAAAATATTTTTTATTTATAAAAAAAGCGCAACTGTAGATGTAAAATACCCCCCACCCAAAAAAATTACACAAACATACAATGGAAAAAATATGGGCTGTACCTTGGCTTTCTTCCGCCATGTTTCATAGCACCATAACATTCATCATTCATTCGTCGTCGTCTTCGCTTTTTGGGTTACGTTCGCTTACAGTAAAGCGTAAAATATTTCCTCCCAACCTCTAACACAAGTCTTCCTTGTCTTTTTGACATTTAGTTCTTTTTGCTTGTTTCTTGTACACTTGATTGACATGTTCCAACTCGCATGTCTAACATTGAACCGCCCTCCTCTTTCTCTTCAGCTGTAGTCAACAGTTGTGCTGCCACTGCTACCGCTTCCCTTTCTGCTCCTCATCCTCTTCCTCCTCCCCCACCTCCTACTGCTGCTGCTGCTGCTGCTGTTAATCCTCCAGCGCCGAGCTCAGCAGCGTTGGCCCCCGCTCTACCCGCTCGAGACACTAACCCCTGGGCCAAGACCCCCGCTGGGGTCCCGGCCCCTGCGCCACCCGGTAAGAGGACAAAAAAAGCATGTGCTAAACAATGGAGGTGTTTGTGTGTACAGTATAACTATTCACAAATAGAGAAAAAAAGTAACTGACACCCCCCTAAAAATGTTTTAAGAACTGCCAATGTTAATTGTACGTTAAACAATGGCTCCTCCGCCGCATGCAAGGTTTGTCTCTCAGTCAAGATGCATCACGTAAACATACGTTCTGTGCCCAAACCCGTAAGTCTAAATATTTGAAAATCAAATCATCTTTCCCCAATTGAAAGAATGGAAATGCCTTTAATCTGTTACAGCCCCCCCCCCCCCTCAAAACCAACCATCGGGTGTGTTTTTTAATAAGGAAAAATAGGAAAAATAAGGAAAAATAATACTGAATAATATTGTACATTTTAAGAACATAAAGTGCTTACATGTAAATGACGTAAAAAAATTGAACAGTTTGTGCACCATGATTTAATGCTGCAATCCAATTAATTGTGCTGCTCCTTTCTTGCGCCATTTGTGTTATGATATCTGTTGTTTCTAACATGTAAAAAGTATCAATGCTAACTGTTAGCATGTCAGTGGCGTCTTGCATCATTTGTTAGCATTAAGTGAAGCGGATTTTCCAAAGTCAGTTTCATATTGTTTTACAAATCTACTATTGGTCTCCACGTCATCTGTAAGATTTACACATTACTAACCCATTCAAACCAATGAAAGTAGCTTGAGAACAAATCTATAAACTCATTCACTGCCAGTCTTCTCAGTTAACATGGATATTTGACTTCTAAAGCCGTCAATGGCAGTGAATGTGTTAATGCTCTTGACCTATCCGTTAGACACAGCCACCCCCATTCCATGTCGCACCTTTTACTCTTAACCGTGACTCAGTGGAAAAAACTGTTAAGTGTGAAAGGGGCAAATGAGTATTTTCATTTTCTCCAAACAGGAGGTGATTGGTCATCATCCACTCCCATCATCATCGTCCCACCGATGTCTTCTCCGGTGTTGCCCTCGCACAAGCGCACCCCCTCGGAAGCGGAAAAATGGCTGGAGGAGGTTTCCAAGTCTGTCCGGGCCCCTCCACCCAACCCCATCCTGGCGACAGCCCCACTGCCCGCCGCGCCGTTCGCCGCCCCTGTGGCGCCCTTACCCCAGGTGGCCTATGCGCCCCTGCTACCCCCGCGCCAGACTGCTTTCCACCCCATGTCCAACGGGCTCTCCTTCCCGCAGCCCAGCGTGCCTGTGGTGGGCATCACTCCCTCGCAAATGGTGGCCAATGTCTTCGGCTCGGCCGCGCAACCCCAGCCGTTTTCCTTCCCCGCTCCCGTAGCGCCCCCGGGTGTCGTCGTCACGGGCCCCTTCATCAAGGCGCCGCCGCCCGGTGTCGCCAGCCCCGGCCCCGCTCACCCTGCCAATGGCAGTGGGAGCTTCAACGGGGCGAACAATTGGGCCGCTCTGTCACACCTGTCCCCCCACTCCTCGCCCGCGGTCGCCGCCCCGCAGCAGCCACAGGTGGATGCCTTTGAGGCCCAGTGGGCGGCGCTGGAGGGGCGCTCGCACCAGCGCACTACGCCGTCGCCCACCAACCCCTTTTCCACCGAGCTGCACAAGACCTTTGAGATCCAGCTCTGATGACTGTGCCTGAGGAAGGGATGGTCTCCATGTTTTGGGGATGCGGGGCAGCGGTGGTCGCGGGGGGCGGTGGCAGCGGGTGGTGTCAGCACAGACCCCCTGCCCCCAAAATAACATGCTGCTGTTCTTCACGGGTTTCATCAGCATTGTCTGTGCTCGTTTGATTGTCCTGTGCAAATCCACTACTACTACCACTGCCCCCCCTGCAAGCCGCTCCTTACCACGCCCAGCCCTCCACCCGCTTATGCCCACCATCCTCACCTAACTGGAAGAATAAAGCAAGACAATGCCAAAATGTTTATTTTTATGCATTAAGTATATTTTAAATAGCTTTGGATTCCAAGCATCATCTTGCCAAAGGCACAGATCGCGACAAATTAGCATATATGTATATTATACATAATGTATATTATACCCAAGTATATAAATTTATCTATAAAGAAATCTCACAGCAGTGCTCATTTTTAATGTGATGTAAAGAGATTTTGTGAAGGGACAGCTGCTTTACTTTTTTGTGTGTTTTCTATTTTATTTTTAGTCTTTTGGTGGTCGACTGTAAATATGACAGTCATTGCAGCAACAATCAATGAGGACCTAGCGACAGCAACGAACGGCGCGCTCGCTTTTTAATCTTTTAGTTCACTGAGGGGAAATTATTATTATTTTGGGACACGTCGTCTCCCACGTATCTACCTTTTAAAAAAGTAGTGGATTCCTCACGTTTTGTGTTTGCACAAGCAGTAATAACGGAGGTGAGTGGACCTCCTACATCGGCCCCGCTGCTCAAGAGTTACAGGGAGATGACGATAAAGCTAAACGAACGCTTTCCATCGCTCGCTGTCTGTCGTGTTTTATTTTTTATTTTGAAATCAAAACCTGTGAATATAATCTTTTCTCTGATCTATTTTTTCATTTTGTAATTATTTCATGACTTTATTCCACTTGTCTGGAGAAATATTGAAGTTAAAAGATTGAATAAATGATGGTGGTAGAGGAAAAAAAACGCTGTGTGGACGTTCATTGGTAAATACGTAGCTATGATTAATTAAGATGCATGTTTAAAAACAAAATGTTTGTCATTATTATGAGTATCGCTCGTGCTTACCATGTCCGCCTCATAGTTTTTAGGTTCTGGGTTCGAATCTCGAGTGTGCATGATCTCCCCTTGCTTGCAAATGTTTTCTCCGGGTACTCCGGGTTCCTCTCATGTCCCCAAAACGTGCATGAAGACTCAAAATTGTCCAAAGGTGTAAAGGTGAGTGTGAATGCTTGTCTTTCAAATCAAATTTGTCTCACTTTTCATACATTAAAATGCAATACAACACAAAAGTGCTTTCGAGAGGTAAAAACTGAAAATTAAAATAGCAAACTACAATCTCCAATCTGCACAAATAAACTCAAAACACCTACACAAACAAATAAACCCGAAGCACTTACACACATAGCAGAAATACTGAATGCTTTTTTGTCTTATGTGCCCTGTGATGGGTGACTAGTCCAGGGTGGGTCCGCTTCTCTTGCCCAAAAGCTAAAGCTCGTAAAATTGTCCATAAATGTTAATATGAGTGTGAATACTTGTCTGTCTCAATGTGCGATTTACCCCGCCCCTCTCGCCCAAAGCCAGGGACAGGCTCCAGCTGATCTGTGACCCTAATGAGGGGTCAAGCTCGATTGAAAATGGTTGTTCGTCCTCCTGTCCTGTTGGTGGCGCCGGTTGGATCTCGGTGACGCGGTGCTGCGCCGCAGATATAAATAGCACCCGGATGCTGGAGAACAACTTCAGAAAAAAATAAAATAATAACAAAGATAAACAAATAAACACGTGTGTCCGGAGCCAGCGGTGTCTTGCTTTAACCAAACGCACCAAGGTAATATTGCTTATTTTGATAAATGAGGCTTTGTGTTAGTTTGTCTTGACACCGATTCGGTACGTTGGAAGAAGCCAGCGACTCGAGGCTAGCTGGTTAGCTAGCGAATTATTTTTTTCACGTAAGTGTCGATGTGACGTTCATAACTGCTTTTGACTGGCGGAAAATGGGACTAAATAGTCCTCGTATTTCCCCAGTTTGTGTCTCCATTATAAGCTTATCCGACAATTGTGTGTGTGTGTGATCTTCTCTTAAATATACAGAGGGTTACAAAAGTAAGTTACATTTTTCTATAGCTTTTTTTATTTATTATTATTAAGTCACAATTGGATGGCATACTAACTGACATTGAGTGATATCTCTTATGTGCTCCAATTGCTAGCCTTTAACATTTTCACGTTCCTTTTCCTACACTCAAGTACTTTGACATAGACCTTGACAGATATGATCAATTATAAATTTTTTGGCGTGCTTACATGAATTTCCACGTCATCAAGTTTGCGATTTTCTTGAATATACGTTTTCTTTGACAACACCTCGAAAGAAGAACTCCATTAGGGAGAGGTTGATTGAAAAAAACAAAACAAAACATGTATATAAGGTAAATAATAAAGGACTCAGTTTAACTCTTAGAACTGCTATCTGTGTGTATTTTTTTTGATTGGGGCAGGGGAGCTTTAACCAACGCCTTCCATCACATCACATTGATTGTACTTTGATAGGTCTCCAAGGAGGTGATTAGCCTAGGGATTCACATACTGTTTCCACTCTGCACTATAAATGTTTACATGGTGTCTCCAATTAAAAAAACCATGAAAACATAATCGTTTGTTTGGTATTAGTTTAAGCAGACTGGGTTTTTCTATTGTGACTTGAATGAAGATCAGATCACAGTATACGATCAATGTATGGCGAAATCCAGTTCGTTCCAAAGGGTTCACGTACTTTTTTTCTCTCAAGTGTGTGCGAAAGTTTATCTATTGTCCTGTTGACTTTTGAGCTTGTATAATTACACGCTGCCAGCTAAACGTTGGCCTTATCTATAATTATCACATTCCTTTTTTTCTTTTAATTTTTTTCCTTTTTTAAAAATTTTTACCTCCCTTTTGTTTACAGAGCGATGCCGTGTGGCTCCACATTCCCAAAGCGCAGCCAGCTGGAAGTCCACTGACATCGGACAGGTACCGTGTGGATGTATCAGTACGACTGCAATTAACGATTATTTTAATAATGATTACGTTTTTAAATTTCGATCATATATTTCCATTTTAAATTTCCAACCCTTTATTAAAACACAGGACATTTCAAATTGACAGTGTAGCCCAAACATAAATTAGGATTCAGTTAGTGGTTTTGTCTGTAATATGTCAAAAAATGGGCAAAACATTTATTTGAATCCATGTGATCGGTTGATCTCACTCATGGATGACTGGTATCGGAATTGGCACTATAAAACTGATTGGAACACCTCTAGAATTAACCAATTACATTCAAACTAAAAACAAAAAAAACAAAAAAAAAAACTTCTTCTGCTAAGAACCCAGACTAAACTTACTCAAAGCTTGTCTCTCAGTCGAGATCTATCATTTCAACATACTTCCTTGGTACCAATGTGCTACTTTGCTTTTAGAAAGGGTGGGATCTTGGGGTATTTCAGAACGAGCACAAAAAAATGCAAATAGATTCCACAGAAGAACGTGAATAGTGAACTGCAAATATACCTTGGATTACTGAACAAGCAATTAAAAAGTCACTCTTGCATACATCCCTTCAATAGGTATAAATGTTGTCGTGTTCAAGGAAGCCATTTTGTGTTTTTTAGTTGTCACTGCCCTGGTGATGGCTCACCGGGGGCCGCTCGTCGCCGTCATCACGACGCTCCTCGGCGCCACCTTTGGGGGTCTGCTCGTGTGGCGAGCGTTCAGCACCAAGAGGAAGCGGCCGCCTTCCGTCCAGAGGGAACCGCCGCTTCCTGTCGCCGCAGAAGCCGACCGGCGCCCCCTACATGAGGAGTTTGAGGCTGCGGCGTGTGAGAAGACCAGGGCGGCCCCTCCCCTGTGCATCCCGTCCTCCGAACAGCTGCTGGCGACGACGCCAATGATGGTGAGCTCACTGGAGGAATGGCGGCAGCTGTGGCCACCGATGCAGGAAGACCTGGCGGCGGTCCCGGTGCTGGGACTCGACTGCGAATGGGTAAAGATCAAAGAATTTTAGTGAAAATCAAATCAGCCTAAGGCTGGGGGAATAATCAATTAGATCAATTAATTCAAGTTTATTTGACTTTTTTTTCCATAGCTGCTTCTGTAGTTCTAATTGCAATCAAGTCACAGTATTACGGCAATAATGTAGTTTTTCCACAACTGTCTTACTAAATAAATAAAATTCACAATTTCAGGCGGCGTGTATATTTGAGAAGAAAATAGCAATTTTAGTTGAAAAAAAGTTGCAACTTTACGTGGGTAAACCCATTGTTTCATGATGGAAAAGTCATCATTTTACAATGTAGTTGATACAATTACAACTTAGGAGGGTAGTGGCAATTTTCTGATAAAAAAGCTGCAGTTTTAGTTGAGGAAAGTGACAACTTTTTGTGAAAAAAAAAAAAAAAAAAAAAAACATCCCTAGATTTACCCGTGCAGGAAAACGCTGACTGTTTCGTTCTTTGCACAGGTATCAGAGAAGGGCCGCGCTCAAGTGGTCTCCCTCCTCCAGATGGCGTCCTATTCCGGCCGGTGCGTGCTGGTACGGCTTCCGGCGTTCGGCGACGCGCAGCTCCCGCCGGACCTGATGGAGGTCCTGCGTGACCCGCACGTCCTGAAGGCGGGTGTCGGTTGCCACGACGATGGCAAGCGGCTGACTCGCGACTACGGGGTGTCGCTGACTAGCACAGTGGACCTGCGCCACCTGGCCCTGAGGCAGAAGTGTGTTCCCCGCCGTTTGTTGCAGTCTTATTTTTTTCCTCCCTCAAGTATTTGAGGCTTTTTTTTGTTTTTTCTAGGCAGGTGCCGGTGAGCAACGGACTTGGCCTGAAGTCGCTGTCAGCCGACGTGTTGAACGTTTCGCTGGACAAGTCGCTGGAACTGCGATGTAGCGACTGGGAGGCAGACAAGCTGACGCCGGAGCAGGTTCTTAATCTCATTTTTACCTCCACCAAGGAATTTGTTTTCATAGGCAGTATTATACCAAAACATCTTAACTGGAACTCCTCAAAGCCTGCTAAAAACTTTTATTTTTATATACAGTGGACCACACATACTTGCTTTTCGGCACTCGTGGCTTCACCTATTCGCGGATTTTCTTTTCAGTTGTTTTTAATTTATTTATTTTAACCAACCCCTTTTTTGGGGGGGAGGATGCTTCTTGGCAGTATATACCTGCCTATTCAAGAATTTGGGGGGTTTAATAAGCAAATACATAGTTTAATCTCCATTACATTTACACTTAATTACTGTATAGATATAAATTTTTTTTAGATGACGTACGCCGCCAGGGACGCGCAAGTGTCCGTTGCGCTCTTCTTCCACCTGCTCGGTCTCCGCCCCGAAGCCGACCCCGCTTGCGCCCACGGGCTCTCCTACGCCGTGTTGGCCGCTCGCTGCCAGGGGCTGTTCGACGTGCCGTTCAGGGGCCGGGGGGCCGACGAGCGCAGCGACGCCGGCAATGGCAGCACAGAGAGGACAACGCGAATGCGCAGGCCCCTGATGGGCACGTCCTCGAGCCCGGAATCTGGAGATCTGCAAATCCCAGACCCCAGGAAGAACAACAAAAGGAAGCCACTGGGTGTGGGCTACTCTGCAAGGTGGGCTAGAGTCCAGTCAGTCATTTTGGCTGTTGTGCGAGTGGAACTTTTCACCATGACGTCAGACGTACTTCTTTTGTGATATTTATTTGGCGGTGCAATTAATAAACACAAGTTATTGTGAGTGTTTTCATTTCAGGTCACTTTTGCGTTCTGCCACCTCAAGTTCCCCAGTGCACCTTGTTCACAAACGTGAACAGGTCTATTGAAGTGAACTAAAGCACTTCCTGTCGTCTCGCAGGAAGTCTCCTCTCTACGATAACTGCTACCTGCACGCCCCCGACGGTCAGCCGCTTTGCACGTGTGACAAGAAGAAAGCCAAGTGGTACCTGGATAAAGGAATAGGAGGTACGTTGGCGTGACAGCGTGTTTAGGCCCTTTCACCAGCCATGCGCTTCTCCCGCCCCGTTGTGTTGAACGCAAATTTTGCTGCCCGACAAGTATTTTAACGAGACGTTGCCACGTGGCAAGATCGAGCTTTGGACGGTTTTTGTATGAACTGCACCAAAACCAAACAAGGAGACGAAGTCCACACAGCCTTTTTGCGCCTTTGAATGTAGTGTCAGTGCCGTAATAGAGGCAGGACAGCTCCTGCGTGTATGGAAATTCCCCAATGCCGTGACAAAGTTGTGCCGTTTGACACCCGACCGTCACTGTGTCACCTTCTGGATGTGGCGCTTGTGTTTCAGTGCTCCAAAGTGAGGATCCGTTTGTAGTGAGACTTCTGTTCGAGCCGTCGGGACGTCCAGACTCCCAGCAGGACTACTACCTCACCGCCAAGGAGAACCTATGCGTGGTCTGCGGGAGAGCAGACTCTTACATCAGGTCTGCTTTTACCCGAAATGTTTTGCACACACAAATTATCCCGGAAGAGTTTATTTTTTTTTTCAGGGTAGAAATTAAAGCCCGAGCGATTTATCAGTGGCTAGACTATAGCGTATCACAGATAAATCATCTGGGCATTTCCAAACCAAATTATCTTGCAAACCTGATAAAAGGACAACAAAGCTTACATAAAAAGAAAAGAATGAAGGCCTGGGACCTTGAAAACAGGGTTTCAAGTGGGTGTTTCAAATTAGGGTTTCAAGCCTGCGTTAAGGTTTAAGAGTAAGGTTTGAAGCCAAAGGTTCAGGGTTCAAGACTGTGTTAGTTTGTCCAAATAAGCTAAGCCGTTCTAGATGCTAAAAAGCATGACTCAGCATAGACGTGATGACTAAGCAATTAATTGCGTGTGTGTGTTTTTGTGTGTGTGTGTGTGTGGTGCCGCCGCCCTCGCAGGAAGAACATCGTCCCTCACGAGTACCGCCGTCACTTCCCCAGCGAGATGAAGGATCACAACTCCCACGACATCCTGCTGCTGTGCACCGGCTGCCACGCCGCCTCCAATGTGCACGACGCCGCCCTCAAGCAGCAGCTGGCCGACGCCTTCGCCGCCCCGCAGGGTTGCGAGGAGGGAGTGCGGCCCATGGAGGACCCGGAGCGGCGGCGGGTGCGCTCGGCGGCCCGCGCCCTCCTCAGCGCCGGCGGCGGGCTGCCCCAGCGGCGACGGGACGAGCTAAGGGTGCTCGTCAAGAACTTCCTGAACGTGGGGGAGGAGCGAGAGCTGACGGAGGAGGAGCTTCGGCGGGCCGCCGCTTTGGAGACCAGGTGAGCTACCGTACACGCCGAGTTGGGGTTCCGAGCAGAGATTTGAGTTTCAAGCCTTAGGTTTTGGAGCTAAGGTTAGGGTTTCTTAATTAAGGCTTCAAATTAGGTTTCCAAGAATGGGTTAGGGTTTGGAAATTGGGGTTTTCAACCAAGTTTCGGGTTTTAAGCAAAAGATAGGGTTTCAATCCGGGGTTAGGTTTTCAAGATAAGATTTGGGTTTCAAATGTGGGGTTGAAAAACAAGCTTTGGTTAGGATTTCAAGATTTTATTAAATTCAATTTCAAATTCGGATTACAATCATTTAATTAGGGTTTCAAGCAAAGATTGGGGTTTCAAGCCTGGGTTAATGTTCCAAATTAGGGATCCAAGCCTGGGTTAGTTTCAATGAAGGACTTCAAGCTTTGGTTAGGGTTTCAAGACTTAATTAAGGCTTCAAATTAGGTTTCCAAGCCTAGGTTAGGGTTTGAAAGTAGTGTTTCAGATCAGGGTTAGGGTTCTGAACAAAGATTAGGGTTTAAATCCTGGGTTATGTTTTCTAGATGAGATTTGTGTTTCAAAATCGGGGTTTCAGAACATGTTTAAGGTTTCAAATTAGGCTTCCAAGCTTCGGTTTAGGGATTCAGACATGACAGACATTTCAAGACGTGACTAAGGTTTCAAATTTGGATTCCCATCTTGGATTAGGGTTTCAAGCCTGGGTTAATGTTCCAAATTAAGGATCCAACCCTGTGTTGGTTTCGATTTAGGATTTCAGGCAAAGATTCGGGTTTCAAGACGAGGTTTGGGTTTCAAGACAGGATCAAGGTTTTTACATTAGGTTTCCAAGCCTGGGTTAAGGTTTGAGATTAGGGTTCCAAACAAAGATTAAGGTTTCAATCCAGGTTTAGATTCAATTAGCAGTTTTTAAGTTTGGCTAAGGTTTTAAAGGTAGCGTTCCGGAGCCAGTGTTTGGGTTTCACTTTAGGGTTTCAAACCAGGGTTGAGGTTTCAAATGCGGTTGTCAAGAAATCAAAGGTCTCTCTCTCTCTCTCTCTCTCTCTCTCGCTCATCAGGATTTTAAACGAGGCGTACGTGCCTCACGGCCAGAAGGTGGTGCGCGCCTACGGCGAGCGAGGCCCGCACGGCCTGATGGAACTGGAGCGGTGCTGGAGGCAGCACTTCCTGTCCGCCATGCGCCCCAAACACCTTCCGCCGCTCTGGTGCGTGCAGCACAATCACCTCAAGCTGCTCCGCAAGTACGGAGTCAACCTGCCCGTCAAACTCGACTGAATGGCACGGACCGCCGCGTAGCAATCACCACGTCGCGGTAGGATTTTTGCTTGTTTTAAAGATGGAACCCAACTCATTTGGGAAATTTACAAAGAGTTTTTTTTTTATATATATATATATATATAGATAGCAGCCTGCTCTTACTTTAGTCATAGCAGGTTAGCGGCTAACGCTAATGAGGCTCGTCCCTAAAGTTTTTCTGTCGCTCCCGCCCACTTCTTTTCTATTGTCAGTCAATCGTTCAAGTTGCGCTCTGTAAAAATTTCATCTCTTTAAGATCCCCTTTAATTTATTCCAAGATGAGATTTGGGTCAGCTGTCACAGTGACGAGGGAACAACATGCACACACACGACACAATGCAAAATGTGTACGTTTCTTGTTGTCCCCGCCTGCTTTTTTTCACTATTGTCCTTTTCAGTCAATAGATTAATTTCAGCTCTTCAAAATTTCATCTTCTTGGGTCCCCTTTAATTTATTTGAGATTTTGACCAGCTCTCTCAGTGGATGGGGGTGCAACGCTAAATGCTATGCCCTTAATGTTTCTAGTCTCCCGCCCACTCCCCTCGACTGTTGTCCTTTCAGTCAATAGATCTTGTTGCACTCTTTAAAATAATCAGCTTTTTTGATCCCTTTTCACTTTTTTCAAGATGACATTTTCACCAGCTCTCGCTGTGGGCGGCCGGCGGACAGTAATGCTTTAATTGTCGCTCCCGCCCACTTTTTTTCCTGACTATTGTCCTTTTCAGTCAATAGATCAACTTCCGGACTTGAAAATTTCAACTTCTTGGATACCCTTTGATTTATTTCAAGGTGAGATTCTGACAAGCTCTTGCAAGGAGGGGGCAAGGTTGATGGTACATCCTGAGTCCCTACTTTTATTTCAATCAGATCATATTAAAAATGTCATTTGTTTTGATCCCCTTCAGTTTTTTTTCAAGATGAGATTTTTTTTGGGGGGGGGAGCAGCGGCATGCAGAAACTGTCCATTTTTCAGTCAATAGATCAAGTTTGGGTCTTTAAAAGTTTCAGCGGGGGGAGCGACGCTAACGCCTAGCTCGTGCGCAAAACGCTTTCCTTCCCATTTGCGGGACGCCTTCCGAGGTCCATGTTCTAGTAGGCCTCCTAGTCCCGACGTACCCCAAACGCACCACTAGCTCGTTTAGCGCGATGAAGACGACCCTCGGAAGCGGAGAGAAAGCAGTATCTTTGTAAATATGAATGAAATACTATTAATAAAGTTTCTAATGAAATTCAAAGACAAAACGATGTCACATTCACTTTTTTATTCTTTTGTACAAAATCACAGTTTTCATAAATAGTCTGTAAAAGCAGTAAAAAAAAAAAAAACAAGTGGTACGAATCGCTTGAGGCGATCACATTTTTTTATTGTTGTTGACAATCCAAGCTACGCTGGTTTAAGGCCTCTAGATTTTGGCATGAGAACAATCAGTCCCTGGAAATATTTCCCAAAGAGGACTGCGAGAGATCATTTCCAAACGGTCAGTGTCGGACACGACGGCGACAATGGCACACGAGGCGGCTCTTTCCAGAAGGGCTTCCATTAGACTGACGCCATTTTCTTTTTAACAAAGTGGCGTTGGCAAGGAGTGGAAAAGTCACTCTGACATCTTTTTTTTTTCCCCCATACTGCATTCCCTTGAAAACCTTCGGTCGAAACCCTGGATGACGTTTCTGAACGAGGTTTTGCGTGCTAAAGTACTGCATATTCTTACTGCGACCATTCAAAAAGTGATCATGTGGGAAGTCACAGGGGAGTCCTGAAGGGGTTCAGTCCAAGTCTCACACAGAGACAAGTCTGATGTGGTAGTGAAAAGTTGTTCAGTCGCAATTGTTTTTTGTCTTAGTTTTTAAAGTTTCACCACCACTTTTTTTGCCCAAAAAAACCCCACAAATTTGGGGGAAATTTAATGGATGGAGAAAAAGATTGTCACGTTAACAAAAGCTTCCAAATGACCAACAGAAGTATGGAGGGATTTGGTTCCTGGTCTTAGTCTTGGTTTAGTCCAAATCTCGTACAGAAACAAGTCTAGAGAAACTCATGAGTCATATTGTGCAAGTCCACCAAAAGTTCCAAGGTACTAAATGACATAACGTGGTCCAGGTCTCAAAGCAAATGCCAGAGTCTTAACCAAAGTCCAAAGTCATTCGGATCCAGTTTCACATGAGTGATTTGGTCCAACTCCTGGGGGGAGTCCTAAAGGTTTTAGTTCCAGGTATCGCCCAGAAACAAGTGTCTAGCAACTAGAGGGTCACTTGGTTAGTCTACTATAAGTCCCAAGGTACTAAATGATTTGAAACTTGTATAAAAGGTGGTCCAAGTCTCAAGCAAATGCCTGAGTCATGGTCCTGAGTGTTAACCAAGGAGTTCCCAGTTTGCTACCCATTCCAAAGTTACTTGGATCAAGTCTCACATTTCATTTCAGGGGAGTCCTGAAGGGTTTAGTCCAAGTCTCTTTTGGTTGGTTCAAGTCTTCCACAACTTGTTTTATGCAACATCCACATCATTTGGTCTGAGTCTAAGATTAAGAAGTCCCGAGTGATTTAGTCCTTGCTTTAAGCAAGTCGTAAATAGTTTAGTTTATAGGTTGTGTTTGAGTCTTGCACATAACACAAATCATTTGATCTCATAAAAGTTCTATCCGAGTCCTAAATCTTTTGGTCAAAGTATCTTTCAACTTCTACGTCTCGAGTCACTTGGTTCAAGTCTTTGGCCCCGAGTCTTAACCAAAGTCCCAAGTGATTCCAAAGCCATTCGGATCAAGTCTCACATGAGTCATTTGGCGCAGGTCTCAGGGGAGTCGTGAAGGGTTTTAGTCCAAGTACAATGCAGATCTCAAGCAAGTTGTATGTGAGCTGCATATTTTGTGTCTAGTGTCACTTGGTTTAAGTGTTGGGCCTCGAGTCTTAACCAAGGTTCCAAGTTATTTTCAAAGTTTCTAGTAAGCCCAAAGTCATTAGGATCAAGTCTCACATGTCCTTCTCAAGGGAGTCCTAAAAGGTTTAGTTGGAGTCTTGTTTCAATTATTCTACAAGTTCCCAAGTTACTTGCACATTTCATCCAAGTTCCACATCATTTAGTCTCAAGCAAATGCTGTATTAAGAACTGCCTAGTGATTTAGTCCTGGTCTTAAGCAAGTCAAGGTTCAGTTACAGGTTTCGTCCATGTCTCGTAGATATCCGATGTCATTTGCTCTCATGAAAGTTCTATGCAGGTTGAAAATCTTATGGTCCGACTGTCATTTAAGTCCTGGGTCTCGAGTCGTCTGGGTCCGGAGAGTCAAAAGTCACAAATGATTCATGAGTTGCTAGCAAGTCCAAAGTCGTTCGGCTTGGGTTTCAGGGGAGTCCTGAAGTCTTTATAGTCCAAGTACTGTGTAGATTCCACATCATTTGGACTCTCACGCATGTGACAAGTCCTTTGGTCCAAGTCTACATAATTCCCAAGTTACTTTGTCCACGATTCATGCAAGTCGATTTAGTCCAAGTCTCCACGCCCACATCTCTTCAGAACAACAAAACTAAAACAATGAAAGCGACATCACCCAACAACAAGCGAGATCCTCCTGTTACTCTGCCTTCTCCTTCATTCCGGAGACATTATTGCTTTACAAAAAACATCCAACATGGTTGTCGTCGCTTTCTCCAGGAACTTTGCTTTTCACAGCTTGAGCTACGATGCGTCTAGTAGTGGTCCGGGTTTCCCGAGAGGACCCGAGCGTTGCTGGTGTGTTTGTGGGGGCAAGGGCAACAAGTTCTTTGGAGTTAGTTTGACTTGAAACATTGGCACACGTTATCAAAATAAATACCCTGGAAGCTTGGCACTGCTGGGAAAGAAAAAATAAAATAAAAGCGACTACGGAAACCATAGAGCTCCTATTCAAATGGACTTTTTCAGCACAAAGGTACACGATAATGAAGTATCTAACACCTAATGGACTAGCAATAGTGCTTCTTCTTTGTCATATTTCCTTATCGTATTCCAAACAGACAAACAAAATAAATCGGCGTATCAAGTACCTTCCGTTTTCAATTGGCACCACTCCCCCCTTCCCAAAAAATAAATAAAAACGTTTTTGCTTTAACTCTTAACAAAAAAAAAAGCATTATTAGTATTAACTTTAGACTCTTAACACGTTTTGTTCCTCAACATTTCAGAGGAACAAAACCTGTGAATCAGAAGAAGGAACGCATAATTGCTATTGTCCAATCGCATTGTTTTCAACTCGTTTATGTCCACACAAAACACCACGTGGCCTAGTAGACAATGGCATTATTTTCATTCTTCTTTCAAACATTGTGCAGTAAGTCCATACAGTATGGCGCAAATACAGTGAACCCTTGCCATTCACGGGGTGATCGAGACCGAGCCCTGCTACGAAATCTGCAAGATATTGAGGCAAAAGATTAAGTATGAAAAATTTGTTTTTTTTGTTAGATTGGAAAAACAAATGACAAAAAAGTCCCCTTTTCGACTGCCAAATGAAAATGAAAAGAACGACCGATGCATGGATTAAAATCTTCCTAGCAACAGACAAAAGTCAAGCTTTTGGTTGGCTCAGCTGGGAGTTCCTACATCCTGGTGGAGCCTCACAGGTGACCCCCTAAGGCGCTGGTGACGGGCTGGTCCGAGGCCCTCCCGAGGGGGCCTGCCGATGGTCCCTGCAGCCGCTGTAGCTCCAGGATGCTGTCGATGGCGCTCTGCAGATGTTCGCTGAGCACGATGTCTTCCTGCAGGGAGCTGAGGGGTGGCGGCACGTCCAACCTGAGGCATTTGACCCTGGGGGTGTCCTGCGGGGGAGGCGCCGGAAGATGGTTTTTCTTTTTGGATTCCACTCCATTGGGGATCTTGTCTTCGCGTCGAGGATGCCGTGACACTCCGTTGGCCCCGCCGCCACCGTTGGAGAGCTGCCCCACGTGGTGCCGCTTGGGACCAGAGTCGGCGATGGAGCTGCGCACCACCTTGCGGTAGCCGCACTCTTGCTTGATGGTGAGCCTGAGAGCCCCGCGTGAGCTGGAACGGTACGTCTTGAGTCCAGGCGGGCGGTCTGACAGTCTAGTCCAGGCTGGGACACAGGCCTGGGCTGGTGGTGGAGGCTGTAAGGACCCCGAGCGGTGTGAGGAAGATGCTGATGAGGTCAAGGACGTCAAGAAAGACTCTGAAATGGCAATTTGAGTTCTTTATCAATGCAGAATTTTCTCATGATTATCATGTGACAGGAAACCGCGAGGCAGTACATTGGTGTGCACATCTGCTTCACGTTTCTGAGGTTCAGCGTTTGAATCTCTGCTCCACCCTTCCTCTGGACAGAAAGCTTCAGTTAGAGAAAGCCGAGCTAACCGGAAACATCGAAAAACCTGGTGCATTAGTCTCATAAATCCATGGTAACGGGAAACAATGTAAAAACCCACCGCATAAGTCGAATCAAGCCCTGCTAAGGGGAAACTGCGAGAATCTACCGCATTGAACGCATCAGTTGGATCAAGCCATGTTATTGGGAAAGAGTGAAAACGACCCAGCGTTGAACGCATCTTTTGGATTGAGACACGCTAACAGGAAACAAAAGAAAATAGTCGCATAAAGCCACGCAAATGGGGAAACTGAAAAACGCAACATTGAATGCATCAGGCAGTGAGAGCCACTTAAACGGGAACCTGCGAAAACCTCTGCACATCAGTCGGATAGTCGCGCTACTAGGAAAATGGCAAAACAGACTCATTGATGCTAAAGGGGGGAAAATGATCGTATTTCAGTGATTTTTGCGTATCGCTTACCTGGGTCTTTGTTTGCCCGCTGCCTGTCCTCTCCCAGGGAAAAGCGCTCCGACTGCAGGAAGAGACGCTCCAGCATCACCATCTCAGCGGACGGACTCTCCTGCTGCGAGAAAGTTCTGTTTTGTTTTTTGTTTTTTTTCCCCACCAGGGCACACACTAACAAAATAGCTAAGTTGGTTCTTTTTGTTTACCCATGTTTCCCTGACCAGTAGCTGCCTGTATTTGTTCACCATGTCCTTAGTGCGCTTCAGCAGGAACCCCGACACAGTGTCAAACTCCTGGTCCACTGCAGGAGGCACCAAATCAGTGACATTCAGAAATGATGTACAGTAATCCCGCAGTCATTTGTGGGGCATACAGACCGAGCCCAACTATGAATAGCAAAAAGTAAATGCTAGTAATTAACCCTGCCTGACCTAAAAAGTCCTAGATTAATAGTCTAAATCAGGGGTGTCAAACTCATGTTTCGTCATGCAACATTGTTACGGTTTCCCTCAGAGGGCTGTTATGACTGCAGAGAACATACTGTAGATGTATTATAAGCTCGTCATACTGTATTACATTTTTGACAGCGTGAATATGGCAAGCAAATATTTCAATATTAACAGAAAATAACACGTTAAGGGACTTGATGAAAATAAATGCTCGTAAAACAGATGAAAGGGGCAAAAACTTGCATTTTCAGAACACATTGTCAGAGTATAAATAACACATTCATTTAGCAAGAAACGCCAAGTAGGTAAATTGCTGTGCAGACTCTCCTACCTTCCACTAACAACCCAGGCTAAATTTAGCTCCTCCCCGACATACAAAGCTCACGTCTCAGCCTAGATGACTGGAGATGCATCACTTAAACGCACTTCCTGGAGAGCCATTCCTATTAAGGCAGGGCTTTGGCGCTATCTTGTGGCATATTAAAGCATTACAGAAATTACAAAAGAATTTTTCAGCCAATAATGGAGGATGGGTTCCCCAAAAAACATGAATACGTAAATTTGCGAATATAGGTGAGGGATTACTCTCTGTGCTTCAACATGCACAATGGCGATGTCGGCCGACCTAAAGCGAAGTCCTCCTGAGAGGGCGTGTGTCCAGCACAGACGTGGTACGGCAACAGGCGGCGGGCAGCATCCGTCAGGGTGCGGAAGGCCGGGCCGGTGCGCGGGTGCTGGACCGCCAGATGGTCCGAGCAAAGCAGCTGTTGGAACCTGAGGAACAGTCCAGATGTTTTTGCCTCGAAACACAAGATGTTTAGGGTATACAGGTCTTTTTCAGTGTTTGACAACAACAATAGGCGCCAGGGTACTTCCGGGTGACCGAAAAGTGATGACTACCACTGACCTGAACTGAGACATTGGAAAACCCTTGTGTTTTAGGCTTGTGCTGCCAAATCTATCTCAAAAGGCTCAGGTTTTTTTTTCTTCTCCCCTTCAGAAAATCTAAATGATTCCAGTGGAAACGGTGGATGAGGAGCATAAATTGAGTAGTGTCAAAAAAGCACATTTGTGCCATTAATCAGAGGAACAGCAAAGACAATTAATTAGCCAGTCCTTCAATGATCACGTTAACTGTCAGAATTTCTACCATGTCTACTTTTTGAATCTACTTACCTGTTGAATTGTAAATTAATGCTGGAATTCCGTCTCTCATCAAAGCAATTGACCGCAAATGACAACTGTTTTTGACTGACACTTCACACATTTGGTAGAGAAATGGGCTCAAATAATCACTTCAGCCATTGAACCCTGTTTTCTTCATCGCTCTGTCTTTTTCAAATGACACGTAAAGGTTTGTTAGTGGTCCCGCAAAGATTGCGTCACCTCTTGCCACCCGGAAGTACGTGGGATGTCGTGGTGAAAAGATCTATTTGGCCAACCCGCCAAGACTAGCCCACCTGTGACGTCGTGTTGCTGGTGTTAGTGGTTCCTCCGACTGCAGCTCCACGCCTGCCAGCTGTATCACACACCAGTAATCAAAAGGGTGATTATGGGAGCAATGTTAAAATCTCACTCGGTTTCCCTTTTCCCCACCTGCTGGTTTCTTGGCACATGGCCACACTCCCTGGGAGCGGCGAGCCCGTAATGGTCCCACTCCTGGGTGTTGGGGGAGGGCGACCGGACGTCGGGAGTCAGTACGTCGCTCTCGTGGACCAAGGCAGCTGTTGGTGCTGACACGAGACAGTGTTTTTAATTTGTGTACAAATTAATTTGTTGTTAAAGTTGTTGCTGTCATCATGGGACTACTATTGTTGTTGTGCCCGTGGTTCTGCCGTTGCTCAACCCGACCGGCCGAGACAGACTGTCGCCCCACAAAGCCTGGTTTCTGTTTGATGTTTCTTAGAGGGAGTTTTTACCTTCCCTCGTTGCCAAGCGCTTGCTCATGTAGGGTTCTGTGGGATTCTTTATTGTATAAAGAGGTTATTGACCTTCGCAATGTGTGAAGTGCTTTGAGATAACTTGATGTTGTGGATCTGTTCTGTTAAAGAGGGGTAGCATGGTGACCTGACCTAGTGATTGGCACGTCTGCCTCACAGTTAGGTTTTGGGGTTTTACTCTTCCGAAAACACGCATGGAAGACTGGAAATTGTCTATACTGTCGGCGTGAACGTGCGTTTGTCTTGTGCCCTGTGAGTGGCTGGCAACCCGTTCCTGGTTTAAGCTCGAGCTCACTTGTGGCACTAATGAGGACAAGTGCTGTAAAAAAAATGGGTGTGTGGATGGTTTTGGGGTGTTACTTATTTCAAGTCTCTCTTGGAGGTAAAAATGTATTCTCTGTAGGGTTTAAGAGATTGACTTGGCCAGTCTAATACCTTCCACTTATTCCTGATGAATGCCTCTGTTTTGCATCAGAGCTTGTTGCGCAAAAAAAAAAAAAAAAAAAAAAAAAAAAAGTTGCATATTAATGTTGCTTATGTGGGTTTTCTGCAGGTACGCTGGTTTCCTCCCACATTTAAAAAAAAAAAAGGTTAATTGAAGACTAAATTGTCAATAGGTGAGAATGTGAGTGATTGATTGTTTTAGGGGATTACAGTAATCCCTTGTTTATCGGGGGGTGTTATGTTCCAGACCACCCCTGGAATATGTGAAGTATCAACCAAATATTTATTATATTATTTGTATATTTTAAACCTTCATGCAGATACTACCAAAATATATGCATGTGAGGTGCAGGTATTGTTTTTGTCCACTTGCCGTCGTCATTCACATGTTCTCCACTGTAGTGTCTGTGACGAATATGTGTGGGCCTTTTAAAAGGTGAGCCTGGCCTCTTGAGCGACTTGAAAGTCAGCGAATGACTGGAGCGTTGACTGGCTGCTAATTTGTTGCGTGTTGAGCGACGGCGTCAGTTGGCCATCGGCTGGTCCGCTAAGAACGTGAGATTGTATTTACTGTATTTCTTTTTTTTTTTTTTTTTTTTTTTTTTTTTTTTTAACCTTTTGCTCAATAAACGTTTGTTCAATCGATGCAAACTAGAACTAGTAGACATTCCAACAGCTTCTTCGCTCTTGCGATCAACTTCTTAAACACCTAACCTATAATTCCATTACAACAAGCTGGCAATTTTTTCTGACTGAGTTCGTTGTCACATTTCTGTGTGTATTACGCGTGCACTCACTGTAGTTGTCTCACCATGTTGCACTATTTGCATGTACTGGCCACTCATGCCAGAGTAGCATCTGCTCCATTTGCACACTGTTTGAGGAGTATCTGTAACATTTGCACAACCAACATTGTCCCGGATGATCGCACTACTCGTCACTTTAAACCGCATACACTCCTTGAAGTCTCGGCGCCCCTTTGCACAATGGTCATTGCACCGGTCTATTGCAATATTAGTCATTCGAACTGCTCTAAGTGCTAGAGGACTCTGCATCTTTTTGCACAATTGTTTTTTGTCAATGTCTTTATGTATCCAAAGTGTTCTGTAAATTGACTGTTTGTTGTACTAGAGCGGATCCAACTACTGTAGACAAATTCCTTGTGTGTTTTGGACATACTAGGCAAATAAAGATGATTCTGATTCTGATAAAGCGATACGAATTGCACCAGCGGCTGTGTCTATCCTCCCTCTATCCTAATCACCTGTCATGGATTATAATTCATTCTAAGTAGCAGTGTTATGCTATATTAAATTGGCTAATAATGGTTACTTTACCATGTATGTGCACTTTTGTAATTTAAGCCAATTGTATTTAGCAATACGCACATTACACTTTAGCTGTTTGTGAGATAATCCCAAACTTTGGGCATTTTCATTCTTTTACGCACTCTTTCCTTCTGTCGTGTGGTTGAATGCTCCTGAGTCTTCAGTAAAAGTCTGTGTTGAAAAATAATCACAGAAGAATCCTGCGATATAAGTACGATTTAAAAAAATAAATAAATAAATAATTACAAAAAAAAAAACATTCTAATAATAATAATCTGCGATGCAAGTGTGATAGAGCAATACTGTACTCCCTTCAAGTCTCTTCTTTAGCAGGTAAAATGCATTCTCTCTGGGGTTTAAGTCTGGAGATTGAATTGACCCCCGCCCCCAATGAGGATAAGTGCTGTACAAAATGGATGGATGTGTTGTGAAGAGAAACTCACTGATTTGTGTGTGCTGTTGGACGGGGGTGTCTACCCCACCTACATCTGAGGGGTCCGGCTGATGTTGAGGCACTGCGATGCTGGGGGTCAAAGTAGGCTCAGAGGACGGTGCCTGGGAAGGCGAGGCAAGTGTGCCTCTACTGTGCATGAACAAAGCCTGCGAGCCATGGAACTGATGGGGAACCTGGTACTGGACTTGCGGCCGCGGGGACGAGCCCTCTAGTCCAGAAAGGGGGTTCGGGTCGGGGAACGTGGCTGAGTCCCGGAGCGAAGGGGACGAGCCCAGCAGGGCCGCGTCCTCTGAGTCGGAGGGCAGCGGCGAGGCGTCCGGACACGAGTCCGACATGATGGTCGCTGGCTGGCTCTCTTGCTCGTTGTCCACCGTCGAGGTTAGAGAGTCAACCGATGCCGCTGGTGCAACTCCAACCAATATGTCGGATGTAACAGGAGAGCCGAGTGCTTGCTGGGGTACAAACAAACATTCGATGACAAACTGCATCACAGGGTTACAAAAAGATCTTAGTTGGAGAAGCTCTGGTAAAATTATAACTTCTTCCTTGGGAATAAAGTTTTTCTTTTCTCCTTTCAAAAGATGACTTTTTCCGACTCAAATTGCGCTTTGTCTGACAAAATTTATTTTTATTTTACTCCCCAAATATTTAATTTTTTCTCATCAAATTATGACTTTCTTGTAAAATGACTTGTAAAAAATAATTTTCTCATAAACTTAATGTATATTTTTTTCCTTATTAAATTGACTTTCAACTCAGATTGTCTTTTCTCGCATAAAATTCAAACTTTATTCCACCAATTCCCACATATTTCTTGTGAAATTACAACTTTATTTGTTTTCTTATAACATTACAACATCATATATTTTTGGTCAATTGACTTCAGGTAAATTTAGATTATTTTTCTTGTAAGATTACATTTTTGACTTTTTTTGCCTCATAAAATTACTTGTCAATTAGTTATTTTAAAAAAAATACAATTTGTAATATGACATTTTTCCTCATAAAATTGACTCTTTTTACCAATATTACTTTTCTCATGTAAAATGTAAAGTTTATTCCCCTAAAATTGCCTCATTTCTCTCCTAATATGACTTTTCAGGTCATCCTTGTAAATTATATTTTCCTCATGGCTTTCTCCGAAACGTAATTTTTTTCTCGTAAAATTACGACCTGTAAATTACTTATTCCAAATAAATATTAAAAACTAAATTGTAAATCGTGTTTGTTTCTTGGAGTTCTGACCTGTTGCAGTTGTTTGATAAAGTCCTGGTCCTGGCTCAGGGACTGGGCCACATCCTTCACCACGTGGGCCACGTCGGGGGCCGCCGCCGGTTCAGGCGGTGGCGGCAGGACGGTCGCCACGGGTGGCGAGGGGGCGAGGGGCCGGACCGACACCTGCTGCTGGATCACTGGACCCAAGCGCTGCATAGGTGGAAAATTTAAACTTGTGATTTTATGACTTAATTCTCCTCTATTACTTTTTTTTTTCTCAAACACATTCCCCCATAATTTTCTTGTAAAATTTTTATTACATTCTTGTAAATCTTTTTTTTCCACCACTGAAATTCTAGCTTTTGTCACCTAACGGTCACACCTTTTTCCCCTTAAAATTAATTTTACCAATTTTTTTTCTGCTAAAATTAACAGTTTTCAATGTTTGTCCATTTACTTTTTACCTTTTCTCACACAGAATTCCAACTTTATACCCTCCCCAAATTTCTAACCCATTCTTTTCAAATTATAATTATTTACTTTCAATTTTTTTATTGACCATTAAGTCATTTTTCAAATAGTTACTGATAAAGTTTAGACTTTTTTTTCGACTACGATTGCAGCTTTTCTTATGTCAAATTCCAAACTGACCAAAGCGCTGCAGGAAGCCAGACACTAAGGGAATATTTACTAACACTTACTTATTGAATAAACAAACTCTTAAACCTCCCGTGTGATTGTGGATAATCACCTGTTGTTGAAAACTTTCCTCCGAGCCGCCCCTCTCTTCGGGGATACCTCTCTCGGGCAGAAGCACCACCGAGGCGGCCTGGAGGCCCCGCGGGGCGTCGGTCACGGCCGCCCGCGTGGACTGAGCCGCCAAAGGCAGGCCCTGCACCACCGAGGGGGTGTTGACGATGGATATGGAGGCCAAGTCCGAGGGGAGCATCCCGGAGCCGTTGATCAAGGTGATGCGGTTTCCCACGGCCGGTCCGTGCACCAGGGTGGCTCTCTGCCCCTGCCCGCTGTTCGCGTAGCCCGCGGCGAGCTGCGCCGGCATCTGGAAGACGGTCGGAGAAAAGATAGCGGCCTGACCGAGGGCCAGCTGCCCCGTAGCGAACACGGGGCTGAAGTTGAGCTGTCTCTGGGGCACTGTGAGGAACTGTGAGCCGTCCACGATCTGCCCGCCGAAGGGAGTCCCTCGCGGGCCTTGGGGAGTGGCGGTCAGCAAAGCTCCGGCAGCAGGTTGGGCGATGGTAACCTGGGACTGACCTGGGAGAAGGAACTGATTTTGGCCTTGAAAGAGTCCCTGAGGCTGAAGCATGAAGGAGCCGCCCTGGTTGAGCAGCTGCAGGCGGACGGGTTTGGGGAGCGGCTCGGGGGCCGCCGGGACCGCAGCGGAGGGCTGCTGAGAAAGGAGAATATTTGGCGAGGTGGTCCCAGGAACCAGCGTGAGACCCGGAGTGGGTTTTTGCCCCAACGGCTTCGGGCTGATCTGGACCAGTCTTGGCTGGATGCTGATGGGCAGCTTGGGTTGGATGGGGAGGGGGGCGCGCTGCAGGACGATCCCCGCGGCCGGGGCGACGAGAGGCCGGGCACTGACGGCTTTATGGAGGATCGTACCAGAGCCCTGAACCAAGGACGTCTCCGGCGAAGGGGCGGGGAAAACATTCCCGGGCAGGAGCCCCATCAGCTGAGGAGGGGGGGTAGGCTTTAGGGACGGACACCCCGGCCCCACGGCCAGCAAGGAGGGCTGCGGGGGCTCAACGGCCGCCTGAGTGTCTCTGGGTAAGGCCGGGACGACGGACTTGATGGCAAACGGCAGCGCGGGCGGTGTTATGACGGGCGGGTAAAGCGAGTCTCCCGTTTGGGTGACTGTCTGCTCCGTAATGTCCGCCTCCTTCAGGCTCTGCTGCAGGATGTCGCAGCAGGCCACTTCCTCTTCCTCCTTCGCCGCCACCTGGAAAGTCAGCACCACAACACCACCGGCATGCTGATTATTTTGTTTTTACAAGGCAATCCTGCTGTGTCAGCATACAATTTGGTTGTACGTTGCACGATGACAAAGATTCTGATTCTCACCTCCTCCTCCGACTGGCATCCGAGCCCAACCGGGGACGCCGCCTGTGCCAGCTCCCCCCGCCCGGGGTCGTCCGTGTCCTCCGGTGACGAGAGGAGGGCCTCTTCCAGGAAGGAGAGATCCACGCAGCCGTGCGGTGACGTACTCGGGGAGCTTCCGCCGTCCCCCAGCAGCGAGACGGGACTCTGGAGGCCACACGAAGGTAGTATTGATATTTTCGTACCATCTGAGTTTGTAATTTTAACACTGAATTTTATTTTTAACAAAATATATCCAGTTAGAAATTTGATGGCAAAAAACATTTCCTTATTAGAATCAAAATAAATACTCAAGTCAAGTACAGATACCTGAAAAATCTACTTTGTGGAAGTACACTAACCAAGTATTTGTACTCTTACTTTCCACCACCGGTTAGTGAGAAGCCAAAGAGAAACTACGACTGAATTGTGGCTCCCGCCGAGCCCGTCGGCAGACACTCACCGGGGCGTCTGCAAAGAGAGACGGCTCCCCAGAGGAGGCGCTAATGAGCAGGTCTTCGGTCTGCAGCTGGCGGTGGGAAATAGGGCAAACAATGTAGGGGGCGGGGGAAATGGAAGCCATAAACCAGCAGCAAAAGACTATTTTCTTGTTTTTTTTGTTTTTTTAATCACCTCAGCGGTCCCATGAAGGAAGTCGTTCAGGGCTTGGGGGTCACTGGAATGCAAAGGAGTCACAATGCCACTTGAGAGTTCTCACTTTTCCTCGGCGAAATCACATCGATTTACAATGAAACCCTGAAAGCTGGAACGGATTTACGGCATTTCCATTCATTTCAATTGGGGAAATGTTTTGAATTCTGAACATAACCGTTGAACGAATTAAACTCGCCTCTCAAGGCAACACTGCATTTCATACTAAGAACTTTGTTCCCCTAAATAATTTTTATTTTTAATAATTATTTCCCCAAAATTCAGTTTTTTGGTATTGTAAAATTCCCATTTTTCTAGTAAATAAATTCCAGCTTCATTCTCGACAAATTCCAATTGTTTTCTTGTATAAATTTTATATCAACACTGTTTTCCTTTTAGACTCCAATTATTTTCCTTAAACGGTGATTCTATGATTTAATTCTTTCATTTCCTCATGTAAAATTACAACTTTTTTCCAACTAATATTATTATATCTTTATCTCACCCAATTTTTTTTTCTTTATTCACCAAAAATTCCCAATTCTTTCTTGTAAAATTACAACTCATAAATGACTTTTATTGTCCTTAAATGACAACATCCCCCACCTCGTTTACCTCATAATGTGCTCATTTTATTTCTATTTTATGACCCATTTTAGGACTTCAACTCACCACAAAACATCAAGAAGACAAGTCCCGTCTTCATCCTCCATGTCCACTGTGAGCGGAAGATGTCACATATTGGAAAAACAAACGACAGGTCTGTGAAAATATCGTTTTGACTATCTATATAGTATTTTAAAATTACATGCATCTTTTTTAAAGGCGATTTTAAACTTAATAACATAATAAACTACTAAACGATAATCTTAATGAATTCAGATTCAACACGATTAAAAACACAAAAGGTCAGTAAAAATGAAATTATGCATATTTAAAAAAAAAACATTTTTGAACACACGCACACATATATATATATATATATAAATCTAAATTTTTTGATATGCATTAATATATTTTTTATATATTTTGTTGTAAATGTTTGGAGAATTTCAAAGAAATAAATTTTTCCCCCATAAATTCTAAATTAGTTTTATTTCCTATGACTTTATATATATATATATATATATATATATATATATATATTATATTAATAATTAAAAATAAAAACAAACTAGGTGTTTTACATTTAATATTTGTAAGTTCTGTAAATGCTTTAAAAAAATTGTAGTTCAACCCCAAATAAAATTGGATTTAATATTATTTCTGATTAAAATCTTCTGATTGCCTGTGATTTCTGGATACTCCATGATTGTCATTTCATACTGATGATTAAAATAAACAAAAAAACTCTCCTACCAGTGACGTCATCCTCCATTATAGGTCAAAGTTCTGCTATTATATTACTAATATTTATGAGTAATATTAAAGGCACACTCCCCATCCCCCAAGCCGCTGGGACCCCTCGCATGAATGCACCTTACTTCAGTGGCGAGGGGCTCCATACAGAGCGGTCGGTGCGAGTGCTGGTGGCCGCCTCATGGGGAGTTGTGGCCGGGCTCGCTCGTCTGAAGGAGTCGGCGGCTGCTGGGGGAGGACGGGGACGGGGGGGACTCCTGGCCGAGGAGGATGCGACGGCTGCGGGGGGACGGCGGCTGCCGCTGGAGCATGGCTGCTGCGGAGGGTCTGGAAATATTACATAGTTCAGTGTAACCCCCAACCCCCCCGCCCCCCCACATTTAAAAAAAAGAAAATGGGGAGGGGGTTGTTTACCCCACTGACAACCGCATTATCACAACAACCTCATCTAACGATAATGATGAGGATGTTTACAGTTGAAATGTTATGAAATGATGTTTTTTTTAAAAGGGGGGCAATGGGGGATGTTGTGATGTGAGAAAAGGGGGTGATGCTGACAAAAGATGCGGCGCATGGAAGCGTCACGGCCCCCCCGGAGCAGCGAGACGCCAGCGCACGCTCCTCGTCTTCAGATGGAGAAAAGCGAGTGAAGATGGGGAGGGGAAAAAGGGGAAAAAGGAGAAGACTCACCCCTTCTTTGTGCTTTATTGTCCTGTCAAGCGGGCCTCTGCGCCATCGATTCTCACTCAGAGCTCCTTTCAGATGCTAAATGCAGGAGGAGGGGGGAAGTGGAGGGTGTGTGTGTGAGGGGTGGGTGTGAGAAACAGACTGCAAGAGTCGATCGCACAACACAAAGGTGCGGGGGGAGAGAGAAAGGGGGGGGAGAAAGAAAAGAGATCCACCGCGGGGCTGCCAAGGTGGAGGGGTCGCCGCCTCCTGACCAAGCCGGAGGTGAGCCCCCGCTTTCACTGCCGAGCTCCACGCCATAACTACGCCGACAACAAAAACAACAACAACAACAACAAAATCATAATCATAACAGCAACACTTGAACAGTTTTCGTAGTGTTGATATTTCTTCTTGAAAAATTCACATTTTTCCACAACTTTTTCAACCGCTCCAAAACAATAACAAAGGAATAACTTCATTCTCCCCAAAATTAAAAAAAAATGATTCTTGTCGAAACTTTATACTTTGTGTTAATATAGTACCTTAATACAGTCTATATTGTTATGACTTCATTCATGTAATTGACCGTTTTTTTTCATGAAAATGCTGCCTTTTCTTACCTTAATTATCCTGTATTTCCGTAAAAACTCGATTTACTTATTCGGTCGTCGAAGTTGACGGAGGAGCAACACGGGCCATCTAACGAAGCGGCGCCGTCCTTTGCGGTCTTGGGTCTTGGGCCCTCCGTGGCAGACAGCTTTTCTTTCTTGGTCTGCTGTTCTGTGGCTCTGCTGCAGGTGATTGCCGGTCTGATTGATTTCGTCCTTCTGAGTATACGCGACCTAACAGCATCCGTTTCCGAATTTCTTGTTTGGTGAGTTCCCACAGGTTGGCGTTCCCACTGCTTTCCCCCCTGAAACTCACAAATTTGTCTTGTAAAATTACGACGTGTAAAATTACTTGTATTCTTCTTAAATTGAAAAATTCTCATAAACTACAGTATTCTTATGAAATTCAGACTTTTTTTTTCATTACAATTTTGGCTTTTCTTATGTATAATTCCAATTTGTATCCCCCCTTCCAAAAAAATTACATCATAAATAATTTTTTCTTTCCTCATCTAATGCAAATTTTTGAGACACAACTTAATTCTTGTAAATATTTTTTTCTTATAAGATTACAACAATTTAAATTTTAGTCACATAAAACTTCCTCTTTTTTACTTATTATAAATTAACACATTTTTACTTTATTCTTGCTAATTACTTTTACTAATTTTTGAAAGGTGGGGGGCACTAATTTAATGTATTTTCTCCCATAAAATTAATCACCTAAAATGTTTCTTGTTAACCCCAAATTATTCTGATAAAAATGCAACCCGTAAATTACTTTTCTCCACCTTAAATTACGATCCATTACAGATTCCGACGAATATTACGTCTTTTTTCCTCACACAAAATTAGATTACAAGTTATCGACTATTGTTTACACATGTAAAATTACAACTTTATTCACTTAAAATTCCCCAAAATTAACACTTAAAAAAAAAACTCAATTGTAAATTACAATTTATTTTTCTAATGTAAAATTTTATATATTTTTTTAAGATAGATTTTACAACTTTTTTTGTCTGCTAAAATTCCTGAATTTTTTCCTTGTGAAAAATCTTGCTGACTCATGCTCTGGCTTTTATCGCGTAAAATTAAAACTCTCATAAAATGCGTATGTTTTTTTCTTGTAATATTACATTACAGATGCGTGCATGCACATGTAAGAGCAGCCTCCGTCGGATGATGACTACACGGTTAAAAAAATAAATAAAAAATATTGTGAACACTTAAACGAGTCTGTCAATATTGTGTGAAGAAATCACTTTTATTTAACTGCAATTGCATCTTTACTCATGTAAATCCCAACTTCATCCACCGCAAATTCTCACTTAAAAAAAAATATACATTTTCGTTTAAAAATTACATACTGTATTACACTTTATGGACTTATTTTTTTTTTAATGAATTACAACTTGTAAATTGCAACCCCCCCCCCCCCCCTATGTAAAATTACTTTTTTTCAATCAATATTACTTTTCTTGCCTGCAATTCCAAATGTATTCCCCCCAAAATCCAAAATTTTTTAGAATTACGACTTGTAAATTCCAACTTAATTCTTGTAAAAGAAATTTAAATATTTGTATAATGCACTTTTTTTTTTAAATTCCAGTTTTCCTGTTAAATTCCAACTTCATTCACCACAAATTCTTGTTGTAAAATTGTAAATTATTTTTTTCACCTCACATGACCATTCTCCCCCATTATACGGTTTTCAACCATTTACTGCACCCCCCTGAAATCCTCTAATTATTCTTGTAAAATGACTGCTTGTAAGCCTATACTCTCCTAAAGTCCCCAACTAAACTCATTGTTTTTCTTTTTTTCCCCGAGAAACAATTGTTGCTTTTTTCCCCTGTAACATTGCAGGTTTCTTTCTCTGAAAAATGCATTTTTCCTCATGGAAACAGGTGATCATCTTTTTGCGTAATTTCTTATATTAAACAAACCAACGTGAATGTAAGAAATATGCCGGTATGTACTTATTTTCTTTTTTTTTTTTGTAATGTCAATGAAATGTTTATTCGTAACACAAACTGTAAAATACAAAATATGCCTTCCTTCAAGAGGTACACAAACAACAAAAGGAAACAATGCACAATAGCGTATCGGAAAAGAACCGGAGCACGTCGCGCGGCTCAGTTGGCGGCCTGCTGGGCCTGACGGCGCAGCAGCACGTAGATCTTCTCCTTGATCCAGTCCTTGTTGTTGGGCTGGTACGTCTGCGTGTCGGCGCGGTACCTGAACGACAAAAGTTCAGTGCGAGTGCCATTAAGTTCCACCCTGGTTACACAGACCATTACACATGGATTTGGGAGAATTATTATTATTTTTTTTTTTTTTGTCTTGCCACCCATAAGCCTGACATATAAAGAAGACGGGCAGTTGTTGTCACATGTACTTGCTAGAAATTCCTGCAGCTCCTTCAATGTTGCTGTTAGCCTCCCTGACCAGTTTTTAATCATGTCATTGTGCCCCATGGTATATTTAATGTCTTGGAAATTCTTTTGTACCCTTCTCCTGACTGATACCTTTGAAGAGTGAGATCCTTCTGATGCTGTTGTGGCAGCTCTCTCCAGAAAACACTTTTTTAAAAAACAGATGATTTGATTTAATAAAAATAAAATAAAAATGCACTCAAAGTGCGCATGTACATAATCGCACAGTGAAGACTCTATTACCATCCACTTGCAACCCAGGCTAAACTGAGCTCCTCCCCAACATGCAAAGCCTGTCACTTCAGTATACTTCCTTGACACCAAATCTTCAAACTGCCGCCACTTCCTAGTAGCAAGAGCTTTGGCACCATCTTGTGGGATCTTAACGCGTTTCACAAAAACTGCAATTAGGTGAGTTTTTCAACAAATAGCTTTAAGTGTCCCCCCCCCCCCCCCCCCCCAAAACAAAAAATGTGTCGGGGTGGATTTGTGAACCGTGAGTTGGCGGGGGATTGGCGTACTTACACCAGGCAGCTGAGGTCCGCCAGGTCGTCAATGAAGTCAAAGAGCTGGCTGATGTCGTACGTGATGGACGGACTGTTGGGGTTCATCCTCTTCAGATGCTCTTCGTACATCTTGCACACACCTTTTGTACGAGACACAAAGCTTTTACTGCAATTCACCCAAATTATGTGGACAGTGAACCCCCGTTGATCGTGTTACAGAGGTGAAAATCTGTGGAGACTATTTTAAAAAATTATAATAATATTTTTTTTCAAATAGTTTTACTACCTCCGCACACTTACATACTTTTTAAACATTTGAGGTAAAAAATAAAATTGCAAGCATAAAATGTACCGAAAATACTGTACCTATTGTCGTAACCGCGTAGTTACGTATAGCAAAAATATGCAAGTCATTGACGCCCACCCAAAAAGCTTTGTAATCGCATACAGATGCCACAAGATGCCGAAAAAGCACTTTTTCCCCCCATTAGACAAGGCTATGGCCTTGCTTAATGATCCACCTCCCCTAACATGGTTACTCGACCACAAGATGGCGCCAGAGGAATATTTTTACATTACACAACAGCGAATAGGTGGGATCTTCAGTGAATAACTGAGAATTTAAAAAAAACATCTGCTTGGGGAAAAAAAAAAACAAGTGTTATAGCAGGTGTGCAAACGATGAACGGCGATTGACTGGGGACAATACTGCATAAAACTCCAGAAAGATAGCCACAACTTCTTTCCGTGCAGTACAACAATGACAGCGACTTTACCTTCCATGCACTCGTTGACGGACTCGTAGTCTGCATACGTTCTTCCCTCAGGCCTCTTCGTAGGTTGCACGAGCAGGATGGTGTGAGACTATAGACAGGATTTCACCATTTGTTTATCAGTCAAAGGTTGTCACACACGGTTGATAAAAAGACGCTTCATGGAAACTGAAAATGGACTTTTTAAATGTTTGTATGCAACTCGCTGGGTCTTCGGAGGGCCTTCTCACTCATCAAGTGTGAACTAAACTGGAAATCTTTAGTTTGCTGCCTATTTGAATTTCTACCCCACTGTGACATGTTATAAAGACACCTGGGAACTGTTTTAAATTGTTCGCAAAAAAAAACAAAAAAACAAAAAACAAAAATCATTTTCGTCCCCTTCAAGTCAGAAATGGACATGTGATGGTCATTACACATTGCATTGTTTGTTGTATATGTATTTATTTGATTTGATTGTATTTGGTTCGTTTTACTCGTGTCTGCAGCCAGGTCGGTATTGCAAATGAGAATCCGTTCTCAATTGCCTCACCCGGACATATAAAGGTTAAATAAAATAAAAGAATAAATTCAACGGTACAAGTTGGCAGCCATTTATTTTAGCTACATGACGTACAAAATGAAATAAATCGATGACTTGGCAAACATTCACAACTAAAATGACTTTCTGTGAAGAACATTATCATTATTAGTATTTTACAAAAACTTGGAAAGGCGCAGATTAAGGGAGTCATCAGCTGTTATTTCACCAATGTCTGCGCCTCGCTTCCCCGTGTTTATTGCTAACTTTTAGCCGACAGCTAATAAGCAGCGCCGACTTTACTCCTTCAAAATACGCAATAAAAACACAGCTCCGCGCAACATGTTCGCGGACACCACTAGAAACGACAGCTCTCTTGATGAGGAACCCACCTACCATGCTTTAAACGTGGATTGGGTTTGAGTTTGTGAAGGTTCTTGTCGATCCCTGTCGCGTTTCTGCCGCTGCTGCTTGGACGAGTTGACCTCGGAACCGGAAGCACAATCAATCTACCCCCCACAAAAAAATGTGAATTTTGTGAATTATGTTATGAGATTAAATTACGTTTTAACTTTAACATTATGTTGAAGTGTGTCAATATTTTAAATTCTGAATGAGAAAAGAAGGTGAGCACATGTTTTAGTGCCTTAACGCCATCATCGACAACAACGATTAGACTTCTGAACCACAAGCACAATGTAAAAGAAAAGAAAACTTGACTCGAGTACCCTCTGAATTTTTAATTTATTACTTTGAAAGAAGTTTTTTTTTACATTCATATTTAATTTCTTAAATATGTATGGGGGGAAAATATGTTAAATGTTTTTTGTGTTAAGGCCACTTGTGGTGCCGTGGTTCGAGGAAGTAGTCGACATCCACAGCTATTAGCTGTTACAATTTGAATCATTACTCGGTTTTATTGAATACATTTTAAAAAAATCGTTTATTAAACTGTTTAACGTCTTTTAAGACAGTGCCTTTGGCTTTTTGGGTAGAAACGGGTAGGCTTGGTCGAGTGCGGAACCAAACCCGGAAGCTAACTCCGAGGGAGGCAAGATTTTGACAGCACAACCCGGAAGTTGGCTGAGAGAACAGGAAGAACAAAGAAAGGAAAGTACCCCTCACTCAAAGCCCCAATTGAACGTACTCAGTGTGTCCACAACGCCCAATTCATTCGCCTCTGTTTGTTGACGGTAAGTTGGAATTATTTAAAGCCCTCTACTAGAGAAAGGCATTCACACGGAGTCGTTGTATATGCTAATGTTTGCCAGCCAGCGCGGGCGGCCGCTGGTGCTTATTCTTGTCCCGCTATGTCATTGTTGCTAACTAACTAGCTGGCATTAGCGACTCTGTTAAGTTACAAAACACTCCAGGCTTCCAAATTTGTTCAATATTGTTTGTGGCAAATATTTTATCGTTGTGGTGATGTGTCGCCAAGCAATGTAATTCTGATGGGGAAAAATCCAATTAGGGCTGGGTTGGTTCTTAAATGGGCTTAAAATAAAATAGAATTCCCCCCACACCCGCCCTCGTTTAGAGATCACGCAAATGTCACTGGCATTGAAAATAAATGTTGCTTTGATTTTAATGTTTCTCATTTTCGGATTTGCTTTATTGTGTAAAAAAAAAAAAAAAAACGAAAATATATGTTTAAAGAAAAAATAGAACGAAATAGTGTAAAAACAATCAAATTATTTCCATCCATCCATTTTCTGAGCCGCTTCTCCTCACTAGGGTCGCGGGCGTGTTGGAGCCTATCCCAGCTGTCATCGGGCAGGAGGCGGGGTACACCCTGAACTGGTTGCCAGCCAATCGCAGGGCACATACAAACAAACAACCAGTCGCACTCACATGCACACCTACGGGCAATTTAGAGTCTCCAATTAATGCATGTTTTTGGGATGTGGGAGGAAACCGGAGTGCCCGGAGAAAACCCACGCAGGCACGGGGAGAACATGCAAACTCCGCACAGGCGGGGCCGGGGATTGAACCCGGGTCCTCAGAACTGTGAGGCTGATGCTCTAACCAGTCGTTCACCGTGCCCCCATAAAATAATTTAAATAGTATTATTACTATAGGTTGGGACAAGAAAATAGTCAGAACAACAATAACTGCGTGCAGGTTCAGCTAGTCGTGCTTATCGAAGCTGTCTACTCATTTCCTATATTCTTGGTAATTTACCAGTTGCTTTCTGCTTTCTACTGTAAAGTACTAACTCGCTACCATCATCACTATTACTAAGGCCCGGTACACACACAAAGACAATTGGACTGTCTTTGTCCCGATTCTGTGTTGTTTTTTTCCCTTTTAAACATACAACTTTGTTCTCTTTCCAGCTATATTGTCCTGAAATTGCTAAAATTATGACTTCATTGTCGTATAATCTGCGACTGTTCTCCTCAAATTGTCATTATTTAGTCTTTTTTGGTGTGGCCCGAATACTTCCTTTCGGCACTTCCTCATACTTGTCACCGTTTAATGTCCGCCGTCAGTGTTAATGATCGGTGAAACGGTCGTCACGGGTCACCGTTGACACAATCTTTCTGTCATCGTGTCTCCTATCAGGGCAGCAACAACCACTTTGTCCTGTTTTGCCTCGCATGTGAGGACCAGTGTCGGCAGGTTGCAACATGGCCAACAACGAGCAAGATGTGGAAAACAACGCGGTGAGTGCCAAACAGACGGAAAACGATTGCGCAATACAGACTTGCAACATGTGTGAGCAAGTGTGTCAGTCTGCGCATGCGTCCGTCCATCCGTCCCTCTCTGGAAAATGATTTCTTAATGGAGACTTATAACCTGCGTGTACATTAAGGTGTGGTTGTGCTTGCGCAGTCAAAGTCAACTTTATAACCACCATGCTGGAGTTATCTTATTAATTGTATCACTGCTTGAACATAAACACACAGTCATGCACAAAAGTTCTCTTCGTGTTTATGTGTTTGGGCACGTCTGCTTGTACTTCAGCAAGTGTTATACTCTGCTCCATTTCGCCGCGTGTATTTTAGGAGTTGGACGATTACGAGACAATATATAGTCTTCTGTGAGCCTAAAGTATGTGAGTTCTTAAACTTCATTGACAGTTCAGATATTTGTTGTTTTGTCATGAGCCGCTTCATGTGGATTTATGTATCTTGTGTTTTCAGAACCAACAGGAGGCCAATGGCGGCACCGAGCAGCACCAAGGAGACGGGACCACCGGAGTTCGGTCCAGAGGGGGGTCAGGTGGTCTGGAGCAGAACGGCCAGGCCCCCTCCGCCAGGCCCGCCCCCCATGTTGCCGAGGCCGACGAGGAGGACGATGAGGAGCTGACGCTGAAGTACGGCGCCAAGCACGTCATCATGCTCTTCGTCCCCGTGACGCTGTGCATGGTCGTCGTCGTGGCGACCATCAAGTCGGTCAGCTTCTACACGCAGAATGACGGACAGAGGCTGTGAGTGGACGACGACCGGGGAGGCCACTTGGTGGCGCCATTGCAGCATTTCATATACTATCCCAGGCTTTGACAAAGTGCACCTTGTGTCCAAGAAAAAAAATATTACTTTACTCCTGTTATTTTACACCTTTTGTTTCCAAAATAATACTTTGGTGAAAATAAAAAAAATATATATATTTCTAGACAAAACTACTTCATTCCTGTAATATGCCCCCCCCCCCTCCAAAAAAAATCCATTACTCCTGTCAAAATGTGTTTTCTTTCAGTGAGAAAAATGTCTTTATTCCTGTAATGGTGTATCCCAAAATTGTAACAAAATAAATACATGAAAAATTATATGGGAAAAAATACTCATAATAATGCACATTCTTGTTCCAAAAGAAATTACTATATTCCTGTAATATGCCCATTTCTAAAAATAAATAAATAAATACTACCTTATTCCTTTAAAAGTATACATTTTGTTTAAAAAAAAAAAAAGAACCTTGTTCCAGTGATATAATACACCCTCTGTTCTAGAAAGAAATTATGACTTTACTTGGGCAAAGATACACCTTTTGTTCTAGAAAATAAAAAGCCTATTTCTGTAATAATATACGGACTGAGAGCTGGCATCTTCAGCTCATGTCTTTTTGTTGCGTTTGTGTTATTATGCACCGGTCAGGATCTACACGCCGTTTCCAGAGGATACGGACACGGTGGGCCAGCGGGCGCTGAACTCCATCCTCAACGCCACCATCATGATCACCGTCATCATCGTCATGACGCTGGTGCTGGTGCTGCTCTACAAGTACCGCTGCTATAGGGTGCGTCACGCCCGCCCGTCGGCCTCTTTCACACTGAGACACAATGAAACGCCAGCATCGTTTTACGCGGAACACAGCGAAATTGTGCGCTTTCACACAGCGGTGCGGCACCCCCACAAGAATGTGGTTTTGGCACGCACCTTTTAATCTTGTAAAATTAAGACCTTTTCAGTACAAAAAATAAATACATTTCTCGTAATAATGGTAGTTTTATTTCCTAAAATCACGTTTCTCTCAGCAAATTATCTTTTTTTCTCTGCTTCATTTTCACTTTTGTTTCTTGCAAAATTGTGACCTTTTAAATGTAAAATAGTTACTTTTTTTCACGTAAATTACTTCTTTTTTTTTTACCATAGACTTATTTTGTCATACTACAATTTTTCTCATGAGGACTTTTTAAAGTACAACTTTATTCTTGTATATTTTTTTTTCGCTAAAATCATGCCTTTTTTCCCCCTCAGTTCAATTTTATTCTATAATACCCCCCCCCCCACACACACACACACAAAATGGCTTGTTTCTCCTTTAAATTTAGAAATGTTTTTCCTTGTAAAATTGACTTTCTTGTAATACTACAATGTTGTTCTCCTAAAACAAAAGTAAACTAAAATAATAGTAAATTTTCCTTCCATAAAAGTCACACTTTTGTCAAATTTCAGCTATATTGTCCTTAAATTGAGAGGGTTCTTTTTTTTCTTCCAAAATGATGACAACTAACATGTGCTGTGTCATCACCATTCATAGCAAACAGTGTCATAAAAACTGAATTGTTAAAGGGGCTATTAAAAAGTTTTTGCAAAATAGCCCAAGCAGAACTGTTTAAAAAAAAGTCGGACAGAAACAATACGGCAGTAGAAGTGAACGTCCGGTGTTAAACCTTGACTTGTTTTTCTGTAGGTGATCCAAGGTTGGCTCTTCATCTCCTCTCTGCTCCTGCTCTTCTTCTTCTCTTACATCTACCTCAAGTAAGCGCCCTCTTCATCTCATTCCACCCCTCACCGCTCCCCTTTTTATCTTATTTCCTGGGCCTCTGTGCGCCGCCAGGGAGGTGTTCAAGACCTACAACGTGGCCATGGACTACCTGACGCTGTCGGTCATTGTTTGGAACTTCGGTGTGGTGGGCATGATTTGCATCCACTGGAAGGGGCCGCTGCGTCTCCAGCAGGCCTACCTCATCATGATCAGCGCGCTAATGGCGCTGGTCTTCATCAAGTACCTACCCGAGTGGACCGCCTGGCTCATACTCGCCGTCATATCCGTCTACGGTGAGCACGATCTGCCTCGTACCACCCCCCGCCGAGACATTCTTACCACCCCCCCGTCTCGTTTCCGTTTTTGCGTTCAGATCTGTTGGCGGTGCTGTGTCCCAAAGGCCCCCTGAGGATCTTGGTGGAGACGGCTCAGGAGAGGAATGAGCCCATTTTTCCTGCCCTCATCTACTCATGTACGCTCATTTCTGACACCTGCAGACACCTCAGTCGTCCGAGAGCCATACTAGATTTATGAAAAATTATGACATTAACAAAGATTATTTTGAGCATTTTCTTTTTAAACATATCCTGTGATTTGCCCAGAAATGTACTTTCTAAAATGCCCTAAGATGCCACACGATGGCGCCAAAGTTATGTTGAAATACAAGAAGAAAAAACAAGCCGTCGAGGAGGTGCTAAGTTTAGCCTGGGTTGGTTCAGAGAGTTATTGCCTAATGTGTATGTTTATGTGCATTTTGGGTGCATTTTTTTTCCAAAAGGAAATCATCTGTAAGACATTTGTTTTTAAGGCTACTGGTTTAAGATTATTTTTAAATGATAAATTATTTTGGGGTGTTTGTGGTATTTACATTTTATATACTAATATACAATTTGCAGAGGTGTCAATAACTATTTATTTATTTAACTACTTGTGGCAGGGCTCAGTCCCAATTCTAAGAGTTTTTTTTTTTTCCTCTCTCTTTCTTAACAGCTCCTCTACTCTAAATTGCCCGTAGGTGTGAATGTGAGTTCAAATGGTTGTTTGTTTGTATGTGCCCTGCGATTGGCTGGCAACGCCGCCTCTCGCCCGACGATCGCTGGGATAGGCTCCAGCACGCCCGCGAACCTTGTGAGGAGAAGCGGCTCAGAAAATGGATGGACGGATGGATGATAACACACATGCGTACATGTTTTTCCATCTAGCAACCCCAGAATGCATATCATACATGTTTTTGGCATGTGGGAAGAAGCCACATAAACACAGGAAGAACACGCGGGACCCCACATTAGAAGCGTCTGTGCAAACTTGCTGTGAGCCAGCACGGCTAACCACACTGGCGACTTAGAAATAAAGCAAGAAGAATGTGAATTTGTTGTCCTCCCGCAGCGACCATGGTGTGGCTCGTCAACATGGCCGACACGGACCCGGGGCCCAAGAGGAGCCCAGCTGAAGCGACGTCGTCTCAGCCCGTGCCTCAAGAAGGTGAGTGAAGGCTCGGCTCCCGACGGCACGCGTCAGTGTTTTGACCCGACGTGCTAACTCAGGCCCGTGTGCAGCGGCGGCGTCGCCGTCCGGTCTGTCGGGAGACGACGGCGGCTTCACGCCGTCCTGGGTGAGCCAACAGGAGCACCAGCTGGGGCCCATACAGTCCACCGAGGACACTCGGCGGGAGATCCAGCAGATGCCCTCGGACCGTCCGCCCGTTGAGGATGACGACGAGGAGCGTGAGTGCAATCTTATCTTTTTATTACAGCAAAATATTAATAGATTACATGCGAACACTCAAAATTACATGATAATCTGATTATATATGACCGAGAGATACTGTAACAATTTAAAATTAAGTATGTTGTGTTTACATCGCTACAAAATCTGGATCAGATCCGTATTACACACTTTTTTGACATTTTGTCACTGTCTGCGCAAGAGGTGCGAAGGACACAGGGTGGTCTGGAGAAGGGGCCCTAAGGACAAGAGGCGGTAAAAGGATGATGCGGGTTGCGGCGAGGCCAATGAGTTGGGGAAAAAAAGACGCTAGAGACACGGTGCTAAGGACAAGGGGTGGTCGGGAAAAGACATGGGGCATGAGGTCGTATAGACGAGTGGCGCCAGAGATGAGGCGCACTCAGGAAAAAGGGCGCTAATGACGAGGCGGCGGAGGAGCGGTCTGGACAATGGGGCCGGGGGGGGGGCACATGCCGAGGTCACGTGTGCCCTGCTATGTCCTAGGCGGTGTGAAGCTTGGCCTGGGAGACTTCATCTTCTACAGCATGCTGGTGGGAAAAGCCTCAGCCGCTGCCAGCGGCGATTGGAACACGACTCTGGCCTGCTTCGTGGCCATCCTCATTGTGAGTCGCCGCTAAGTCGCACTCCACCCCCGGCGGCGCCGTTGTAAATAAGCTGCCCGCCCGCCTGCCGGCTTGACGTAACCCCCCCCTTGTGTGGCGTGTGGTTTTTCCTCTCGCAGGGCTTGTGTCTCACGCTGCTGCTGCTGGCCATCTTCAAAAAGGCGCTGCCCGCGCTGCCCATCTCCATCTTCTTTGGCCTGGTCTTCTACTTTGCCACCGACAACCTGGTGCGCCCCTTCATGGACCAGCTGGCGCTGTACCAGTTCTACATTTAGTAGGAGTAGCTTCCTTTTCCTGATGGAAAAACTCCCTCGTGACAGGATGGGATGACTCGTTTTCTCCAGCTGAGAGGAGAGAGAGAGGGCGTTCCTCGTTTTTTTTTTTTGTTTTTTTTTATAAAAAGACTTTTTTGTTTTTGTTTTTTAAATCCAACTCCTGTCTCAGGCACAGCAACGCAAAACTCTTATTGACTCTCAGCGAGAATGATTTTCCACCTTTTTAATTTATGCCAGGACGGAGCCTTCCCGGTTCTTCGACTATCGGGGCAGCAGGTGCCTTGCTCAGGGACACCAGGAAGTCGCTTTCAACGACGCGACCGCCAAGCTGTCCACTTCGCTCCCGCCGAAGAACACCACAATCTTCAATAGAAGCGTTCAAATCCCGCGACCCCTTTCACGTTGCCTTTAAAAGCTGGCATTTTGACACTTCTTCCCCTATCTCGTCTGTCTGGAAAGTCAGCACAGAGGACGGGGCTACAAAGTCGCCCTGGAATTTTCCAGCTTAGCAGTTGGTAGTATTAGCGCTGTTAGAGAGAGGGTATCGTACTCCAAAGTTTGTCGCTGTTTGGACGCATTTTCTGCCGTTTTTCTGTGTTGCTGTTCTATATAAAGCGACATGGAATAGGTATCGGGGGGGTACCAAAAACAAAACAAAAAAAGTGTGCTCTATGTAGAAATGAAAAGGCAAATAAATTCCGTATTTTGTGTTCCGGCTCCAATGCGGCAATTTTGCGGGCTCTTGACGTGCAAAGAGTGACTGGCCGCAACGAGACGGAATTTATTCCAGATCTTCTCTTCCAACTCCAATGCAGCAGTTTTTCCCGGATCTCCGCGTAAAAGCTAACGCAGTCAGGTGCTGTTTGCCTGAGCTACACCGAGTTCAGTGTCCTGCTCAGGATGCCCTTACGCACTACATCACACTTCCAGACCAAGAGACACGAAAGATTTGAATAGCTTATATGAATATGAATAATAACAACTAGTGATGAGTATGACACCATGTCATCTCCTTTCTTCTCATACACTTTAAAAAAAAATAAAATAAAAAATAATAATAATTTTTGACAAACTGTTTGGTCTGACATGCCCTTTAACATTTGTCTTTTTTGCAAGTTCAACTGTGTCCATTTGTTTTTTAAATAAACAAAGAAAATGAACGAATGCAGTCCTTTGTTTACACCTTCCAATCAATGTGGGACTCTTTATGTAAACTTTGAAGGCATTCTTGTAGAAACCTTAATCTTCCGGACTTTTGAAAGCCATTCTAAGTTAAATAAGTCCACTTTTTTAAAGAGTTTGAAAAGGCATTTTCGGGGACTTGTTTTATGTAGAATATGTCCATTTTTGTATAAACCTCAATTTTCAGGACTTTTTGAAGCCATTTAAAGTTGTATGTCAATTTCCAGGTGTTTTTCCAAGGCATTTTGTCTAATACTGCCATTTTCAAAACAATGAAGGCATTTTTTTCAATGTAAATTTTGTAGGACTTTTGGAAGCCTTGATTAGTTAACTTTGCCACAAGGCTTTTTATGTCGAATTGTTCAGTTTGCAGGACTTCGAAGGCAATTTTACATACCACACGTCCGATTTCATTAGCATTTATGTCTGGGATAATTCCGAGCGGCGTCTCCGGGCCTCGGCATCACCCATTATAGATCCACTAATGGGATTAGCGTGTCAGGGAAGAACAAGGAGGATATTAGACGAGAATAATCGCCTGCGCGGCAACAGTCGCCGAGGCGGAAGACTGCAAAACGGAGCGGACGTTGACGACGATGTCCCAGGACAAGCTGGAGAGCCTGATTCGCCGCATGGAGGAGACTCTGTCCGAGATGGAGCAGCTGAAGGCGCACTGCGGCCGGCAGAACGACGAGCTGAGCCAGCTGGTGGTGGAGCTCCGACGGGAGAACCAGGAGCTGGTGGAAAAGTACGGACAGCTGGCCGGAGACATGCGCGAGGCCCGGGAGCTCATCGACCAGCTCCAGGACACCAAGTACGCCTTCAACGCCAAGGAGCGCCAGGCCCACAAGCTCAGCCGACAGCTCTGAAGCACTCGAAGCGGACGTCGACGACGTTTAGAACGGAAAGAGAAGCCGCGGACTCCCGAGGAGACTCTTTCATTACAAGAAGATGGCGCAAGTCGCGCCGGGCCTCGTGAACGGTTTTATCTGTAGCCGTCTGGCAAAGCTAAAAATACGGCGTGATCCCGCGCACAAGCCGAGCGGATTGCGCTGAAGGAAAAAGTGTAGAACGCAAAATGCAATAAAGTTGTTCAATTCCAAGCTTTGTTCTTCTCTTTGTTGCGATGCACAATTACTGACACAAAACAAAATCGTCTCTGTACAAAACACATTTTGAATTAATATCGACAAAAAAAAATTTAACATTCAGAACTTTTGCTAACCCTCATTTTTAAAATGATGGTACTGTTCACCAAAATATCACTGTATCGCGATACTTTACATAAAAATATCATTTTATTGTAATACTTTATCACTATCTTGATACACAAAGATATCGCTGTATTGTAATACTTTACACCAAAATATCATTATCCAATGCTAAAATATCCATGTATCATGATACCGTGCATCAAAATATCACTGTGGTGCTACTTAGATCACAGTATGATGATACTTGACACCAACATATCACTCTTAATATTTTATGCCAAAAATATTGCTATACCGATACTGGATAAAAATATAGAAATACTACTATTTTGTTCCTTTACACTAAAATATTGCTGTACGGTGCTACATTACATCAAAATATCACCGTATTGTGATACTTTGAAATCACTATCTTGGTACTTTACAGCACAAATATAGCTGTATTGTATTATGAAACCACACCAAAATATTGCTGTGTCGTGATACTTTTCTCCTCTTTTAATGCATGGATAGAAATCTTTTTTGGAGAACCAAAGTCAACTCTTTCAACTCTCTCCACACGAATGCCATGTAACCAAAGTTGCTGACGGTTGAATATCGCGCTATACAATCAACGGGGGTATAAAAAGCCTACTTGACATTGTGTGCTATAATCACGCGCCACCACTGGCTTCTGCGTGGGAGGCTTGACACTCGCAAATGTTGGCCCCAAGTCACCCCCCCCCCCCCCCCCCCCCAAAAAAAAAGTTTTTTTGGCGGTGAGCGTGGTTTTTAAGCATTCTGCAGAGAAGTGCATGGCGTAAACACACAACACACACACACACACGTATAAATAAACATGTACACACACAAACGTGGTTTGGACTGGTCACACTGGTAATGATCCCGTGAAGAAGGTCTCACTCCTCTCCGAACGGCAGCCAGGACAAAATGTGACATTATACTTTACAGCCAATGTTTATTTATATATAACCACTCATTGGGTATCTTTTTCTGTGTGTGTTTTTTTTTTCAAGAGTAAAGGGTGTACACTCGCCATTTCCTCTTTAAAATTCCCAAATAATCCTGTTTATCTGTTATTTTTGTGCACGTTTGGACCAAAGTCCACGGCGAAATTCCCTGAGATGTGCCGTTCCTTAGGCCTTCCTTTCATTTTATGGAAAACTGCTAATTAAAGGCCTTATTTAAGGTTTAATGTTGCTTAAGCATAAACGCAAAACCATATATTCTCTTTGGGAAGCCTTTAAAACACACACGCACGCACACCAACATGCCCGTAAACTAGATTGTGAGCTTTTAATCAAGACACGGAAAACACTTCGTTGTCACAAATTGGGACGAGCAAATTTACAGCGTTAACTGAAAAAATACAATCAAAAATGTATTATATATTTATTTTTAAATTTATATTTCAAAATGGAATTTTTACACATGAATTAGAAATATTTTGTTTATTTTCTCGTCATAAAAAAGCCCAGTTAATTTAAAAAAAATGTTTATTATAATGTTTGAATTTAGGAAAAAATGTACAAAATCAGTATAGAGGAATTATTGTTGCTTCCCCAAAAACGCAGACTATTTAATAAATTCATTACAAATATTTTTTTTAGTTATATAAAATATGTTTCAGTATTAACAATGATAATTTTATGTATTGTTTTTTAAAAGCCAAATATTTAAGTGGCACAAATGTAAAAATGTACAAGTAGTGTGTAGAGAATGTTTAAAAAAGGTACAAAAAGAGTCAACCGAAATAAATATCGCTTACCCCAAAATGCTTTGAATGTTTTATAAATTAAAAATCTTTCAAAATAATTGTATGTCTTTCATTATTTCTAAAGGCAAAAGTTGCTCATTCCAGAATATATATATATATATATATACAGTGGGTACGGAAAGTTTTCAGATCCCTTAAATTTGTCACTCTTTGCAGCCATTTGTTAAAATCCTTTAAGTTCGTTTCTCTCCCCCCCCCATTGATATACACACAGCACCCCATATTGACTGAACAAAACAATGGAAATGTTGACATTTTTGCAGATTTATTAAAAAAGAAAAACTGAAATATCACACACCCTTAAGTATTCAGACCCACTCACATATTTAACATATTTAACTCGGGTGCTGTCCATTTCTTCTGATCATCCTTGAGATGGTTCTACACCTTCATTGGAGTCCAGCTGTGTTTGATTATACTGATTGGACTTGATTAGGAAAGCCACACACCTGTCTATACAAGACCTTGCCGCTCACAGTACATGTCAGAGCAAATGAGAATCATGAGGTCAAAGGAATTGCCTGAAGAGCTCAGAGACAGAATTGCACAGATCTGGGCAAGGTTAAAAAAGAATTCTGCTGCACGCGAGGTTCCTAAGAGCAAAGTGGCCTCCATAATCCTGAAATGGAAGACGTTTGGGACGACCAGAACCCTTCCTAGAGCTGGCCGTCCGGCCAAACAGAGCAATCGGAGGAGAAGAGCCTTGATGAGAGAGGTAAAGAACCCAAAGATCACTGTGGCTGAGCTCCAGAGATGCAGTGGGGAGATGGGAGAAAGTTCTAGAAAGTCAACCATCACTGCAGCCCTCCACCAGTTGGGGCTTTATGGCAGAGTGGCCCGACAAAGCCTCTCCTCAATGCAAGACACATGAAAGCCCGCATGGAGTTTGCTAAAAAAAAAAAAACACCTGAAGGACTCCAAGATGGTGAGAAATACGATTCTCTGGTCTGATGAGACCAAGATAGAACTTTTTGGCCTTAATTCTAAGCGGTATGTGTGGAGAAAACCAGGCACTGCTCATCACCTGTCCAATACAGTAAAGCATGGTGGTGGCAGCATCTTGCTGTGGGGGTGTTTTTCAGCTGCAGGGACAAGGACGACTGGTTGCGGCTAAGTACAGTGATATCCTGGACGAAAACCTTCTCCAGAGTGCTCAGGACCTCAGACTGGGCCGAAGGTTCACCCTCAAAAAAGACAATGACCCTAGGCACACAGCTAAAATACCAAAGGAGTGGCTTCAGAAAAACTCTTTTGACTGTTCTTGAATGGCCCAGCCAGAACCCTGACTTAAACCCAATTGAGCATCTCTGGAAAGACCTGCAAATGGCTGCCCACCAACGTTCACCATCCAACCTGACAGAACTGGAGAGGCTCTGCAAGGAGGAATGGCAGAGGATCCCCAAATCCACGTGTGAAAATCTTGTTGCATCATTCCCAAAAAGACTCTTGGCTGTATTAGCTCATACAGTGTAAGGCTACATATATACACACACAAAAACAATACACATCATTCATATTTGTTCTTAAATGTTTTTAAGCCAAAAGTGTAAGTGACAAAGATTTAGCCAATAATTGTCGAATTTATCCCCCCTCAAAAATGTACAGAAACGGTAGCCAGAGATAAATATTGCTTCCCCCCAAAATGCAAACAATATTTTGGGTGGGATGCATTTTTGTTTTTTTTGCCTTGGCCTCTCGTGTTGCTAAATGAGCTCATCAAAACATGAGGAAGCGTTCTCATTGACGATGCCATTCTTATATTAGTGCATGACGAACATTTGGCGTTTATTTATGAACTTGTTTGTTTCATTTCATGAAATTACAAAGCTATTTTGTGACGTTTTTATGTCTGGAACGTTTTCCCACCATCGGAGCATCATAAATAAAAGTTTCCCCTCGACGTACCTCCGACCATTCCCGTTGTAAATCACCCCCCCGCTATCGTTTAGAGTAAACTTGATGAACTTTGATTTTCAAATCAAACAGATGTGCCAGGTCAGCTATAAATGAGGTTAAAAACAAAACAAAGTTCAAATATAATATGTGGAATATGTGGAATTTTTTCAAAAATATTCACACCTTAGAATTCTTTGTATGATTAATAAAAATAAAAAATCCACATTTTTTTGTCACGATAGATAATAAAATATGAGTACAAAATATGAATAAAACATGAATGAATAGATTTTAACTAACCAATTAATGGTTAATAAAAACGTAGCATTTTTAAACCACGTTTGGGGTTTCAAATTAGGCTTTTTTTAGATACACATTCACGTTTGATTTGTTGAAAAATAATAATAAATTAAGAATAAAACCAAAAAAATGTAAAATAAAAAATTTTCCCAAATGCATTTGACTTTTTAAATAATTGGGTAATTCAAGTAAATTGATCAGAATCCAAAGAAGAAATATCAGCGCGAGTTATTATAGGATTAAAACACACTACTGTGTTTATTGTGTCTATTTTACTTTTTTTTTTTCCATTCACATTTTATATAAACAAGCACTGCACAAAATGGATGGAAATCAATTCCAAAAGTCCTCGTTTTGTCCGGCTCCCGCCTGAAAATAAGTTGTACCCGGGCCTCGAGAACCTCGACCCAATTAGTAGTTTGCGCTCTATTTAAACAAAGAGCCCGCTATTTAAATTGTTTTTTTTGTTGTTGTTTTTTTTTTTTTAAACGCGAGGCATTTAAATATAAAGTGAGGCTTTTGGTCAACTTGTAATCAGATGACAAAGTGGGGGTGAATAAATGATAGTACAGTACATGCAGTACGTACAGTACTTGTATGTGATGAAGATGTGCTCACCATCTCGGGTCCAGTCCAAGTGGCGGCACGCTAGCCTGCTATTACGCGTGCACGCGCCATAATAAGTACCGCGAAAACTGTGGTGGGAAGTAACGAAGTACAAACACGTCCTTACCGTACTGAAGTAGATTTTTTGTTTTTTTCCAGTCGTTGTATGTTACTTGAGTACTCGGGATAACCCCGTCGTAGTTGTGTTTTCGTTCAGAGCGCCGTTACATAGAGTGGATATAAAAAGTGTACCCGGCCGGCCCTGTTCAAATGCCAGGTTTTTATGACCTTTAAAACAAATAAAAATCAAAGAATGAAGCCAAGATAAATCACTTCAAAACTTCTTCCACCATTGATGTGACCTACGATCTGTAACAAACAGTCCCAGCTCAAACAAAAACTTCGGTCACCTGACCTGAATCCAACTGAGTATGCATTTCACTTGACGGGGAAAATGCCCCAAGAACGAGCAGGAACTGAAGACGGTTGCAGTTGTAGGCCTGGTTACGTCTGTGCTCCACACTTCGGGTTGTGTGCGACCGCAAAGGATTTGCAACCAAAAATTAAAAAGGGAAAGGTTGATTCATGATTGTTAATTTGTCCCAATCATTTTCGGTCCCTTAAAAAGTGGAAGCCATAGATACAAACTGTTTTAAGTCCTACACTGTTCTCCTGATTGGGATGCAAATACCCTCAAAGCTGAAGGTCAGCAGTTAAATCGCATCACAATTGTGTTGATCTCCCATTATTTATGGACCTGACTGTACCGATACCGGTTTTAATAACTTTCATAACAAAAATGGTGGTAGTTTCCGTCTTTTATTGACTTACATATTGAGAAGGGGGGGGGTCACATTCCTCGTTGCATGTTGTTGTTTCCTCACTTTCTCTCTCTCTAAGTAACGAGCCTGTTTTGACAAAGTAAGGAGATCTCTTCAAATGGAGGAGCTAAAAGCAAACAGTAGTTAGAAAAACAAATCCTCAAGTCAACTACAGATACCTGAAACATCTGCTTACAGTAACCAAGTATTTTGGGTACTTTTTCTCCACTGCTTTTACCACTTTTTATTTTGATTTATTTTTTTTAAACATGTGACTCCGTGTGATGACTTTTCCCCCTCTGCCCAAAAGTAGGGGCAATTAAATGGGGTTCTTGTGCGCATGTGCGAAGAGTCCCCCCTCCCCCAGCCCTCCATCCTCCACCCTAACCCCCCCTGCTTCTGTACCTCCCTTCTCCCTCCTCGACACCTCTTCACCCACCCACCCCCACCCGCACCCCCCGCAATATATGAGGGCACCGCGGCTCCTTTTGGACTAATCTGCCGGACCGAGTCCAGCTGCAAGAACCTCCCGGAACCAGACCGAGTTCGACCGCACCGATCCCGGTGAGTACCGACACGCGAGTCGGGGCGTTCTTTTAGCGGAACGGGTTTTGGAAAGTTGCAAGAAAAGCGAGCAGGAGGAGGAGGAAATGAGTTGATTTACGACTCGTTTCACGCCGTCAAGCGAACGGGACGAACACGAGCGGAAGTAAAATATGTCAACAATGTACAAAGTAAAAGAGAATTTTAAAAAGACCAACGGTAACAGGAAGTGCATTTAAGGACGTAGAAGAGATTACAAAAATAAAAGTTGTATTTAAAAAAAAAAAAAAGAGGTTTGGAAAGTCTTAAGATTAAAACGGGGGAAAAAAAGTAGAGAAAAAATGGTGGCTGGAAAATAAAGGACCTTTAAAGAAATTGAAGACATTTAAGGTTGCAAAATAGGTTAAATAAGATATTTTTTAAAAAAGAAAAGAAAAACAATTATAATCAAGGTTGAAAAAATACAGAAACATTTGATATTTAAGGAGGTGAAAGAGGTAAAACTAAAATAGAGGGGGGGGGGGGGGGAAGGGAAAAAAATGAAGGACATAAAAGAGTTTAATTAAAAGACATTTAAGACAGAGAAACAACAGACAGAGAAACAACAACATATAAGGATAAAAAAAATTGGAAAAACATTTAAGAAAAATGTTAAAAATAAGAGAAATGTAAGGTGAAAAAAAGAAGAAGTAAATGTAGTTTAAAAAATAAAGGGAATTTAAGGCTTAAAAATTTAAGTTTAAAGGATCAATTTCAAATGGTAACGAAGTAAGACGAATAAAAGGCAAAAACAAATTATTAAAAAAATGTTAAGGAGGTAACAGAGGGTAAAACAAAAGTCATTTAAGATAAAAAGAAAACAAGTGTAAAAAGAATAAAAATAAATTTAAGGTTCAATTTAGAGACCGGTTCAATTATGTAATTATGTATAAAAAGAAAAGACATTTAAGGAAGTAAATTAGGTTAAAAATAAGTGGAAGGTTAAAATGGTAAATATACGGTTAAAAATATACGACCGATTTAAAGTTACAAAGAAAAAAGTTAAAAAGAGGATAAAAGTAAAATAAGTTGGAGATTACAAAAGAAAACAAAATTAAGGTTAAAAACAAGGTTTAAAAAAAGTAATTTATGGAAGTAAAAGAATTTCAAAAATGAAAAAAATGTTAAATAAAGTACATTTATGGTCAAAAGAAAGTTCAAGGTAAAAAAAATAGAGGGTTATAATAAAATTATATATATATATTTATATATATACACAATCTAAAGTTATCAAAAGAGATTTAAATGTATAAAATGAATTTAAGGTTAAAAGACATTTAAGGAAGTAAAAAAAGTTAAATAGTTTAAGGATAAAACATTTTTGGAAAAAAATAAATGTAAGCTTGAAAAAATGAAAACGTTTAAAAAGGACAGGAGGTTAAAAATAAAGGAAATATAAGGTAAAAGAAAGTAACAGTAGAAAAAAATAATGCACAAAGTAAACTAGATCAGAATTCCTTTGAATTAAAAAAAAAAGTTCTCTTTCATACAATTGCATACAAATAAACTCGTGTCATCCTTTGTTTCGTATATGAAATGACTGGGGAAAATGACATATTTTAGTTGTGATAAATTTTTTAACATTGTTCTGTGTGTATTAACTACAGTTGCTCTAGAAATGGAGTGTTCTTGGGACACGGGCTCCCTCTAGGGGACGTGAAAGAATCAATACAATGTTCAAACTACATAATGTTACAGCGACCTCAACTTTTTTTTAAACTTAAATTTTTTTTTGTTTGTTTTTTAAATCCGGTACACTACATTTATTAAGTACTGTTCAAATTATATTTAACGCTTATATATTTAACTTTGAAGTCCTTTTGCATTTCATCTTTGAGAACCTCTTTGTTTTCAAAACATGTCTTCCGGTACAATTGTAGGGACATTTTAAGTGAATCGTTTTTATTGTCTTGTATTTCAAGCACAGTGTTAATGTTTAAAGCGCGGACACGGGATTGACGTTTGTTGACGTTTGTGTACTAACTTATACTTGTACCTCCTCAAGGTAACTTACGACGATGAGGCTGCCTCTGTTACTCCTCCAGCTGGTGCTTGCTCCAGCCCTTTTGGTAACACTTTGCATGATATCGCACATACAAAGTGTGAGAAAAGTCTCTTCGAAGTTTGTGTGTGTGTGTGTGTGTGTGTGTGTGTCTACGTACGCGTAGGTGTCCGCTGAGGACTACTGGGAAGACTGGGGTGCATTCGGGCCATGCAGTCGGACCTGCGGCGGTGGTGTGATGATCAGAAGCAGACGCTGCGTCACCCACAGGTATGGAAAGTTTGCTTAAAAAAAAAAAAATCCAAAAATAAGCCTTTCAAATCCATTTCACTTGGCAACGTGAAATTCGGCTGGAATGTTTATCGCAAGGAAAGGCGCCAAAAAGACTCAAGAAGCAACGCCCAGAATGACACGGGAAGTCTGCCTCTTTAGTTTCAAGTGGCTATTTAGTTGGTAGCGTACTCTAAATGGGGGTGGGGGGGGGGGAATCACCCCCCCAGTTATTTTCACTTCGCATCATGACATTTGGTAGACATGTCTACCACAACTAGGCCCACAAAAAAACTCTCAAGAACCTATGCTCGAAAAGACAGAAGAAGTAGTTTTCTTCTTATTAGTAGTGTGTGTTTGCTCTACCTACAGACTGTACAAATGCACACACACAGACACACGCACACACACGCGTGCACCGTACTCACTGGCCGTGTACAGTCAGTATGGTCGCAGTTGGCAGGAAGAACGTCCGAGTCAAATAACATGCGTCTTTTTTTAGGGCGTTGTCTGGGAGAGGATGAAATGTGTGTTTATATTTTATTTCAATCTCTCCTTAAAGACCTCCGAGGGGGTATATGGAAAAAGTCTCACATCATCATTTTGGTTTGCTCTCTCAAAATACCTTTTGTTTATGGCTGATGAACTCATATGCCCCATACGTCAAATGATGTTTTTCTCTGGGTAAGGTAAAATTCTTTTTAGATATGTTATTATTTTATTTCTTTTTTATTTTTGATCATTCAAATTTTACATTTGAAAGTGAATCTCAAATATTTATTTTGGAATTATAGCCATTATTTAAAATATACATTTTATATATTTTTGAAATGTTATTGAACGTATTCATGGGTGATGCACTCAAAAGTTCTTTACAGAGAGTAGGTAATATTTTCTTGAAATGCTTATTTCCATTTTACTATTCATCTATATTTGAAGATAATTATTATGAATATTAATATATATATATACATATATATATATTGATATAAATTTTCATTAAATAATGGTTATCAAAATATGTATTTCTCTTATTTAATTTTGTTTTTATTTTTAAATATAATTATCTAATTATTATATTTTGGCATTAGCATTTTCTTACCAATTAAATTTGATCAATCTCATTTAAAGCAAGTCTTAAAATGTCTTCATTGAAAGGTATTTTTATTAATTTATATAAAAGGAAAAGGAAGTAAAATAAGTTAAAAATCTAAACAAAAAAAAACTCGCTGAAAGAGGTTAACACTACCAGAAGAAGATAGCCACAATGGATTAGAATGTATTTTAACATAATACATATGTATATGTACTTATATACTGTATATAAGCAATCAATGAATCAATTTTCGACTACATATATAGATTGTATATATATTGTATAAAATGAATTGAATTCCATGAATAAGGGGATCCTTACGAGAACGCTCGGTTTTGTTTAAGCATATGTAGCAACTAGCAGGCTAATTAGCATGTAGCTGCGCTAATTGTCTTTTTTTTTTCCATTCCAAACAGAAATGACGGAGGGTTCAACTGCGTCGGACCTGACAAGTCTTATCTGGCCTGTAACACTGAGGTAAATATTGAAAAATATTGAGCAATGCAGCCATTATGTGATCAACGAAGGATCGGGTATGTAATATTATCGATGCGTAACGATATCAATTTGCGCATTTAGCCGTGTCCCGCGGGAACCAAGGATTACCGCGAGGAGCAGTGCGCCCAGTTCGACGGGACCGACTTCAAGGGGACCCGCTACTCCTGGCTGCCTTATTATGGAGGTAGATTTACCCGCCATCGTTCATGATTAGCAAAAATAATAACAACTACAGAAGGCAATTTCATTACAAATAGTGTGCGAATGGCTGTGGAGTTGAATTGAAAAGTAAAATGTTGGATGTTAAAATATTGAATTATTATACTCATGAGATTTGCTCAAACGAGCGCGATTGATGAAGATTTTACATCTTGCCCTGTATTTATATTTCTTAAGACAATTGCTCAGTTGCTAACAGTAGGTATGCTAATACGTAGCAAAATGGAAAGCAATTGTCCCGAATGAGCTGAACATTTTGAAGTTGCAGTTGTTTCAATAATAATTGAATAAGACTAATAAGATAATAATTGTATTTGGTAAATGTCTCATGTAGAATGTGGAATTGTGGGTAAAGTGAAATCAGCTGAATATTTTGACGCAGCAATGGCTTGAATTGGTTTGAATATGTTGAGAAATGTCAACGTTTTAGAAGGAAAACAAAGTGGTGGGATAACAATGCAACACTTATTTATTATTATTATTATTTTATTGCTCTTCAGCGTTCACACAATTCTCATAATTGATCATATTTGCTCGTGACAGCCGAGAACCCCTGCGAGCTGAACTGCATACCAAGGGGAGGGAACTTTGTCTACCGCCACAGCGCCGCCGTTAAGGACGGGACACCTTGCCACCCGGGACGCCATGATATCTGCGTGGAGGGAGTCTGCGCGGTAGCGTAGCAACAAGTTCATTGATGGATTCTGCAACTTTTGGTCTCCAGCGTCGATTGTTGATATTACGTTGTAAAACCTACCAATATTGAGGCGCGTAACCCCCTCGTCAACACCCCTAGAAAGATGGCACACGACCACAATCCACCCACCGCTAGCTGGCAAAACAAATCAAGACAAACCCCCGATGAACATTTAGCTATGTCGATTTCACATTGTAGGACGGGCTTTTCGAATCTTTATTAGCCACTAGTTTACAGCGTAGAACAGGCTTTTCAAAACTTTTTCCATCACAGACAGAAATGGCACGGCCCCTCGTTGTCCACCAAAATATAAAAGACAAACAAAACACATAAGCGTTTTTACATTGCCTGTACGTCTTTTTCCAAAATGTGTAGCCGCACTATTCGACCTCGTACAACAGCCTTTTCAAATCTATCCCGGTACGACAACCACCCACACCAGGCCCAAAAAATACATCTCGGTCATATGTTTGAACAACCCCCTTCCTCCAACTTTTTTACCACCTTCGACACCCCAACAGAGTTGGTGCCACCCTCTCCCCCGGCACCATTTGTACCCATTGTCTGTCATGTGACACGAATGACTCGAACTTGTGTTTTCCAGCACATGGGCTGCGACCACATGCTGAACTCCCCTCTGCAAGAGGACCCCTGTCTGGTGTGCGGAGGCAACGGGCACTCCTGCTCACTGGTCAAGAACACCTTCACCGCACAGCGTCTGGCCCACGGTACGGTACTCATCCCACACGTTTTCTGAATGACATCTGCGAAGTCTGAGCCCTGCTTTTCACGTCTGCAGGTTATAACCATGTCGTCACCATCCCCGCTGGAGCCACCTCCATCAGCATCAGAGAGAAGAAACCCTCACGCAATTACCTGGGTAAAGACTCTTTTAACGTAAAGTTCCAACCCCAATGTTTCCTGGACTGCTTGAAAGTAGTAGAAAGTCACCATCCTCCCGCAATTTGTTCCCTGCGCGTGCGTGCGATTAGCCGTCAAGAACCTGCAAGGAGATTACTACCTGAACGGCCACTGGTCCCTCGAGTTCTCCCAGGCCACGCACATTGCCGGCACCAAACTGTACTACCAACGAGGCGTCGAGGGCGACAGCACTCCCGAGTCCATCATCGGCCGCGGACCCACCACCGAGCCCCTCGTCGTGGAGGTGAGTGGGCTACTCGGACGGGGTCTCGAACACCAGACGCGGTACCGGGTGACGCACTTCGGATGTGATGATTACAGCTGATCAGCATGGAGCCCAACCAGGGCGTGGATTACGAGTACTACCTTCCCGTGGGACACCCCACAGCGGGATACGCCTGGAGCTTCGGATCTTGGTCCGCCTGCAGCAAAGAGTGCGGATTAGGTGGGAAGTCCGAATTCCGGGAAGCAACTTCTCCTCTGCGTTTCTTTTGTTGTCGTATTTGAAAACGTCCGCCTATTTTTGCCACCACCAGGCTTCCAGTCCAGAGCCGTCTACTGCTCCATCGACAACGAGGCCGTGCCCGACAACCTGTGCCCGTACTACGCGCGGCCCATCCACAACAGAACCTGCAACCCTCAGGCCTGCCCTGCCACCTACACGTCAGTGAAAGCCCAACGTAGTTCTTCCACGATGCTTTATTGTAAAATTCAGCCCCCTGCGACAGTTTCACTTAGCAAACCTGAAATTTGGTAGGCTGACAAAAAAGTCTCAAAAAGCCATGCCTTAAAAGGCGCACAAAATCGGACCTGTAGGTCTGAAGTGCCAAACTGTGCATTATGTTACAGTGGCTTACTATAATATTCAATATACTTTTTAGGAATAAAACCTCTGCCTCATTTTTGATGAACACGTAGGCTTACTATGCTACACTATGTTAATTTGGGTCAATTTGGTGGTACTTAGAATGTTTTTAAAAAAATATATATAAATTTCCCCCCATAACTAAGCCTTTTGAAGTACTTTGTTTTCCAACAAACTGACTTTCCACAGCTGGAGAACCGGCGAGTGGAACGACTGCTCCGTCCGGTGCGGCGGCGGCTTCCAGTATCGCGGCGTGGACTGTCTCTACAATGACGAGTTGGGACCCCGCGTGGTCGAGGACGCCTACTGCGCCCAGTACTCCCAGGCACCCACCGACCAGCAGTACTGCAACATGCAGCGCTGTGACGAGCACCCCGGCAGAGCGGTGAGAGGACCTTGCGATACAAAACTGCTCATTTGTTTGTTTTGTACAGTCAAATGTTGCTAGGCAGAATTCACAGAGCGCCCAAAACTGCACCATTATTTGAACAGAGAGAACTTTCTTTTCTTTTCTTTATAAACAGTATTACTAGTTACTGTCATTTGAAGTATGACATTTCATATGATTTGATATGACATTAATAGGCACACTTTCCTTTGATCTTCTGCACTTTTTCAATGAAATCAAAACATTTTATAGATTTATAAAAACAGAATTCTGTCCAAGCACTCAGTCAGGTCGTCTAATTTTGTGATACATTTTTTGGATGTAAAGTGCTCTATAAATTACATGTATTATTTGGTGCAATGATGTATCGACAATGATTGAAAACGTCAGCCAATGATAGTTTGTGTAGGACTTAATTAGAAACCCAAGTAACAGAGAGAGGAGTAATAAGCACCTACTGTGGAATGAAATGAATGACATTATACTTTTATACACTTATAATTGATAAAAAAAATTATAATCATGGAATTTGGCTGACTTTCCTTTAATGTTCTGTGTTTTTACATGATTTAAAAAGCTTTTTACACTATTTAAAAAAAAATAGATAATGGAAAAATGTAAAAAATTAAATATAGTCAATCTTTATAGCAGCACCTCTGACTGCTCAGCTGTCATGCAGTTATTTTTATCTATAAAATTCCATAAAGCTTTAAAAAATATATTGTTACTGATAGCTTTATGGGTTATTATCCATAAATCTATTTAAAAAAACATTTATTGTTTCTTTTACAGCCTAATGGATTATAGATACATTATACATACTTTTTTTTTTTTAATATAATTTTATGGATTTTTATGGATTGAAATTTACCTTGTCACATCCCACCAATCAGTGGTTCTGCAATTAAGATTTATTTGTATTTAACATTTTTAAATGGTTTCCTTTTTTCTTTTTTATTATTTGAAAAAGATTACGCAAATATGATCATGAAAAATACAATTAGGATCATAAAAAAATAAACCAGGAAAATTAGAAATTCAATAATGAAAAATAATGTATTTTTCAGTTTTGGAATTTTTATTTTTTTATTAGGAAAAAAAATCCATTGCATCGAATATCGATACATTACTGTATCATAGACGACAGTATTGATACGACGTGGATTATATATCAGTATGGTGATTTGTCATTAGATGCAGCATCGACAGTAGCAAAAATGTCTCCACAATGTATCGAAGGCTACATTATTGATTAAACTCTTTCAAATATTGATATAATAATGTGTCATAGGTGACATTATTGATACGACTGTATCAAATCAATATCGTGATGTATTTTAGGCTATAGATTCGACGCGACTGAATCAGCATCAATACGATTAGATCCAATACAGATATGGCTGTATCAAATGTCGATATCATGATGTACTGTAGGCTCTGGCATTAGCACACTTAGATCAAATATCGATGCAACTGAATGAAATATTGAGATCATGATATATCGTAGGCTACAGTATGAATACGACTGGATCATGTATGATTATTGTGATGTATCATTGGCTACAGTATTGATAGAACTGGATCAAATATTGATATTGATGACTGATGCAGGACATGTGTTCTGATGTGTTCTCAGATCATTTCCGAAATCCCCTCTGAAAATGCCGTCGAGTGCCGCAGAACCACCTACGGGTGCTGCTACGACCGCACCACCGCCGCAGCTGGGCCCAATGGCGAGGGCTGCCGCGACCCACCAGCACCTTGTGAGTGTCGATAATGGAAACTCCACCGCACGCGCTAAAGTGATTTGAGGAAAAACTTTTTTGCTTGTTTTCTCCAGATGAGCGTTCCATCTGCTCGCTGCCCAAGGCCGCCGGATCCTGCTCCAGCTGGAGGGCGCATTACTTCTTCAATGTTCTAACTGCCAAGTGTACCGAGTTCTGGTATGGAGGCTGCTTTGGCAACAGCAATAACTTTGACACGCAGGAGGAGTGCGAGAGGGTCTGCCACGAGCCCAATGGCAGATCAAATGGAAACGGAAACGGCTACAACGGAAATGGAAACGGAAACGGTAATGGTGGCACCAACGGAAATGGTAATGGTGTCGCCAACGGAAACGGTAATGGTGGCACCAACGGAAATGGTAATGGTGTCGCCAACGGAAACGGTAATGGTCACGCCAACGGAAACGGTAATGGTGGCACCAACGGAAATGGTAATGGTGTCACCAACGGAAACGGTAATGGTGGCACCAACGGAAATGGTAATGGTGTCGCCAACGGAAACGGTAATGGTCACGCCAACGGAAACGGTAATGGAAATGGCAACGGCGACACCAATGGAAACGGTAATGGCGGTGTCAATGGAAACGCTAATGGCAGGGCCAACAGAAATGGAAACGGTAACGGCCGCGCCAATGGAAATGGAAACGTTAACGGCCACGCCAACGGAAATGGAAACGGTAACGGCCGCACCAACGGAAATGGAAACGGTAACGGCCGCGCCAACGGAAATGGAAACGGTAACGGCCGCGCCAACGGAAATGGTAATGGCCGTGCCAACGGAAATGGTAACGGAAATGGAAACGGTAACGGCCGCTCCAACGGAAATGGTAATGGCCGTGCCAACGGAAATGGTAACGGAAATGGAAACGGTAACGGCCGCACCAACGGAAACGGTAACGGCCGCACCAACGGAAACGGTAATGGTAACGGTTCCCTAAATGGAAATGGTAACGGCCGCACCAACGGAAACGGTAATAGTAACGGTTACCCAAATGGAAATGGAAATGGTAACGGCCGCTCCAACGGAAACGGTAACGGTTACCCAAATGGAAATGGCAATGGAAATGGTAATGGTAATGGTTACCCAAATGGAAATGGAAACAGTACCGGCCACTCCAACGGAAACGGTAATGGTCACGACAATGGAAATGGAAACGGTAACGGTTACCCAAATGGAAATGGAAATGGAAACGGTAACGGCCGTTCTAATGGAAACGGTAATGGTCCCGTCAATGGAACTGGCAACGGTCACTCCAACGGAAACGGAAATGGAAACGGCGAGCATGACAACGGAAATGGCAACGGTCACTCCAACGGAAACGGCGAGCATGACAACGGAAATGGCAACGGTCACTCCAACGGAAATGGAAATGGAAACGGCGAGCGTGGCAACGGAAATGGCAACGGTCACTCCAACGGAAACGGCGAGCATGACAACGGAAATGGCAACGGTCACTCCAACGGAAACGGCGAGCATGACAACGGAAATGGCAACGGTCACTCCAACGGAAACGGCGAGCATGACAACGGAAATGGCAACGGTAACTCCAACGGAAACGGCGAGCATGACAACGGAAATGGCAACGGTCACTCCAACGGAAATGGAAATGGAAACGGCGAGCGTGGCAACAGAAATGGCAACGGTCACTCCAACGGAAATGGAAATGGAAACGGCGAGCGTGGCAACGGAAATGGCAACGGTCACTCCAACGGAAATGGAAACGGCGAGCATGACAACGGAAACGGTAACGGTCACTCCAACGGAAATGGAAACGGCGAGCATGACAACGGAAATGGAAACGGTCACTCCAACGGAAATGGAAACGGCGAGCATGACAACGGAAATGGCAACGGTCACTCCAACGGGAACGGAAATGGAAACGGCGAGCATGACAACGGAAATGGCAACGGTCACTCCAACGGAAATGGAAACGGCGAGCATGACAACGGAAACGGTAACGGTCACTCCAACGGAAATGGAAACGGCGAGCATGACAACGGAAATGGAAACGGTCACTCCAACGGAAATGGAAACGGCGAGCATGACAACGGAAATGGAAACGGTCACTCCAACGGAAATGGAAACGGCGAGCATGACAACGGAAATGGCAACGGTCACTCCAACGGGAACGGAAATGGAAACGGCGAGCATGACAACGGAAATGGTGAGGACCACAACGGAAACGGAAATGGTCGCTCCAACGGATATGGACAGCGCGGCAACGGAAACGGAAATGGTGAGGACCACAACGGAAATGGAAACGGTGAGCACAGAAACGGAAACGGCCACTCCAACAGAAACGGAAATGGTCGCTCCAACGGCAACGGTGGCAGGATAGCTGCCAATGTGGCCCATACTGCCCACAAAGCCCGTTTGTACATGAAGGCCCGCAAGCCTTACTTCATCACAGTGAAAAAGCACTTCATCCCCGCAGCCAGGTAAGAACCTTTGGAGGGAGGGGGCGCTCCTCGGTTAACCCCGCACCCCTTACCACTACCAACGACAACCTTGAGTCACCACCTTCGCCCCGTAACGAACCCTTTCAATCCCCCCACAAATGAAAACCAGATTGAATAACTGTGTAGACACTGCCCCTTCCTACCCCGCTTGTCTTCCCATAACCCACCCGACATGAGCTCACCAGCCCCCGCCTACACTTGTGTGTGTTTGTGTGTCACCTCACTCTGTGTTTTCACTATAAAACTAATAAAAAGGTGTTGTGATGCTCACCCGTCCTCGTCCGAGTGTGGTCACTAAAAACCTCAGGCGAAATAGCACAGTGGTACCTTGACTTAAGACTGCCCCAATTTAAGAGTTGTTCCAATTGCAAGCTGTCGCTCGCGTCAAACCATGACGTCTGTTCCGCCCTCCCTGAGCGTGCTGTGTGCAGTTTGGCAGACAGCACAGTTCTTCAAAAAAAGATCCCAAGTGTGCTTGCTTCAAGCTCTTTATTGCCACTTCTAGTTGAAGTTTACTATAAAAGTAAACATCAAATTCAGAGAACAACACGTGAACTAAACCGCATAACTTTCTTACGAAAGTCTGCTAGCCTAATGCTAACACATAACGCCAAATGCCATAGACGGCTAACTGAACTAACGTCGATATCGCAGTAGTTACAAACGTTTCAGCAACTTTAACATAAATGATGTGGCAACACATATAGACAGACAATACAACAGTACTTACGGGCATATATTATTTTTGTTCTGTGGAAAACTACAAATATTATTGCAGTTTAGGATGTTCTCGTTCGTGTTTGTTCATCATCAAATCTCCGTGTATTATATGTATGTGTGTATAATACTGCCCCCTGTTGGCCAAAGTGTGCACACCAGAAAGAGCAGCACAATGTCAAAGCAAAAAAAAAAGGTTCTTTACATTCTATTTCAATGTTTTTATACAGTACAATGCTATAGAGAGAGTTTTCTTATTACAAAACGTTTTTTTAGGGGCTGGAACAGATTAATGGCATTTACATTTACATTCATTTCAATGGCGAAATTTGATTTTAGATACTAGTGATTTGTGTTGTGAGCGTGGTCACGGAACACATTTAACTCACAAGTCAAGGTAGCACTGTATTTTTGTGTCGGTGTTGTGTTGCCGTCTCGTGTGTCCGCATGTGCTTTTGTCACTCGCTTGTGCGGCACCCTTTATGCCCACTTCGACCCGCGTCGAAGTGCAGCGTGAAGTGACTTTTCCTTGCTCGCTCCAGTTTGACTTTGCCAGCCCAGGTGAGGATCGACCAGTCGGACCCGTCCGCCGTGGAGGCCCTGGTGGGCCAGACGGTGGTGCTGCCCTGCAGAGTCAGCCCGCCGCCGCCGTCGTCGTCATCCAGTGCGGTCACAGTGGTAGAGTGGAGGAAGGACGGAGTCGCACTCGCGTCACACAGGTCAGAATTTGAATCACAGTGATCGAGTGGTTGCCCCAAAGAGAGAAAGTTACGGGTTTGATTCTCTGGCCCTCTTAAGGTTTCCAAATAGAGTCCAAAAACATACATATGTCCACTACTGTTAAAAGATTTGGGGTCAGCCAGGCAATTTGATGTTTTTATTGAAAACTAAATTTTCTTCGTTTACAAAGTTTTGCTGAAGACAACGTTTTCTTTGATGTTTCCGAGATCATGTACATTAGGTCTGTCGAAGTACGTTTGGTTGGTTAAAGCCTCTAAATCGTCTTTGATATTCATGAAAACGTGTGTTTTGTCACTGAAGACTAAATCATCTTTGATCTTGAAGGAAAACAATTGAATTGTTGATACTAATTGTCTTGGATGTTTTGTGAAAACAGGTTTGTTAAAGACAATAATAATTAACAATAATTCCTACATTAGGTTGGTTGAAGACTACCGTAATTTCTCGTGTATAATGCGGACCCATGTATAATACGCACCCCCAAAGTTGACCTCAAAATTCTAGAAAACCCTTCTACGTATGTATAATGCATTTTTACAATCCATATGAATCAATCCAATCCTATCCATATGATCAAAACATTAAGTATTATCTGTATTTTGTATTATTATATACAAAATACAGATAATACTTAATTATCTGTATTTTGTATATAATACAAAAATAATAATACTTATAATAAGTATTATTATTTTTATATTTATTATTATTATTATGTAAGTATTATTTGATTACCCAGGCAGAATTTGTAAGATGAGTACAATTCTTTAAACGAAACATGAAGGGCCAGGAGAAACATTAAATTTTATTTGAATGGGATTCAAATTAATCTGTCAAACATTTCAGAAAAGCATTCTCATTAAACAAAACATGACCGTTGTTGTTCAGTCATCAGTCGTATTTAAAAAAACAAACAAACAATATTTCATAAATTCTGGCAGGGAATATAAACGTATGTGCACAACGGTACATATATGCAGTCATACGTACCCCTGTCATATTGGAAGGAAAGTGGAGGCTACACCTTTCTCATAACCTCTAGGTGGCGGTGGCATATTGGAAAGAAAGTATACAGCTTTTTCATAACTTCTACATGGCGGCATACATTTAGAGAATGTGAACGCTTTTTTCCCATTTTCCCGTATACCTATGTATAACGGGCAGTATTGAATTTTGACAATTTTGGGAGGGGTTGGGGAATGGACATTATACACAATAAATTACAGTAAATTGTATTTGATGTGATTTGAAGAAAGGTAAGGTAGGTACGTTGAAGCCTCTGATGCGTGTAACAATTTGTACAGTAGGGTCAACACAGACACTTTGTTGTGTTAGAAGTTTCCCGAAACGCGTCAATTGGCTTCCGCTCGGGTCTTTGCTGCAGACGTCAGGAGCAGCCGAACGGTTCGCTGCTTCTCGGTCCCGTCGGCAAGTCGGACGCCGGCTGGTTCTTGTGCGTGGCCACCAGGGAGCAGGAGAGAGATCACCGCTACGTTTACCTGACCGTCTCAGGTAACGCCTCGGCGGAGGTCTGCGCCCCTGCCGTCTCATTTAACCCTAATGTTCGAATCTATTTATAGAGGCGGCGTCCCAGCCGCAGACCACCTCCCCGCCCGCGGACGGACCCTCGCCAGAGTGAGAGCAAATTCCTTGATCTTGAAACTTTGCGCAGCAGGAGGGCATACGGACGGACCGGCGTGTTCTACTTCCCGTCAGGTTCAGCCTGGAGCGCTCCGCCTCGTCTTTGGTGGAGACGCGAGCGGGACAAGCGGCCCGGGTGCCGTGCGCCGTCGTACCCGCGGCCGCGCTGCCGTACGTCAGCGTACAGTGGACGCGCGACGGACGCGCGCTCGCCGACTCCAGGTACGATCGCATTTATATGAATTAGATTTGGAAACATTGTTTTTGAAGGGTTTTCAACGTAAAATATGTTCTGTTTCAGAACTTTGCGAAGGAAATTTTCAAGGCTCTGAATGAAAAGTACCCCGATTTAAAGATTTCTTTTGAAGTATTTCATGTCAAATTCTTCAATTTTCAAGACTTTTCAATGGTATTTTATGGAGACTGTGTCCATTTTCAAGACTTTTGAAGGAATAGTTTGTCGAATAACTACATTTTCAAGATTTTGGAAGGCATGTCATGAAGAATTAAGCAATTCTTAAGACTTTCGGAACGTATTTTAAAGAGAGTGTCGATTTCCAACATTTTTTGAAGGCATTTTAGGTAGGCTGTCAGTTTTCAAGACTTGCTGAAGGTACTGGGTGTCAAATATCTTAACTTTCAAGACTTCTTAAAGGATTTTCATGTGGAGACTTTTGGAAGATATTTTATGTACAGTATGTCACATTTCAGGGCTTGTTCAAGTCATGGACATGTCTTTATAAAATCTTAAAAATTGATGTATTATACATTGCCTTCAAAAAGTCCCCCAAATTGACATTCAACCTAACATGCCTTTTAAAAAAATGTTTTATAATAAACATAATCGACACAAAATGTCTTTATAAAAGTTCTGGAAAATTGAGGTCTTCTTCCTAAAACGGCTTCAAAAAGTCCTTAAAATGGAACTAGTCTACATTAAAACCCTTTCAGAAGTCTTAATATCCACATATTTTAAAAGTGTTGCCTTAAAAATGGACTTGTATTGCATGTTAAATCTAAATTTATACATGAAATATGTATCCCAAAGGTTTGTCCAGCAGTCAGATGGCGCGCTGCTCATTGAGTCGCTCCAGACGGAGGACGCCGGCGTGTACACTTGCTCCGCCTCCACGCAACATCATCTGGAGCAGAGACACGTACAACTTAGAGTCCAAGGTGACCAAGTCATTCTTCATACATTGCAATTAACTTACGGCATGTAAAAAAAATGTTTATAATGCACCAACTGTTGCATTCCTTACATTCTATTTAATTATGTTAACTCCTATCTCAAGGCACCGTTGTATTTATTATGATTATTTTTTTTTTATGTCTTTGTGGTTGCGCCTTCAGCCGCCCTGCAGATTACCAAAGCTCCCGACAACATCCAGGTCCCTAAAGGCAGCGCGGCCCTGCTGCCCTGCGTTGCGTCGGGGGACAACGTCAGCATCGGCTGGTCCAGGTACTCCTCACCCAGCCTCCATACTGCAGTGGTACCTTGACTTACGAGTTTAATGGGTTCCGTGCCCACCACGTTAAGCTCACTCATAAGTCAAATCAAGCGAGTGACTGCCTGTAATGTGAAAAACTCATAATTTGGGGCATTTGTAAGTCAAGGTAGCACTGTATGTCTAAACGCATCATCATTATCATCACGGCGTTTCCTCCCGGCGTAGGAACGGCGTCCCGGTGCGTCCGGACGGGCGTAAGGTCCAGGCGTCACCCGACGGGAGCCTGATCTTGAACAACGTGCAGACGTCCGACGAGGGCACCTACACGTGCAACGCCTACGCCGGCGTCTATTCGGTCAGCGCCTCGGCCGACGTACGCGTCGCCAAAGACGCGCGGACAGGTAGGTGAGCCCCGCGGTCGATTGATCGAACCTCCGGTCAAAGGTCAGGCCTTCCCGTGTGGAAACATGCACGTTAGTTCCTTTGAACACGCTAACTGGTCCTGATCCCACCTAACACTAACAGCGCAAATTCAATCACTGAAAATAAAAGAAACACCCATCCATCCATTTTCGGTGTCTTTATTTCTATTTAAATTTTGGGTAAAAATAAATCAATAAAAAATACTACCTTTTTGAACATACAGTATTCCTATTTTTATTCTTGACTACCTCTAAAAAAAGAAAGGGGGGGGGGGGGCAACGTGAAAAGCGTGGGTGTCAAAAAAGTTTGACTTTTGGTGTGATGCCCCTCGTAGTAAGTTGGACAAAGTTGCAAAGAAACTACAGAACTTGCAACCTAAATAGTAACTACAATTCTCTTCATAATGGTGGATAAAGATAATTCCATTTCGGAAGGAAAAATGGGTTCCTCCACTTCCACTTTGTATTTTATTTCTATTTTAATATTAGGTTAAACGAAAAATATACCCCTTTTTGAACATATTCCTATTTTTGTTGTGAATTTAAACCTTTGTTACATAAAATTATATATATATTATTATATTTATAATTATATAAAATCATTTGTTTAATTGTTATATTTTCTAGATTTATATTATCATTTGTTGAAAATGTTTGCTTTTGAAAAAAAAAACAATGCTCCATTTCCCAGCATCCATTCTTGTTATTTTTACATTTAAGTTAAATCTGAAGATTGTCAATGAATTAAATATTCTAATAATATTTCAAATTTATTTCCATTGACGCAATTTATTTTAGATGTATTTGATTTGTATTTAAATTCAAAAGATTTCTGATGGTGACATTGGCTACAACATATTAGGAGCAGTATGATGCGGTGCAGCCTGGTGTACCTAATGTTGTGTCCGTTACAAACAGTATATTGAAGTTTTGCCTCGTCCCAAACGGATTTTGAAAAGCTGGTCGTGCGTTTCAGGCGTGGCCACGACGTCATCGTCATCGTCATCATCATCGGGGACGGCGTGCTCGGACCAGCCCGAGCTGGCCAACTGCAAGCTGGTGGTCTACGCCCGCCAGTGCGCCAACCAGTACTACGCCGCCTTCTGCTGTGCCAGCTGTGCCCGCCAAGCACGGAGCGGCGACAGGTTAGCTCGGTGACACCGCGGTGCTGGTTCTGGCGGTGCGCTCCGTTTTTAGGGTGGGGTACCGAGAAGGGAGGGGTTAAGATGCTTTGAGGCCTCTGGGCTGCACGGGGCGCGGCGCGCCAGGCCTCAAATATTCTCATCATCTTATTGCCATTTCATCATATTGTTTTATTTTTGTATGTTCACAATAAAAACAATGCATTCACAATGACGTCACAGTGTGGGTGTGCTTGTTTGCCAGTCCATCATTTGCCACGAGGAGGCGACAGTGCGAGTTGTTGTGAAAATAACTACGTCATAGTCAAGGGCAGGCTACAAGGAGTTATAAAAAATTATAAATTATAAAAGATTCATTCATTTCAGTGTATTTTTTTTAAATCAATGTATTTTTTAAAATCAAATTTTAAATCTATTTAAAAATATATCAAAGGGATTTATTGAGTGTGTAACTATAACAATGCATGTAAATGCACATTTGTTTTCATTTTTTATTGGAATGACTAAAAGTGAACACTATTTTAAATACAATTAATTTTTTAATAAATAAATATAAAAATCTACTGAGTTACATTAAAACAAATATTTGTGGTGTATAGTTTATAGTAAAATGTAAGTTAAATATAAATATAGCAATATGTTCGAAAGAGGCAGGCAAAAACAAAATGCTCAAAACATTTTAAACTTGTATAAATGAATAATTATGAATAATATAAATACGAATGAAATATTGAGTGGTATAAAGTGGTATGTGCACCATGTAATCGACAGCAAAAATCTTGATTAGATATAAATGTGATTAAACATAAAAGTTATAAAGGGAGCAAAGAGAAACAAAATGGTCACTTTTTAAACCTGTCTTTACTAAATATAAATGTGATTTAAATATAATGTAAATATAATTTCGATGAAGAAGTAGAAAATAAAATCAACAGATTATATGAAAACAAAATGGTACATGTCGTATGTAATTATTGAAAGAAAATAACTAAGCTCCAGCTACATTTAAATAAACATAGCTAAAATATTTGTCGTATATAATCAATAATACAATAAAAAATGGTATAAATAAAAATAAAATGAAGATGTATTAAAATACAATAAAAACGAATGAAGGCTGAGTGATTTCACTCGGACTTTTTAACGTCAGTCCAAAGAGCGCACACACACTTTCGTTGCTGCTACTTTGTCGGTTTCAGCTTGGAAGTGGAAGCTGATGAATCAGAAAAAAAATAAAAATAAAAGTAGTTAGCCCAGTGTAGCTCTCAGCGACTCAGCTCATGTGTTCACAAAAAAAGGAGCGGTGGAAAACTATTATGCTGTTTTGCAATGTGCACTGACATTGCACAATGCACAAAAAGTGTTGTTGCATTACTGTACCTTCTCATTTCCTGCCCACGCGTGCACCCACGTCTCACATCTGTGTGTGTGTGTGTGTGTGTGTGTGTGTGTGTGTGTGTGTGTGTGTGTGTGTGTGCGAGCAAGCAGGTGCAAGATGGAGGTTGCGGTGAAGTGGAAAGTTGTGCTCGTGGAGATGTGTGAGCACAGTGACCACATCCGCTCACCTTCTGTGACAACAAAACCCCGTCGACGTTTCAAATGTGCTCCCGTTGGTTTGAATTCAGCACTTGCATCAATACGTTTGCATACTATTTTGATTTGCAAGTCATTTTCATTTCGATGAGTTATTCATGCAGAGTCAAATTTTATAAATGGATTCTAAATCGAAAAATGAAATAGTGATCGTATTCATATATTTAAAAGACTTTATGGCGTATATGAGTCATACTAAAATGAACTAACATCAAATTAAGTAAACTGAAATGAAGTGATTAATATAAACAGTTTTTTTAAGTGCAAGGGAGGACAGAGAAACACAATTCTCACACAAAAACATGTTCTGAAATTATTATGATTTTTTTTTTTACTGCATATTAAGTGCTTTATGCAGTATATATTAGGAGTAAAAGGTCAATTTAAATACAAAGGAAATGTTTGAGAGGGAGCAGCAAGCTGCAAAACTTCAAGTAGCCATATGTTTAATGAGTAAAAAATAAATATACAATTTAAAAACTTCAAAAAGATAATTTACAAAAATATAAAATGCATTATCAGGTAGGGAATTTGCAGAAAAATGTAAGTTCAATGGGCAGAAGCAACAAAATGCTCATAACGTTTTTCAAACCATGCATAAAAATTAAAAGAAAATTAAGTTAATTAGGGATTTTCAAATAATTCATGTAAAATGCTTCACATCGTATATAATTAATGGGAAATTTTCAGTTAAATAAAAATATAGGTCTTTGACTTTGCAAAGGGATCCAATTAAACAAAATGCTCATAACTTTTTTTAAACTACAAATTCAAATCGATATTAAGGAAAGATTTTTTTTTTAAATGCTGCCTAATTTATAGTAAAAATGTAAAAATATATGAATATGTTTGACATAGAGCAGAGATGTAAAACTTTTTATACCGAAAAATTCCTAAAAAAAATAAAATCATTTTTAAAAATGCAAGTAAAAATGGAAGATTTTGATCAATGACAAATGTGTATAATATACTATAGCATTTAGGCTATACTTTGCAGTAATGATCAAGTTACATCTAGGAATCTACTTAGAGAGACGCAAGCTGCTTTATTTGTTATATTTGTAAAAATAAAAGGAAAAAATAAGCACACCTCCTCTCCAGGAGTAAATAATCATTTGACTTGAACTCAAAAGCCAGACAATCACACTGTTGTTGTTGTTATTGAAATATACTTTTATTGAACAAAGTGAATAAATAACAACAACGAAAAAAATGAAAGCAGTAAAGACGTTCTTCCTTCAGTTGTTTTTTCCAGGCGACGCCTGCAACAAACAAAAAGAAAAATTCAGCGATCGCGTGTAAGTAAATCGTACTTTTGCATTTTTGGCTGTTCCGAACCATAATTAAACCGAACGTACGTGTTTTCCTAACCATTGACCAAGACGAGTGTTTCTGCAAATAACGAAGATCATCGTGCAGTGTTGCGCTCGAGGCCGCACTGACCGAAAGCAAGTCTTGCCCGATGTGTTTTTGGAAACATCAAACGCAGCTTAGTCTTCAATGAACCGTATGTGTTCAGTGAACCTAACGCACGTATTTTTGTAAATATTGATCCTAAAGTACGTTTGGAGTTTGGGGTCATCAGTGAGCCTAACGTACATTTTCATGAGCATGAAAAGCAATGAAATCTTCATCGAACCTGACAAATGTGGTTTTTTTTTGTAAACACCAAAGACAATTTAATACACTTTTAAGTTGTTGTTTTTTTTTTTTTTCCCCAAGAGCACCACCGACCCTGAACCGCCACAGCAGGAAGGCCACGAAGGCGGCGTAGACGCAGCTCTTGGCAATGAGGACGGCGTACGACAGCTTGGCGCTCTGCGTCATCCTCAAGAAGCTCTCTGGACGGAAAAAGACGGGTGACAGCGTTGATAACTTCACCAGAGCCCCATCAGCCAGACATGCACTTACCAAAACAAACAAACAAACAAAAAAACAATCACCTCGGGTAAGTCCTTCTCCAGCTGAGTCTAAAGGGAGGACAAGATTACGATAAGGTCACGGACACGATGGCATCGACATCATCATCACCGTCGTCGTCATCACGGTCAAAAACAAGGACGTGTGCTCAACCAAACGAACGTACCGTACGCGCTTTTGTTTTTGTAAACATCTCAGGTCATTTACCAACATACATGTTTTTGTTAACATGAAAGACAATTTAAATGTTTTCGGAAACATTCAAGAGCAAAGCGCTCCACAGCTACGGGTTTTCGAAAACATCAAAGACATTTTTTATTTTTTTTATTTTTCAACAAACAATGTGTTTTTGGTAACATCAATGATAGTGAACAGATTCTAGTTGACCAATTGTTAACTGTTTTCGTACACTTCAAAGATGATTTAGTCCTAATATAACCTACTGTATGTGTTTTGTAACCAAAGATAATTTACAGTCTTATATTAACCGACTGTACAGTGTTTGTGTAAACAGCAAAGGCCATTTACATTCTTAAGTGACCTTAAAACACATCCACTGCCATTGACGGCTTTAGAAGTCTATTAAGTTTTGTAAACATCAAAGTCATCAAACTAGTTTTCAATAAATCTCAACGTGCATTTTTTTTCAAGATCAAAGACAAATTACAGCCCTCAATTAACTAACGTGCATTTTTGTTACGATCAATGATAGTTTCCAATAAAACCAGCATGTTTGTGTAAACATCAGAGATGATTCTATCAACTTAGGTTTTTTTTTTACGTCAAAGACAACGTCAAAGTCTTTGTGAACAACAAAGATGTTTTTGAGTCTGATGAACCGAATGTAACGTACGTGTTTTTGTAAGCATCAAAGAAAATATACGGTCTTCAAACTTACGTATTTTTGCTAACATCAAAGGGACAATTTAGCGTGTTTGAGTGTTTTGTCAACTTGAAAGACAATTCAGTCTTTGATGCACCTAATGTACGCGTTTTCGTAAAAATCAAAAGCGATCAAAGAACCAACCATACGTTTTTGTTAAGCTAAAAGACTTCACAGTCTTTAATGATCATAATACACATAAGTGACCCAGTGCAGGTCTTTGTGAATCAAAGACAATTTAGAGTCATCAATAAACCTTAGCATAATGTAAGCATCAAATAAGATTAGTTGCAGTACGTTCTTCTTAACATCAAAGATGATTTTGAGTCTTTGAAGGAACTGGCATACATTCATAATTACTAAAGGCAATTTTGTCATCAACGAACCTTAACGTACATGTTAATTGTTCACGTCAAAGACTATTTAGAGTGCATGATTTGTAGTGTTAGTGTTATAACACGTGTTTTTGTTGAGAGGTTTGTGTACATTTTTTAACCATCAAAGACAATTCACAGTCTTCAGTACACCGAACATGAGTGTTTTTTTTTGTTAACACCAAAGACTATTGAGAGTCTTAAGTTGAACATCAAGTATATTTTTGGGACACCGACACGTGCGGTTGTAAACACTAAAGACAACTTAGATTCTTGAATAAACCGAGCGGACGCATTTCTGTAAGCATCAAAACCGATATAGCGCGAACGGCGTCACGAAGTCACCATCTTTGCCGCTGATCGACTCTGCGTAGTCGCTATAGCTCGTCCCATCGAAAAAGGTCAGGACGCAGGTGAAGTTCCTGCTCCCGTGCAACCACTCGGATGCCGGGACCCTCAGCCTGCTAGTGATGCTGTAGCCGAGCCCTCGCCGCAGGGCCTCGGAGTCCGTGGCCACGCCCTTGTCACGCTTCTGGCTGTCCACCATCCAGGCCACGCCCACGTGGTCGGGGTAGAAGTCGGTGGCCGCGCACACCAGCGTCTTCTTCTTGGCCTCCTTGTCCTTCTGATTTGTGCACTCGCCATCCGACGGCGGGAACAACTTCACCGTGGGCGGCGTGATTTTGACGTTTGGATCTGTTTGGAGCCGACACGAATCATCAGTATACTGTAATAACTAATATTACCGTGAACGAACAGATGACATCACCATCGTTTTGGTTAATACCAAAGACAATTCTCTCTTGAAGGAGCTAGCATACGTGGTTTCGTAAGCAACAAATACAAGAATCTTCAGCAGAACGTACTTATCTTATTAGTATATGATGATTAGTATATGATATTAGAATATGATTAGTCTAGTCTTCAACGCACTAACATACGGGATTCTTGTTAGTCTTCAACGAACAACATCAATGACGATTTAGTTTTCACTGAATGAAGACGATTCAGGCTGCAATTGAATTCACGTCTGTGTTTTGTTAACCTCAAAGACGCTGTACAGTCTTTAACGAACAAACGTGTTGTTTGTTAACATCAAAAACTATAGGGTCTTCAATGAACCAAAGTATGCTCTCTATTAACATCAAATATTATTTACAGTCTTCAAAGAACCTTATGTACATTCTTGTAAACAGAAAATGTGATTTTGAGGCTTTTATTGCCCAAATCTTTTTTTTTTTTTTTTTAACATCAAAGCTTATTTACCCTACCCTATTTAGTTATCCCATTTCTTTTTTTTAATCTGTTGAACACAAGCATGTTTTTTTTTTTTTTTTTTTTTAAAAACAAGAAATAAACCATTTTTTGGCCACTTTTTAAATGTAAGTCAAACAGAGTCAAGACTTCTAACTCGATGAGCTATTGTGGTTTTGTCTCAAGAAAGACATTTTCTCCACAATTTTGGCTCGGGGCCAAAACCTTCGAGGGAAAACCTCCACTTCAGACCCATTTAACCTACTTTAGCACTAACGTCACCCAAATCAACACTTCTCCATTCAATTGAAATCAACAATCATTGCCATTCAATCAAACCAAAAGCTCTCAAAGGCACGAAACGAGTTAAAAAGCCGCGAGTCACCGTTTTTCTTACCTAAAACAGTGAGTTTGGTCCCTGCGCCGAAAAAAGCTTCATCGTAGGAGCACAAAGGCGACGAGCTACCACAAAAACCTCTCGCCCGCCCAGCTGGGATGCATGCAGCAACCAACTTTGACTGAACTGAGGCCTGTCCGATCCATCCTTGGCTGACGCTTCAAACTTGCTTTGAGTCGGAGCCCTCAAAGAACCGATAACCATCTCGGAAGTCTATGGAAATGTACGTCAACGTGCCTTCAAAGATGATTTAGCCTTTAATAAACCTAACGTGCTTTCGTAAACACAGAGGAAAAGTCTTCAATGACCCTGACGTGTTTTTGTAAACATCAAAAATGATTTAGTGACCCAAAGTCGATGTTTTTGTAACCTCGAAGAGAATTCGGTCTTTAGTGAACTCAACATTTGGCTTTTGTTCAAAATCGAAGACGATTCAGAGTCAATGACACTAATGTGGTTATTTTTTCATAAAGCGCAAGCACGATTCAATGAACCTAAAATACTGTACAGGAACAGTTTTCAATTAAACTGACCTACTGTACGTGTTTTTGTAACTCTCAAACGTACTTTAGTGTTAAACGAACCTCACATACATTTTTTATAACCAACAGAGACAATTTAGTTTTCAATTAACCTAACATGGGTCTTTTCAGATACATCGAAGATAATTTAGTCTTTGACAACCTTCAATAAAATGTGATTTCGTCTTTGATGAACAAACATATTTTTTTGTAAACTTCAAAGCATTTAGGTTTTAACGAAGCTGCCGTACGTTTTAAAAACAACAACATTTGTAAAAATCTGACAATTTCGATGGTTTGAAATACCTAAAAGACTTGTTTTGACATTATTGGCAAGGTCGTCCTCCATGCATTAATCATACGTTTTCATAAACATCCAAAGTCTTCAATGAACTAACATACGTGTTTTCGTAAACAAAGCCTATTCAACAGACGTACCACGATTTTTCTTAACACTAACGACAATGATTTTCAGCCGTCAACGCGGTCTGTCAATTAAATCCACGTTTTTCTCGACAAAACTGCAGTTAAGCCCGTTCCTGAGCCAAATCTAACCTCGCCCGAGGTCGTCGCGGTGCCGTTGCAAACAACCGCTTCAAAACACGATATGCATTTTCACCCCTGCTTTTTGTTTCATGTAAAAACTGTTTTTCTTGACAAACTCGCTGAAGCTTTGAAATTGCCGTCTTACCTACAACTGTCAATCTTGTTCCCGCGCCAAAGAGAACTTCAGAAGTGTCACAGTATGGCTGTCTAGCGCACAAAAAAAAAAAAAAAAAAAACCCGCAACAACACTACTCATTTTCGCAATTTTTGTTCCATAATATCATTTCCTCGGGAACATTTGGCATTTCTGACATTGTTTTGTTCCTGTTTCTTACCTAGAACTGATAACTTTGTTCCTCCGCCAAAGAAAGCTACATTAGCAGAGTCACAGTGCATCTGTCTGGTTCGCGAAACAAGCCACGATTCTCATATGAAACGACTTTTCCTGACATTGCTTTTTTCCCATAGCTTACCTAATACTGTCAACCTCGTTCCTGCGCCAAAGAACGGCTGAGAAGCAGACGTGTACCTGTCCCTTCCTGGCGGCGGCAAGAAAATGGCCGCCGTCGTCAGGCCGGAGGATGCGGAGGTGCGCCGCCCCCCTGCCGTCGCCGCTCACGTCGACGCGGCCCCTGAAGGGCGGCTCCACCAAAGCCTTCTTGTAGTTGACCAACGCCAACAGCTCCAGAGCTCGGGTGCCGCCGGGCACCCGTCTGTACCAATGGATGGTGTCGTGGTTGGCGAGCGCGTGCGTGAAATTCAGTATGACGTCGTCGTCGTCCGCTCTCCTGAAAATGTCGCGGGGGGTTTGGAAGACCCTCATGTCTTCGCTCAGCCGGACCCCTGAAAAGACACGCAATTAAGTCACCACCCCCCCCCCCCCCAAAAAAAAACCAAACTTTATCAAATTGGCGACGAGGAGCCGTACCCGTCATCCAGACCACGTTGGCCGCAAAGATAATGAGGCGATCTTGTGGCTTCATGCTGAATGTTGGGGAGCGAAGAGGCTCAGTGTTGTAGGAAGTCAAGACAGGAAGTGACGCAGGAAGTGATGCGCTTCGGTTCAGTCAGCTAGCGTAAAAGCCTTCTGCCAGGTGGAACAAGTCAAGCCTGCCGGTTTTCATAAGCGTCAATGACCATTTCATCATTAAGGAACCAAACTTGGCGGCACGGTGGGCGACTGGTTAGCGTGTCTGCCTCACAGTTCTGAGGACCGGGGTTCAAATCGCGGCCCTGCCTGTGTGGAGTTTGCATGTTCTCTCTGTGTTTGTGTGGGTTTTCTCCGGGCACTCCGGTTTCCTCCCACATCCCAAAAACAATGCATGGTAGGTTGATTGAAGGCTCTAAACTGCCCGTAGGTGTGAATGTGTGTTTATATGTGCCCTGCGATTGGCACATTGGCATATTTTTGGTAACACCAAAGACAATTTAGTCCCCAGTGAAGCTAACGTACAGCCCAAGACGATTTAAAGAACGTATCTTGCATGTCTGGTGCCAGATTAGCAACCACGTCGCGTTCTAATACGACTGCTTGGAATGGTTGGATCCAGGTGCATGGTGGCATCAGGGGTGCATGTGGGCGTTATCAGAGCATCATGGGATTGGGGGCGGGGGGGGGGGGGGGGTAAATGTGTGACAAGGTTTATAACTTGATGATTTAGCACAACACAGCACCGTGGTTGCTAGCCACACAGTAATAAACGGCGCTGCTGTTCGGGCGCAGCTCTGGGAAAATCATCCTGCACGTTTCGCCGATCTGGGTGCTCCCCTCCAACTTCACGTCCTGGCCAGGCTCCTTCATGGCAGTTTTGTAGTGCATGTTCCCGATGAGCTGCATGCCCACGCCGCGCCGCCGGTACCACAGCATCTGGTTGCTCTGTATGCTGTGAGTACACGCAATCGTGGCCGAGCGGCCCGCTGCCTCGATGATGTCGGCGGGAGTCTGCGTGACGATCAGTCCTGAAAGAAAAAAACAAGTCACCAGATATACGCTTTTTTTTTTTGCAAACTTCCAAGTCAAAGAAACTAAAGAAGACTTTTTCATTGAGCTGAGTCTTATGTACGTTTTCGTATTTTCCGAAAGTGCATGATGTCGATGACGACGATGTTACCTGAGAGCAGAGCAACGCTGGCAGCAATGCTCAGTAATAAGAGGAACATCACGTCTTCTGGTTTCCTCGAGGTTGCTATGATCTGCGCTCGCTACTCATCTGACAAAGAGCGGCAGCCGACGCGAGCTGATTGGCTGAAAGCCAAGGCTCGCGGCCTCCTTTTAACCCCTTCAAAGGCACTCGGGAAAATTCTGCAATGTTTCATATTCCAGTAATGTCAATCTATCTAAATATGTGTACATTTCCACTTGTTGCTCATCAGAGTCCTTTTATGTTTCGCAGCCACTCAGCTCCTTGCCTTTGCGCACTTCTTTCTTTTGCTCTTCATTTTAGTCACTTCCGTTCAATATCTCACAGCCAATCAGTCGCGCCGTCCCTTGTGTCCAAGCTAACATGTTTTCGTAACACACAGTTTCGTCTTCCATGACGTAACCTAACGGGATTTTGTGAACATCGAAGGGGATTTAGAGCAGCGGTCCCCAACCTTTTCTGCACCGCAGACCGGTTTAACGTCAAGACATATTTTACAAATACAAAAATGCCATATATGACTCATATACAGTATGGCGTACAACAACTATTAATGTCGTAAATAGTGGGGGCCCTGCGCTTTGTGTAATCTTTTCTTCTTTTATCATTTGGCCTGTTCCCCTTTGAAGCTTCAAAACGATGAATTATCAAGCCCAACTGTTTCCTTTCTGAAACACTGCGGGCGTATGTATCTGCTGGACGTTCTGAAATCAACTGTTAATTGCCAACCAAATATCACTACTGTACATGGCAGCGCACTCTGAAAACGATGGTCGCTCGCACGATGGAAAATCACGTGAGGAGGATCAACTTCAAGCTTCAGTAGTTACTGTGGACGATTATGATAATAATAATGATGAATCCAATTCATTTAGCGCTTTTCTGAACACTCAAAAGATGCGCTACAGTAAAGACAAAACAGAAAACAACAGTAAGAGGGGAGTGAGCGTGTAGGAGCCGGCGTCCATGCCGGAGTCAGCGGAGATGTAGACACTTTCCTAGTGGGAGCCTTAGCGGGCACAGCGAGAACAAGGCACCGCCAGGACCAAAGCCGATGTCAGGAACAGAGCCAACGCTGGAGGTGGACGTCGCCTGCGACAGATGAACGAGAGAAAGTGAAGCTGGGTCAACCGCCGAATGGTCGATGGAAAAGAGTTGAAGGTGGAGCAGCATAACCGCAGAATGGCAGAGTCGTCCGCCTGAGCCATCAGGATGCGAGGCTAGCTGGGAGTCGCTCGCTAGATAGATGACGTGAAAAGAAGGCCCAAAAGTCAGGAAAACTGAAATGGTGACAAACAGTTTCATGCTAAAGCTCGACAATTCAGACCTACATGAGTTGTTCTGAGTCTTTGCGCATTTTCAGCAATTATCTTGAAACATGTATATTGTTAACATCCGAGACAATTTAGTTCCCAATGAAACTAACAGTTTTTTGTTTTTTTGTAAACAGCCAAGATGATTTCGACTCCGAACAAACTCATCCTACATGCCTGGCGGCAGGTTAGCAACCACCGGATGAACCTCCCAATCTAATAAGAGTGCTCGGAATGGTCGGATCCAGGTGCACGGTGGCATCGGGGGTGCGTGTGTTTTTGTGGGGGGGGGGGTTATCAGAGCATGATGGGATGCGGATGCGTGATAAGGTTTATGACTTGAGGATTTAGCACGACACTGCACCGTGGTAGCTCGCTGCGCAATAATAAACAGCGCTGCTGTTCGGGCGCAGCTTTGGGAAAGTCATCTTGCACGTTTTGCCGGATTCTGCGGTCCCCTCCAACTTAACGTCCTGGTGAGGCTCCATCGTGGGGTTTTTGTAGTACATGTACCCGATGAGCTGCATGCCCATGCCGGGCTGCCGGTACCACAGCATCTGGTCGTAGTTCGGTATGCTGTGAGTACACGCGATCGTGGCCGGGCGGCCCGCTGCCTCGATGATGTCGGCGGGCGTTTGCGTGACTTTCAGTCCTGAAAGAAAAAAGAAACGCACACGTTTTGTAAATTCCGAAGTCCACAAAACGAACAAACCTTTGTTTCGGTTAGTCTACGGTGAATCTTCCATAAACATCAAAAATGATTTATCGATTACTTTAAGCATTTTTGTTACCATCGAAGGCAATGTAGAGCCTTCAATAAACCTGAAGTGTGTGTTTTCGTAAACATTGATGATGATTTAGTCGTTGACAAATCTAACATTGACATTTTGGTCAACTTTGAAGGTGTTTCGTCTCCGGTGAATCTCATTCTCCTAAACTGCAAGATGAATTTGAATTCGATTTTCGGGGAATCAAACATTTTGTGACCTTTGTCGTGGAGACCCATTTTGAGTCTTCGATGGGACACAACGTATACCTTGTCGTAAACATCAAAGACAAATTGGTAAGTTAAGCGTTTTCGATTGATCAAACCTACGCACTTTCAGTCCTGAAGGAAAGAATTCAAAACGTTAGCTTTGGCTCGTGGAGCCGATGACGTCCGATGTTACCTGACAGCAGAGTAACGCTGGCAGCAAAGCTCAGCAACACGAGGAACATCATCTTTGCCTTTCGGGTTACTTGAGCTCGTTATGATCGGCACTCGCCACTCATCAGATAAAAGAGCAGCAGCCGACGCGAGCTGATTGGCTGAGATCCCGTGGTTCGCGGCCTCCTTTAACTTTAACTTTAAAAGGCCTATTTTTAAAGATTTTAAATGAATGTGTTTCCTCTAAACGTGATATTTGTTATCATTTTTTATTTAATTTGCAACTTTTAAAATATAGTTTGCATTGTTTTGTCCTTTCTTTTATTGTAATTCTTTTGTAAATGAGATGAGATCTGTTTAACGTTTTGGATTATTGTAATGTAATGAATGTATTCTAACGATAAAATACTAATATATTAATTTATTACATTTTCCTTCAGGGATTACATGAAAACTCAAAAAATCAACACTGGTAAGGGAGCCTCTGTAATACTGCAATATTTAGGTGATTTTTAGGTGATGAGTGATTTTTATGTAATTATATTTAAAATGTTAGATTTGATGATTTTTTATTTTGTGACTGTTTTTATTTATATTATTTTACTGTGCTTAACTGCTTTTAAAAATAACAAGGAAATAAATGTATTCAATAATACATTTGGCATCAGGGTTTAGAATCAGTGTACTGTATATATATTTTTAAAGCATAGCTGAATCGTTAACATCAGTATGCGGTTTTGGGTGTCTCGGCGATGGGTGAAATCTTGCGCTTCTATTGCCTCCAAGTGAGCGCTGGGGGAAACCTTCCTTGGCCAATCAGACGGCACTGTGGCCCTCTTCATGAACGAGTCAAAATAGCCCTGGTGTACAGTAAAACTTTTTAGGATGTTAAATAAACGTGATACAGCAGTGTAGGGGGCAAGGACAATTCGCGACAATAGTGAACGTGCACCTGCACAACAGTCAACGGATGCTGTTTTTGCGGCGGAGCCGACAAGGTCGCGCACTACGGTGTGCGCCTCTGTGGTGACGCAGAAGTACACCGCCCCGGTCTCGGAGGGCCGGAGGCGGGTGACGCCGAGCGACGAGCGAGCGGCGTCGCCCGTCAGCCGGTACACGGCGGCGTCCTCCACCACGTTTTTCTGGCCGGTCCGCGCCACGAGGATGAAGCGGGCGGCCAAAGAGGCCCGCTTGTACCAGATCATTTGGAACGCGCGGAGGCTGGAGTGGTTGCAGCTCATGGAAACGTTGTCGCCCACCGCCTTGACGGCGTGGGCCGGGGTCTGATCTATTCTGGTGATGGCGGTGTGCGCGGGGACGTAAACAAATACAACCGAGTACAAGAAAACAGCACACATGACTGCCAAGTGTTAGCTGGGAGGACAAAGAAGACCGTGAAGACTAAGGGGCCCTATTTTCAGGGCCGGTGTAAGACAGCGGGTTTGGTGGACCAGCGCCACCGCGGCGGATCTGAGAGCGGGCAGGCGGGATCGCTGTGAATGTGTTCATAGTCAACTTCGTTCGCAGCCACTCAGAGCGGCTCCTCTCATTCCCTTTAAATGGGGCGCGCTAGTAGCGGCGGCGATGAAGGAAGTTCTCAAGTTCCCAAATGACAAGACAAATGACATTATGTATAGGAAGACTTGTCTCAGATGGGGCTCCAATTGTACGACGCAGACTGATATTTGTAATTTGTAATGACACGATGTACGTATCGTAACATTTTTATGGCATGTGTGTGACTGTATACCTGCTCATTTAATGCATTTTCAAGATTTTTTTTTCATATAAAACGTTTCACAATGTTGTGGACACGATTTTATTGACATGAGCAGAAGACATTTGTTTTTTGTTTTTAAAAGACATTTTTACTAAATGACATTTTTTTTTTTTTTTTTACTAAAACGACAATTTGTTGGACATTTTTCGACATGATGTATGACATTTCAATAACATGGTTTAAACAATGTCCTACCATACAACTTATTAAAATACATCAAATGACAAGCCATTTTTAATGACATGGTATATAAGACATTTAAAAAATATATGTTTCCTGTCATGACCAGAACATCAGCAAGTACGTGCCGCCCAGGTCGTGGCTGCAGCGCACGCTGGCGGGCGAGCCGACTCGGACCAGCAAGTCCGACGTCTGGCGCCCCCCTTCGCCGTCTCCTGGAAGCAATGCGGTCTGCGCGCTTATCTAATCACCGACGTCTGTCAACGAGACGCTGATCCTCACCAGCGACGATGCAGAGCAGCCAGAAGCCGAAGGGGCTGACGGCTGGCGACATTTTGTTGGGGAAACTTGAGTGACAAGTGAGACACGCCGCCGCATACTGCAAGGTGGCATCTGAAAGGGGTTGTTGACCGTGTGACGTGGTCCCCAAATGCCAAAGTATCCTCACAAGTCCTACAGGGTCAGGGTTTCAAAGTCAAGTTTCAAAATGGGGTTAGGGTTTCAAAGTATGGTTTCAAAACAGGGTACGGTTTCAAAGTAGAGTTTCAAAACAGGGTTATGGCTTCAAATTAGGGTTTCAAAACGGGGTTAGGTTTCAAACATTGTTGGTGTTTCAAAGTAGGGTTTCAAAACAGGGTAGGGCTTCAAAGAAGGGTTTCAAAACAGGGTTGCGGTTTCAAAATCGGGTTTCACAATGGGGTTAGGGCATCAAAGTCGGGTTTCAAAATTGGGTTAGGGTTTCAAACAATGTTGGGGTTTCAAAGTAGGGTTTCAAAACAGGGTACGGTTTCAAAGTAGTGTTTCAAAACCAGGGTTATGGCTTCTAATTAGGGTTTCAAAATGGGGTTATGGTATAAAAGTATGGTTTCAAAGTGGGGTTAGGGTTTCCAACATTGTTGGGGTTTCAAAACAGGGTACGGTTTCAAAGGGTTTCAAAACAGGGTTATGGTTTCAAAATAAGGTTTCACAACGGGGTTAAGGTTTCAAATTAGGGTTTCAAAACAGGGTTAGGGTATCAAAGTCGGGTTTCAAAATGGGGTTAGGATTTCAAACATTGTTGTGGTTTCAAAGTAGGGTTTCAAAACTGGGCACGGTTTCAAAGTAGGGTTTCACAACGGGGTTAAGGTTTCAAATTACGGTTTCAAAACAGGTTTAGGGTATCAAAGTCAGGTTTCAAAATGGGGTTAGGTTTTAGAACATTGTTGGGGTTTCAAAGTAGGGTTATGGCTTCAAATTAGGCTTTCAAAACGGGGTTAGGGTATCAAGTGTGTTTCAAAACAGGCTTAAATGCACACTTCGTCTGAAATGGTTGCCGTCAACACAGGGTCGGTGGGAGGAGTTAGTCGTGTAGGAAGAAGCATCTCTGCATCTCATCTCGTGAGCTCCATTACCTCACGATCTGAAAATTTGGCGACATAATGGAAGAATCAGAATGACAAACCTGTTTACAGATTTCACAAAATTATAATTTTTTTTTAGTGAAGTCAGGAAAATAGCTGGATAGTAGGGAATTTTGCAATCGCAAACGTGTATGAACCGTGTGTGTAGAAAATAGTGTTTTGACTCATCGAAAGAAAAAGGTAAATATTGTCCAGAAAAATGCTGTGTTTGAGAAAAAAGTTGTAAAAGTCTGATATTTCTGAGAAAAAGTTTTTATATATTTTCATGAAAAAGTTGTGTGTTGCAGTCCAGACCTGAAAATCTTTTGACACATTTTCTCTGAAAAATATACTTTTGGGAGAAGATTTTTTTTTACATTTTTTTTTTATGGAAAACATTTTTAAGAAGTAGATCCTGGAGTTGTATTTTTTCAAAAAGTTGATAACCATCCAGAAAAATCCAAATTTTGTGTATTTTTGAGAAAATTCACGTATTTCTTTAGTTAAACACTTTTCCTCCAAATCATACTTCATAAGTCTTAAGAAAAAAGTAAGTTTAGAACATTTTGTTGATACTTTTTGAGTAAAAAAAATATTTTCCAGAATTATTTGAATTGCTTTCCTCAACTACATACTACTTTGTTTGCCTTTGATTTTTTTTTTTTTTTAAAAAAAGCATATTTTTTTCTCAAATATGTATCAAAAGTATACAACTTGGTACTTTTTAAAAGAAAACCTTGATATTTCTTTTAAAAAATAATTTGATGTATTTTTATAGAAGATATATTTTGCAGGAAAAAAGTATATTTTGAATTTATCTTTGATACAATCTCCAAAAACAAAAAGCAAAAATTCCTGCCTTGTAAAACATTGGTTTGAAATGTTGGGTGTGCTTCCGGTAATGAAAAGGTAATTGAGTGGCCTATGAAAATATTTTTATTCAATCCTTCATTGCTTTGTTCCCGCAGAGGCCACCACGTTTGCGGTGAAGACATCGTGTCCGTCACCGTTGTCTCGCGTTCCAGCGCCACTCGTGAATGTCTCGGACGCGAGTGTCCTCCTCCTGACCTGCGCCTTGCCTTGTCCTCCACATAACACACGACAAAAACACACAATCATTTCAGGAGTAAGCTTTTCCGCACGCGTTGAAAACTTTGGCGCCATCAGGTGGACAAATGTAAAACAAATAAGTAGTCCGAGTCAAATAAAAATCTATGAGGAAAAAAATGTTCGGTTACGATTATTTTCGGGGGGGGGAAATGCTTAGAAATAAATGTCAGTTTTTAAAAAGTTCACTTTTATATTTTCAAAATGAAAAGTTTTATTTTTTTGATTATAGTCGTATATTTTTCTAGAAATCGTGTATTTTGAAGGGTGGGAGGGGGAGTATAATTTTTTGGGGGAAAAATATTAATGGAGAAAATTATTTTAAACTTCAGAGAAAAAAAACATTTGCATGCGGGCGGGGGGTTGGGGTGTTACAGAGCTTTGACGTGAACTCCAGAGAATAACTGACTCACTCCGTAAGAGGTAAATGGTGCCAAAGCACTAACACAAAGCAACACAACGCCGCGCATCTAGCATATACACGATCCATGGTACATAAACAATTCAGGCGGCACGGTGGCCTACTGGTTAGAGCGTCAGCCTCACAGTTCTGAGGACCAAGGTTCGATCCCCGGCCCCGCCTGTGTGGAGTTTGCATGTTCTCCCCGTGCCTGTGTGGGTTTTCTCCGGGCACTCCGGTTTCCTCCCACATCCCAAAAACATGCATGTATTGGAGACTCTAAATTGCCCGTAGGCGTGACTGTGAGTGCGAATGGTTGGTTGTTTGTTTGTATGTGCCCTGCGATAGGCTGGCAACCGGTTCAGGGTGTACCCCGCCTCCTGCCCGATGACAGCTGGGATAGGCTCCAGCACGCCCGCGACCCTCGAGAGGATAAGCGGCTCAGAAAATGGATGGATGGATAAACAACAATTCAGACAAACAAACAAACTACCTTCACATAAGGCTAAACAGTAGCATTAGCCTACAATACAATAGCACAAACTGACGTGACAACACATGTACAGATAAATATGTATATAGACAATAATTACTGTTCGGGAATACAGGGAAATTGTAATGACAAAGGATTACATCTGCTTTTAGTAGCTGTATGGGAGAGAGAAGGAAACATACTTTTCAGTTTTACTTTTGACATTTTCTTACAGTATTTCTGAGGTGAAAAAATACACAAGCTTTATTATCCAAATCAATTATATGAAGTAAACATTATTAACATCATCAATTAACATCATCAATAATTTTTTCAACTACATTCAGATTGTTATAATTTACCCATTTAAAATAATCACACCAAGCAACTTTCGGAGCGCCTCGGCCCACGAGGCAAAAACATTGTTCGCTTTAACAACTTCACATATAAAAGTAACCACGTAACAGGTGTGTTTTACTGTGGCACTGAAGTGCAAAACACAACAACAACAAATTAAACAAAACTGAAAATTAAATTCATTAATTTGCTGTTGTGTTATTTGTTCTTGTGATTAGTTTATTTGCTGCTGTTGTTTTGCACTTCAGGGCCACCGGGACACAAAACGCACGAACCACTGAGCTAAATAAACCCCAAATGCTCTTACCACAATGACAAATGTACTTTTAAAGCACAGCTAGTGAGGTCGAACGGCAATTGTTAGAATTTCACTTTTTCATATTGAACAGTGACACTGCGAAAGATATCACTAGATAATGACATTACTAACGTTTATAGTGCAGCCTCGGGTTACGAATCTGTTCCGTGACCCCCTTGGTCTCAAACTGAAACGTTCACAAGCCAAGGTAGTGTTTCCCATTCAAATGAATGGAAATGCAATCAATCCGCTCCATCTGCAGAACTGTTATATTTACCTTATTTTGATCATTGTGTGGTTAAACATACTGTGAACATGCTACAGAAATAGGTGAAAACAATTTCTGATAAAATAGTGGGTTCACTAGCAAATCACTATCCAGTGTCTTCAGCGTTTTGTAGCCTTTTCGAGTCCACCGTTTATGTTCACTTGTGTCCAAATGTTTCCAACACCTCCCAGAATGCAGCACAGCTTTTCCCTTGCATTGTGGGATGTGGCGGCCATTTTAGGCAAAAAAAAAAAAAAAAACAACAACACAAACGTTTGGGAGCTTTACGCGGCCACGCTAAGACTGTTTTTCAATCGAAAATAGTTTGTAACCCAAGGTAATTTGTCTTTCAAAAAATTGTTCATAAACTGAATTGGTCATAAACCAGGGTTCCACATTTCAAATATTACACAAGAGCTGTAGTGATCAACACGCACACGCCACTCGTCTTGAGAGTGAGCGCCACAAAGAGCCAGCACGATAGCAAGCTAGCAACCAATGTTAGCAAACTTACCTTTAAAATTACAGAGGTTAAGATGGGATGTGAAACTTGAATGAATAGCAATTCCAGCAGACACCGAATGAATTTAGGATTCCACTGGGAAGTCTATGTGTCAACACAGAGCACGGAAGTGCTGCATGCACAGAGCAACAGCATAGACCAGAGCTGCAGCCCGTGGTTCCGGAACCATAAGTGGCTCTTTCATCCTTCTGCTGTGGCCCTCTGGTGAGTTTGAAATTAAATACTGTGACACTGCTTAACTACTAGAAGTAAATTGCTACATGGAGCGATTTCCAGGGAGAACAGGATTGCATCTTCCTGAGCTAGCAAATCGCCAGGCAACACTTGGCTAAACTTCGTATGGCTTATCCCGAGCTCAGACTACGATCTTTTTGCATCGTTTACGACGGTCGCTATGTCAGATTACCAGACACGGTGTCGTGAAATTGTTTTGTCTTGGGCCGGTCGAGAGGCCACGCTACAGGAATGACAAGACACTGCACGATCATCGCAGGCCGTCGCCAAGCGCGCGGTACGACGGCACAGGTGATCGGGGAGGCGGGACAAGTAGAAAGAGTCCAGGCCGAAGGGAAACAGCGTTTGGGCATGCGGGACCGCAGGACACAATATATAAATATATAAAGCTTAACGTCGGCGTAAGGTCAGATCACAAAAATGTATGTAGACATCTCTTTATGCTCACTCCAACCTCTGATTAACACAATATTTTGGATTTTAAGGTCAAAGCGTTTTCCATAGGTGTTCACTGGAGAAAAAGCCTGTACGTCGCTTATGACGCTTTTTTAACGCTTTTTCACTGTCCCGTTTAAAGGCGCTCTGTCACTCTATTGGTCAATGTCTAGAAACAATCATAGGACCACGTAGGATTTCACACTATGCGGAAAATACCAAAAATAAAAAAAGACTTTCCATGTCATGGTCGGGAGGCGTCCCAGATGCCACATCTGGCAATCTATTACGTCAACGCTTGATAACTCAAATGATCGGCCATGACAGTGCACCTTTGTCTGCCAAGTGTCCGTCGGGTCCAAATCAGGCTACATTCGTGTAGTCTGAGCTCGGCGTTAAGTGTGGAAATGACCGGGATGTCATTGTATCTCACACGACCAACATTCAGGGTTTCATAAAAACAAAGTGCAGCATAATTGTAACCTGGGAGTTAAATAAGACTCACATTCAATGAACTACTGGTAACAAACACACATGGAAAAAAAGGATAAATGTATTTAGTACAGAGGAAGTTCAGCATTGCATGGCGCAATGCATGCTGGGAATCGCGCAGGTCCACCGTTGCAGCAATTCTCGTTATTTTCAAAATTTATTTATTTATTTTTTTTTTTGGTTCGTTCGCTTTTCAAATATAATTCAAAATTGGAAGATTAGTGCGCTCTTGTCACATTTTTTATTTTTTTTGTCACTCAAAATATGGGTCACAGCCACCAATGCGTGACACACGGTGCCAAGATTCATTGCGCTATATTCGATAAATCCAACAAGAGTTTCTGAAGAAACGTAAACATTTTATGCTAGTGCTACATTCACTATATTAAAACAAACCTCGCTCACATAGCCTCACAGATGACAATCAGGAGCAATAATCACATCAACCAGGTATAATAAATATTTTAATTGATTATTTTACAAATAAATATTTTACATTGTTAAGTCCTTTTTTAATTCAAGTTGACAGCTGACTGCACGCTTCACAGGCAATAAAATGATGACGCAACACAAAAGCAGACGTCATTTTGGGATTGCTGGAGGTGGATAATTCGAGTTTGGGGTTTAACTTCATAAATACGAGGACTCAAATAAGACATGATTGGAAGAAACTTTCAGAGCTTTTTTGAGAGTTCGCCATGCTTTTGTTTTATGCAGGAATACAATTTTGTGTTCTCCATCAGTTCGCATATTTAATAAATGCTGATATATGCAGCGTTAGCCTCACTTTAATTGTCGAAAGGGTCCAGCGGCGCCTGGTGTTTTTTTTTTTTCTGCTCGAGACAGTCCAAATGGCCAAATAGTATTATTTCCAAATATTTTTTTATTTTACTGTGAATGTAATATGGTGACAACCATGCATGGCAGGGTGGCGCCCTAGTGCCGGCCGCCACAGTTGGGGCATTCATACCTAAGTCAAGGTGTTTTTTGTTTTTTAGAAATAAGGCATATTTTTAGAGAAAAAAAATAAAGTGTATTTAAAAAAGTTGTTAATGTAAAGAAATTTGGAATTGAAGTTTACTTTTTGTGACTATCATCTGTGTGCAGAGTACCTAGTGTTAGGGCCGGGAGGAGCGCATACCCAATCCGTGGTGGCGTCAGCAGCCACGCGTTTGCGCGTACGTGTGCGTGTCCCCCACGTCGCTCTTGTGGTATTGATGGCACGGCGCGTCCTGGCCAGGGGCGTCGCCCATGGCGGCGCAGCAACATTCCACCCCCGGGGCGACGTCCTCCAGGGATTCTTAAATTTGGATGGGGAAGGGGGCTTGACGACAACACGACATTTGTGCAAGTGTACCTAATGTTGTGCCGGTGGATGTCGGTCCCATGACTTACTTGAGACGCAGGCGCTGTGCCTGCTGCGATCGCGCTTCCTCTTTTTGCCCTACCACACAGAAAAAAAACAATGATTGTTTTCCTTGAGTCCAAAAAATTTGAGTCAATTCTGAAACACAGGAACTCTCTTAAAACTCATTCACTGCCAGTCTTAGGATATTTGACGTCTAAAACCGTCAATGGCAGTGAATATGTTAAAGGCAACGCCGGCAAGATGTAGCAACAACCAATAACACAATAACCAGAGGAATGCTTGTTAGTTTATTTTTCTCCACTTAGTGATCTCCTTAAATTTCGGCGAAACGTCTCGGATGATCTGACCAAAGCGGAGGTCCACCGGTAGCCATTCCCGGCCTGACAGGGGATCGTTGTGTATTTCTTGTCTTGTGGTCACATGGGTTAACACGGCCAATCAGATGCGTATACACTGTAACAAGGAAGTGGAGAGCGTAGTCGAGCCCAAAATAAATTTTTAGCACGACGGGTCGTTATTTTATTCCGAGACAAGACCAGGCACTTTAATACCGCACTATTATGAATCTTGTGACATCCGTAGTACTCACCCAAAACCTTTGTGACCTTTGTTAGCCAGACATGCCTGGCTAACAAAAGTTGTATATATTCGGGAAGAATATAATTTCAGAAAACGTTACATATATGAGAAGGTCGAATTTTCAATCAAAGTCATGATACAGTGACACCTTGACTTGCGAGTTTTATTTGTTTTGTGACCACATCATCTTTCCCCATGTTCTTGTTTTTTTTATTTAAAAAATTGCCCTCTAGAGTATTGTACTGTACAGTGTAAAAACAAAAACATAGTTGTAACTTCCATCCATTATCTTTACCGCGACCCGGGCTGCTGGAGCCTATCCCAGCTATCTTCGGACGGGAGGCGGGGCACACCCCGAGTCGGTCGCCAGCCAATCGCAGCCAATCGCGGGGCACATAGAAATAAACAACCGTTCACGCACACATTCACACCTACGGGCAATTTAGAGTCCTCAATCAACCTACCACGCATGTTTTTGGGATGTGGGAGGAAACCGGAGTGCACGGACAAGATAAAATGCATGCATATCATTGACTTAGATCACAGGTCTCAAACTGGTGGCCCGGGGGCGTCACATCATTTTATGTCGCCCGTGAAAGCAAATCCAAATTGCTAATTGTGTTCTGGTGTAATAACATTGAGATATTTGCAAGCAATTTTTTGTTGGGTAGCGCATAACCCCGAAAAACAGCTTGAAGCAAGCACACGTGGCCTCATTTTTTGAAGACCTGTTCGTTATCTGACAAACTGAGCACAACACACTCAGGGAGGGCATCACGTGCTTCTTCTAAGCCCGCTGCTGCCATCTAGAGCTGGATTGTTTGAAGGCTTACTTCATACGTCAACTTTTTGCCTGCAACACAAATCAACCTAGGGGCTTGCTCGTAACTTGCAAAACTCCAAATCAAAGTACCACTGTATTTTCAATTAAAAAAAAAAATAAATAAATGAATCATATTCCGAGAAAAACGTATAGGGTATTTTGGTCTTACGTAGTTTTCCGTGCAGGACCATTCTGGATGCTGCAGGCTGTGGAGGACTTTGTGCTCTTCGGCCTGCTGGTAGTACTTGGCCTGCAGCTTCTTTGGCAGCGACTTCCACTGTGGAAGGGGACAACAAGTCAGCGCCGTCGCGCGAACGTCGACATAATAAGACCAGGGTGTTTCAACGGTACTTTACCATCTTTCCCAGGATTTTATTGACCACCGCAGAGTTGGTGATGTTGAACTGGGAGACCACGGTGGGACTTTGCTCTTTGCGGAACAGCATGAAGGCATTGGGCGGCTTCTTGATGTACGGCCGATCCCCTTCCTGCTGCCTGTGGCCGTAACATTGCCTTTTGCTACTACTACACACGTGGCAAAACAGCACTGGAGAAGTTGATTTTTTTTGTTTTTGTACTTACATCATCTGTGAGGCGTCCATCGGAGGTTCAGTGGAGTCAGAGGAGGACGACGCCCCCGCCGCCGCCGCTGCCCCACATGTTACCTCGTCATTGCTACGCACACACACCAGACTTCAAACAAACTTTGTAAAATACATTTTATTTGAATATCAAGAAGTCAACCACACTTCTACCACTGGCGGATCTCCCCCCCACCCCCCTCTCACCAAATGCCTTAATTGCCACCGCAGTTGCCATCCCGAATCGATCAATAATAAATTGCTGAATTGCAACTTTGATTATAAATGTTTGTGGCTGTCTCCACAGTTCGTACAAATGTCCATCAGAATTCATTGCCACCCCTTAAAAGTAAAAAAAATAAATTGTTGGATCCCATGAGAATGGGACAGCGCTTAACATAAGTGTGGAAAAAAACAAAACAACTTAATGTCGCTCAATGTCAGAAAACTGCGATCAATTTTCACCAACATTTATGCTGACATCTCTTCTGATAATATGAGAACAACCGCCCCAATATTTTGGATTTTATGTACGCTAAGCGTCTTCCTCATAAAGCGTTAAGTGTGAAACAAAGTTCTCTTACACAATGGTGTTTGTCACTTACAGCCTTACAGGAGGAGGAGCCTGGTTCACACCTTCGTACACCGGCATCATCATGGCGTTGTCGTCCTGGGGAGAAATAGAATTACTTACTGTAAAGCCACGATGGCCAATACACTTTTAAGCATTTTTGTTAAATGCTGGGAGTACAGTAAAACACAAAAAAGACAATGAGCACACTCACGCAGCAGCTGCTGTCGACCACAGCTCACGCGCGTACGCAACAAAAAGCCCTCTCTCTTAAAGGCACAATGTACACAGACACTACAAAACATTCAACATTTTCTACACATCTTTTTCTTGCAATGATGGTGTTTGAATATGTTTAGTGTTTTTAAAAGTAGGTAACAGGCAGTAACGGCAGCTATTTAAAATATTTGTGATGTGGTTTCTTTGTATTATAGATTTTCATCTTATTGTGGATGATTCTGGAATATATCACCTGCAATAATAGTGGTTCCCTGTATTTTTGTGTGGGTTTGTTTTTTTATTTGCTGAAAAACTCACCTTTTTGCATTTATTGTGCTATTTCTGAAACGCCCTAAGATTCCACAAGATGGCACCAAAGCCCTGTCTAATGGGAAAGTACAGTGGAACTATGTTCAAGGCACACATCTTGACTGAGACACAAGATTTGGAGGAGCTATGAGATTCTCCACACGCACACAAAGCCATTCGTTTTTATTCCGTGAGTTAATAGCCATAAACGGCAAACAGCGTGAAAGGGTCTGGTTACCTGGTCCTGGATGTGGATAGAGCCCGGTTGACCGCCCAGATAGTCGGGCAACCAAAAGTCGTCCAGAACATTCGACAGCTCGTCGTCCATATCCGAGGGCTGCCCGTCCATCAGCGGCTCAATGTGCTCTCCGTCGTTCGCCAGGGGGGGCAATTCCAAGGCCCCTTTGGGCTCGGTCGCTACCGTAGCAGCGGGCAGAAGACGAGTAGGCGTGGTGCCCCACAGGATGGTGTCGGCCGACTTCAGGATGTTGTCCAGCAGCTTGTCCCACTTGTTGTCCTCGTCGGTGGGCAGCTGCTGACGGTGCTCCATGCTGTTCGCCTTAAATCTCCTGCCACAGCAGAACAACCACTGCATTAAAGTCATCCTTGTGAACCACTAAAACACAAATGGTCCGCACACACGAGTCATGAGTTTCAATACAAGAGCTGCCTTTAAAAAAAAATCTTGTCTTTAAAAAAACCAAAACAATCAGCTATGTGAATCGGTACACTACCAACGGACCTCGCAAACTAATGAGATCTAATATAAAAGCTGGAAACACAACACTAACTACGATGCACACCAGAAATTGAATTGAAAATCTAGAACTGAAATGATGCCTCTTTCGAACCGGAATTGAGTCCATGCCGGCGGCAATAAAGTCACTACGTGAAACACTACACTACTGATTGCCATGCAAAACCAATTAATGCGATCCAATACACATGATGCCTGTTTTCAACAGGAATCCATCCCAGAGCAGCTGCATTAAAACCAAATATTTACTAAAATTAAAAAAATATAAGCAAATACAAATACACAAGTTACATAATACATTACACCATAGCATATGGTGAAAAAAGGTTCATAACAGGCTAAAAAAAAACAACAAGTTCGCTATCGTGTAAATTATCCCTCACTAACTTTTTAAACGATGATATTGGGATGAATGAGGTGAGTTTTATTATTTGTTTGGGACAGAAAATTGAAAAGATCGACCAAAGGTAGTGCGGATTTAGCGAATTAAGAGGTTGATAAAACTGTTGGAATGTAGTAGCAATGTTACGAAATCCGGAAAACTGGCCGCCGTTCTTTCCATTTCGCTGTGCTGGAAATTGGGTGCGTAAATCTTGTGGAGGTTTCATTGTTTCACGCAAGGTAATAATACATTGTTGGGAAATCCCTTCACAATCTCGTTTTTCAATTCGCTTTCCATTTTCCATCATTTTCAACTAATAAGACTAACGTTTTCTACCAAAGAGTCAAGGTTTTGGTCACAAGTTTCCTTATGATTGCTGGGCAGAATTTGGCAAATTTTCAACCTAATAAAACGGCATAAAATCTTGAATCGTGATCCGACTTTTACGAACTGGGACTCAATTTATCATTGTAAAACTCCTCTGTCCAAAGACGTCTCTTTTGGTATAAAGGTAGTTTGAACATTTTTGTACCTTGCGGTATGTAAACCAATACAAAAGCTGCAAACCACTATTCTACGAATCCTTTGCAAATCAATCATGAGATCCAATAGAAAAGCTGGAACCACTACACAACCAATGGCACACGTGAGGATACAAGCACTCTCTATCCAATCCGACGTCAATAGATATGGCGCCCACATCAGCTGCTTCAAAATCAGAAATGTGAACACTTCCAAGTCCCACACACACTACTCATGAGTTCCAACACAACAGGTTTGTCAAAATGTTTTACATGCCTTCAAAATGAGTAGTCGTCGTAGAATTTGTAGAATGCCGGGGGAGATATTGCATCTGCTGTTATACTCACCAGCTGTTTGCTCACCAAGGTGCCTGAACCGGCGAAGTGTGTGGAAATCTTCCTGGCGTGGGGCGTCCACCCAGAAGCCGCGGGATAAAATGAGCCCGAGAAGCGGCATGAAAGTCATCAAAGGCAGCGCTTTGTTACGTCGCCTAACCTTTAGGTTAAAAGAGTGCCCCATTTGAATTTGATCGGGATTACAGCTCCGAATTGTAGATTTACGGACAGCCGGTGCGCTACAACACGCCATTTGACCCTGTGAGCGCACAGCAAAGTTTGAAATTAATTTTAACAAATTGGAAGTGACAGCTCTCTGGTGGCTAAGGTGCTAGCTGCTAACTCACATGTGTCAAACCCAAGGCCCGGGGGCCAGATCCAGCCCACCCCATCATTTCATGTGGCCCTCGAAGGCAAATCGTGTGTCAACTTCCGTGATTCTTACAAAAACTTGGACCAAAATTTCAAATTGTTAATGTTGAGATATTACAAGCATATTTTTTGTTACCAAACCCCTTTTTACCCTTTTTCGAACAGTAACTTCAATAGTTGAACAAACTGTTATCCTTTACTTCTGATTTCAAAACTAGCATGACTAACATTTGTTGTGTGTATGTGATATAATGTGGCGATTAAACATTTGTATGGTTTCAAAATCATAATGGCCCTCTGAGGGAGGGGAACCTGAGTACAATTTGGCCCGTGACAAAAAAAAAAAAGAGTTTGACACCCCTGTGCGGCTAACACATTGTTAATCCCACTAGCTTTGCTTCTGGCGTTTACTTTAAACTCGGCACCTAACATGTTCGGCTCCTCTTTTCGCCCACGGCACTTTGACTTGTGTCGTCAATTGCCTGAAACATGTCGGATTCTAACATTTATAGCCTGAAACATGTCGGAATCTAACATTTATCACATTTGCATCCGTGTTGATGCGGATGCTCGCTTAGCAGCTTCTAATAAACAAACGTTAGTCAAAGTTGATATTTTAAAAGTGCAAACGTTCATCAAACAAGTACGTGTATAATTGAATAATGTACGTCTATAACTGAACAATGTATTATTATATTATTATTATTACATTTGGCAACCACCACCGCTGGTAAACCCTGAGCCATAATGGCGGATGCGCTGGTCCAGTTTCACCCGGTGCCGTCTACATCGAACCGCGACGGCGGCCATGTTGGTCCAAGTTTCAACGCTGCGCTCTATTACACTCTGAGCCATGATGGCGGATAGCTTCGTCAAGTTTCACGTAGCAAGTTGACGCGACGATTCAGTTTACACAGGGGAAAAAAACAAAAAAACACTTTTATATAGTGTAGTTATTTATCGCGCTTTCTTTTTACATTATAGTGCTGATGTTTCATCACGCTTGGTCTACCTGCATAAATGAAGGTAGTTTGCGATGAATAACGTTGGTCTTTTATGACGTGACTAAACCATGCGTAAAAAGGTCGTACGACTGTTTACGTTCCAGTAATGAAAGAGTGACACTATTGACCGTCAATGACGTTCGACCCTGCTGTGTCTTTTTTTTCCTTTTTTTTTTTTTTCAAAGACTTGTTGAAATTTCGTAAAATACAAATAACAAAACTCAGCCGTTCCAGTCCATAAAAGACAATTAAGTTATTAAAAGCAATATTAAGATACGAGAGAGGTAAAAAAATAAAATAAATAAAAGCTCAAAATAAGTGAAGTTATTCCCTTCAATGTTAATTCTATACGTATGCTGCTTCGCACATGCGTGTAGTTTTCAAGTTCTTTCCAAAAAGTATTATTATATGAGCAACCATAACAAAAATTAGTTACACTTTCAGGTTCAGTTTTGCAGAAGGTACATTTGTTTTCGGTTTCAAGAAATTTTGAGATATGTGTTGGATGGATATATATTATGTAAACATTTTTTTAAAAAAAATGTAATTCTCGACTTTATTTGTGACAAATTTAAAGGGAATGAGCCATTCGTTAAGATCAGATATGATTCCCACAAAAAAAAAAAGAAATTTCAAGTGTTGATATTTTCTGAGCATTATAGAATATATATATATAAATCTCGTATATTAGTAGGTAGGGTTTAGTTTTTGTTTAGTTTTTTAATTCCATTACTATAAAAGGCGGTTGGACATAAATTCAGTTTGCCTTTCATCTATAATTTTCCCCAAGATCTTTTTTTTTTTACCATTTAGAATATGTCAAAGAGGTAATGTACATTTTGTAATGTAGGTCTGCAATTTTCTATTAAGTGCTCGACACTGAACGAATCAGTCCAATAGGTGGCGCCACAGTGCAACATCCAATTCCTGTCAGTGTGGAGCGACATTTACTCCATTGGCCACCAGATGGCGGAAATAAAATAGAACACAATGCAGAAATACACTCCAATTGCACTAAGTTTTTAATTTCACGACCTTTTGTGCGCCAAAACTATAATGAACAAAAACATATGCAAGTAATTGTAATGTTTCAGTGGCGGTCCTAGACCAATCTTAGAAGGGAGGGGGGGGCAGCCTGGCACAGTGTTACCACCACTCCTGAGTCCTTCCCTCAAACTCCAAATATTCATTCAATTCATTCATAAGTAGCAATAATATGAAATCATGTCATATTTTCATTTGTGATCATTTTTATTTTGTCACGAGTAACTGAAATAATAAAAAGCACCAAAAACACAAGTACAAATTAATCAAATAATTATTAGGATTTATGACTGTATATTTTAGTTTTATGTTTATAATTGTACATTTCCCCCCCTCGTATTACTGTGTGTTTTTTTAAGGGTATAGGTAATTATTGTAGCGACTTCATTAACTAAGCTTCAAAAGCAAACGAACAAAGAGCAAATAAGATTTCCAAGCTCATATGCACTTTGCTAGGAGGTGTGCAGGTGCAGCGTGCAAAGCCGGAGGTTGCGGTGAAGCGCCAACTTTCTGCTTTGTTTCTGTTAGCGAGCGTCACCGCATCCTGTCTCCTGCTGCGACCTTATCTGACTCGACAAGAACAACAACAACAACAACACTTAACCTTTGCTAATAACGGCCTCTAGATCTGGAGCTGACACATCGACATTTTGCACATACAACACATCACAGCCATAATGTGTTTTTTTTTTTTTTTCAAGCTTTATTGGCAGCAAGCTCCTTTAAGGCAGCCCCAAGTCAACTAACTATGAAGGGCTCAGCTTTGTGGACAGACCCTGAAACAAAACAAAAAAACAAAGACAAAATCAGTTTCATTGATTTCCCACCATTCTCTGCACACGCGCAATGTTGATAACAAACAATCAGAACATTTCCACAATTTACCGCTGTCAACCTGTCTAGTGTATGTGGTTAAAATGTGGTAGCAATTGGGAGAAATCTATATGAGTAGTTTGTTTATAAAGGACCCTTGGACGCTAAAATGGCCGCAAAATGTCCCAAAAATGTTTTGGGGCAGCTTTTTGTTGGTCTAGCCATTGTAGACATGCCAACAAAATTTCAGACTGCTAAGTAAAACTGGCTTTGGGGGCAGAATTTAAAAACAAAAAATAATATTTGGTGCTACCAATTACGCCAAAATGTCAATTTCTAATCAAAATGGCAGGCCACCTGTTTCTTCTCAGACAAAAAAAAAAAAAAAAAGTCTCAAGAAGCAATTTTGGGGGGATTTTTTTTTGTTGGTCTAGCCGTTGTAGACATGTCGACCAAATTTCATGTTGATGTTGTGAAACTGGAATTGAGGACTGAATTTAAAAACAATTATAGAGGATGCTACAAAATGGCCACCTCAAACCAAAATAGCAGACTTCCTGTATCTTTTCGGGCAGTTCAGACTTTTGCAGACATGTCTACCAAATTTCGTGTTGCTGAGTAAAACATTTTGAAACCAATTCTTAAACGGCAGACGTTGAACATCTTAACGGGTTTCGAAGTACCAACCCGACGCTTCCACAGCAAGAAGCCGACAAAAGCCGCATAGACGCTGCTCTTGACCAGGAGGACGGCGTAGGACAGCTTGGCACTCTGCACCACCCTCAAATAACTCACTGCACACAAACGTCAACGCTTTATTCACACAGACAATTTCGTAATACTTGTAAATAATAGATAAGACGACAGGATACTTCCAGATGGCAGAAAAGCGATCGACTACCGTGGACCTGAAGTGAAACGATGACAAAAAAGTGCTTGGGGTTGCGCCGCCAGATATGACCTAACTTAAACTTCCTCAAATTTCTATTTTTTTTTTAATACCATTAAGAATATATATTTTTTGATAACCTGTGGATGATATTGTAAATAGTTGTACAGAGAAGATCGCAAGACTTTTCGGTATTTCGGGGTTCTTTAATTGCACTTTGATCATGTTAACTCATTCACTGCCAGCCTTCCCAGTTAACAGGGCTATTTGACTTCTAAAGCCGCCAATGGCAGTGAATGTGTTAACTATGTTTGAATTTCCAATCAGGTCTACCTTTGAAATTCTTTATACGTTAAGAGTGCAACGTACCTGCTGAAATGCAAATCACGGCCTGCGTAAACGTTTCCTCTTCAACTGACTTTTGCACCCGATGGCTAAAATGATCATTGGCGTCATTTTACCGTGTTTCCTCAATGGCTCGGCCTTTGGTCCGATGACACGAAAGGCTTTGTTTACTAGCGGTGCCATCAGAGATCGCCAATTAAGGCTTTTGCCACCCGGAAGTACGCGTGACGTCATGTAACGTATTGACAAATATGCCTAGAGGAGCATATATTTACCTCTTGTCACTTTTTCACCTGATGAAAGACAAAGGTGAGTTCATAAAACAAAGACTTTTGGATCCGGTGCTGTCTCCCCCCCGTCCTACCTTGGATGCCGTAGACCGTTTTTGAGTGCAGCGTGGTCTCCTTGCCGTCAAAGAAGCTGACCGTGCAGGTGAAGGCTCTGCCGGGCGTCAACCACAAATCTGACGCCACGCGCAACCTGCTGCTCATCTTGTAGAAGCCGCCGTCCGGCAGGGCGCTGGCGTCCGTGGCCACGCCCGCGGTGACATCCTGCCCGTCGACCTGCCATGACACGGCCGCGTGGTCCGGGAAGAAGCCCGTGGCGGCGCACACTAGCGTTTTCTTCCGCCTTTGCTTGTTCTTCTGGTTGTGACACTCCTTGGTCGAAGGCGGGAGCAAGGTGACTGTGGGCAGCTTGGGGTCGCGACCCGGTTCTGTAAGACCCAAAATGTCACTGATCATAAGCAAAGCGGCCTGATTTGGTCCACTCAGCTATGAAATTGCCATTTTCAAGGTTGGTTAAAAATGCAGCTCCTGTAGCCAGCTTCACTTTAGCAACATGACATTTGGTAGTCGTGCGTATCATGAGGAGACCCACAAAAAAGTCTCAAGAACCCAAGCCTGAAAAAAACAAAACAAAAACAAAACACACGGAGTCGGCCATTTTGGTTTGATGCAACCATTTTGGCTTTGTTGTGCACTCTACAATTTCTTGTAAAAATTCAGCACGAAAGCTAGTTTCACGCAGCGACGTGAAATTTGGTAGACGGGTCTATCGTGAGTAGACCCACAAAAAAAGGCTCAAGAACCCGAGTCCGAAAAGACAAAAAAAAACTTTTCAAGTCATGCCCGAAATATTGTTTTGAAGCGGCCCATATAGCAATTTTAGTAATCTCTCGGGCCTCGGGATTCGTCCTAAAGCATATTGTCAAACTGGTGGCCTGGGGGCCAGATTCGGCTCGCCACATCATTTCACGTGGCCTGCGAAAGCAAATCCTGTGCGTCGACTTAATGTTTTTTGTTGTCGTCACTTTCAATAACACTACGACATGACAAGTATTTTTAGTTCCCAAGCCCGCTTTTAAAGTAAATTGAATAGTAGTTGAACCGTTTTTTTTTTTTTTTTTTTTACTGGCTTCTGATGTGAAAACTAGTTATCCAACAATTTGTTATTTATCTGTAATAATATGAGACCATTGTACATTTATATGGGCTCACATTCACAACGGCCCTCAGAGGGAAACCATAACTACGATGTGGCTGGAGACAAAAATGACACACCTCTCCTAAAGATTTTGTTTGATTTCGAGACACTTTAGTTTTTGTCATTGTATGTGTTGGGTAGAACGTGGTGGCAAAGTTTTTTTTTTTTTTAGCATGAAACTCGAATCATTTAAGCTCCACATGGTCAGAGCCTTGATGTGGACGAGAAACAGAAGAAGCTCCAATTTAGGTAGCCGAATTGTGAAAACAACAGAGCTTCTAAACGTGGCTCACAAAAGTCACCAACACTAAAAACCAGAGCGGATTTACACTGCTGTGAAACAAAACCGATTGACTACATCACACTTTTAACGATCCTATCAGCGACATAATGAATGTCGTTTTTACCCTAAACTCTCAGCATAACAGTTTACGCTACTTTCACAGTATAATCATGTCCAGCATGTAGGATGTTTTACGCTAGAATATCACACAAAAAAAGAAGTCAGAGTTATCAAATCGTAGGAAATGCATTGCATTCGTCATGTCTATGAATGAATGCATAAGCCACATTAGAAGCATTTCAATTTTGACTGGCAACTTTTTCTTCTTACCTAAAATGGTCAGTTTAGTTCCTGGTCCAAAGTAAGCCTCG